>NC_086445.1:717901578-719101578 GCF_028390025.1 Pseudophryne corroboree
ATGTCGACTGTCATCTGCTGGTATTAAATCCATCCCCAGGACTGTGGCACATTTCCATGGACTCTTTATATAGTGGAACCTGTCCGGCCTCCATATGTGGTAATATACCAAGAAATTGCTGTGCTTGCGCCATCAGTATAATTAAATGGTTCATTTATTAACTTTCAATTTTTAATTGTTTATTTGTTGCAACAATTTTTATGTAATAAAACATAATTGATTTTCCATATCCATTTTAGAGCGCTGTATATACCTTTCTCTAACGTCCTAGTGGATGCTGGGAACTCCGTAAGGACCATGGGGAATAGCGGGCTCCGAAGGAGGCTGGGCACTCTAGAAAGATCTTAGACTACCTGGTGTGCACTGGCTCCTCCCACTATGACCCTCCTCCAAGCCTCAGTTAGATTTCGTGCCCGGCCGAGGTTGGATGCACACTAGGGGCTCTCCTGAGCTCTTAGAAAGTAAAAGTCTTAGATTTTTCTTATTTTCAGTGAGACCTGCTGGCAACAGGCTCACTGCAGCGAGGGACTAAGGGGAGAAGAAGCGAACTCGCCTGCTTGCAGCCGGATTGGGCTTCTTAGGCTACTGGACACCATTAGCTCCAGAGGGATCGACCGCAGGCCCAGCCTTGATGTTCGGTCCCGGAGCCGCGCCGCCGTCCCCCTTACAGAGCCAGAAGCAAGAAGATGGTCCGGAAAATCGGCGGCATGAAGACTCTGTCTTCACCAAGGTAGCGCACAGCACTGCAGCTGTGCGCCATTGCTCCTCTCACACACTTCACACTCCGGTCACTGAGGGTGCAGGGCGCTGGGGGGGGCGCCCTGAGGCAGCAATAAAAACACCTTGGCTGGCTAAAATACCTCAATATATGGCCCCAGGGGCTATATATGAGGTAAATACCCCTGCCAGAATTCCATAAAAAACGGGAGAATAGGCCGCGAAAAAGGGGCGGAGCCTATCTCCTCAGCACACACTGGCGCCATTTTTCCCTCACAGCTCGGCTGGAAGGAAGCTCCCTGGCTCTTCCCTGCAATTCTACAGTACAGTAAGAGGGAAAAGAGAGGGGGGGCATTAAAATTGGCACTGTATACAGTATATTATATAAAAAGCAGCTATTAGGGACATAACTCAGTTAGTCCCTGTATGTATGTATGTATATATATATATATATATATATATATATATATATATATATATATATATATATATATATATATATATATATATATATATAGATAGCGCTCTGGTGTGTGCTGGCATACTCTTACTCTGTCCCCCCAAAGGGCTTTTGTGGGTCCTGTCCTCGTTTAGATCATTCCCTGTGTGTCTGCGGTGTGTCGGTACGGCTGTGTCGACATGTTGAATGAGGAGGCTTATATGATGACAGAACAGAGGCCGATATATGTGATGTCGCCCCCTGTGGGGCCGACACCAGAGTGGATGGATATGTGAAAGGTATTAACCGACAGTGTCAACTCCTTACATAAAAGGGTGGATGACGTAACAGCTGTGGGACAGCCGGCTTCGCAGCCCGCGCCTGCCCAGGCGTCTCAAAGGCCATCAGGGGCTCAAAAACGCCCGCTCTCTCAGATGGCAGACACAGATGTCGACACGGAGTCTGACTCCAGTGTCGACAAGGTGGAGACATATACACAATCCATTAGGAACATCCGTGACGTGATCCCGGCAATAAAAAATGTGTTATACATTTCTGACTTTAACCCAAGCACCTCTAAAAATGGGTTTTAGGTTTGGGGAGAAAAAACAGGCAGTGTTTTGTTCCCCCATCAGATGAATAAATGAGGTGTGTGAAAGCGTGGGTTCCCCCGTTAAGAAACTGGTAATTTATAAAAAGTTACTGATGGCGTACCCTTTCCCGCCAGGTGGATAAGTTACGCTGGGAGATATCCCCTAGGGTGGATAAGGCGCTCACACGTTTGTCAAAAAAGGTGGCACTGCCGTCTTAGGATACGGCCACTTTAATAGGTACCTGTTGATAAAAAAACAGGAGGCTATCCTGAAGTCTGTATTTACACACTCAGGTACTAGACTGAGACCTGCAGATAGTGCTGCTGCAGCGTGGTCGGTGACCCTGTCAAACAGGGATACTAGTTGGCAAACAAAAACATATTAAAGACGTCGTCTTATATATGGGGGATGCACAGAGGGATATTTTGCCGGCTGGCATCCAAAATAAATGTAATGTCCATTCTGTCAGGAGGGTATTAGAGACCTGTCACTGGACGGGTGATGCTGACTTAAAAAGCGCATGGAGAGCCTTATAAGGGTGAGGAATTATTTGGGGATGGTCTCTGGGACCTCGTATCCACAGCAACTGCTGGGAAGAAATAATTTTACCTCAGGTTTCCTCACAGACAAAGGTATGGCGCTTCCTTTCTGTACAGAGACAAGGGTAGAGGGAAAAAAGCTGCACCAGTCAGCCTGTTCCCAGAATCAAGATTCTTCCCCCGCCTCCTGTGAGGCCACACCATGACGAGGGTGCTCCACAGGTGTAGCCAGGTACGGTGGGGGGCCGTCTCAAAAATTTCAGCAATTAGTGGGCTCGCTCACAGGTGGATCCCTGTTTCTTTCAAGTAGTATTTCAGGGGTACAAGCTGGAATTCGAGATGTCTCCCCCCAGCCGTTTCCTAAAATATGCCTTGCTGACAACTCCCTCAGGCAGGGAGGCTGTGCTAGAGGCAATTAATAAGCGGTATTACCAGCAGGTAATACTCAAGGTGCCCCTACTTCAACAACGACGGGGTTACTATTCCACACGGGTTGGGGTACCGAAACCGCATGGTTCGGTGTGACCCATTTTATATTTAAAATCCTTGAACACAAAAATTCAAGTTCAAGATGGAATCGCTCAGGGCGGTTATTCCAAGCCTGGACGAGGGGGATTACATGGTATCCTGGGACATCAAGGATGCTTACCTGCATGTCCCCATTTACCATCCTCGCCAGGAGTACCTCAGATTTGTGGTACAGGATTACCATTACCAAGTCCAGACACTGCCGTTTGGACTGTACATGGCACCGAGGGTGTTTTTTCAAGGTAATGGCCGAAATGTTGATACTCCTTCAAAAAAAGGGAGTTGTAATTATCCCGTACTTGGACAATCTCATTATAAGGGCGAGGTCCAAGGAGCAGTTGGTAGTCGGGGTAGCACTATTTGGAAAGTGCTACAACAGCATGGTTGGATTCTAAACAGTCCAAAGTCACAGCTGGTTCCTATGACACGTCTACTGTTCCTGGGGATGGTTCTGGACATAAACCAGAAATAGTGTTTCTCCCGGAGGAGAAAGCCAAGGAGTTGTCATCTCTAGTCAGAGACCTCCTGAAGCCAAAATAGGTAGCGGTGCATCATTGCACGCGAGTCCTGGGAAAAATGGTAGCTTCCTACGAAGCAATCCCATTAGGCAGGTTCCATACAAGAACTTTTCAGAGGGACCTGTTGGACAAGTGGTCCGGATCGCATCTTCCGATGCATAGGCTGATAACCCTGTCTCCAAGGACCAGGGTATCTCTACTGTGGTGGCTGCAGAGTGCCCATCTTCAAGAGGGCCGCAGGTTCGGCATACAGGACTAGGTCCTAGTGACCATGGATTCCAGCCTTTGAGGCTGGGAGGCAGTCACACAGGGAAGAAATTTCCAGGGACTTTGGTCAAGTCAGGTTATTTCCCTACACATAAATATTCTGGACCTGAGGGACATTTACAATGCCCTGAGGCCGGCAAGGCCTCTGCTTCAAAACCAGCCGGTACTGATCCAATCAGACAACATCACGGCAGTCGCCCAGGTAAACCAACAGGGCGGCACAAGAAGCAGGATGGCGATGGCAGAAGCCACAAGGATTCTCCGATAGGCGGAAAATCATGTGTTAGCACTGTCAGCAGTGTTCATTCCCGGAGTGGACAACTGGGAAGCAGATCTTCTCAACAGACACGACCTCCACCCGGGAGAATGGGGACTTCCTCCAGAAGTCTTCCAATAGGATTGTACACCATTGGGAAAGGCCACAGGTGGACATGATGGCGTCCCGCCTCAACAAAAAGCTATAAAAGATATTGCACCGGGTCAAGGGACCCTCAGGCGATAGCTATGGACGCTCTGGTAACACCGTGGGTGTACCAGTCGGTTTATGTGTTCTCCCCTCTGCCTCTCATACCAAAGGTACTGAGAATAATAGGAAGGCGAGGAGTAAGAACGATACTCGTGGATGGCCAAGAAGAGCTTGGTACCCAGAACTTCAAGAATTTATATCAGAGGACCCATGGCCTCTGCCATTCAGACGGGACCTGCGGCAGCAGGGGCCCTGTGTGTTCCAAGACTTACCGCGGCTGCGTTTGTCGGCATGGCGGTTGAACGCCGGATCCTGAAGGAAAGGGGCATTCCGGAGGAAGTCTTTCCTACGCTTACTAAAGCCAGGAAAGAGGTTACAGCAACTCATTATCACCGCATATGGCGAAAATATGTTGCATGGTGTGAGGCCGAAAGGGCCCCAACAGAGGAATTTCAACTAGGTCGATTTCTGCATTTCCTGCAAGCAGGAGTGACTATGGGCCTTAAATTGGGTTCCATTAAGGTACAGATCTCGGCTCTGTCGATTTTCTTTCAAAAAGAACTAGCTTCAGTACCTGAAGTTCAGACATTTATAAAAGGAGTGCTGCAGAGTCAGCCCCCGTTTGTGCCTCCTGTGGCACCTTGGGATCTCAACGTGGTGTTGAGTTTCTTAAAATCACATTGGTTTGAACCACTAAAAACCGTGGATCTGGAATATCTCACGTGGAAGGTGGTTATGTTATTGGCCTTGGCTTCTGCCAGGCGAGTATCAAAGTTGGCGGCTTTGTCTTGTAAAAGCCCTTATTTGTTTTTCCATATGGATAGGGCAGAATTGAGGACTCGTCCCCAGTTTCTCCCAAAGGTGGTGTCAGCGTTTCACCTGAACCAGCCTATTGTGGTGCCTGCGGCTACTAGGGACTTGGAGGACTCCAAGTTGCTAGACGTTGTCAGGGCACTGAAAATGTATGTTTCCAGAACGGCTAGAGTCAGAAAATCTGACTCGCTGTTTATCCTATATGCACCTAACAAGCTGGGTGCTCCTGCTTCTAAGCAGACTATTGCTCGTTGGATTTGTAGTACAATTCAGCTTGCACATACTGTGGCAGGCCTGCCACAGCCAAAATCTGTCAATGCCCATTCCACAAGGAAGGTGGGCTCATCTTGGGCGGCTGCCCGAGGGGTCTCGGCTTTACAACTTTGCCGAGCAGCTACTTGGTCAGGGGCAAACACGTTTGCAAAATTCTACAAATTTGATACCCTGGCTGAGGAGGACCTGGAGTTCTCTCATTCTGTGCTGCAGAGTCATCCGCACTCTCCCGCCCGTTTGGGAGCTTTGGTATAATCCCCATGGTCCTTACGGAGTTCCCAGCATCCACTAGGACGTTAGAGAAAATAAGAATTTACTCACCGGTAATTCTATTTCTCGTAGTCCGTAGTGGATGCTGGGCGCCCATCCCAAGTGCGGTTTATCTGCAATACTTGTACATAGTTATTGTTAACTAAATCGGGTTATTGTTGAGCCATCTGTTGAGAGGCTCTATTGTTTCATACTGTTAACTGTGTTTCATATCACGAGTTGTACGGTGTGATTGGTGTGGCTGGTATGAGTCTTACCCGGGATTCAAAATCCTTCCTTATTGTGTACGCTCATCCGGGCACAGTACCTAACTGAGGCTTGGAGGAGGGTCATAGTGGGAGGAGCCAGTGCACACCAGGTAGTCTAAGATCTTTCTAGAGTGCCCAGCCTCCTTCGGAGCCCGCTATTCCCCTTGGTCCTTACGGAGTTCCCAGCATCCACTACGGACTACGAGAAATAGAATTACCGGTGAGTAAATTCTTATTTTTACTATTTGTTATTCTCAGGGACTAACTATCCCTTTAAACAGCTGCTTAGGATAAGCATCCCATTTTAACAGCGCCGGGCCTATTACCTTGGTAATTTTCTCCTGGTTAAATTAGTTTCCCAAAAATATTCTGTAAAACTAAATAACTGTACATACATGGATTACAATATAAATTCTTCTGTAAAGCACCACAAAGGAAACTGTTTCGCGTCTCCACTTGAGATATGAAGTGTGTGGAATCCCCCCAAATCTCCCCCAGACTGTTGCACATGTCCAGAGACTTTTATGGTGCATTTTGTTTCTTGAATATGTAAATGTATACATAGATTATATATTAATTTTGTTTAAATGATCAATGTCTCCAAGAGAAAACAGTGGGGGCACTCATAGTTTCAATAATTGAACAATGATTTAATTTAAGTCACATTTATCCGTTTTGGTTTTTTTAAAGCGTATTTGATGTCGGTAATTCAATGGATTTCCAACGTCTTGGTAGAAATTTGGAATGCCAGTAAATTTTAGAAGAAGAAAAAATCTAGATTAGTGCAGTTACCCTCAACAATACATAAAATTTATTAAAAACTCTTCATACAATTTGCTTACAAAAGCATAATACTGAAAGCATATCTCCAAGAAAAACTTCACCTGCCTGTATACAGCAAATCCAGTGGCTGCTACTGGCTAAGGTTCCCAGTTTTTCAGCTCACAATTCCTTCAAACTGTACAGACTGTAGCGTGCCATCTAACCTGTTCGTAGACTTCGCCCCTGAGTAATCTGTAATGAAAAGCCAGTTGCTCTAAGTCAGTACCTAGTGTTGCAGCAATTACAGAATTGTATGTATTCACTTGATAGCTCAAGTATTTATTTTAGTAAAAAATAACAATTTTTTTTTTTCTTATTCAGACAGTACAATTTGTTCAGGGAATTTTTGTTGAAAAATATGATCCTACCATTGAGGACTCCTACAGAAAGGTAAAGTGAAGACGGGGACATTATTTTGTGGCGTTTGTTACTCTGGGGTTATTGTAATATAATTGTATTGTTGTTGCAGCAAGTGGAAGTAGAAGGTCAACAGTGTATGCTGGAAATTCTCGATACAGCAGGGACTGTAAGTAAAATATTTCCTTCCTTCCCTCACCTTTCCTTCCCTTCCCTTACCTACCCTTCTCCGAACAGTTCTGGGGATAGCGGTCCCCTTTAGAGGTGCCTCCCCTCCAGCATGTCATAGCTCTCATCATTCACTAGTTTTTCTATCTGCTTATTAGTCATAGTATGGCTGCCTATGTTGCAATGTTAGGATAAGTGGCAAGCCTTGAGGCTGAACATTGAAGATGGTGTTATCCTTCAGTGGTGGGGCAAAATGACCAAATACCTTTGGGGACACTGCTGTCGAACCGTGATCAGCTTGTGGTTGTCTTTGGCTTCTTTTTCCGCTGGTTCAGTAAATAGAATGCAAACCGTCTATTGGGTTAATTTTTCAACTACTCAGTTGCTGAGGCTGCTTTGTAAATTGACCCAATAAACTGTATTAACCCTTATATTTTCCATTTTTAAACACCATACTTGAAGCAAAGCAAGTAGCTCATATTAGTAGCATAGGTGTGCGGTGATCTTATAGCGTTCCTAGCTCTGTGGGTCCCAAGGACCCAGAATATGAAACCTTTTACCATGTCTGGGTTCCATCATAAATTGTAGCTGACTCCCCCCCAGACTACCCTGCATCCACAGCCTGACTGTCACAAATTGGCTGGATGTGTCCTGCCTCCTGCTCTTGCTGCTATATTATTTAGCATTTATTCATTGTTCTCCCTGTTAAACCACAATATAGAATAGGGCAATGCCTTGTAAATCATGGATCCTTTACTGAGGTTAGGAATAGAATCTAGAATGGCACAGGAAATTGTTTTGTTAAAGGTCTGTAAAACCTTATACCCCTTTCACACTGCTCAAATAACCCGGTATCAGTGTGCGATGTGAAAGCGCCATGTCAGATTTCCCGGTTTGCCTGACCTTGTAATTCAACCCGGGTTATAAGTAGTGATGAGCGGGTTCGGTTTCTCGGAAACCGAACCCCCCCGAACTTCACTCTTTTTACACGGGTCCGAGCCATACTCGGATTCTCCCGTATGGCTCGGTTAACCCGAGCGCAGCCGAACGTCGTCATCCCGCTGTCGGATTCTCGCGAGATTCGGATTCTATATAAGCAGCCGCGCGTCGCCGCCATATTCACTCGTGCATTGGAAATGTTAGGGAGAGGACGTGGCTGGCGTCCTCTCCGTTTATGTTGATGCATTGCAAATATTTTGTGCTTGCTTATTACTTAATTGTGGGGACTGGGGAGCAGCTGTATATAGGAGGAGTACAGTGCAGAGTTTTGCTGACAGTGACCACCAGTAATACGTTGTCTGCTTGAAAACACTCCATATCTGTGCTCAGTGTGCTGCATATATCTGTGCTCACACTGCTTAATTGTGGGGACTGGGGAGCAGCTGTATTATATAGCAGGAGTACAGTGCAGAGTTTTGCTGGCAGTGACCACCAGTATATGTTGTCTGCCTGAAAAACACTCCATATCTGTGCTCAGTGTGCTGCTTTATTGTGGGGACTGGGGACCACCAGTATAATATTATATAGGAGGAGTACAGTGCAGAGTTTTGCTGACCAGTGACCACCAGTATATAATATATAGCATTACGGTACAGTAGGCCACTGCTGTACCTACCTCTGTGTCGTCATGAAGTATACTATCCATCTACATTCTATACCTGTGGTGCATTTTAGTTTTGCAGTTTGCTGACACAGTGACCACCAGTATACTATATATAGCAGTACGGAAGGCCACTGCTGTACCTACCTCTGTGTTGTCATTAAGTATACTATCCATCTACATTCTATACCTGTGGTGCATTTTAGTTTTGCAGTTTGCTGACACAGTGACCACCAGTATACTATATATAGCAGTACGGTACGGAAGGCCACTGCTGTACCTACCTCTGTGTCGTCATTAAGTATACTGTCTGTGGCCGGAGAGATCCCCAGCCACGAGGGAAATGGCCGCCGCAGCACTGAAGGGGTTAACCCCTAGTGCCCGGCGCCATTTCAAGGACAATGGGCGCTTGGCGCCATATTTGAACATACTGTGGGCGCTAGGCGCCATGTTTATAAAATGTTAAAATGCCTTTTCTTGTATGTGCCGTGGTCCCGGACCTCTCCGGAGACCACGGCAGGGAGGACAGCCCCCGGCGCGCTCAGCAGTGTGTGCGCGCCGGGGGAGAGAGGGAGCCGCCGACCGCCGGAGTTCGGGAGCTCCGCTCCCGCCAGCGGTCAGTGAAGCCCCGGGCGCACCAACTGTGTGCGCGCCGGGGAGAAGGGTGAGCCGCTGCGGCTGGGAGCTCGGCTCCCGCTGCAGTGCTCTCTGTGTGTGCCGCCGCTGGGGGCCGGGAGCTCTGCTCCCGGCGCATCAGCCCGTCGGAGGTGGCCAGCCGGGACGGACGTCCCAGGCTGCTGGCCGGCAAGGGGGGTGCGCCGCAGCCCGGCTCCCCGCCGGACGCTGCGGCGAGACACTGATCTGAGCGCCGCATACAGGGGACCGGGCTAGCCGGCTCCCTGCGCGGCGAGGCCACCACAGGCGCCGCTCATGGGGGACCGGGCTAGCCGGCTCCCTAGCGGCGTGGGTGAATTAGACTGATGAGCGCTGGAGTCCGGGAGCTACGCTCCCGGCGCCTCCGCTGCAACAGAGTCACGGCGGCCGGGACAAGTGTCCCGGACCGCTGGGCTTCGGAAAAGGGGGGGTGCGCCGCTGCGTGCGGTGAGGCCACTGAGTAGTGCCACACTGGGGGGACAGGGAGAGCCAGCTCCCTGGACCCCAGTGGCAGGCAGACAGGCTGGAGGGTGGGGGAAGCCAGCCCCATACCTCCAGCACTGAGAGAGCCCTAGCAGCCAGGCTGCAGGGCTAGGGGAGCCAGCACAGACAGGGTCCTAGCAGCCAGGCTGCAGGACTAGGGCACAGGGTTTAACAAACCAGACATTGTGTAAAAAAATGTATAACATGTACAGTGTGATCTAAATGTAATGTATTTAAAGGTAAATTGCACTTACTTGGTTGTGTGTCCCAGGAGGGGGGAATCCATGGCTGTGCAGGCTGATGGGTTCTCCCTGACCTTTTCCCCAAAAACGGAATGCTTTCCCATCCAGCCTCACACTTCCAAGGGGCACAGGGAGAGAGAGAAGCAGCTCAGCTATGAAACAAGCTGAGTGGATTCTTGGAGCTCCATGGAGATCACCCGTAGTGGCCAAGAGACCTGGACCGGGGAGCCAGGCTGCCCAGCTCTGGAGCCCAAATCCAGGCTGCAGGCAGTGAGATGGGTCCCGGGCAGGTTTCTGGAAGTCAGATTTAGGAGGGAAAACTTCCCCCAGCCAGACTGAACGGCACCGGGGCGTATCCTGATCCTCCCAGATGGGAGAGTCAAAGGAGACCGACCACTCCCCACTGTCCATAGGGAACAATGTAAGCTGTGCGTGAGACAAAGGCATCCACAGCTCATGGGTAAACATTGATTGGTTGTGCACCACAGGGCTGGCTTACCCCCTGTGGTAAGGGGTCTTGGAGAGGGATAAAAGGAGGGCAGTTGGCCCATAGGAATGATATTGTAAATCTTTTTCTGCTGAAAACATCTGATTGTATGCTGTTGCCCCTAGCAATAGGGAGGAACCTTTTTAAAGGTTATTGAGCAATAAACATCCTTGCCTCAAGAAGACTGCTTCATCTTGTGACCAACAGGGTTAGGCCAAACCTAGCCCCATCCTCCGGCTGTCCAGGGAAGCACCTAGTGTCTCCAAGCTCCGCCTTCCGCCAGCTACCGGTAGAGGCCTAGCAAGTGGCTAGTGGGGATTCGTCAGCACCACACAGCTGTGGTAAGGCAGTGCGTCGGCACATACAGAGCAGAACCGTGGTTCCAAACGCCACGGCAGGTTAGGAGTTTGGTGGTGGCAGCGAGAACCCGCCCACAGCGCAGTGGGTGGAGTCAGTAACAGGCGGTTACTGACGGTAAGCGGGAATCCCCTATGTGGTCAGGCCTCGTGCGGCTTGACCTTCCATTCTGTGCGCAGCCAACGGGACGCGAAAGCGGCGAGTGCTTTCGTACGGTACCGTCCTGTCACAGAAATTGGTGGCATAGTGGTGGGATATTCCCAGGCGGCTTTTCATTACCCGATTGGAGAAGCCGAGTTACTCAGGAGAGGAGTAACTGCAGCGCAGGAGAATGCACAAGATGGCGGAATTCAGCGGAATGTCCAAGGATGATCTGGAGATCGTATGCCAGGAGAAGGGTGTGGATATCCCTTTCAACGCGTCCAGGAGCGTCATGCAGGCGGCGCTCAGGAGCTGGGAGGAGTCTCATCGGGTGGAGGTGGAAAACACTGACGGCGTCAGCATCACAGAGGACGACCCAACAGTGGACCTTCGCACAGAACTGGTGAGAACCACAAGCCCCGCCCTCTCTCCCAGCAGCCATGTTTCCCAGCAATCCCTAGCAGGGCCAGGATCCCAACGTCCCGGGGGGGCGGCCCGGATACCCTAGCAGATCGGCTAGCGGAATTGGGGGAAAGGGCAACGGAGCAAGAGCGCTTGATCATCATCCAGATGTGGCGTGATGAGCGGGCACCACAGGCCGTGGTACCCCGGGAGCCGTTGCCAGCTATTGTACACAGATCAGGACGAGTTCAGTTTGCCAAGTTTGCAGACAGTGACGGGGACATTGATGGACATTTGCAAGTCTTTGAAAGGACTTGTAAACTACTCGATCTACCCAAGTCGGAGTGGGTGAGACACCTTGTGCCCACTCTGCATGGAGAGGCATTGGAGGCCTATCGAGGAGTGGCCACGGAGGACTGTGGGAACTATGACGAAGTTGCGAAGGCCCTCCTCCAGCGATTCTTCATCACTCCAGAGTCTTACAGGAAGAAGTTCAGAGACTTGCCCAAGAATCCTAGCAGCACCCATGAGCAGTTCGCCACCCAGCTGCGCAGTACGTGGTGAAGTGGGTGAAGGATTCGGAAGCCACTACGTGGGACGCACTGATCGACCTGATCTGCAGGGAGCAGTTCTACCGCAGGTGCGCCCCAGAAGTGAAGGAGTGGGTGCTAGATCGGGAGCCACCCAGCTTAAAGATGGCTGCCCAATTAGCAGACAAGTATGTGGCAATTCGGCCGCAGGGGCAGAAGCGCCCAACCAGCAGCCAGCCCCAAAAGACTGTACCACCAGGGGGACACCCCTCTACAGCTCATCGCCCCCCAAAGCAAGCATCTTCCAACCCGGGTGCTTTTGGCCAGCAACCGCCCCGCAGTGCCCCTGCCAGTAATCAGAGGACATCGGAGCCACGCCTGGACAAAAAGTGCTGTGGCTGTGGGAAGATCGGACATCTGAGGATGAACTGTCCTGCATCCCAAGCACCCCAGACTCGCACCCCAAATCCGAGTGCTGGAGCCCGGATTGCTTGCTTAACCCAGGGAGATGAGCTTCCAGAGACTGTACCCCCTCCAGTCAGTCCGATGGAGTGTGGCGAGAAGCAGGTGGACTCCGCGGAAAGAGTCACCTGTATGGCTAAGAAGCCCCCACCAAACATGTGGCGGCACCTGCAGCCGGTCCAAGTGGGGTCCCTGCAGGGCGAAGGCTTAAGAGACTCTGGGGACTCCATAACCGTTGTAAGCCCCCACCTGGTCGATCCTGCTGCCGTACTGCAGGGTTGCACTGCAAAAGTTACAGTGGCCGATGGGCTAGAGCGAGAAGTGCCCATGGCCAGAGTTTACCTCGACTGGGGAGCTGGACAAGAGCTAAGAGATGTGGCCGTAATGGATGGCCTCCCAACTGATGTCGTCTTGGGGAATGATCTCGGTGGAGGAATCGTTACTGCCTTTGCGAACGCCATCACCCGGAGTCAAGCGACCAGACTACAGTCTTCATCGTCTCTGCCAGCACTGCCCAGCCCAGAGGAAAAGACCACAGCGACTGAACTGCCAACCACAGCGTCAGCCATCCCAGAGGAAAAGACCACAGCGGCCAGATCAGCACATCTGCCCCGTGCCTCTGGTGGGCCTACGTCCCCTAGCAACGCAGAGGGTGTCGGTTCCAGTTTGTTGAATCCTGTGGGGGTGCCCAGTGATGCTCCTGTCCCTAGTGGTTTGCCAACTCCGGCGGTGAGTATGAGCGACTACCCCGACCCTACCATGACTGACCCCAACTTGACTGACCCCAATATTCCCCCTGTAGAGTGTCCGAACTTAGGAGAAAGTGAGGGCCGCAGGCAGGAGTTTAGGGAAGCTCAGCTCTCTGACCCATCCCTGGAAGGTATGAGGCGCCAAGCTGGCCGCGGCCTTGCTGGGATGGGGGCAGGGAGTGTGACCTGGTGGAAACGGTTACTGTACCGGGTAGCCAAGGTAGAAGGGGATAGGCCAGTGCGGGAGCAAGTTCAACTGGTGGTTCCCAAGAGCTTTCGGGAGCAACTGATGTCAGTTGCCCACGAAATTCCTTTGGCGGGACACCAGGGGAGGGACCGAACACTGAGGCGCCTGACGCAGAACTTTTTTTGGCCCGGAGTGTCGGATGACGTCCGGACCTACTGTAAGTCCTGTGATGTGTGCCAACGGCTTGGACGCCCCAGTGCTCGTGCTCCCCTGAAGTATTTGCCAATAGTCGGGGAACCTTTCCAACGAGTGGCCGTGGACATAGTCGGTCCCCTACCTGTGCCCAGTAGATCGGGGAAGAGATACATCCTCACCGTGGTGGATTACGCTACCCGGTATCCAGAGGCTGTGGCTCTGTCCGCCATCACTGCGGAAAAGGTAGCGGACGCTCTGCTAGGCATATTTAGTAGAGTAGGGTTCCCCAGTGAGATCCTAACCGATCAAGGGACGCAGTTCATGAGTGATCTGGTCCAGTGTCTCTGGGCGGAGTGCGCCAACTCCGCACTGCCCCCTATCATCCCCAGACTAACGGACTTTGCGAGAGATTCAATGGCACTCTGAAGCAGATGCTACGGGCATTTGTGACTTCGGAGGGGGGAGACTGGGAGCGATACCTGCCGCACCTCCTGTTTGCGTATCGGGAGGTGCCGCAGGAATCGACCGGGTTCTCACCCTTCGAGTTACTATATGGCCGCAGAGTCCGTGGACCTCTTGACCTGTTCCGGGAGTCTTGGGAGGGGGAGCTGATCCACCAGGGTGAGTCCGTGGTGGAGTATGTGTTGAAGCTCAGAGATCGGTTAGAGAATCTCATGGGACTAGCGCAAGCGAATCTTGCGGAAGCACAGACCAAGCAGAAGACTTGGTATGACCAGGGCGCGCGTGCTCGGGTCTTTGGAGTAGGGCAGAAGGTGCTGGTTCTGGTGCCCACACGTCAGAACAAGCTCCAGACTGCCTGGGCGGGACCGTACACGGTCGCAAAACGCCTAAGCGACATCACCTACGTGGTGTCATTTGACAGCGATGGTAGGAGACAGCGTACCTACCATATAAACATGTTGAAGGCATACCACGAGCGTGTGGAGTCTGTAGCTGCTGTGTGCTGCCTGCCGATGGAGGAACCAGGAAAAGATCCCATTCCTGACCTCCTCGCGGATGCCAAGGGTGAGGGTGGTGTAGAGGAAGTAAGCTGGAGCAGTGAGCTTGGTAACCACAAGAGGGAGCAGCTGGAGTCAGTGCTGCAGTCCTTTGAGGCCCAGTTCAGCAGGAAGCCCGGCCTGACTTCCCTACGTGCCCATCATGTAGACACTGGTGAGCATAGGCCGATTCGGCAACCCGCGTATCGGGTCTCACCAGAGGCGCAGGCGAGTATCTACCAAGAGGTGCAGGAGATGTTAGCGTTAGGCGTAATCACGCGCTCCAACAGTCCCTGGGCCGCCTCCGTTGTACTGGTTCCCAAGAAGGACCGGACAACCAGGTTCTGCGTAGACTACCGCCGGTTGAACGAAGTAACCAAATCCGACGCCTATCCCATACCCCGCATTGACGCACTGTTAGACGAGCTGGCTGGGGCGAAGTACATCTCTACGTTCGACCTGAGCAAGGGGTATTGGCAGATACCAATGACTCCCGAGGCTCAGGAACGGTCCGCCTTCATCACCTCCTTTGGCTTGTTTGAGTTCAAAACCATGCCATTTGGGATGAAGAATGCGCCAGCCACCTTCCAGAGTGTGGTCGATGACCTGCTGAAGGAGTTCCGAGAGTTCGCCCAGGCCTACTTGGATGACATTGCTGTCTTCAGCCGAACCTGGGAAGAGCACCTGGGGCATGTGGGGTTGGTGCTAGAGAGGATTCGGTGGGCAGGTCTGACCATCAGGGCAGACAAGTGCCAAATGGGGATGACAGAGGTACAGTACCTGGGGCACCGTGTGGGGGGAGGTAAGGTGAAGCCTGAACCAGCGAAGGTGGAGGTGATCCGCGACTGGCCCCGGCCCACAACCCAGAGACAGGTCCTGGCTTTCTTAGGGATCGCAGGGTACTACAGACGTTTTGTCCCCGACTTTAGTTCCGTGGCCAAACCCCTGACTGATCTGACGAAGAAGAAACTCCCCAAGATAGTTGACTGGACGACCGCATGTGAGTTGGCATTCCAGTCGTTGAAAACCGCTCTAGTACAAGCCCCAGTACTGATGGCGCCGGACTATAGTAAAAACTTTGTTGTACAAACTGATGCGTCACAGTACGGACTCGGGGCAGTACTGAGCCAGGAGGGGCCGGATGGACAGGAGCACCCTGTGGCCTATTTGAGCAGAAAGCTGCTCCCGCGGGAGGTGGGGTATGCCACAATTGAAAAGGAGTGTTTGGCTATTGTTTGGGCTGTGAAGAAGCTTCAGCCCTATTTGTATGGCCGCCATTTTACGGTGGTAACGGACCACAATCCATTACGGTGGCTCCACCACACCACGGGGGAAAACGGCACTGTTGCGGTGGAGCCTTGCTCTTCAGGTTTAGGACTTCCATATTATCCACAAGCAAGGCAAGGCTCATAGCAATGCAGATGGACTGTCACGTCAGGAGGAGCCTGAACCCCCAAAGAACTCCCGGTAACCTCATTAAGGACTGCGGGACCAGGGACCAAATCGTTGGGACATGGGTCCCTGGTTGACCCGCTTGAATGGGGGGGGAGGAGTGTGGCCGGAGAGATCCCCAGCCACGAGGGAAATGGCCGCCGCAGCACTGAAGGGGTTAACCCCTAGTGCCCGGCGCCATTTCAAGGACAACGGGCGCTTGGCGCCATATTTGAACATACTGTGGGCGCTAGGCGCCGTGTTTATTAAATGTTAAAATGCCTGTGTTCTTGTATGTGCCGTGGTCCCGGACCTCTCCGGAGACCACGGCAGGGAGGACAGCCCCCGGCGCGCTCAGCAGTGTGTGCGCGCCGGGGAAGAGAGGGAGCCGCCGGCAGCGGTCAGTGAAGCCCCGGGCGCACCAACTGTGTGCGCGCCGGGGAGAAGGGTGAGCCGCTGCGGCTGGGAGCTCGGCTGCCGCTGCAGTGCTCTCTGTGTGTGCCGCCGCTGGGGGCCGGGAGCTCTGCTCCCGGCGCCTCAGCCCGTCGGAGGTGGCCAGCCGCGGCAGCCGGGACGGGCGTCCCGGGCTGCTGGCCGGCAAGGGGGGTGCGCCGCAGCCCGGCTCCCCGCCGGACGCTGCGGCGAGACACTGATCTGAGCGCCGCATACAGGGGACCGGGCTAGCCGGCTCCCTGCGCGGCGAGGCCACCACAGGCGCCGCTCATGGGGGACTGGGCTAGCCGGCTCCCTAGCGGCGTGGGTGAAATTAGACTGATGAGCGCTGGAGTCCGGGAGCTACGCTCCCGGCGCCTCAGCGCTGCAACAGAGTCACGGCGGCCGGGACAAGTGTCCCGGACCGCTGGGCTTCGGAAAAGGGGGGGTGCGCCGCTGCGTGCGGTGAGGCCACTGAGTAGTGCCACACTGGGGGGACAGGGAGAGCCAGCTCCCTGGACCCTAGTGGCAGGCAGACAGGCTGGAGGGTGGGGGAAGCCAGCCCCATACCTCCAGCACTGAGAGAGCCCTAGCAGCCAGGCTGCAGGGCTAGGGGAGCCAGCACAGACAGGGTCCTAGCAGCCAGGCTGCAGGACTAGGGCACAGGGTTTAACAAACCAGACATTATGTAAAAAAATGTATAACATGTACAGTGTGATCTAAATGTAATGTATTTAAAGGTAAATTGCACTTACTTGGTTGTGTGTCCCAGGAGGGGGGAATCCATGGCTGTGCAGGCTGATGGGTTCTCCCAGACCTTTTCCCCAAAAACGGAATGCTTTCCCATCCAGCCTCACACTTCCAAGGGGCACAGAGAGAGAGAAGCAGCTCAGCTATGAAACAAGCTGAGTGGATTCTTGGAGCTCCATGGAGATCACCCGTAGTGGCCAAGAGACCTGGACCGGGGAGCCAGGCTGCCCAGCTCTGGAGCCCAAATCCAGGCTGCAGGCAGTGAGATGGGTCCCGGGCAGGTTTCTGGAAGTCAGATTTAGGAGGGAAAACTTCCCCCAGCCAGACTGAACGGCACCGGGGCGTATCCTGATCCTCCCAGATGGGAGAGTCAAAGGAGACCGACCACTCCCCACTGTCCATAGGGAAGAATGTAAGCTGTGCGTGAGACAAAGGCATGCACAGCTCATGGGTAAACATTGATTGGTTGTGCACCACAGGGCGGGCTTACCCCCTGTGGTAAGGGGTCTTGGAGAGGGATAAAAGGAGGGCAGTTGGCCCATAGGAATGATATTGTAACATCTTATTCTGCTGAAAACATCTGATTGTATGCTGTTGCCCCTAGCAATAGGGAGGAGCCTTTTTAAAGGTTATTGAGCAATAAACATCCTTGCCTCAAGAAGACTGCCTCATCTTGTGACCAACAGGGTTAGGCCAAACCTAGCCCCGTCCTCCGGCTGTCCAGGGAAGCACCTAGCGTCTCCAAGCTCCGCCTTCCGCCAGCTACCGGTAGAGGCCTAGCAAGTGGCTAGTGGGGATTCGTCAGCACCACACAGCTGTGGTAAGGCTGTGCGTCGGCACATACAGAGCAGAACCGTGGTTCCAAACGCCACGGCAGGTTAGGAGTTTGGTGGTGGCAGCAAGAACCCGCCCACAGCGCAGTGGGTGGAGTCAGTAACAGGCGGTTACTGACGGTAAGCGGGAATCCCCTATGTGGTCAGGCCTCGTGCGGCTTGACCTTCCATTCTGTGCGCAGCCAACGGGACGCGAAAGCGGCGAGTGCTTTCGTACGGTACCGTCCTGTCACACTATCCATCTACATTCTATACCTGTGGTGCATTTTAGTTTTGCAGTTTGCGGACACAGTGACCACCAGTATATATAGCAGTACGGTACGGAAGGCCACTGCTGTACCTACCTCTGTGTCGTCATTAAGTATACTATCCATCTACATTCTATACCTGTGGTGCATTTTAGTTTTGCAGTTTGCTGACACAGTGACCACCAGTATACTATATATAGCAGTACGGTACGGAAGGCCACTGCTGTACCTACCTCTGTGTCGTCATTTACTATCCATCTACATTCTATACCTGTGGTGCATTTTAGTTTTGCAGTTTGCTGACACAGTGACCACCAGTATACTATATATAGCAGTACGGTACGGAAGGCCACTGCTGTACCTACCTCTGTGTCGTCATTTACTATCCATCTACATTCTATACCCGTGCTGCATTTTAGTTTTGCAGTTTGCTGACAGTGACCACCAGTATACTATATATAGCAGTACGGTACGGAAGGCCACTGCTCTACCTACCTCTGTGTCGTCAAGTATACTATCCATCCATACCTGTGGTGCATTTCAGTTGTGCGCAGTATATATAGTAGTAGGCCATTGCTATTGATACTGGCATATAATTCCACACATTAAAAAATGGAGAACAAAAATGTGGAGGTTAAAATAGGGAAAGATCAAGATCCACTTCCACCTTGTGCTGAAGCTGCTGCCACTGGTCATGGCCGAGACGATGAAATGCCATCAGCGTAGTCTGCCAAGGCCGATGCCCAATGTCATAGTAGAGAGCATGTAAAATCCAAAAAACAAAAGTTCAGTAAAATGACCCAAAAATCAAAATTGAAAGCATCTGATGAGAAGCGTAAACTTGCCAATATGCCATTTAAGACACGGAGTGGAAAGGAACGGCTAAGGCCCTCTCCTATGTTCCTCATGACTAGTGGTTCAGCTTCACATGACGATGGAAGCACTCATCCTTCCGGTAGAAAAATGAAGAGTTAAGCTGGCAAAAGCACAGCAAAGAACTGTGCGTTCTTCTAAATCACAAATCCCCAAGGAGAGTCCAATTGTGTCGGTTGCGATGCCTGACCTTCCCAACACTGGATGGGAAGAGCTTGCACCTTCCACCATTTGCACGCCCCCTGCAAGTGCTGGAAGGAGCACCCGCAGTCCAGTTCCTGATAGTCAAATTGAAGATGTCACTGTTGAAGTACACCAGGATGAGGATATGGGTGTTGCTGGCGCTGGGGAGGAAATTGACAAGGAGGATTCTGATGGTGAGGTGGTTTGTTTAAGTCAGGCACCCGGGGAGACACCTGTTGTCCGTGGGACGAATATGGCCATTGACATGCCTGGTCAAAATACAAAAAAAATCATCTCTTCGGTGTGGAATTATTTCAACACAAATGCGGACAACAGGTGTCAAGCCATGTGTTGCCTTTGTCAGGCTGTAATAAGTAGGGGTAAGGACGTTAACCACCTCGGAACATCCTCCCTTATACGTCACTTGCAGCGCATTCATCATAAGTCAGTGACAAGTTCAAAAACTTTGGGTGACAGCGGAAGCAGTCCACTGACCACTAAATCCCTTCCTCTTGTAACCAAGCTCCTGCAAACCACACCACCAACTCCCTCAGTGTCAATTTCCTCCTTACCCAGGAAAGCCAATAGTCCTGCAGGCCATGTCTGACGAGTCCTCTCCTGCCTGGGATTCCTGCGATGCATCCTTGAGTGTAACGCCTACTGCTGCTGGCGCTGCTGTTGTTGCTGCTGGGAGTCGATCGTCATCCCAGAGGGGAAGTCGGAAGACCACTTGTACTACTTCCAGTAAGCAATTGACTGTCCAACAGTCCTTTGCGAGGAAGATGAAATATCACAGCAGTCATCCTGCTGCAAAGCAGATAACTCAGGCCTTGGCAGCCTGGGCGGTGAGAAACGTGGTTCCGGTATCCACCGTTAATTCAGAGGCAACTAGAGACTTGATTGAGGTACTGTGTCCCCAGTACCAAATACCATCTAGGTTCCATTTCTCTAGGCAGGCGATACCGAAAATGTACACAGACCTCAGAAAAAGAGTCACCAGTGTCCTAAAAAATGCAGTTGTACCCAATGGCCACTTAACCACGGACATGTGGACAAGTGGAGCAGGGCAGACTCAGGACTATATGACTGTGACAGCCCACTGGGTAGATGTATTGCCTCCCGCAGCAAGAACAGCAGCGACTGCACCAGTAGCAGCATATCGCAAACGCCAACTCGTTCCTAGGCAGGCTACGCTTTGTATCACCACTTTCCAGAAGAGGCACACAGCTGACAACCTCTTACGGAAACTGAGGAAGATCATCGCAGAATGGCTTACCCCAGTTGGACTCTCCTGGGGATTTGTGACATCGGACAACACCAGCAATATTGTGCGTGCATTACATCTGGGCAAATTCCAGCACGTCCCATGTTTTGCACATACATTGAATTTGGTGGTGCAGAATTATTTAAAAAACGACAGGGGCGTGCAAGAGATGCTGTCAGTGGCCCGAAGAATTGCGGGCCACTTTCGGCATTCAGCCACCGCGTACAGAAGACTGGAGCACCACCAAACAGTCCTGAACCTGCCCTGCCATCATCTGAAGCAAGAGGTGGTAACGAGGTGGAATTCAACCCTCTATATGCTTCAGAGGATGGAGGAGCAGCAAAAGGCCATTCAAGCCTATACATCTGCCCACGATATAGGCAAAGGAGGGGGAATGCACCTGACTCAAGCGCAGTGGAGAATGATTTCAACGTTGTGCAAGGTTCTGCAACCCTTTGAACTTGCCACACGTGAAGTCAGTTCAGACACTGCCAGCCTGAGTCAGGTCATTCCCCTCATCAGGCTTTTGCAGAAGAAGCTGGATACATTGAAGGAGGAGCTAAAACAGAGCGATTCCACTAGGCATGTGGGACTTGTGGATGGAGCCCTTAATTCGCTTAACCAGGATTCACGGGTGGTCAATCTGTTGAAATCAGAGCACTACATTTTGGCCACCGTGCTCGATCCTAGATTTAAAACCTACGTTGGATCTCTCTTTCCGGCAGACACAAGTCTGCAGAGGTTCAAAGACCTGCTGGTGAGAAAATTGTCAAGTCAAGCGGAACGTGACCCGTCAACATCTCCTCCTTCACATTCTCCCGCAACTGGGGGTGTGAGGAAAAGGCTAAGAATTCCGAGCCCACCCGCTGGCGGTGATGCAGGGCAGTCTGGAGCGAGTGCTGACATCTGGTCCGGACTGAAGGACCTGCCAACGATTACTGACATGTCGTCTAATGTCACTGCATATGATTCTCTCACCATTGAAAGAATGGTGGAGGATTATATGAGTGACCGCATCCAAGTAGGCACGTCAGACAGTCCTTACGTATACTGGCAGGAAAAAGAGGCGATTTGGAGGCCCTTGCACAAACTGGCTTTATTCTACCTAAGTTGCCCTCCATCCAGTGTATACTCCGAAAGAGTGTTTAGTGCCGCCGCTCACCTTGTCAGCAATCGGCGTACGAGGTTACTTCCAGAAAATGTGGAGAAGATGATGTTCATCAAAATGAATTATAATCAATTCCTCCATGGAGACATTCACCAGCAATTGCCTCCAGAAAGTACACAGGGATCTGAGATGGTGGATTCTAGTGAGGACGAATTAATAATCTGTGAAGAGGGGGATGTACACAGTGAAATGGGTGAGGAATCGGAGGATGATGATGAGGAGGACATCTTGCCTCTGTAGAGCCAGTTTGTGCAAGGAGAGATTGATTGCTTCTTTTTTGGTGGGGGCCCAAACCAACCAGTCATTTCAGTCACAGTCATGTGGCAGACCCTGTCGCTGAAATGATGGGTTTGTTAAGGTGTGCATGTCCTGTTTATACAACATAAGGGTGGGTGGGAGGGCCCAAGGACAATTCCATCTTGCACCTCTTTTTTTCTTTCATTTTTCTTTGCATCATGTGCTGTTTGGGGACAATTTTTTTGAAGTGCAATCCTGTCTGACACTGCAGTGCCACTCCTAGATGGGCCAGCTGTTTGTATCGGCCACTTGTGTCGCTTAGCTTAGTCACACAGCGACCTTGGTGCGCCTTTTTTTTCTTCTTTGCATCATGTGCTGTTTGGGGACTATTTTTTTGAAGTGCCATCCTGCCTGACACTGCAGTGCCACTCCTAGATGTGCCAGCTGTTTGTGTCGGCCACTTGTGTCGCTTAGCTTAGCCATCCAGCGACCTCGGTGCAAATTTTAGGACTAAAAATAATATTGTGAGGTGTTCAGAATAGACTGGAAATGAGTGGAAATTATGGTTATTTAGGTTAATAATACTATGGGATCAAAATGACCCCCAAATTCTATGATTTAAGCTGTTTTTTAGGGTTTTTTGAAAAAAACACCGAATCCAAAACACACCCGAATCCGACAAAAAATTTTCGGTGAGGTTTTGCCAAAACGCGTCCGAATCCAAAACACGGCCGCGGAACCGAATCCAAAACCCGAAAAATGTCCGGTGCACATCACTAGTTATAAGCAGTGTTATTCCCGGGTTGAATACCGGGTCAGTGGCTCTGTAAACGGATTCCCGGGTTGAGACGACCCTGGACCCGTTTACAAGATGGGGAGTGGCGGCGCTGAGATAAGCTCATCTCCCAGCTCCACCCCCTGCCGCTATTGCAACCGACCCAGGAATATGCCGGGTCTGGAAGCCAGCAGAAAGAGGTAGGAGTCTCTCCAATGCCGGATCCCACCCAGGAAGGACTTGTTTCTAATTCCTGGGTGGGATCCGGCATTGGAGATGTGAAAGGGGAATTACAGGCTTTTTCAAGTCGCAGTGGACTGCGTTAAAGCCAACTTATATTTTTTCTTTTTATATTTAAGTTGAATATTCCCCCCCCCCCCCCCCTGATGTTTTGTTTTCCCTCCCAGGGAGATGTAGTCTGTAGTTATTGCAGAATAATCACCATTATAGACTGCACATCTGGGTACCTGGTGTATAGAGCCTGTAACACCTCCCCCCGTTCCCCATCCAACTTCCAGTAATCTTTTGCCTCGTGCAGGACCCTGCCATTTATTGAGAATGAATACCCAGCCTTAGTTTAGGGTAAAAGACACACTACTATTATTATTATTATTATTATTATTATTATTACTAAATGTTATTTATAAGGCAACACAAGTGGTTAACAGTGCCGTACATAACCGCACACATTAGAACAATACAGGGTAACACAACATCACATTACAGTAACCGAAACTAAACGGAGCACAAGTAACAATTAGCACAACAAATCTCTACAGCTGGGAAGTAAGGTAAGAGTAGGAGTACTGTGTACTTCTAGGGTAGTGCAACCATTTGGGAGAAATGTCTGTGAATTAGGAAATGTGGATTAGATAGCCACAGGGTAGGCGGGGGCTGTAGTTAATGTGTGAGAGAAGAGTGCTGAGAGAACAGGGGGAAAGCTGCTTCACGGAGCTTACAATCTAGGGGGAGAGAAGACTGGTTACATGAGGAGCATGCAAGCCCAAAGGCAGAAAGTAAGCGATGGCCAAGGCAGGGGGTGGGGAGAGTGATCTCGAAACTGGTTATGTGGTGGAAGGGTACATTTTGATGAATAGGTAAGGTTGTCAGTGTCTGTCTAAAGCTGTGCACGGTCGGGGAGAGCCTGATAGAGCAAGAGGGCTCATTCCAATGAAGGAAGGGGGGGGGGGGGGGGGGGCAGCACAGGTGGAATCTTGGAATTGAGCGTGATATGCAGTAACCAGGGTGGAGGAGAGGCGACTGTCATTGGCCACCCGGAGAGGGAGGGAGTATGTAGAGTGGTGAGGTTGGAGATGTAGGGAGCAGTGGAGTTGGAGATGTAGGGAGTAGTGGAGTTGGAGAGGGTGAGAAGCTTGAAGAGAATCTAGGCAAAAAGGAGTGGCGGGAGAGGATGATGAGTCTAGCTGCAAAATTGATTTGAACAGATTTGATGGGAGCGAGATGGAAAAGTGAGAGGCCAGTAAGAAAGGTTGCAGTAGTCGAGCCGATAAATTACCAGTGGATTATAAGTTTGGTTGCATTCTGGGAGAGGAAGGGCCCTGATGCGAGCGATGTTGCGTAGTAACAGACAGTATTGAGCTAGAGATTGAACGTAGTGCGATGAAGGGGAGTGAGATGTCCAGAGTGACACCCAGGCAACTGTGTTAGGAAATGGGGGTTGATGTCAACCGTGATAGATATTTGGAAGATGATGAGTTCGGTCTTGTCTATATTGAGCTTCAGGGAGTGCTCAGACATCTAGAAGGAGATGGCAAAGAGTCAGCTGGATACCTGAGAGATGATTGAGGGGGAGAGGTCAGGCGAGGTATAGTTGCAAGTTGCATGAGTTCACCCAAGGAAGAGGTGTGTAGGGAGAAGGGGGGAGCAGCCAAGGCCAGAACTCTTGGGGATGTCAATAGGAAGGAAGGAGAGGGGAGCTAGAGACAGAGGAGGAACGGTTGGTGAGGTAAAAGGGTGAACCAAGCATGGTCTGTGCTAGAAAGGCCGATGGGCTGGAAGGTGCGGTGGAGGAGAGGATGATCCCACGGTATCAAATGCAGAGAGGTCCAGGAGGATAAGCAGAGAAAAGTGACACCTGAATTTGGCCCAAAGCAGGTCATTGGTGACTGACCGAGCAGGTTCAGTGGATTGAAGTGGGCGAAAGCCAGACTGGAGAGATTCAAGGATGGAGTTGTCAGGCAGCAGCCGCTCAAGTACTTTAGAGTTGAAAGGAAGAGGAGAAATGGGGCAGTACCTAGTGGGTGAGACAAGAGCATGTTTCAGTGATGAGGGAAAGGTGCTAGAAAAGAGTGATGGCTTGAGGTGGTGGAGAGGTTGCGGAAGAGGTCAGAGGGGAAGGGGGTCCAGGGGGCAGGTGGTGGAGGGAGAGGATAAAATGAGTACTTAAACTTTGTTGCCTGTGCACTATAGCACACACGTGCAAATGTTGCGTTTGGGCTTCTATATTGCTGTACACTGCTAAATGATTGCTTGCTTTGTATTTTAAATCACAATATATTAGCTGACTGATATTTGCAAATGTGAATATATTGTAATTTGCTGCACATTTGATATTTTATGTTTTGTTTTTTATTTGTTTTTTTCTAAATCTAGTTTTTAACGTTACAGATCTTAAAACAGAATATTTTGGCAGATTTATGATCTTGAAACAAACTTCTTTTTTTTTCTCCCCCCCCCCCCCCCCATACAGGAGCAATTTACAGCTATGAGAGATTTGTATATGAAGAATGGTCAGGGATTTGCACTAGTATACTCCATCACTGCACAGTCCACATTTAATGACTTGCAAGACTTGAGGGAACAGATATTACGAGTTAAAGACACTGAAGATGTAAGTAATATAATTTATTGCTGATTTCAGATACCATATATTGCACAACATTTTTTTTCCCCTTTGGATGATATGTTTGTTTTTAAGTAATTAAAGGTATTAAAGACTCCATCCATGTAGTCTGCTTGTAAAATTAGGGCTGTAATCATGTCGACATTTACAATGTCTACATTCATAATGTCAGCAACATAACAGCGATGATCTGCAAGGACTGACAGTATAGGATTAGCGCACTGGGGGGGAGGTGGTTAGGGTTAGTCATACCTGACCACCTAAAGTGCTGCAGGAATCACCAGAATTCATCCTGACATCACCATCTGCACCTGTAGAGACACCTCTGGATTCGCTGGGTCTGCCATACTAGGCAAGTCACCACTAGAGAAACAGGGACGTATTGTGTGCATCCTAAACAAGTTGTCTACATTTTTGTCAACAAAATATACCACTCCACTAAATTTACAACGTAACATTTTATATGGGTGTTAATCATTTTTCTATTTAATTCCGTAAGTATCAAAACTTTGAAGTCTTATTCATTTGGGCTGCTTAGAGAATATTTAAATATCCTCATTTTCTCTGACGTCCTAAGTGGATGCTGGGGACTCCGTCAGGACCATGGGGATTAGCGGCTCCGCAGGAGACAGGGCACAAAAATAAAAGCTTTAGGACTAGGTGGTGTGCACTGGCTCCTCCCCCTATGACCCTCCTCCAAGCCCCAGTTAGGTTTTTGTGCCCGGCCGAGAAGGGTGCAATCTAGGTAGCTCTCCTGAGCTGCTTAGAATAAAAGTATAGACTTAGGTTTTTTTATTTTCAGTGAGTCCTGCTGGCAACAGGCTCACTGCATCGAGGGACTAAGGGGAGAAGAAGCGAACTCACCTGCGTGCAGAGTGGATTGGGCTTCTTGGCTACTGGACATTAGCTCCAGAGGGACGATCACAGGCCCAGCCATGGATGGGTCCCGGAGCCGCGCCGCCGGCCCCCTTGCAGAGCCAGAAGAGTGAAGAGGTCCAGAAATCGGCGGCAGAAGGCATCTTGTCTTCAAGAAAGGTAGCGCACAGCACTGCAGCTGTGCGCCATTGCTCTCAGCACACTTCACACTCCGGTCACTGAGGGTGCAGGGCGCTGGGGGGGGGCGCCCTGAGACGCAATGAAAACACTATTTATGGTAAAAAATACATCACATATAGCTCCTGGGCTATATGGATGTATTTAACCCCTGCCATTTTATCTCATAAAAAGCGGGAGAAAGGCCGCCGTGAAGGGGGCGGAGCCTATCTCCTCAGCACACAAGCGCCATTTTCCCTCACAGCTCCGCTGGAAGGACGTCTCCCTGACTCTCCCCTGCAGTCCTGCACTACAGAAACAGGGTAAAAAAGAGAGGGGGGGGCACTAATTTGGCATATAAGAACATATATAGCAGCTATAAGGGAGAAACACTTATTTATAAGGTTGTCCCTATACATATATAGCGCTCTGGTGTGTGCTGGCAAACTCTCCCTCTGTCTCCCCAAAGGGCTAGTGGGGTCCTGTCCTCTATCAGAGCATTCCCTGTGTGTGTGCTGTGTGTCGGTACGCGTGTGTCGACATGTATGAGGAGGAAAATGGTGTGGAGGCGGAGCAATTGCCTGTATTAGTGATGTCACCCCCTAGGGAGTCGACACCTGACTGGATGGTCTTATTTAAGGAATTACGTGATAGTGTCAGCACTTTACAAAAAACTGTTGACGACATGAGACAGCCGGCAAGTCAGTTAGTGCCTGTCCAGGCGTCTCAAACACCGTCAGGGGCTCTAAAGCGCCCATTACCTCAGTCGGTCGACACAGACACGGACACTGACTCCAGTGTCGACGGTGAAGAAACAAACGTATTTTCCAGTAGGGCCACACGTTACATGATCACGGCAATGAAGGAGGCTTTGCATATTTCTGATACTACAAGTACCACAAAAAAGGGTATTATGTGGGGTGTGAAAAAACTACCCGTAGTTTTTCCTGAATCAGAAGAATTAAATGAAGTGTGTGATGATGCGTGAGTCTCCCCCGATAAAAAATTGCTGATATCTAAGAAATTATTGGCATTATACCCTTTCCCGCCAGAAGTTAGGGCGCGTTGGGAAACACCCCCTAGGGTGGATAAGGCACTCACACGCTTATCAAAACAAGTGGCGTTACCGTCTCCTGATACGGCCGCCCTCAAGGAGCCAGTTGATAGGAAGCTGGAAAATGTCCTAAAAAGTATATACACACATACTGGTGTTATACTGCGACCAGCGATTGCCTCAGCCTGGATGTGCAGCGCTGGGGTGGCGTGGTCGGAGTCCCTGACTGAAAATATTGATACCCTGGACAGGGACAGTATTTTATTGACTATAGAGCGTTTAAAAGATGCGTTTCTATATATGCGTGATGCACAGAGGGATATTTGCACCCTGGCATCAAGAGTAAGTGCGATGTCCATTTCTGCCAGAAGATGTTTATGGACACGACAGTGGTCAGGTGATGCGGATTCCAAACGGCATATGGAAGTATTGCCGTATAAAGGGGAGGAGTTATTTGGGGTCGGTCTTTCGGACCTGGTGGCCACGGCAACAGCTGGAAAATCCACCTTTATACCCCAACTCACCTCTCAGCAGAAAAAGACACCGTCTTTTCAGCCTCAGTCCTTTCGTCCCCATAAGGGCAAGCGGGCAAAAGGCCAGTCATATCTGCCCCGGGGTAGAGGAAAGGGAAAAAGACTGCAGCAGACAGCCTCTTCCCAGGAACAGAAGCCCTCCACCGCTTCTGCCAAGTCCTCAGCATGACGCTGGGGCCTTACAAGCGGACTCAGGTGTGGTGGGGGGTCGTCTCAAGAGTTTCAGCGCGCAGTGGGCTCACTCGCAAGTGGACCCCTGGATCCTACAGGTAGTATCCCAGGGGTACAGATTGGAATTCGAGACGTCTCCCCCTCGCAGGTTCCTGAAGTCTGCTTTACCAACGTCTCCCTCCGACAGGGAGGCAGTATTGGAAGCAATTCACAAGCTGTATTCCCAGCAGGTGATAATCAAAGTACCCCTCCTACAACAGGGAAAGGGGTATTATTCCACACTATTTGTGGTACCGAAGCCAGACGGCTCGGTGAGACCTATTCTAAATCTGAAATCTTTGAACACTTACATACAAAGGTTCAAATTCAAGATGGAGTCACTCAGAGCAGTGATAGCGAACCTGGAAGAAGGGGACTATATGGTGTCCCTGGACATCAAGGATGCTTACCTTCATGTCCCAATTTGCCCTTCTCACCAAGGGTACCTCAGGTTCGTAGTACAGAACTGTCATTATCAGTTTCAGACGCTGCCGTTTGGATTGTCCACGGCACCCCGGGTCTTTACCAAGGTAATGGCCGAAATGATGATTCTTCTTCGAAGAAAAGGCGTCTTAATACTTGGACGATCTCCTGATAAGGGCAAAGTCCAGGGAACAGTTGGAGGTCGGAGTAGCACTATCTCGGGTACTGCTACAACAGCACGGGTGGATTCTAAATATTCCAAAATCGCAGCTGATCCCGACGACACGTCTGCTGTTCCTAGGGATGATTCTGGACACAGTCCAGAAAAAGGTGTTTCTCCCGGAGGAGAAAGCCAGGGAGTTATCCGAGCTAGTCGGGAACCTCCTAAAACCAGGAAAAGTGTCAGTGCATCATTGCACAAGGGTCCTGGGAAAAATGGTGGCTTCTTACGAAGCGATTCCATTCGGCAGATTTCACGCAAGAACTTTTCAGTGGGATCTGCTGGACAAATGGTCCGGATCGCATCTTCAGATGCATCAGCGGATAACCCTGTCTCCGAGGACAAGGGTGTCTCTTCTGTGGTGGCTGCAGAGTGCTCATCTACTATAGGGCCGCAGATTCGGCATTCAGGATTGGATCCTGGTGACCACGGATGCCAGCCTGAGAGGCTGGGGAGCAGTCACACAGGGAAGAAATTTCCAGGGAACGTGGTCAAGTCTAGAGACTTCTCTCCACATAAATATACTGGAGCTAAGGGCAATTTACAATGCTCTATGCCTAGCAAGACCTCTGCTTCAAGGTCAGCCGGTGCTGATCCAGTCGGACAACATCACGGCAGTCGCCCACGTAAACAGACAGGGCGGCACAAGAAGCAGGAGGGCAATGGCAGAAGTTGCAAGGATTCTTCGCTGGGCGGAAAATCATGTGATAGCACTGTCAGCAGTGTTCATTCCGGGAGTGGACAACTGGGAAGCAGACTTCCTCAGCAGGCACGACCTCCACCCGGGAGAGTGGGGACTTCACACGGAAGTCTTCCACATGATTGTGAACCATTGGGAAAAACCAAAGGTGGACATGATGGCGTCCCGCCTCAACAAAAAACTGGACAGGTATTGCGCCAGGTCAAGGGACCCTCAGGCAATAGCTGTGGACGCTCTGGTAACACCGTGGGTGTTCCAGTCAGTGTATGTGTTTCCTCCTCTGCCTCTCATACCAAAAGTACTGAGAATTATACGGCAAAAGGGAGTAAGAACGATACTCGTGGCTCCGGATTGGCCAAGAAGAACTTGGTACCCGGAACTTCAGGAGATGCTCACGGAAGATCCGTGGCCTCTACCTCTAAGACGGGACCTGCTTCAGCAGGGACCGTGTCTATTCCAAGACTTACCGCGGCTGCGTTTGACGGCATGGCGGTTGAACGCCGAATTCTAAGGGAAAAAGGCATTCCGGAAGAGGTCATCCCTACCCTGGTAAAAGCCAGGAAGGAGGTGACTGCACAACATTATCACCGCATTTGGAGAAAATATGTTGCGTGGTGTGAGGCCAGGAAGGCCCCGACGGAGGAATTTCAACTGGGTCGATTCCTACATTTCCTGCAAACAGGATTGTCTATGGGCCTCAAATTAGGGTCCATTAAGGTTCAAATTTCGGCCCTGTCGATTTTCTTCCAGAAAGAATTGGCTTCAGTTCCTGAAGTCCAGACTTTTGTAAAAGGAGTACTACATATACAGCCCCCGGTTGTGCCCCCAGTGGCTCCGTGGGATCTTAATGTAGTTTTGGATTTTCTCAAATCCCATTGGTTTGAGCCACTCAAATCGGTGGATTTGAAATATCTTACATGGAAAGTAACCATGCTACTGGCCCTGGCTTCAGCCAGGAGAGTGTCAGAATTGGCGGCTTTATCGTATAAAAGCCCGTATCTGATTTTCCATTCGGACAGGGCAGAACTGCGGGCGCGTCCTCAGTTTCTGCCTAAGGTGGTTTCAGCGTTTCACCTGAACCAGCCTATTGTGGTGCCTGCGGCTACTAGCGATTTGGAGGATTCCAAGTTGCTGGACGTTGTCAGGGCATTGAAAATATATATTTCAAGGACGGCTGGAGTCAGAAAATCTGACTCGCTGTTTATACTGTATGCACCCAACAAGCTGGGTGCTCCTGCTTCTAAGCAGACGATTGCTCGTTGGATTTGTAGCACAATTCAACTTGCACATTCTGTGGCAGGCCTGCCACAGCCTAAATCTATCAAGGCCCATTCCACAAGGAAGGTGGGCTCATCTTGGACGGCTGCCCGAGGGGTCTCGGCATTACAACTCTGCCGAGCAGCTACGTGGTCGGGGGAGAACACGTTTGTAAAATTCTACAAATTTGATACCCTGGCTAAAGAGGACCTGGAGTTCTCTCATTCGGTGCTGCAGAGTCATCCGCACTCTCCCGCCCGTTTGGAAGCTTTGGTATAATCCCCATGGTCCTGACGGAGTCCCAGCATCCACTAGGACGTCAGAGAAAATAAGATTTTACTTACCGATAAATCTATTTCTCGTAGTCCGTAGTGGATGCTGGGCGCCCATCCCAAGAGCGGATTGTCTGCAATACTTGTACATAGTTATTGTTACAAAAATATCGGGTTGTTATTGTTGTGAGCCGTCTGTTCAGAGGCTCCTACGTTTGTCATACTGTTAACTGGGTTCATATCACAAGTTGTACGGTGTGATTGGTGTGGCTGGTATGAGTCTTACCCGGTATTCAAAATCCTTCCTTATTGTGTACGCTCGTCCGGGCACAGTATCCTAACTGAGGCTTGGAGGAGGGTCATAGGGGGAGGAGCCAGTGCACACCACCTAGTCCTAAAGCTTTTATTTTTGTGCCCTGTCTCCTGCGGAGCCGCTAATCCCCATGGTCCTGACGGAGTCCCAGCATCCACTACGGACTACGAGAAATAGATTTATCGGTAAGTAAAATCTTATTTCTCTATCGTCCTAGTGGATGCTGGGGTTCCTGAAAGGACCATGGGGAATAGCGGCTCCGCAGGAGACAGGGCACAAAAAGTAAAGCTTTACGATCAGGTGGTGTGTACTGGCTCCTCCCCCTATGACCCTCCTCCAAGCCTCAGTTAGATTTTTGTGCCCGGCCGAGAAGGGTGCAATCTAGGTGGCTCTCCTAAAGAGCTGCTTAGAAAAGTTTAGCTTATGTTTTTTATTTTACAGTGAGTCCTGCTGGCAACAGGATCACTGCAACGAGGGACTTAGGGGAGAAGAAGTGAACTCACCTGCGTGCAGGATGGATTGGCTTCTTGGCTACTGGACATTAGCTCCAGAGGGACGATCACAGGTACAGCCTGGATGGTCACCGGAGCCTCGCCGCCGGCCCCCTTGCAGATGCTGAAACGAGAAGAGGTCCAGAATCGGCGGCAGAAGACTCCTCAGTCTTCTTAAGGTAGCGCACAGCACTGCAGCTGTGCGCCATTTTCCTCTCAGCACACTTCACACGGCAGTCACTGAGGGTGCAGGGCGCTGGGAGGGGGGCGCCCTGGGAGGCAAATGAAAACCTTCTTTGGCTAAAAATACCTCACATATAGCCTCCGGGGGCTATATGGAGATATTTAACCCCTGCCAGAATCTACTAAAGAGCGGGAGACGAGCCCGCCGAAAAAGGGGCGGGGCCTATCTCCTCAGCACACAGCGCCATTTTCCTCACACAGCTCCGCTGGTCAGGAAGGCTCCCAGGCTCTCCCCTGCACTGCACTACAGAAACAGGGTAAAACAAGAGAGGGGGGGCAAAATTGTGGCAAAACTATATTATTAAAGCAGCTATACAGGGAGCACTTATTATAAGGCTATCCCTGTCATATATAGCGCTTTTGGTGTGTGCTGGCAAACTCTCCCTCTGTCTCCCCAAAGGGCTAGTGGGGTCCTGTCTTCGATAAGAGCATTCCCTGTGTGTCGGTACGTGTGTGTCGACATGTATGAGGACGATATTGGTGTGGAGGCGGAGCAATTGCCAAATATGGGGATGTCACCTCCTAGGGGGTCGACACCAGAATGGATGCCTTTATTTATGGAATTACGGGATAGTGTCAACACGCTAAAGCAGTCGTTTGACGACATGAGACGGCCGGACAATCAATTAGTGCCTGTCCAGGCGCCTCAAACACCGTCAGGGGCTGTAAAACGCCCTTTGCCTCAGTCGGTCGACACAGACCCAGACACAGGCACTGATTCCAGTGGCGACGGTGACGAATCAACCGTATTTTCTAGTAGGGCCACACGTTATATGATTTTGGCAATGAAGGAGGCGTTACATATTGCTGATACTACAGGTACCACAAAACAGGGTATCATGTGGGGTGTGAAAAAACTACCTATAGTTTTTCCTGAATCAGATGAATTAAATGAGGTGTGTGATGAAGCGTGGGTTGCCCCCGATAAAAAAATGCTAATTTCAAAGAAGGCTTTATACCCTTTCCCGCCAGAGGTTAGGGCGCGCTGGGAAACACCTCCTAGGGTGGACAAGGCGCTCACACGCTTATCAAAACAAGTGGCGTTACCCTCTCCTGAGACGGCCGCACTTAAAGATCCAGCAGATAGGAGGATGGAAAATATCCAAAAAAGTATATACACACATACAGGTGTTATACTACGACCAGCTATAGCGACAGCCTGGATGTGCAGTGCTGGGGTAGCTTGGTCAGAGTCCCTGATTGAAAATATTGATACCCTGGATAGGGACAATGTTTTACTGTCTTTAGAGCAAATAAAGGATGCATTTCTTTATATGCGTGATGCACAGAGGGATATCTGCACACTGGCATCACGGGTAAGTGCTATGTCCATCTCGGCCAGAAGAAGTTTATGGACGCGACAGTGGTCAGGCGATGCGGACTCAAAACGGCATATGGAAGTTTTGCCGTATAAAGGGGAGGAGTTATTTGGTGTCGGTCTATCGGATTTGGTGGCCACGGCTACAGCCGGGAAATCCACCTTTTTACCTCAAGTCACTCCCCAACAGAAAAAGACACCGACTTTTCAACCGCAGCCCTTTCGTTCCTTTAAAAACAAGAGAGCAAAGGGATATTCATATCTGCCACGAGGCAGAGGAAGGGGGAAGAGACAGCAACAGGCAGCTCCTTCCCAGGAACAGAAGCCCTCCCCCGCTTCTACAAAAGCCTCAGCATGACGCTGGGGCTTCTCAAGCGGACTCGGGGGCGGTGGGGGGTCGTCTCAAGAATTTCAGCGCGCAGTGGGCTCACTCGCAGGTAGATCCCTGGATCCTGCAGATAATATCTCAGGGGTACAGGTTGGAACTAGAGACGGATCCACCTCGCCGTTTCCTGAAGTCTGCTTTACCAACGTCCCCCTCCGACAGGGTGACGGTCTTGGAAGCCATTCACAAGCTGTACTCTCAGCAGGTGATAGTCAAGGTACCCCTTTTACAACAAGGAAAGGGGTATTATTCCACTCTATTGTGGTACCGAAGCCGGATGGCTCGGTAAGACCTATTCTAAATCTGAAATCCTTGAACCTGTACATAAAGAAGTTCAAGTTCAAGATGGAGTCACTCAGAGCAGTGATAGCGAACCTGGAAGAAGGGGACTTTATGGTATCCTTGGACATCAAGGATGCGTATCTCCACGTTCCAATTTACCCCTCACACCAGGGGTACCTCAGGTTCGTCGTACAGAACTGTCACTATCAGTTTCAGACGCTGCCGTTCGGATTGTCCACGGCACCTCGGGTCTTTACCAAGGTAATGGCCGAGATGATGATTCTTCTTCGAAGAAAAGGCGTATTAATTATCCCATACTTGGACGATCTCCTAATAAGGGCAAGGTCCAGAGAACAGCTAGAGATGGGATTAGCACTGTCTCAACAAGTGCTAAAACAGCACGGGTGGATTCTGAATATTCCAAAATCCCAGTTAATTCCGACAACACGTCTGCTGTTCCTAGGGATGATTCTGGACACGGTTCAGAAAAAGGTTTTTCTCCCGGAGGAAAAAGCCAAGGAGTTATCCGAGCTTGTCAGGAACCTCCTAAAACCAGGAAAGGTGTCTGTACATCAATGCACAAGAGTCCTGGGAAAAATGGTGGCTTCTTACGAAGCAATTCCATTCGGCAGATTCCACGCAAGAATTTTCCAGAGGGATCTGTTGGACAAATGGTCAGGGTCGCATCTTCAGATGCACCAGCGGATAACCCTGTCTCCAAGGACAAGGGTATCTCTTCTGTGGTGGTTGCAGAGTGCTCATCTATTGGAGGGCCGCAGATTCGGCATACAGGATTGGATCCTGGTGACCACGGACGCCAGCCTGAGAGGCTGGGGAGCAGTCACACAAGGAAGAAACTTCCAGGGCGTGTGGTCGAGCCTGGAAACGTCTCTTCACATAAACGTTCTGGAACTAAGAGCAATCTACAATGCTCTAAGCCAGGCAGAACCTCTGCTTCAAGGAAAACCGGTGTTGATCCAGTCGGACAACATCACGGCAGTCGCCCATGTGAACAGACAGGGCGGCACAAGAAGCAGGAGTGCAATGGCAGAAGCTGCAAGGATTCTTCGCTGGGCAGAGAATCATGTGATAGCACTGTCAGCAGTGTTCATCCCGGGAGTGGACAACTGGGAAGCAGACTTCCTCAGCAGACACGACCTTCACCCGGGAGAGTGGGGACTTCATCCAGAAGTTTTCCACATGCTGGTAACCCGTTGGGAAAGACCAATGGTGGACATGATGGCGTCTCGCCTCAACAAAAAACTGGACAGGTATTGCGCCAGGTCAAGAGATCCGCAGGCAATAGCTGTGGACGCGCTGGTAACGCCTTGGGTGTACCAGTCGGTGTATGTGTTTCCTCCTCTGCCTCTCATACCAAAAGTATTGAGAATTATACGGCAAAGAGGCGTAAGAACGATACTAGTGGTTCCGGATTGGCCAAGAAGGACTTGGTACCCGGAACTTCAAGAGATGATCACGGAAGATCCGTGGCCTCTACCTCTGAGAAGGGACTTGCTTCAGCAGGGTCCCTGTCTGTTTCAAGACTTACCGCGGCTGCGTTTGACGGCATGGCGGTTGAACGCCGGATCCTAAAGGAAAAAGGCATGCCGGAAGAAGTCATTCCTACTTTGATTAAAGCAAGGAAGGAAGTAACCGCGCAACATTATCACCGCATTTGGCGAAAATATGTTGCGTGGTGCGAGGATCGGAGTGCTCCGACGGAGGAATTTCAACTGGGTCGATTCCTACATTTCCTGCAATCAGGATTGTCTATGGGTCTCAAATTGGGATCTATTAAGGTTCAAATTTCGGCCCTGTCGATTTTCTTCCAAAAAGAATTGGCTTCAGTTCCTGAAGTCCAGACTTTTGTTAAGGGAGTGCTGCATATACAGCCCCCTGTGGTGCCTCCAGTGGCACCGTGGGATCTCAATGTTGTTTTGGACTTTCTCAAATCTCATTGGTTTGAACCACTAAAAACTGTGGATTTGAAATATCTCACATGGAAAGTGACCATGCTACTAGCCCTGGCTTCGGCCAGGAGAGTGTCAGAACTGGCAGCTTTATCTTACAAAAGCCCATATCTGATTTTCCATTCGGACAGGGCAGAACTGCGGACTCGTCCGCATTTTCTCCCTAAGGTGGTGTCAGCATTTCATCTGAACCAACCTATTGTAGTGCCTGCGGCTACAAGCGACTTGGAGGACTCCAAGTTGTTGGACGTTGTCAGAGCTTTAAAAATATACATTTCAAGGACAGCTGGAGTCAGGAAATCTGACTCGCTGTTTATACTATATGCTCCCAACAAGTTGGGCGCTCCTGCGTCTAAGCAGACTATTGCTCGCTGGATTTGTAGTACGATTCAGCTTGCACATTCTGTGGCAGGCCTGCCACAGCCAAAATCGGTAAAAGCCCACTCCACAAGGAAGGTGGGTTCTTCTTGGGCGGCTGCCCGAGGGGTCTCGGCATTACAACTCTGCCGAGCGGCTACGTGGTCGGGGGAGAACACGTTTGTAAAATTCTACAAATTTGATACCCTGGCTAAGGAGGACCTGGAGTTCTCTCATTCGGTGCTGCAGAGTCATCCGCACTCTCCCGCCCGTTTGGGAGCTTTGGTATAATCCCCATGGTCCTTTCAGGAACCCCAGCATCCACTAGGACGATAGAGAAAATAAGAATTTACTTACCGATAATTCTATTTCTCGGAGTCCGTAGTGGATGCTGGGTGCCCATCCCAAGTGCGGATTATCTGCATTACTTGTACATAGTTACAAAAATCGGGTTATTATTGTTGTGAGCCATCTTTTCAGAGGCTCCGCTGTTATCATACTGTTAACTGGGTTTAGATCACAGGTTGTACGGTGTGATTGGTGTGGCTGGTATGAGTCTTACCCGGGATTCATAAATCCTTCCTTATTGTGTACGCTCGTCCGGGCACAGTACCTAACTGAGGCTTGGAGGAGGGTCATAGGGGGAGGAGCCAGTACACACCACCTGATCGTAAAGCTTTACTTTTTGTGCCCTGTCTCCTGCGGAGCCGCTATTCCCCATGGTCCTTTCAGGAACCCCAGCATCCACTACGGACTCCGAGAAATAGAATTATCGGTAAGTAAATTCTTATTTTTTTATTCATGCCCAACTAATCTTAACGCCTTAAAATTAGGATTGATTTACAGTGAATCATAATTTACTTACTGTTTCTGTCTGTAATGAATCATTTTTGCTTTGCTTAATAGAATGTTTTGGGTACTAGTTTATAATCCGTTTCGGTCTTCCTTGACAAAAACGTCCACAGCATTTTAACATTTTTAAATCTGGTGCTTTTGGTGCTTCAGAGGAACTTCTGAATGTGACCTACTTAATCAGATCATCTCTTAATTTTTTATTTTTTTTTCCATGTGAAGCAGAACATCTAAATAACACATTTAAGCAGATTCCAGACCTTCTGAAGTCTTGTAAAGCTGGTCTGACATATTTCACAATCCTTGCAGTAAATGGTATTAACAAAGATGACAGTCAATGCTAATTTGGACAGTTCTGACCCCATTTAATTTAGTTGTGAATTGTATTTCTACATTTGCTACTAGTAATGGAAATGGCACTTTTAACTCCCTAAGTTATTTATGTGACACTGTCACTGTCAAGTTATTTTGATCATCTTTTCAATAGTTTTCTTGTGTTCTGTTTTGCATCCTTTTTTTGTGATGCATCTTGTTTTTGTTTTATTTTTTAAATGAATGTTTTTTAGTTTTTTAAAAACAAGCTCCCGGACACCAGCGGGCGGCACTGAGCCCTGTGCACTGGGTGTCAACAATCCTCTGCGGGAGAGGGGGGCCGGGCCGCGGCAAAGCAATCACAATTTAAAATACATTTCTGTTACGTCCTAGAGGATGCTGGGGTCCATTTTAGTACCATGGGGTATAGACGGTTCCGCAGGAGCCTTCGGCACTTTAAGACTTTTCAACAGTGTGAAGTGGCTCCTCCCTCTATGCCCCTCCTCCAGACCTCAGTTTAGAAAATGCCCCCAGGAGACTGGATGTACACTAGTGGAGCTCTACAGAGCTTTGCTGGAAAAAGACTTTCTTAGTTTTTTAATTTTACGTGGAAGCTGCTGGCAACAGGATTTGTAGGTTTTAGGGGGGGAAGAGTATGAACCAACTTCTCAATGGTTCTGCTTCCGCTGACAGGACACCATTAGCTCCTGAAAGGTTATGAACACAGCTCAAGCCTGGCCAGCGTTCACTCCCACAGCACTGCTGCCACCCCCTAACAGAGCCAGAAGGCTGGTGAGTATATCATCGGTGTCCTGCAGAGAGGGGATCCTCCGGTCATCGTTGCCGGCATACAGGTACACGCGCAGCGGCGGGACGCTGCGCACCATGTCTCTCAGCACAAGGGTGCAGGGGGGGCGCTCTGAGGGCATGTTTTAAAACCTTACTCTCACTGGCAAAAAGGGTACATACATGTACAGCCGCTGATGTGCCATCCCCAGCCAGTATAAATATTACATTGCTGAGGCTGAAGGGCGGGGCTTCTCCTCAGACTTGCCAGAACACTCACTGGGTGCCATTTTCTCCTGCAGAAACTCCAGTGTGAAGCTCCTGAACGCTGTTTCTCCTCATGACAACGCTGATACAAGTACAGGGTGTTATAGAAGGGGCAGAGAGTGTTCATTATAATTAGGTCTGTGGGCCTATTATTGGTATATGCGCTGTAAATTTGTAATATTTCCACAATTCACAATAAGGCGCAGTGTGTGGACTGGCAAATACCTCTGTGTCTCTCTGACACACTTTAGTGTGGGTCTGTCCCCAATAGCTCCCCTGTGTGATAGGGGTGTGTGTGTGTGTGTGTGTGTGTACAAGTGTGTAACATGTCAGACATTGGGGAGGAAGAACCCATTTTAGATACACGAGGGTAATGTGGTGGCCCTTCCCTCTCAGAAGGAGCCGGAGTGGGTGAGAATGTTGCAAAAGAATGTCAATGCTTGCAAAGAAATTCTGAGTCTGAACAACAGACTAAATATTTGAGGCAGTCTGTGGAGGATGCACTGTTTACTGACCCCTCCATATCATTCACTCGGGTACCATCCAGTTCCCAGGATAGGTCTCTGGCCCAGATAATACAAGGGGACACAGACACAGATTCCGACTCTGACGTCGACACTGGGGATTTGAGAGGGCTAGACCCCAAATTAGCCAAAAGCATACAATGTATGATAGTTGCTATAAAGGAAGTGTTGGAGTTTCCCGAAACACTGGTCCCTGAGGAAAAGGATTATTTTAAATTAAATAAAAAGCAGGTTGTGACTTTTCCTCCTTCAAAGGATTTTCTCTGATGTCCTAGTGGATGCTGGGAACTCCGTAAGGACCATGAGGAATAGCGGGCTCCGAAGGAGGCTGGGCACTCTAGAAAGATTTATGACTACCTGGTGTGCACTGGCTCCTCCCACTATGACCCTCCTCCAAGCCTCAGTTAGATTTTGTGCCCGGCCGAGGTTGGATGCACACTAGGGGCTCTCCTGAGCCCTTAGAAAGAAAGTATAGATTTAGGTTTTTTATTTTCAGTGAGACCTGCTGGCAACAGGCTCACTGCAGCGAGGGACTAAGGGGAGAAGAAGCGAACTCGCCTGCTTGCAGCTGGATTGGGCTTCTTAGGCTACTGGACACCATTAGCTCCAGAGGGATCGACCGCAGGCCCAGTCCTTGGTGTTCGGTCCCGGAGCCGCGCCGCCGTCCCCCTTACAGAGCCAGAAGCAAGAAGAGGTCCGGATAAACGGCGGCAGAAGACATCAGTCTTCACCAAGGTAGCGCACAGCACTGCAGCTGTGCGCCATTGCTCCTCATACACACTTCATACTCCGGTCACTGAGGGTGCAGGGCGCTGGGGGGGGGCGCCCTGAGAAGCAATAATAACACCTTGGCTGGCAAAAATTCCACAATATATAGTCCCAGAGGCTATATATGTGGAAAATACCCCTGCCAGAATATGGAAAAAAGTGGGAGAATAGTCCGCGGAAAAGGGGCGGAGCTATCTCACAGCACACTGGCGCCATTTCTCCTTCACAGATCCGCTGGAAGGAAGCTCCCTGGCTCTCCCCTGCAGTCTACACTACAGAACAGGGTAAACACAGAGAGGGGGGGCACTAAATTTAGGCGCAGTATATAATATATAGAAAAAGCAGCTATAGGGGACATAACTCAGTTAGTCCCTGCATTATATAGCGCTCTGGTGTGTGCTGGCATACTCTCACTCTGTCCCCCCAAAAGGCTTTTGTGGGTCCTGTCCTCATTCGGAGCATTCCTTGTGTGTGCGCGGTGTGTCGGTACGGCTGTGTCGACATGTTTGATGAGGATAATGATGTGGAGGCGGAGCAGATGCCTTTAGAAGGGATGTCACCCCCTGCGGGGCAGACACCTGAGTGGATGAGCTTATGGACAGTAATAAGTGCACGTATAGACTCCTTACATAAGAAAATTGACGACATGCCAAATGTGGGACAGCTGACTTCTCAGCTCGTGCCTGCCCAGGCGTCGCATGGGTCGTCAGGGGCTCTAAAACGCCCGCTACCTCAAGCAGACCCAGATGTCGACACTGATACTGACACCAGTGTCGACGACGATGAGTCTAACCTGATGCCCACTAAGGCCATTCACTGCATGATTGAGGCAATGAAAGAGGTGTTACACATTTCTGATATAACTACAGGTACCACTAAAAAGGGTATTATGTTTGGAGAGAAAAAACTATCCGTAGTTTTTCCCCCATCAGATGAATTAAATGAAGTGTGTGAAGAAGCGTAGGCTTTCCCTGATAAAAAATTGGTAATTCCTAAGAAGGTACTAATGGCGTTCCCTTTCCCGCCAGAGGATAGATCACGTTGGGAAACACCCCCTAGGGTGGATAAAGCGCTCACACGTTTGTCTAAAAAGGTGGCACTACCGTCTCCGGATACGGCCGCCCTCAAGGAACCTGCTGATAGAAAGCAGGAGGCGATCCTGAAGTCTGTATATACACACTCGGGCATTATACTTAGGCCAGCTATTGCGTCAGCTTGGATGTGCAGTGCTGCCGCTGCGTGGTCAGATAAACTGACAGAAAATATTGACACATTAGACAGAGACACGATCCTGTTAACCATAGACCATATAAAAGACTCAGTCTTATATATGAGAGATGCACAGAGGGAAATCGTCCGACTGGCATCTAAAGTAAGTGCATTGTCCATTTCTGCTAGGAGAGGCTTATGGACTCGCCAGTGGACAGGAGATGCAGATTCTAAAAAGCACATGGAAGTGTTGCCATATAAGGGTGAGGAATTATTTGGGGATGGTCTCTCGGACCTAGTTTCCACAGCAACGTCTGGGAAGTCAGCATTTTTACCCCATGTCCCCTCACAGCCTAAGAAGGCGCCGTTTTATCAGGTTCAGTCCTTTCGGACCCAGAAAAACAGGCGTGGAAAAGGCGGGTCCTTTCTGTCCAGAGGCAGAGGTAGGGGAAAAAGGCTGCAACAAACAGCAGGTTCCCAGGAGCAAAAGTCCTCCCCCGCTTCTTCTTCCAAGTCCGCCGCATGACGGTGGGGCTCCACAGGCGGAGCCAGGTACGGTGGGGGGTCGCCTCAAGAATTTCAGCGATCAGTGGGCTCGCTCACAGGTGGATCCCTGGATCCTGCAAGTAGTATCTCAGGGGTACAAACTGGAATTCGAGGCGTCCCCACCCCACCGGTTCCTAAAATCTGCCTTGCCGATTGCTCCCTCAGACAGGGAGGCGGTGCTAGCGGCAATTCACAAGCTGTATTCCCAGCAGGTGATAATCACGGTACCCCTACTTCAACAAGGCCGGGGTTATTATTCCACACTATTTGTGGTACCGAAACCGGACGGTTCGGTGAGACCCATTTTAAATTTGAAATCCTTGAACACGTACATAAAAAAATTCAAGTTCAAGATGGAATCGCTCAGGGCGGTTATTGCAAGCCTGGACGAGGGGGATTACATGGTATCCCTGGACATCAAGGATGCTTACTTGCATGTCCCCATTTACCATCCTCACCAGGAGTACCTCAGATTTGTGGTACAGGATTGCCATTACCAATTCCAGACGCTGCCGTTTGGACTATCCACGGCACCGAGGGTATTTACCAAGGTTATGGCGGAAATGATGATACTCCTTCGAAAAAAGGGAGTTTTAATTATCCCGTACTTGGACGATCTCCTAATAAAAGCGAGGTCCAAGGAACAGTTGTTGGTGGGAGTAGCACTATCTCAGGAGGTGCTGCACCAGCACGGCTGGATTCTGAATATCCCAAAGTCACAGCTGGTTCCGACGACACGGCTACTGTTCCTGGGTATGATTCTGGATACAGTCCAGAAGAAAGTGTTTCTCCCGGAGGAGAAAGCCAGGGAGTTGTCATCTCTAGTCAGAGACCTCCTGAAACCAAAACAGGTATCAGTGCATCGCTGCACACGGGTCCTGGGAAAGATGGTGGCTTCTTACGAAGCAATTCCCTTCGGCAGGTTCCATGCCAGAATCTTTCAGTGGGACCTGTTGGACCAGTGGTCCGGATCGCATCTTCAGATGCATCGCTTAATTACCCTGTCTCCAAGAACCAGGGTGTCTCTACTGTGGTGGCTGCAGAGTGCCCATCTTCTAGAGGGCCGCAGGTTCGGCATACAGGACTGGGTCCTGGTGACCACGGATGCCAGCCTTCGAGGCTGGGGGGCAGTCATACAGGGAAGAAACTTCCAAGGACTATGGTCGAGTCAGGAGACTTCCCTTCACATAAATATTCTGGAACTAAGGGCCATCTACAATGCCCTAAGTCAAGCAAGATCCCTGCTCCTACACCAGCCGGTGCTGATCCAGTCAGACAACATCACGGCAGTCGCCCATGTAAATCGACAGGGCGGCACAAGAAGCAGGATGGCGATGGCAGAAGCCACAAGAATTCTCCGATGGGCGGAGAATCATGTACTAGCACTGTCAGCAGTGTTCATTCCGGGAGTGGACAACTGGGAAGCAGACTTCCTCAGCAGACACGACCTCCACCCGGGAGAGTGGGGACTTCACCCAGAAGTCTTCCAGATGCTGGTAAACCGTTGGGAAAAATCACAGGTGGACATGATGGCGTCCCGTCTCAACAAAAAGTTAAAAAGATATTGCGCCAGGTCAAGGGACCCTCAGGCGATAGCTGTGGACGCTCTAGTGACACCGTGGGTGTACCAGTCGGTTTATGTGTTCCCTCCTCTGCCTCTCATTCCAAAGGTATTGAGAATAATAAGAAAGCGAGGAGTAAACACAATTCTCGTGGTTCCGGATTGGCCAAGACGAGCGTGGTACCCGGAACTTCAAGAGATGCTCTCAGAGGACCCGTGGCCTCTACCGCTCAGACAGGACCTGATACAGCAGGGGCCCTGTCTGTTCCAAGACTTAACGCGGCTGCGTTTGACGGCATGGCGGTTGAACACCGGATCCTAAAGGAAAAGGGTATTCCGGATGAAGTCATTCCTACGCTTATTAAGGCCAGGAAAGATGTTACGGCAACGCATTATCACCGCATATGGCGGAAATATGTTGCATGGTGCGATGCCAATAAGGCCCCAACAGAGGAATTTCAACTAGATCGATTTCTGCATTTCCTGCAAGCAGGAGTGGATATGGGCCTAAAACTAGGCTCCATTAAAGTACAGATCTCGGCTCTGTCGATTTTCTTTCAAAAAGAACTAGCTTCAGTACCTGAAGTTCAGACATTTGTGAAAGGAGTGCTGCATATTCAGCCCCCGTTTGTGCCTCCTGTGGCACCTTGGGATCTCAACGTGATGTTGAGTTTCTTAAAATCACATTGGTTTGAGCCACTAAAAACCGTGGATCTGAAATATCTCACGTGGAAAGTGGTCATGTTATTAGCCTTGGCTTCAGCCAGGCGAGTGTCAGAATTGGCGGCTTTATCATGTAAAAGCTCTTATCTGATTTTCCATATGGATAGGGCAGAGTTGAGGACTCGTCCCCAATTTCTCCCTAAGGTGGTGTCAGCGTTTCACCTGAACCAGCCTATTGTGGTGCCGGCGGCTACTAGTGAATTGGAGGACTCCAAGTTGCTAGACGTTGTCAGGGCCCTGAAAATATATGTTCCAGGACGGCTGGAGTCAGAAAATCTGACTCGCTGTTTATCCTGTATGCACCCAACAAGCTGGGTGCTCCTGCTTCTAAGCAGTCTATTGCTCGCTGGATTTGTAGTACAATTCAGCTTGCACATTCTGTGGCAGGCATACCACAGCCAAAATCTGTAAATGCCCATTCCACAAGGAAGGTGGGCTCATCTTGGGCGGCTGCCCGAGGGGTCTCGGCTTTACAACTTTGCCGAGCAGCTACTTGGTCAGGGGCAAACACGTTTGCAAAATTCTACAAATTTGATACCCTGGCTGAGGAGGACCTGGAGTTCTCTCATTCGGTGCTACAGAGTCATCCGCACTCTCCCGCCCGTTTGGGAGCTTTGGTATAATCCCCATGGTCCTTACGGAGTTCCCAGCATCCACTAGGACGTCAGAGAAAATAAGAATTTACTCACCGGTAATTCTATTTCTCGTAGTCCGTAGTGGATGCTGGGCGCCCATCCCAAGTGCGGATTGTCTGCAATACTTGTAAATAGTTATTGTTATCTAAAGGGTTATTGTTGAGCCATCTGTTGAGAGGCTCAGTTGTTTTTCATACTGTCAAACTGGATATAGTATCACGAGTTGTACGGTGTGATTGGTGTGGCTGGTAAGAGTCTTACCCGGGATTCTAAATCCTTCCTTATTATGTCAGCTCGTCCGGGCACAGTGTCCTAACTGAGGCTTGGAGGAGGGTCATAGTGGGAGGAGCCAGTGCACACCAGGTAGTCATAAATCTTTCTAGAGTGCCCAGCCTCCTTCGGAGCCCGCTATTCCCCATGGTCCTTACGGAGTTCCCAGCATCCACTACGGACTACGAGAAATAGAATTACCGGTGAGTAAATTCTTATTTTAATGCATTCTTTGAAGAATCCTGGGCTAAACCAGAGAAGAAATTTACCCTTCCCAGAAGGATACGTGTAGCGTACCCTTTACCTGAGGAAGACAGGCACAAATGAATGAGACTCCCCCAATGATACACCTCAGTTTCTCGGCTGTCTAAGAAAATAGTTTTGCCTGCCCCTGGTTCAGCGTCTTTAAAAGATCCAGCTGACCGTAAATTAGAAACAACCCTGAAATCCATATATACTGCTAACGGAACGGTGCTCCGGCCCACCATTGCTTGTGCGTGGGTGGGTAACGCTGTGGAAAAGTGGTCTGACAACTTGCTGGTTAACCTAGACACAGTTGACAGGGATGAAATAGTCCTAACTCTCGGCCATATCAAAGATGCTGCAGGTTACTTAGTTGAAGCTATGAAGGATATTCTGTTGCTGTGTTCAAGATCCGCCGCTATGGCGATCTTAGCCTGCAGGGCGCTGTGGATCCGCCAATGGAATGCTGATGCAGAATCAAAAAAGAACATTGAGGCACTTCCTTACAATGGAGAAGCCCTCTTTGGAGACAAGCTGGATGCCATGATTTCAACTATTACATCAGGCAAGTCAGCATTTCTGCCTTCCGCAGCTGCTTCACCTAGGAAAGGATTTCATTCTCATACGATGCAATCCTTTCGGCCCAACAAATCCAAAAAGGCAAAGGGTACCGCCTTCTTCTCAGGAAGAGGGTGAGGAAGGAGTAAAAATTCTACACCACCATCAGGCTCGCAGGAGCAGAAGTCAACAGCTACTTCTGCTAAAACCTCAGCATGATGCTGGGGCTCCCCTGCGGGAGTATGATCGGGTGGGGGCACGTCTACTAACTTTCAGCTAGGTCTAGGTTCACTCAGATCTGGATCTTTGGGTATTGCAGATAATATCCCAAGGGTACAAATTGGAATTTCAGGACCTTCCCCCATGCCGATTTTTCAAATCAGCCTTACCAGCTTCTGTTCAGGACAGAGCAAAAGTGCTGAACGCAATACAGAAATTATGTCAAGACAATGTAATTTCCTTAGTTCCTTTGTCACAACAGGAAAAAGGGTTTTATTCAAGCCTGTTTGTAGTGCCGGATGGTTAGGTCAGACCGATTTTAAACCTAAAGACTCTGAACCTTTATTTGAAAAGGTTCAAATTCAAGATGGAATACCTGAGAGCGGTGATCTCCAGCTTGGAGGAAAAGTAATTTCTGGTAGCGATGGACATCAAAGATGCTTGGTTACATGTTCCCATCTACCCGCCGCATCAGACATACCTGAGGTTTGCGGTGCAGGACTGCCACTACCAGTTCCAAACATTGCTTTTCGGGCTCTCCACGGCTCCGAGAATATTCACCAAGGTGATGGCGGAGATGATGGTTCTTTTTCGCAAGAAAAGTCAGTCATCCCATACTTGGACGATCTCCTCATAAAAGCGCGATCCAGGGAGAAACTAGTGCAGAACATTGCATTTTCCCTGACTGTGCTTCAACAGCACGGTTGGATCATAAACCTTCCAAAATCACAATTGGAACCCACAGGGAGGTTATCATTTCTGGGAATGATATTGGACACTGAAGCACAGAAAGTATTCCTACCGGTGGAAAAGGCTCTGGAGATCCAGAGGATGGGCAAACAAGTTTTTAAACTAGTACGCGTATCGATTCATCAGTGCATCTCCCTGCTGGGGAAGATGGTAACGGCCTACGAGGCTCTACAATTTGGCCGATTCCACTCCAGGGTGTTCCAATGGGACCTACTAGACAAGTGGTCCAGATCACACCTACACGTGCACCGGAGGATAATCCTATCAACAAAAGACAGAATTTCACTCTTGTGGTGGCTTCAAAGTTCTCACCTCCTGGAGGGACGCAGGTTCGGGATTCAGACTTGGATCCTGGTGACCACAGATGCAAGCCTCCGAGGTTGGGGAGCAGTCGCGCAAGGGGAAAGCTTCCAAGGACGATGGTCAAGTCAAGAAGTACTCCTTCACATAAACATTCTGGAATTGAGAGCGGTGTACAACAGCCTTCATCAAGCGGCACACTTTCTTCAAGGTCGTCCCATACAGATCCAGTCAGACAATGTAACGGCGGTAGCTTACATAAACCGCCAGGGCGGAACAAAAAGCAGAGTGGCAATGGCAGAGGTGACAAAGATACTCCTCTGGGCAGAAAGACATGCAAAAGCTCTGTCGGCAATTTTTCATTCCGGGAGTGGACAACTGGTAAGCAGACTTCCTCAGCAGACACGATCTCCATCCAGGAGAATGGGTCCTCCACCCAGAAGTCTTTGCAGAGGTAGCAGATCGTTGGGGCGTTCCTCAAGTAGACATGATGGCATCACGTCTCAACAAGAAGCTTCAGAAATATTGTTCCAGGTCGAGAGACCCACAAGCAATAGCAGTGGATGCACTGGTGACCCAGTGGGTGTTTCAGTCGGTGTATCTGTTCCCTCCACTTCTACTAATACCAAAAGTTCTCAAGATCTTCAGAAGAACAAGGGTTCGAGCAATTCTCATTGCTCCAGACTGGCCAAGGAGGGCTTGGCATCCAGATCTTCACGAGTTATTACTCAGCCTCCGTTTGTTTATCAAGACTTACCGCGGCTGCGTTTGACGGCATGGCTGTTGAGCACCAGATCCTAGCCCGTAAGGGTATTCCCAATGAAGTCATTCCCACACTTATTCTGGCCAGGAAAGGGGCAACGTCCAAACAATACCATCGTATTTGGAGAAAATATGTATCTTGGTGTGAATCCAAGAAGTCTCCTGCGGTGGAGTTTAAATTAGGACGTCTTCTCCTATTTCTACAGGCAGGTGTGGATGCTGGCTTGAGATTAGGGTCTCTCCAAATTTCGGCCTTGTCCATTTTCTTTCAGAAACAGTTGGCTTCCCTTCCTGAGGTCCAGACGTTCGTGAAGGGGGTTCTGCGCATCCAACCTCCCTTTGTGCGTCCTGCGGCGCCATGGGATCTTTAATGTGGTGTTGCAGTTCCTCAAATTGGACTGGTTTGAGCCTTTACAAGGTAGAGTTGAAGTTTCTCACTCGGAAAGTGGTCATGCTGTTGGCCTTGGCCTCAGGCAGACGAGTGTCTGAATTAGGGGATATGTCACACAAGAGTCCTTATTTGATTTTTCATGAAGATAGAGCTGAACTGCAGACGCGTCAGCATTTTCTTCCAAAGGTTGTGTCTTATTTCCATATCAACCAACCTGTGGCAGTGCCAGTGGCTTCTGACACCTCAGCCGTTTCAAAAGTCCTTGGATGTCGTCAGAGCGTTGAGGACTTATGTTGCAAGAACGGCACGTATAAGGAAAACAGAATCTTTGTTTGTCCTCTATGACCCCAACAAGATTGAGGGTTCTGCTTCTAGGCAGACTATTGTGCGCTGGATCGGAGGTACCATTCAGCGCGCTTATTCCACGGCAGGGTTGCCGTTACTGAGTTCGGTAAAGGCCCACTCTACAAGGAAAGTGGGTTCTTCCTGGGCGGCTGCCCGGGGTGTCTCGGCATTGCAAATTTGCCGAGCAGCTACTTGGTCAGGGGCAAACGCGTTTGCTAAGTTTTACAGGTTTGACACCTTGGCTGCTGACTACCTTCAGTTTGGTCAGTCAGTTCTACAGGAGCATTAGCACTTTCCCGCCCGTACTGGGAGCTTTGGTACAGCCCCATGGTACTAAAATGGACCCCAGCATCCTCTAGGACGTAAGAGAAAATAGGATTTTAATTACCTACCGGTAAATCCTTTTCTCGTAAGCCGTAGAGGATGCTGGGCGTCCGCCCAGTGCTCATTTTTCCTGCAGAATTACGTTTTATCTTTTTACACAGGTTCTCGTGTGTTAAGATGTACACAGCTGTTGAGTTATGCATGCACGTTAGCATGGGTTATGTTGAAAGCCATGTTAGGCGGCATGTTTTGTATGGTGTGAGCTGGTGTGAATCTCGCCACTAGTTTAATGTAAATTCTTCTCTCGAAGTTGTCAGTCTCCTTGGGCACAGTTCCTATACTGAGGTCTGGAGGAGGGGCATAGAGGGAGGAGCCAGTTCACACTGTTGAAAAGTCTTAAAGTGCCAAAGGCTCCTGCGGAACCGTCTATACCCCATGGTACTAAAATGGACCCCAGCATCCGCTACGGACTACGAGAAAAGGATTTACCGGTAGGGTAATTAAATCCTATTTCTCATACGTCCTAGAGGATGCTGGGGACTCCAAAAGGACCATGGGCTATAGACGGGATCCGCAGGAGACATGGGCACTTTAAGACTTTAAATGGGTGTGAACTGGCTCCTCCCTCTATGCCCCTCCTCCAGACATCGGTTAGATTTTGTGCCCAGAGAGACTGGACACACACATGGGAGCTCTCCTGAGTTTCTCTGTAAAAAGACTTAGGTTTTTTTCATGTTCAGGGAGCACTGCTGGCAACAGGCTCCTTGCATCGTGGGACTGAGGGGAGAGAAGCAGACCTACTTCTGTGAGTTCAAAGGCTCTGCTTCTTAGGCTACTGGACACCATTAGCTCCAGAGGGTCCGATCACTTGGTGCGCCTAGCTGCTCATTCCCGGAGGCCGCGCCGTCACCCCCCTCGCAGAGCCAGAAGAAAGAAGCCGGGTGAGTATTACGAAGAAAAGAAGACTTCAGTGACAGCAGAAGACTTCAGTATTGAGGTACCGCGCAGCGGTTGCGCTGCGCGCCATGCTCGCACACACACATACGGCGGCACTAGCATTAGAAGTGCCTAGGCACTAAATATAGCCCCCGCCAGTATAAAATTTTTGAATCTGAGCGGGACTGAAGTGCCCCGGTGATGGGGCGTGGCTTAGCCCTCATAGCTAACCAGCGCCATTTTCTCTCCACAGGAGCTGCAGAGACGCTGGCCCTGACCTCCACACTTCTGTACGTCACAGGGTGCAAAGCAGGGGGGGGGGGGGGGGCACAGTAATTTGGTGCTATTATCATTTGATATAAAAGCGCTAACAGGTCTGAGGCAGTGTGTATAAAGTTTCAGTACCGGGATAGGTGCTGGGTTGTGAGCTGGTAAACTCCCTCTGTGTTTCTCTAACAGGCTTTCCTGTGGGTCTGTCCCCTATAGCCAGTGTGATTGTGCGTTTCAGTACGTGTGTGTCGACATGTCTGAGGCTGAGTGCTCCTCCCCGGAGGAAGTTGGAGTGGGGGCAGATAAGGCGCTGGGAGTGACCCTGTCGGCACCGCCAACAGCTGATTGGGTAGATATGTTGAGTATGTTGAATGCAAATGTGGCGTTATTGACTAAAAGGCTGGATAAATCTGATTCTCAGACCCAAACATGGAGAAAATCCATGGAGGACGCCTCGTCTCAGGTCCAGACCCCCTCGGGGTCACAAAAGCGTTCATTTACCCAGATAACAGATACCGACACAGACTCTGACTCCAGTGTCGACTATAGTGATGCCAGATTGAATCCTAAACTGGTTAAGAGTATTCAGTACATCATTGTGGCAATTAAAGACATATTGCATATCACAGAAGTCCCTACTATTCCTGATACAAGGGTCTGTTTGTATAAGGGAAAAAAACCTGAGGTAACGTTTCCCCCCTCTCATGAGCGGAACACTCTTTTTGAAAAAGCTTGGGAAACTCCTGACAAAAAGTTACAGATTCCCAAAAGAATTCTGATGGCATATCCATTCCCCTCTGAGGACAGGGAAAAGTGGGAGTCAACCCCCAATGTGGACAAAGCTCTGTCACGTCTGTCCAAAAAGGTGGCGCTTCCGTCTCGTGACACGGCTGCCCTAAAGAACCCCGCGGATCGTAAGCAGGAAACTTCCTTAAAATCCATTTATGTCACTATGGGTACGCTGCTCAGACCTGCCGTTGCGTCGGCATGGGTGAGTAGCGCTATTGGAATGTGGGCAGATAACTTGGCATCTGACATAGATACCCTGGATAGGCATAACATTCTTTTGACTCTGGGTTATATCAGGGACGCTGCAGCCTACCTAAAGGATGCGGTGAGGGATATTGGCCTGTTGGGATCAAGGGCCAATGCCATGGCAGTCTCGGCCAGGAGAGCACTGTGGATTCATCAATGGAATGCTGATGCCGACTCTAAGAAAGCTATGGAGACTCTCCCGTATAAAGGTGGTGTCTTATTTGGTGACGGCCTCGCTGACCTGGTATCTACGGCTACCACGGGTAAGTCATCATTTCTACCTTATGTCCCTGCACAACAGAAAAAGACGCCTCACTATCATATGCAGTCCGTTTCGGCCCAATAAATACAAAAAAAGGAAGAGGGTCGTCCTTCCAAGCCTCTAAAGGTAGAGGAAAGGGAAAATGGTCACCTGCTGTGGCAGGTTCCCAGGAACAGAAGTCCTCCCCGGCTTCTGCCAAGTCCACCACATGACGCTGGGGCTCCTCTACAGGAGTCCGCACCGGTGGGGGCACGGATCCAACTCTTCAGTCAGGTCTGGTTTCACATGGGCACCAGATTCGCACCCAGCTACACAAACCTCTTGGCATATTGGGAGGATGCGGCGGTTTGGTGTGATGGAGTGCTGGGTGCGGATCTGGTGTCATGGCAACGGTACATTGACGATATTTTCTTGGTATGGAAGGGCACTCATGATGATCTTAAGTTTTTTAAAAATTTAATTCCAATGATTTTAATATTTTTATCACTTTTACTTGGAGTAAGATTGAATTATCTTTCCTGGATCTATGCATTTATGTAAAGGAAGGAGTATTGCAAACTAAAACGTATAGAAAAATTACGGACTCCCAACAGTTACATAGATAGACAGAGTCTGCACCATAGGAACTGGCTGGACGGTATACCGTATGGGCAGTTCCTACGTGTTAGACGAAATTACACAGAGGATAGTGTTTGTAAGGAGCAGATGGAAGAAATGGGGGAAAGATTTGTCAAGAAAGGATATGAAAAAGCTCTAGTAGAAAAAGCTAAAGATAAAGCTCTGAATATTGATAGACAAAGCCTTTTAATGGAAAAAAATAAAAGACAAGAATAATGAAAATCTTAATTGGTCTTTTATTAGTAAATATAACTCGCATCATAAAGAAATTGAATCAGTTTTCAGAAAGAATTGGAAACTTCTTAAACAGGATCCAATTATTGGTTCAAAACTTCCAGCTAATCCTAGTTTTATATATAGGCGTGCCCCATCTCTAAAAGATAAACTTGTTAATAGTGCCATAGATGAAGTCAAGAGGACGAGCATTAGAACTATTGGATTCCACAGATGTGGTCTTTGTACTATATGTAAATTAGCCAAAGGTCCAAGTAAAATCAAAGAGTTCTGTGTCAAGGGTAAATCTTAAAGAGTTTTTGACCTGTAACTCAAAAAATGTGGTATACGGTCTTGAGTGTATATGTGGCCTAGTTTACGTAGGGAAGACTAGCCGAAATTTAAAAGTAAGGCTGGCGGAAAACACCTACAACATTAGAAAAGGATTGGAAAGCCATACCGTGTCCGCACATTTTAAGAAGGTCCATAATTGTAATCCTGCTGCTATCAAGGCCTTTTGGGGTATAGAAGGGATCACTTCGTCCTGGAAAAATAAAGATATTGAAAGCAGACTGGCAAAATCCGAGATGAAGTGGATCTTTATGTTAAAAACTCTTAACTCCAGAAGGTCTAAATGGGGAATTCGAATTAAAGTGGTTCCTTTAATTTTACTATATTTTTGCTGCTCTCTCTGAATTTTGCCATTTTTTAGTTCCTGCTGCTATGTTTCCCTTAATTTTTATGATATTTTTAATGTTAATTTTATCCTATAATTTTATCGTATTACATTTATATTTTGTGTTTTCTTTGGTTGCATGTGGAAAACATTTGAATTTGGACTGATTTGGACTACAAACATCCGATTTTGAAGTGTGGAACTTTAGTATTATTCCTTGGATTCCCGTCTGTGAATATCCGTAGTTGGAACGCACAATGAACTTCCGGACATCAGCGGTGGAACGCATCGCAACTTCCGCTTCCGGTCAACGTGACTTCCGGTTGCGGACGTCCGTCCGGCTTTTCGGGGCGGGAAAAGGCTGCACACATGGACATTATTGTGTAATTAGATTTCGGTTTAAATATCTGTCTCATTGCTGTACACCTTTATGCTCCTGAGGAAGGACCATAGCGTCCGAAACGCGTTGAGCAATTGGTGTTCTTTTGATCGTGGGTGACCTGACGCTGGACTTCATTTTATCCTTATATTGCTTTTGTGGTATCCGGAACCACTAGCGGAGCCCTTGGACCATCTGGGAGGGTAACTTGGATTACCAATCACGCCAGCACCCCTTTCTATTTTCCCTGAGTGGTGATATGCTTGTTTTAATTGTATAAATTATAAGGAAATTAACTACAGGATCAAAGGTTGTACGGACAACGGGACTTTTACAACACAGGACTCATTACATCTGGAATATATAAGGATATTTCATGTAAGGCCTTATTGGTATTTGCGCCACTTCTCAATTTCTTTTAAAACTGGTTTCACTCGGGCCTGGATCCTTGGGTGTTAGAAATTAGTGTCCCAAGGGTACAAACTGGAGTTTCAAGACGTGCCCCCCCACCGATTTTTCAAATCTGCCTTGCCAGTTTCTCTTCCGGAAAGGGAAGTAGTGTGCGCTGCGATACAAAAGCTGTGTCAACAGCAAGTCATTGTCACGGTACCCCCGTCACAACAGTGAGAAGGGTTTTATTCAAGCCTGTTCGTCGTCCCAAAGCCGGATGGCTCGGTCAGACCGATTCTGAACTTAAAATCCCTCAATTTATATCTGAAAAGATTCAAATTCAAGATGGAATCTCTCCGAGCAGTGATCTCCAGTCTGGAAGGGGGGGGATTTTATTGCGTCAGTCGACATCAAAGATGCCTACTTACATGTCCCAATATATCCTCCATATCAAGCTTACCTGAGGTTTGCTGTTCAGGATTGTCATTACCAATTTCAGACGTTGCCGTTTGGTCTTTCCACGGCTCCGAGGATTTTCACCAAAGTAATGTCGGAAATAATGCTGCTCCTGCGCAAGCAGTGTGTCACAGTTATCCCGTACTTGGACGATCTCCTGATAAGGCGAGATCAAAGGAGCAGTTACTAAGAAACGTTGCGCTCTCCCTGACAGTCCTGCAAGGATCCAACATGGTTGGATCCTAAATTTGCCAAAGTCACAGTTGGTTCCGACAACACGGCTGTCATTCTTGGCCATGATCCTGGACACGGAACTGCAGAGAGTGTTTCTCCCAGGGGAAAAGGCTCTGGAAATCCAGAACATGGTCAAGGAGATTCTGAAACCGGCAAGAGTGTCGATTCATCAATGCACTCGGGTGCTGGGGAAGATGGTGGCAGCCTACGAAGCCATTCCGTTTGGCAGGTTCCATGCCAGGGTGTTTCAGTGGGACCTGTTGGACAAGTGGTCCGGGTCTAACCTGCGCATGCACCGGAAAATAAGCCTATCCTCCAGGACCAGAGTATCTCTCCTGTGGTGGCTCCAAAGTTCTCACCTCCTAGAGGGACGCAGGTTCGGGATCCAGGATTGGGTCCTGGTGACCACGGATGCAAGTCTCTGAGGCTGGGGGGCAGACACACGGGGAAAATTTCCAGGGAAAATGGTCAAGCCAGGAAGCCTGTCGGCACATAAACATTCTGGAATTAAGAGCCATCTACAACATCCTTCTACAAGCGGAACATCATCTTCGCGGTCTGCCCGTCCTGATGCAGTCGGACAACATAACAGCAGTGGCGTACATAAACCGCCAGGGTGGAACAGAGAGCGGCGATGGCGGAGGCCAAAAAAGTTTCCCCGCTGGGCGGAAAAACATGCAAGCGCTCTGTCAGCGGCCTTCATTCCGGGCGTGGACAGCTGGGAAGCGGACTTCCTCAGCAGACACGATCTCCATCCAGGAGAGTGGGGTCTTCATCAAGAAGTCTTTGCAGAAGTGACAAGTCAATGGGGAATTCCTAACATAGACATGATGGCGTCTCGCCTCAACAAGAAGCTTGAGAGATATTGTTCCAGGTCGAGGGACCCTCAAGCCAGTGCAGTGGACGCCCTGGTGACACCGTGGGTGTTTCAGTCGGTATATGTGTTCCCTCCACTTCCACTCATTCCAAAGGTGATGAGGATCATAAGAAGAACAAGGGTGCAGGCGATACTCATTGTTCCAGATTGGCCACGGAGGGCCTGGTATCCGGATCTTCAGGAATTACTCATAGGAGATCCCTGGCCTCTTCCGCTTAGAGAGGACCTGTTACAGCAAGGGCCGTGCGTGTTCCAAGACTTACCGCGGTTGCGTTTGACGGCGTGGTGGTTGAACGTCAAATCCTAGCTCGAAAGGGTATTCCCGGTGAAGTCATCCCCACTCTACTTAAGGCTAGAAAGGAGGTAACGGCGAAGCATTATCACCGTATTTGGAGAAAATGTGTCTTGGTGTGAATCCAAGAAGACTCCTACGGAAGAATTTCAGCTGGGTCGTTTTCTCCATTTTTTTGCAAGCAGGTGTGGATGCAGGCCTAAAGTTAGGCTCCATTAAAGTGCAGATTTCGGCCTTATCAATTTCTTTCAAAAAGAATTGGCCGCCCTTCCAGAGGTTCAGACTTTCGTGAAAGGAGTGCTGCACATCCAACCTCCATTTGTGCCCCCAGTGGCACCATGGGACCTTAACGTGGTGTTGCAGTTTCTTACGTCACACTGGTTTGAACCTTTACGAAAGGTTGAGTTAATATTTCTCACTTGGAAAGTGGTCATGTTTTTGGCCTTGGCGTCCGCAAGGCGGGTGTCCGAATTAGAGGCTTTGTCTCACAAGAGCCCCTATTTGATCTTCCATGTGGATTGAGTGGAATTGAGAACTCGTCAACAATTTCTGCCAAAGGTGGTTTCTTCGTTTCACATGAACCAACCTATTGTGGTGCCTGTGGCTACTGAAGCCTTGGCTGATTCAAAGTCTCTCGATGTAGTCAGAGCTTTGAAAATGTATGTCGCCAGAACGGCTCAGATTAGGAAAACAGAGGCTCTGTTTATCCTGTATGCTCCCAACAAAATTGGGGCTCCTGCTTCTAAGCAGACTATTGCACGCTGGATCTGTAATACGATTCGGCATGCTCATTCTATGGCTGGATTGCCGTTACCGAAGTCGGTGAAGGCCCATTCTACCAGGAAGGTGGGCTCACCTTGGGCGGCTGCCCGAGGAGTCTCGGCGGTTCAACTTTGCCGAGCAGCTACTTGGTCGGGTTCAAACACTTTTGCTAAGTTCTACAAGTTTGATACCCTGGCTGATGAGGACCTCATGTTTGCTCAATCGGTGCTGCAGAGTCGTCCGCACTCTCCCGCCCGGTTTGGAGCTTTGGTATAAACCCCATGGTCTCTTGCAGTCCCCAGCATCCTCTAGGACGTATGAGAAAATAGGATTTTAATACCTACTGGTAAATCCTTTTTCCTTAGTCCGTAGAGGATGCTGGGCGCCCGTCCCAGTGCGGACTCTGTCTGCAGTACTTGTTGATGGTTATTGCTTTTGTTACACAGAGGTTGTGTTTCGGTTATGTTCAGCCTGTTGCTGTTTTTGGTTCATGCTGTTAACTGGTATTTTCTTAAAAGCCATGTTGTACGGTGTGTTTGTGGTGTGAGCTGGTATGTATCTCACCCTTAGTTTCACAAAAATCCTTTTCCTCGAAATGTCCGTCTCCCTGGGCACAGTTCCTATAACTGAGGTCTGGAGGAGGAGCATAGAGGGAGGAGCCAGTTCACACCCATTTAAAGTCTTAAAGTGCCCATGTCTCCTGCGGATCCCGTCTATACCCCATGGTCCTTTTGGAGTCCCCAGCATCCTGTACTGACTAAGAGAAAAGGATTTACCGGTAGGTATTAAAATCCAATTTTCCCCCGGCACTAGCGTTGGTAACATTTAATACATAGTGCCGTAACATCTATATTACATTTGAAATTGGCGCAACAGTGCGAGAGTTAACCCTTTCAGTGCCACAATGGCCATTTTCTTCATGGGGAGAGGTGACTCTGGCCACACCCATTAAGAACCTCTGACACAAATTGGAATGACTGGTGCATTCTAGACCGACTCTACCTTCTTCAATGTTGCGTTGGTCACTGTATTTAAGACGGAATGGCCCGCTGTTGTAAAGGTACCTGTGGTCAGTTTGCCAAGAAGGGTGTCTCCAGTAATTACTGCACATGGTGGACCCACAAAGTACTGACATCAATAAAATCTCATTGATCGATTTGCGGTCTGTGTCCAATCACTTGTGTCTACGTAGTGTACTCCATACATATGAACTGTTATCTTTCTGCAGAGTCGGGTCACATATTGTGTAAGTTGGTGAAATAAAAGCTATACTTCCCACAGGCCAAATAGCATGTAACCCTTTAAGCCAGTGTTTCACAACTCTAGACCTCAGGGAACCCTAGCAGTACTTGTTTCCCATATCTCCTTGCTGGAGTATTTGTTTATTAATTACGGACTGATATTTTAAAAGAACCACAGATTGTAATAATTTCACTTGTGATTCTGTGAGACTTGGAAAACATGGACTGTTAGTGTTCCCTGAGGACTGTAGTTGGGAAACGCTATAGTAAGCAGTAGACTTTACATTGTGTATTGATGTTAATTATTTTTATGTTACTATTGCACACAATGCAAACTGTTGGAATGCCTGCAGAAGCTGCTAAAAGCAAGCGAGACACTTAAACTCTATAGTTCCTCCAGTGGACTTCTGCTGCTTACGAAACACACAAATCATTGTGTTTGGCATCTGTCTTTTTACGCTGCTGTGCTCCATCAGTAGAAACCTGTAGTATAGATGTTGCATGTCCAGCTGCACACCTATTCATTTACAAACCTAAAGAGGGGAGGGCATGACCATGATCAGCTGAGCATGAAATTGTGTGTGTTTGTCATCTGCATTGATATGGTGTAAGTGTTTTTAAAATACAAATTAAAGGCTGCCTTTAACAAATTTTTTTTATTTATTTTTTCCCCCCTTACATTAAAGGTTCCAATGATTTTAGTGGGCAATAAGTGTGATTTGGAAGATGAGCGGGTAGTTGGCAAAGAACAGGGACAGAACCTAGCCAGACAGTGGAATAACTGTGCCTTTTTAGAATCTTCTGCAAAGTCTAAGATCAATGTAAATGAGGTGAGTATAGCTGTAAACATACGCTCTAATGACTGTTACCCATTTATTAAACAGGTAACACTTTTAACTTTGCTTTTGGGTTTTTTGTCAGTGATCGTCTACGATCTGTTATGAGATGATGTATCTTTAAATGACTTTTCCACCTAAATCCTGAGTCCTGGGCTTTGGAACACGCTGTGGCCCAAATGCATTAAGACTTAAAAAGTGATGAAGTAGAGACAGATAAAGAGAGATAAATGACCAGCCAATCTGCTACCTAACTGCCATGTCATAGGTTGTGTTTGAAAAATGACAGGAGCTGGTTGGCTAGTCATTTATCTTTCTTTATCAGTCTCTAATTCATCACTTTTTAAGGCTTAATGCATTTGGACCACAGTTTCAACCTGGGTCAGAGATGTTTCCACTTCATGTTCGACTCAATTTATTCCTGGGACAGCCCCTTTACACACTGCACCTATGTGCAGTCTTGATCTGGCTTTTCCTATGCTTTTAAAAGTGCCCTTTTTCATTGAGCCGTTATCCGGGTCAACCCGGCAATAACCCAGGTTATTGCTGCAGTGGAAAAAGGGGTATTAGAGATGCATCACATTTCTGTGGTTCTGTTTGGGATCCCAGTACTTCTAAATGTTTTTTATCATTATGATTAGCACACATGACAGTTACTGATTCCCATAGCTAAGAATACATTTGCTGATTAGGCCCTTTCCTTTTAAAAAGCATATTAGGATATAGTTTAGTTTATGGCAGAATGCCTTATAGTATGTTCTATTAGCCATCTTAAATCTAAAATACAGGTTTAAGCGTATGTATTCTTTAGAGAATATGATCATTGAGCCCTTTAGCCATTACCATACAGTAAATTGCACGTGTCCACACCAGAATAGAAGCAGCTGTGTAGTCAATGTCTACACTGTATAGCCTCAGCTTCAAAGTACTTTCTTCCTGAGTAGTGCAGTAAAGCTTACAAATAATGAACCTAGTTATAATTGTGTATTAGCAGAGCCTTGGGGGACATTTTATCTACTTGTATAGTGATAAGTTGGTTGTTTTTGTTTTTTCATCTTGTAAAAATGTCAATTGCTAGAATTAAGCTTACATTCTTTGTTTCTTACCCTCTTTCCCTGTAAGTGTGTAAAGTATGTCTGTTAACCAACAGCCATGCAGAAGCAATTTAGCCACAGTCCTGCAGCAATACTGACCAGTATTTTGTCAAATTCTATATGTGAAAATAATACATCATCTACAAAGAATGCCTTATACTAGTGGTTCTCAATCATTTGTCACCTGGGTACCCCCTGGCAACATATTTTGCAGTATTTGTAATCCAATATTTGCAAAGCCAAGCATTTTCATATAATTGATATTTTTAAAAAGTGTAGGACCACTATCTACAAAAGACATGAATGTTCAAACAAACAAAAATAGTTTTTTTTTCTTTAGTTTTTTAGAAGCCAAGAATATAATGAATTCTACATATATTTCTCACATATTACAATGTAAGAAGGGATTCAATTGACTAAACCATAGTCCACATATGCTTTCTTACTATTTGTTAAAGCTACATTTTGATCTAAAAATTACAGGGATAAATAAAAATAAAAGTGTTAATAGTTTATTTTTATCAGTTAACAATATGCAAAGTGACTGAACAGTAGAGAAATCAAAATCAAACCAATATTTGGCATGACCACCCTTTGCCTTCAAAACCGAATCAATTCTTCTAGGTCCACTTGCACAGTTTTTGAAGGAACTCGGCAGGGCGGGTTTTCCAAACATTTTGGAGAACTAACTTCCGTGGATGTAGCCTTGCTCAAATCCTTCTGTTTCTCTATGTAATCCCAGACAGACTTGATGTTGAAATAAGGGCTCGGTTGGGGCCATATCATAACTTCCAGTACTCCTTATTCTTCTATAACTTCCAGGACTCCTTATTCTTCTTTACACTGAAGATAGTTCTTAATGACATTGGCTGTATGTTTGGTGTAATTTTTTTCTGCTGCAGAATAAATTTGGAGCCAGTCAAATGCCTCCCTGATGGTACTGCATGATGGAGAAGTACTTGTCTGTATTTGTCAGCATTGAGGACACCATTATTCCTGACCAAATACCCAACTCAATTTGCTGAAATGGCAGCTCCAAACTTGCAAAGAACCTCAACAATGCTTCACTGTTGCCTGCAAACACTCATTAGTGCACAGCTCTCCAGACCTTTGGCGAACAAATGGTATTTTGTTACAACCAAATAATAAGATTTTACTCACCGGTGCCACCTTTTTTGATAAGCGTGTGAGCGCTTTGTCCACCTTAGGGGATGTCTCCCAGCGTAACCTATCCGTTGGCGGGAAAGGGTACGCCATTAGTAACCGCTTAGAAATTACTAGTTTCTTATCTGGGGAACCCCACGCTTCTTCACACAATTCGTTTAACTCATCAGATGGGGGAAAAGTCACTGGCTGCTTTTTCTCCCCAAACATAATACCCTTTTTTGTGGTAACTGGGTTAATGTCAGAAATGTGCAACACATTTTTCTCTAACGTCCTAGTGGATGCTGGGGACTCCGTCAGGACCATGGGGAATAGCGGCTCCGCAGGAGACAGGGCACAAAAGCAAGCTTTTAGGATCACATGGTGTGTACTGGCTCCTCCCCCTATGGCCCTCCTCCAAGCCTCAGTTAGGTTTTTGTGCCCGTCCGAGCAGGGTGCAATCTAGGTGGCTCTCCTAAAGAGCTGCTTAGAAAAAGTTTTTAGGTTTATTATTTTCAGTGAGTCCTGCTGGCAACAGGCTCACTGCATCGAGGGACTTAGGGGAGAGATTTTCAACTCACCTGCGTGCAGGATGGATTGGAGTCTTAGGCTACTGGACATAGCTTCAGAGGGAGTCGGAACACAGGTCACCCTGGGGTTCGTCCCGGAGCCGCGCCGCCGATCCCCCTTACAGATGCTGAAGATCGAGGGTCCGGAAACAGGCGGCAGAAGGCTCTTCAGCCTTCATGAAGGTAGCGCACAGCACTGCAGCTGTGCGCCATTGTTGCTACACACTTCACACTGAACGGTCACGTAGGGTGCTGGGGGCGCCCTGGGCAGCAATATTTAATACCTTTGATGGCAAAGAATACATCACATATAGCCATTGAGGCTATATGTATGTATTTAACCCAGGCCAGATATCTCAAAACCCGGGAGAAAAGCCCGCCGTAAAGGGGGCGGGGCTTATTCTCCTCAGCACACAGCGCCATTTTCCTGCTCAGCTCCGCTGTGAGGAAGGCTCCCAGGACTCTCCCCTGCACTGCACTACAGAAACAGGGTAACAAAGAGAAGGGGGGCATATTTTGGCGATATTTATATATTTAAAGCGCATATAACAAAAACAACACCTTTTAGGGTTGTTTATATACATTTTATAGCGCTTTTGGTGTGTGCTGGCAAACTCTCCCTCTGTCTCCCCAAAGGGCTAGTGGGGTCCTGTCTTCGATAAGAGCATTCCCTGTGTGTCTGCTGTGTCGGTACGTGTGTGTCGACATGTATGAGGACGATGTTGGTGTGGAGGCGGAGCAATTGCCGGTAATGGTGATGTCACCCCCTAGGGAGTCGACACCGGAATGGATGGCTTTAATTATGGAATTACGTGATAATGTTAGTACATTACAAAAGTCAGTTGACGAAATGAGACGGCCGGAAAACCAGTTAGTACCTGCTCAGGCGTCTCAGACACCGTCAGGGGCTGTAAAACGTCCCTTACCTCAGTCAGTCGACACAGGTACCGACACAGATGAATCTAGTGTCGACGGTGAAGAAACAAACGTATTTTCCAATAGGGCCACACGTTATATGATCACGGCAATGAAGGAGGCTTTGCAGATCTCTGATACTGCAGGTACCTCAAAAAGGGGTATTATGTGGGGGGTGAAAAAACTACCTGTAGCTTTTCCAGAATCAGAGGAATTGAATGACGTGTGTGATGAAGCGTGGGTTAACCCAGATAGAAAACTGCTAATTTCTAAGAAGTTATTGGCATTATACCCTTTCCCACCAGAGGTTAGGGCGCGCTGGGAAACACCCCCTAGGGTGGATAAAGCGCTCACACGTTTATCAAAACAAGTGGCGTTGCCGTCTCCAGATACGGCCGCCCTCAAGGATCCAGCAGATAGGAGGCTGGAAACTACCCTGAAGAGTATATACACGCATACTGGTGTTATACTCCGACCAGCAATAGCCTCAGCCTGGATGTGCAGTGCTGGGGTAGTGTGGTTGGATTCCCTGACTGAAAATATTGATACCCTGGATAGGGACAGTATTTTATTGACTCTAGAGCAATTAAAGGATGCGTTTCTTTATATGCGAGATGCTCAGAGGGATGTTTGCACTCTGGCATCGAGAGTAAGTGCGATGTCCATATCTGCCAGAAGAAGTTTATGGACGCGACAGTGGTCAGGTGATGCGGATTCCAAAAGGCATATGGAAGTATTGCCATATAAAGGAGAGGAATTATTTGGGGTTGGTCTATCGGATCTGGTGGCCACGGCAACTGCCGGCAAATCCACTTTTTTACCTCAGACTCCCTCCCAACAGAAAAAGACACCGTCTTTTCAGCCGCAGTCCTTTCGCTCCTATAAAAACAAGCGGGCAAAAGGACAGTCTTATCTGCCACGAGGCAGAGGAAAGGGTAAGAGAGGGCAGCAAGCAGCCCCTGCCCAGGACCAGAAGCCCGCCCCGGGTTCTACAAAGCCATCAGCATGACGCTGGGGCTTTACAAGCGGACTCAGGAGCGGTGGGGGGTCGACTAAAGATTTTCAGCAATCAGTGGGCTCGCTCACAGGTGGATCCTGCAGATAGTATCTCAGGGTTACATGTTGGAATTCGAAAGATCTCCCCCTCGCCGTTTCCTAAAGTCTGCTTTACCAACGTCTCTTTCAGAAAGGGCGACGGTATTGGAAGCCATTCACAAGCTGTATTCTCAGCAGGTGATAGTCAAGGTACCTCTCCTACAACAGGGAAAGGGGTATTATTCCACACTATTTGTGGTACCGAAGCCGGACGGTTCGGTAAGACCTATTCTAAATCTGAAATCCTTGAACCTGTACATACAGAAATTCAAGTTCAAGATGGAGTCACTAAGAGCAGTGATAGCGAATCTGGAAGAAGGGGACTTCATGGTGTCCCTGGACATAAAAGATGCTTATCTGCATGTCCCAATTTACCCCTCACACCAAGGGTATCTCAGGTTCGTGATACAAGACTGTCATTATCAGTTTCAAACGCTGCCGTTTGGTTTGTCCACGGCACCTCGGGTCTTTACCAAGGTAATGACCGAAATGATGGTTCTTCTACGAAGAAAAGGCGTATTAATTATCCCTTACTTGGACGATCTCCTGATAAGGGCAAAGTCCAGAGAACAGCTGGAAGTCGGTGTAGCACTAACCCAAGTAGTGCTTCAACAACACGGGTGGATTCTGAATCTTCCAAAATCTCAATTGTCCCCGACAACACGTCTGCTGTTCCTGGGAATGATTCTGGACACGGTTCAGAAAAAGGTGTTTCTCCCGGAGGAGAAAGCAAGGGAGTTATCCGAACTTGTCAGGAACCTCCTAAAACCAGGAAATGTGTCAGTACATCAATGCACAAGAGTCCTGGGAAAGATGGTGGCTTCTTACGAAGCAATTCCATTCGGCAGATTCCATGCACGAATATTTCAGTGGGATCTGCTGGACAAATGGTCCGGATCGCATCTGCACATGCATCAGCGGATAACACTGTCACCAAGGACAAGGTTGTCTCTCCTGTGGTGGTTGCAGAGTGCCCATCTGTTAGAGGGCCGCAGGTTCGGCATACAGGACTGGGTCCTGGTGACTACGGATGCCAGCCTACGGGGCTGGGGAGCAGTCACACAGGGAAGAAACTTCCAGGGTGTATGGTCAAACCTGGAGACGTCTCTTCACATAAATATACTAGAGCTAAGAGCGATCTACAATGCTCTAAGCTTGGCGAAAACGCTGCTTCAGGGTCAGCCGGTGTTGATCCAGTCGGACAACATCACGGCAGTCGCCCACGTAAACAGACAAGGCGGCACGAGAAGCAGAAGAGCAATGACAGAAGCTGCAAGGATTCTTCGCTGGGCGGAAAATCATGTGATAGCACTGTCAGCAGTGTTCATCCCGGGAGTGGACAACTGGGAAGCAGACTTCCTCAGCAGACACGACCTTCACCCGGGAGAGTGGGGACTTCATCCGGAAGTTTTCCACATGATTGTGAACCATTGGGAAAAACCAAAGGTGGACATGATGGCGTCTCGCCTCAACAAAAAACTGGACAGATATTGCGCCAGGTCAAGAGACCTTCAGGCAATAGCTGTGGACGCTCTGGTAACACCGTGGGTGTACCAGTCAGTGTATGTGTTTCCTCCTCTGCCTCTCATACCAAAGGTACTGAGAATTATACGGAAAAGGGGAGTAAGAACAATACTAGTGGCTCCGGATTGGCCAAGAAGAACTTGGTATCCGGAACTTCAAGAGATGCTCACGGAAGATCCGTGGCCTCTACCTCTAAGAAGGGATCTGCTTCAGCAGGGACCTTGTATGTTCCAAGACTTACCGCGACTGCGTTTGACGGCATGGCGGTTGAACGCCGGATTCTAAAAGAAAAGGGCATTCCAGAGGAAGTTATTCCTACCTTGATTAAAGCTAGGAAGGAAGTGACCGCACAACATTATCACCGCATTTGGAGAAAATATGTTGCGTGGTGTGAGGCCAAGAAGGCCCCAACGGAAGAATTTCAATTGGGTCGATTCCTACATTTCCTGCAGGCAGGATTGTCTATGGGCCTCAAATTGGGGTCTATTAAAGTTCAAATTTCGGCCTTATCAATCTTCTTCCAGAAAGAATTGGCTTCAGTGCCTGAAGTACAAACTTTTGTCAAGGGTGTACTACATATACAACCCCCAATTGTGCCTCCAGTGGCACCGTGGGATCTAAACGTAGTTTTGGAATTTCTCAAATCTCATTGGTTTGAGCCTCTCAAATCGGTAGATTTGAAGTATCTTACATGGAAAGTAACCATGCTATTGGCCCTGGCTTCAGCCAGGAGAGTTTCAGAGTTGGCGGCTTTATCGTACAAAAGCCCATATCTGATTTTCCATTCGGACAGGGCAGAACTGCGGACACGTCCTCATTTTCTCCCTAAGGTGGTTTCGGCTTTTCACTTGAACCAGCCTATTGTGGTGCCTGCGGCTACTAGCGACTTGGAGGACTCCAAGTTACTGGACGTTGTCAGAGCATTGAAAATATATATTTCAAGGACAGCTGGAGTCAGAAAATCTGACTCGTTGTTTATCTTGTATGCACCCAACAAGATGGGTGCTCCTGCGTCTAAGCAGACGATTGCTCGTTGGATCTGTAGCACAATTCAACTTGCACATTCTGTGGCAGGCCTGCCACAGCCTAAAACTGTAAAAGCCCACTCCACAAGGAAGGTGGGCTCATCTTGGGCGGCTGCCCGAGGGGTCTCGGCATTACAACTTTGCCGAGCAGCTACGTGGTCAGGGGAGAACACGTTTGTAAAATTTTACAAATTTGATACTCTGGCTAAAGAGGACTTGGAGTTCTCTCATTCGGTGCTGCAGAGTCATCCGCACTCTCCCGCCCGTTTGGGAGCTTTGGTATAATCCCCATGGTCCTGACGGAGTCCCCAGCATCCACTAGGACGTTAGAGAAAATAAGAATTTACTTACCGATAATTCTATTTCTCGTAGTCCGTAGTGGATGCTGGGCGCCCATCCCAAGTGCGGATTGTCTGCATTACTTGTACATAGTTATTGTTACAAAAATCGGGTTATTGTTGTGAGCCATCTTTTTTAAGAGGCTACTTCTTTGTTATCATACTATTAACTGGGTTCAGATCACAAGTTGTACGGTGTGATTGGTGTGGCTGGTATGAGTCTTACCCGGGATTCAAGATCCTTCCTTATTGTGTACGCTCGTCCGGGCACAGTACCTAACTGAGGCTTGGAGGAGGGTCATAGGGGGAGGAGCCAGTACACACCATGTGATCCTAAAAGCTTGCTTTTGTGCCCTGTCTCCTGCGGAGCCGCTATTCCCCATGGTCCTGACGGAGTCCCCAGCATCCACTACGGACTACGAGAAATAGCATTATCGGTAAGTAAATTCTTATTTTCATTGCCGTAATCATACATCGGATGGCCCTAGTGGATTGTATATTTGTCTCATCCTCGTCGACACTGGAGTCAGACTCCGTGTCGACATCTGTCTCAGCCATCTGAGGTAGCGGGCGTTTTTGAGCCCCTGACGGCCTCTGAGATGCCTGGGCAGGCGCGGGCTGAGATGCCGGCTGTCCCAAAGCGGCGTCATCGAACCTTTTTATGTAAGGAGTTGACACTGTCGGTTAATACCTTCCACATATCCATCCACTCAGGTGTCGGCCCCGCAGGGGGCGACATCACACTTATCGGCACCTGCTCCGCCTCCACGTAAGCGTCCTCATCAAACATGTCGACACAGCCGTACCGACACACCGCGCACACACACACACACACACACACACACACACAATGCTCTGACTGAGGACAGGACCCCACAAAGTCCTTTGGGGAGACAGAGAGAGAGTATGCCAGCACACACCACAGCGCTATATAAACAGGGATTTACACTAACAAAAGTGATTTTTCCCTATAGCTGCTTAATATACTCAGTTTGCGCCTAAATTTAGTGCCCCCCCTCTCTTTTTTTACCCTTTGAGCCTGGAAACTGCAGGGGAGAGCCTGGGGAGCTGTCTTCCAGCGGAGCTGTGAAGAGAAAATGGCGCCGGTGTGCTGAGGGAGATAGCCCCGCCCTCTTCTTGGCGGACTTCTCCCGCTTTTTTATATACTTTTATGGCGGGGGATTATGCACATATACAGTTTTAGACTGTATTATGTGCTTTTTGCCATGTAAGGTACTCTAATTGCTGCCCAGGGCGCCCCCCCAGCGCCCTGCACCCATCAGTGACCGGAGTGTGTGGTGTGCATAGGGAGCAATGGCGCACAGCAGCAGTGCTGTGCGCTACCTTAATGAAGACCGAAGTCTTCAGCCGCCGATTTCCTCCGGTTTCTTCCGTCTTCTGGCTCTGCAAGGGGGACGGCGGCGCGGCTCCGGGAACGGACGATCGAGGTCGGGCCCTGTGTTCGATCCCTCTGGAGCTAATGGTGTCCAGTAGCCTAGAAGCACAAGCTAGCTGCAAGCAGGTAGGTTTGCTTCTCTCCCCTAAGTCCCACGTAGCAGTGAGTCTGTTGCCAGCAGATCTCACTGAGAATAAAAAACCTAACAAATACTTTTCTTTCTAGGAAGCTCAGGAGAGCCCCTAGTGTGCAACCAGCTCTGGCCGGGCACAGATTCTAACTGAGGCCTGGAGGAGGGGCATAGAGGGAGGAGCCAGTGCACACCAGATGTAGTACCTAATCTTTTCTTTAGAGTGCCCAGTCTCCTGCGGAGCCCGTCTATTCCCCATGGTCCTTACGGAGTACCCAGCATCCACTAGGACGTCAGAGAAATTTAAAATTTTGACTCCTCTGTCTAGAGCACCTGCTGCTGCTGTTTTCTGCACCACAGTTCCTATGTTTTTGTGCATAGTTGAGTCACTTGGTCTTGTTTCCACGTGGCAGGTATGGCTTTTTGGCTGCAATTCTTCCATGTAAACCATTTCTCCAAACAGTAGATAGGTGTACCTGGCTTCCACTGGTTCCTGCCAGTTCTGATCTGATGGCACTGCTGGACATCATCTGATTTCAAAGGGAAGTAGCCACAATGTGTCTTTCATTTGATGCACTAAGTTTCCTTGACCGACCACTGCGTCTACGGTTCTCAACGTTGCCTGTTTTTGTTCTTCCATTCTAATAAATACAGGCAGGTACTTATCCATCATGCATTACTATCAGGGAGACATCTGATTGGCTCCAAATTTATTCTGCAGCAGGACAATGACCCCAAGCATACAGCCAATGCCATTAAGAACTATCTTCAGCGTAAAGAAGAACAAGGATTCCTGGAATAAATTATATGGCCTCATCTGGGATTACATGAAGAGACGATAGGATTTGAGCTAGACTACATCCACGGAAGATCTGTGGTTGGTTCTCCAAGATGTTTGGAACAACCTTCCTGCTGAGTTCCTTCAAAAACTGTGTGCAAGTGTACCTAGATTAATTGATGCTGTTTTGAAGGCAGAGAGTGGTCACACCAAATATTGATTTGATTTACATTTCTGCTGTTCATTCACTTTGCATTTTGTTAATTGACTATTAACACTTATATTTTTGTAAACTTTCGTACTTTGCAGCATGTTTTCCACTCCTGCCTAAAACTTATGCACAGTACTGTATGTGTATATACAGTATAGATGACTATTTTTTTTAAATTTCTGTTACATCCTGCACAATAACATGCAATATCACAGACTGATGTAGTAGTCACAAGATATTAGGAACACTGTGTTAGACATTATATGGATTTCACTAAATATACATGATCATATCTGTATATTCCCATATGTTATCGGGGTTTTACTGTGATGTAATGTCTAATTATCACCTGTATATCTGGCCCTATTCTTCCATTACAAAAATTTTTTTGCGTATCTCTGAACATCAAAGAGCGTACCTGTGGCGTTACTTGTACCGTACTTCTTTAGATAAATAGATTCTAACTAACATTTCAGTAGGTAGTAGCCAGGCATATCAACATAAGTTGATTGTAGACTCCATGGGCACGATCAAATTCGATGATTTATATTACAATGGTATGCGCAACTCCCAAGCGGTATGGGCTTGGGGGAATGGGAGGATTTGGACTGATAGCGGAGGGTCAGGAGAGGGGGGTGCGATGTATATTTCCTTATCAATAAAGATCTGTCTAGGTATCAGTGAGAAAATGAAAGAAGTTGCAAGGAGATATAAGAAGTGTCTTTATTAAAAAATTAAATGTAAAAACGAGTCATAATGCTCAAATCATCGGTTAAGTCACTGGACTACCCTTTTTGCTGTATACTGTCCGTATTAGTATACCTGTAGTTTATGGGGTGTATTATGTAATGGCAAACTGCTCTAATCAAACTGGTAACACTCCTCAGGTGCTGCAGGAGGGGTTACTTCTAGACAAGAAAAACAAAAGAATTTTTCCAACGCACTCTGCGGGCTGTTAGTAACCAGAACTGTATACTATATAATAGAAAATTTAGAGCTCTTCGTTACATATATTTTGCAAGAAATATGATAAGCCTCCAGGCCACTTCACGGCCGCTCTATTACTAGAGGTCCCTAATACTAAGTATAAGTCCAGGGTGTGGACCCCACAAAGTCGGCTCAGGCCCAACCACCCCAGGGCAGCACACCATTGACATACTATAGTGTTAATATGTGTTAATACAGAGGTTCCCAAACCGTGTGCCGTGGCTCCCTGGGGTGTCTCGGGACACTTGCAGGGGTGCCCTGGGTTGGTGGTCCAGGACCAATTCAAATTATTCATGGTCAATATAATAGGCAAAACCAGTGCTGGTGGCTGTCAGTCATAAAATATGTGGTCAAACAGAAGCAAATCTTGTCCCTCACCACACAACTGACCATAAGGATGACATATAAACGCGATCTACTTAATGTAATATTTCTTTCTAAATTTCGCAATAAGAAATTTTTGGCCTAGGGGTGCCGTGAAAAAAAATTCTGATATTCTAGGGCGCCGTGATTTAAAATAGTTTGGAAACCACTGTGTTAATAAGAAAGAAGCAGGAGCTATATGTTAGAAAGTGATACAAAAATAAGGGTGTTAGTAAAATCCTCAAAAGTGGTAGACCGGTTACACCAAACCTGGGGGGATACAACTCCCCAAACTCTCACATAGCATAATAATAAAAATAATTACATCCACTATGGGTCATATAATTGCTTAGTGTATGGCCACATGATAATGGCACATACAAAATATATCCAGATTTGAGAGCTAGTTTACCTGGAGACACGCCTGTATCCTCCAAATGGCACTACAGGACCCAGCATGCCCTCCTAATGCTGGCTCCATCTATGCCTCTCTGAACTGCAATATATAATGGCAAACTGAACTAATCAAAGTGGTAACACTCCTCGGGTGCTGCAGGAGGGGGTTACTTCTAGACAAGAAAAACAAAAGGATTTTTCCCACGCACTCTGCGGGCTGTTAGTAACAAGAACTGGATACTATATAATATAGGGTGTATGTCAGGTGTGCCCCAGAAATGCACCTTTACCATAGGAACTTGTCTAGAACCTATGTGCCCTTTATATTCCTTGATTGGGAGTGCTGGGTCAAAATGTCCTGGGTTGACTGTATGCTAGTCTGCCCTTGTATTGTCTGTAATATGTCCTGACTGAGGTGATGTGAGGTAACAGGCTTGTTTATACTCACCGCTGGGGACGCGTTTGATGCGCCTGTGCCGGCTCAGCTTCCACCCCTCTGTCACTGGTGCTGTTTGTGTCCTGCTGCCGGTCCTTGGATGTGAGCCTGGCTCGGAGTATGACAGCTGCTGTGCTCCATTCGTATAGGGATCTCCTCATCGGGTTCCAGATCACGTGTCACGGAGTCCGCGATTGGTGGTTAGTGGTGCGGACATGGTCCGGCTGTGAGGGGGTTTTTGTTGGTGTAATTGAAGTGTAAGGCTCCAACGCGTCTCAGCACTCAAAGTGCCTTTGCCAAGGATTACATGCAGCCTCCATTGTTAGAATTATATCCTTCCTGATTCATACTGATTGGTTGTTGTAATTTCGAGCTCCAATTTCCATTGGCTCCTATTCAGCATACTATATGGCATACTGAATTGTTGACAAAGGCACTTTGATTGCGGAAACGTGTTGGAGCCTTACACTTCAATTACACCAACAACAAACCCCACCCCCCTTCCGGCCAGAGAGGGAGAGACACATTGTCCGCACCGTTAACCAGCAATCGCGGACGCCGTGACCCGGATACAGGAAGCAGATGAGGAGATCCCTATACGAACGGAGCACAGCGGCTGTCATACTCCGAGCAGGGGGCACATCGAAGAACTGGCAGATGGAGACACAGCACCAGCGACAGAGGGGCGGAAGCTGAGCCGGCACAGGCACATCGAACGCGTCCCCAGCGGTGAGTACAAACAAGCCCGTTACCTCACACCTTACTCAGCACATATTACAGACAATACAGGGGCAGACTAGCGTGACGCCCTGCACAGTCACCCCAGGACATTCTGACCCAGCACTGACAATCGAGGAATATACAGGGCATATGGGTTCTAGACAAGTTCCTATGGTAAAGGTGCACTTCAGGGGCACACCTGACATACACCCTATAACTACAGTATACTAATACGGACAGTATACAGCAAAAGTTTAGTCCGTTGACTTACCTGATGATTTGAGCATTGTGACTCGTTTTTTATTTATTTTTCTCTGACGTCCTAGTGGATGCTGGGACTCCGTCAGGACCATGGGGAATAGCGGCTCCGCAGGAGACAGGGCACAAAAGTAAAAGCTTTAGGATCAGGTGGTGTGCACTTGCTCCCCCTTCTATGACCCAATCTAGGTGGCTCTCATAAAGAGCTGCTTAGAGTAAAAGTTTTGATAGTTTTATTATTTTCAGTGAGTCCTGCTGGCAACAGGCTCACTGCAACGAGGGACCTAGGGGAGAAGAAGTGAACTCACCTGCGTGCAGGATGGATTTGCTTCTTAGGCTACTGGACACTAGCTCCAGAGGGACGATCACAGGTACAGCCTGGATGGGTCACCGGAGCCGCGCCGCCGACCCCCTTGCAGATGCCGAAGTAAGAAGAGGTCCAGAAACCGGCGGCTGAAGGCTTTTCAGTCTTCATGAGGTAGCGCACAGCACTGCAGCTGTGCGCCATTGCGCTCAGGCACACTTCACACCGGCGGTCACTGAGGGTGCAGGGCGCTGGGGGGGGCGCCCTGGGCAGCAATGTTAATACCTTTCTGGCTAAAAAGAATACATCACATATAGTCCCTGAGGCTATATGGATGTATTTCACCCCTGCCAGGTCTCAGAAAAACCGGGAGAAGAGCCCGCCGGAATAGGGGGCGGGGCCTATCTCCTCAGCACACAGCGCCATTTTCCCTCACAGAACTGCTGGTGGGAAGGCTCCCAGGCTCTCCCCTGCACTGCACTACAGAAACAGGGTTAAAACAGAGAGGGGGGGGGCACTTATTTGGCGATATGATTATATATTAAGATGCTATAAGGGAAAACACTTATATAAAGGTTGTCCCTGTATAATTATAGCGTTTTGGTGTGTGCTGGCAAACTCTCCCTCTGTCTCACCAAAGGGCTAGTGGGGTCCTGTCCTCTATCAGAGCATTCCCTGTGTGTGTGCTGTGTCGGTACGTGTGTGTCGACATGTATGAGGACGATGTTGGTGAGGAGGCGGAGCAATTGCCTGTAATGGTGATGTCACTCTCTAGGGAGTCGACACCGGAATGGATGGCTTATTTAAGGAATTACGTGATAATGTCAACACGCTTCAAGGTCGGTTGACGACATGAGACGGCCGGCAAACAAATTAGTACCTGTCCAGGCGTCTCAAACACCGTCAGGGGCTTTAAAACGCCCATTTACCTCAGTCGGTCGACATAGACACAGACACGGACACTGACTCCAGTGTCGACGGTGAAGAAACAAACGTATTTTCCTTTAGGGCCACACGTTACATGTTAAGGGCAATGAAGGAGGTGTTACATATTTCTGATACTACAAGTACCACAAAAAAGGGTATTATGTGGGTGTGAAAAAACTACATGTAGTTTTTCCTGAATCAGATAAATTAAATGAAGTGTGTGATGATGCGTGGGTTTCCCCCGATAGAAAATTATTGGCGGTATACCCTTTCCCGCCAGAAGTTAGGGCGCGTTGGGAAACACCCCTTAGGGTGGATAAGGCGCTCACACGCTTATCAAAACAAGTGGCGTTGCCGTCTCCAGATACGGCCGCCCTCAAGGAGCCAGCTGATAGGAGGCTGGAAAATATCCTAAAAAGTATATACACACATACTGGTGTTATACTGCGACCAGCTATCGCCTCAGCCTGGATGTGCAGCGCTGGGGTGGCTTGGTCGGATTCCCTGACTGAAAAAGGGACAGTACTTTATTGACTATAGAGCACAGAGAGATATTTGCACTCTGGCATCAAGAGTAAGTGTGATGTCCATATCTGCCAGAAGATGTTTATGGACACGACAGTGGTCAGGTGATGCAGATTCCAAACGGCACATGGAAGTATTGCCGTATAAAGGGGAGGAGTTATTTGGGGTCGGTCCATCGGACCTGGTGGCCACGGCAACAGCTGGAAAATCCACCTTTTTTACCCTAAGTCACATCTAAGCAGAAAAAGACACCGTCTTTTCAGCCTCAGTCCTTTCGTCCCCATAAGGGCAAGCGGGCAAAAGGCCAGTCATATCTGCCCAGGGATAGAGGAAAGGGAAGAAGACTGCAGCAGGCAGCCCATTCCCAAGAACAGAAGCCCTCCACCGCTTCTGCCAAGTCCTCAGCATGACGCTGGGGCCGTACAGGACCCCTGGATCCTACAAGTAGTATCCCAGGGGTACTGATTGGAAATTCGAGACGTCTCCCCCTCGCAGGTTCCTGAAGTCTGCTTTACCAACGTCTCCCTCCGACAGGGAGGCAGTATTGGAAACAATTCACAAGCTGTATTCCCAGCAGGTGATAATCAAAGTACTCCTCCTACAACAAGGAAAGGGGTATTATTCCACACTATATTGTGGTACTGAAGCCAGACGGCTCGGTGAGACCTATTCTAAATCTGAAATATTTGAACACTTACATACAAAGGTTCAAATCAAGATGGAGTCACTCAGAGCAGTGATAGCGAACCAGGAAGAAGGGGACTATATGGTGTCCCGGGACATCAGGGATTCTTCATCCATGTCCCAATTTGCCCTTCTCACCAAGGGTACCTCAGGTTCGTGGTACAGAACTGTCACTATCAGTTTCAGACGATGCCGGTTGGATTGTCCACGGCACCCCGGGTCTTTACCAAGGTAATGGCCGAAATGATGATTCTTCTTCAAAGAAAATGGACGATATCCTGATAAGGGCAAGGTCCAGAGAACAGTTGGAGGTCGGAGTAGCACTATCTCAAGTAGTTCTACGACAGCATGGGTGGATTCTAAATATTCCAAAACCGCAGCTGTTTCCGACGACAATTTGCTGTTCCTAGGGATGATTCTGGACACAGTCCAGAAAAGGGTGTTTCTCCCGGAGAAGAAAGCAAGGAAGTTATCCGAGCTAGTCAGGAACCTCCTAAAACCAGGAAAAGTGTCAGTGCATCATTGCACAAGGGTCCTGGGAAAAATGGTGGCTTCTTACGAAGCGATTCCATTCGGCAGATTTCACGCAAGAACTTTTCAGTGGGATCTGCTGGAAAAATGGTCCGGATCGCATCTTCAGATGCATCAGCGGATAACCCTGTCTCCAAGGACAAGGGTGTTTCTTCTGCGGTGGCTGCAGAGTGCTCATCTACTAAAAGGCCGCAGATTCGGCATTCAGGACTGGGTCCTGGTGACCACGGATGCCAGCCGGAGAGGCTGGGGAGCAGTCACACAGGGAAAAAATTTCCAGGGAGTGTGATCAAGTCTGGAGACTTCTCTCCACATAAAACAATGCTCTAAGCTTAGCAAGACCTCTGCTTCAAGGTCAGCCGGTATTGATCCAGTGGGACAACATCACGGCAGTCGCCCACGTAAACAGACAGGGCGGCACAAGAAGCAGGAGGGAAATGGCAGAAACTGCAAAGATTCTTCGCTGGGCGGAAAATCATGGGATAGCACTGTCAGCAGTGTTCATTCCGGGAGTGGACAACTGGGAAGCAGACTTCCTCAGCAGGCACGACCTCCACCCGGGAGAGTGGGGACTTCATCGGGAAGTCTTCCACATGATTGTGAACCGTTGGGAAAGACCAAAGGTGACATGATGGCGTCCCGCCTGAACAAAAAATTGGACAGGGATTGCGCCAGGTCAAGAGACCCTCAGGCAATAGCTGTGGACGTTCTGGTAACACAGTGGGTGTTCCAGTCGGTGTATGTGTTCCCTCCTCTGCTTCTAATACCCAAGGTACTGAGAATTATAAGACGCAGAGGAGTAAGAACTATACTCGTGGCTCCGGATTGCCCAAGAAGGGCTTGGTACCCGGAACTTCAAGAAATGCTCAGAGGACTCATGGCCTCTGCCGCTAAGAAGGGACTTGCTTCAGCAAGTACCATGTCTGTTCCAAGACTTACCGCGGCTGCGTTTGACGGCATGGCGGTGGAACGCCGGATCCTAAGGGAAAAAGGCATTCCGGAAGAGGTCATTCCTACCCTGGTCAAAGCCAGGAAGGAGGTGACCGCACAACATTATCACCACATGTGGCGAAAATATGTTGCGTGGTGTGAGGCCAGGAAGGCCCCACGAAGAAATTTCAACTCGGTCGATTCCTGCATTTCCTGCAAACAGGAGTGTCTATGGGCCTCAAATTGGGGTCCATTAAGGTTCAAATTTCGGCCCTGTCAATTTTCTTCCAGAAAAAATTGGCTTCACTTCCTGAAGTCCAGAAGTTTGTCAAGGGATTACTGCATATACAACCCCCTTTTGTGCCTCCAGTGGCACTGTGGGATCTCAACGTAGTTCTGGGATTCCTCAAATCACATTTTAAACCGCTCAAATCTGTGGATTTGAAATATCTCACATGAAAAGTGACCATGCGGTTGGCCCTGGCCTCGGCCAGGCGAGTGTCAGAATTGGTGGCTTTGTCTCACAAAAGCCCATATCTGATTGTCCATTCGGACAGGGCAGAGCTGCGGACTCGTCCCCAGTTTCTCCCTAAGGTGGTGTCAGCGTTTCAACTGAACCAGTTTATTGTGGTACCTGCGGCTATTAGGGACTTGGAGGACTCCAAGTTGCTAGATGTTGTCAGGGCCCTGAAAATATAGGTTTCCAGGACGGCTGGAGTCAGGAAAACTGACTTGCTGTTATCCTGTATGCACCCAACAAACTGGGTGCTCTTGCTTCTAAGCAGACGATTGCTAGTTGGATGTGTAGTACAATTCAGCTTGCACATTCTGTGGCAGGCCTGCCACAGCCAAAATATGTAAATGCCCATTTCACAAGGAAGGTGGGCTCATCTTGGGCGGCTGCCCGAGGGGTCTCGGCTTTACAACTTTGCCAAGCTGCTACTTGGTCAGGAGCAAACACGTTTGCAAAATTCTACAAATTTGATACCCTGGCTGAGGAGGACCTGGAGTTCTCTCATTCGGTGCTGCAGAGTCATCCGCACTCTCCCGCCCGTTTGGGAGCTTTGGTATAATCCCCATGGTCCTGACGGAGTCCCAGCATCCACTAGGACGTCAGAGAAAATAAGAATTTACTTACCTATAATTCTATTTCTCGTAGTCCGTAGTGGATGCTGGGCGCCCATCCCAAGTGCGGATTGTCTGCAATACTTGTACATAGTTATTGTTACAAAAATCGGGTTATTATTGTTGTGAGCCATCTTTTTAGAGGCTCCGCTGTTATCATGCTGTTAACTGGGTTCAGATCACAGGTTGTACAGTGTGATTGGTGTGGCTGGTATGAGTCTTACCCGGGATTCAAAATCCTTCCTTATTGTGTACGCTCGTCCGGGCACAGTATCCTAACTGAGGCTTGGAGGAGGGTCATAGGGGGATGAGCCAGTGCACACCACCTGATCCTAAAGCTTTTACTTTTGTGCCCTGTCTCCTGCGGAGCCGCTATTCCCCATGGTCCTAACGGAGTCCCAGCATCCACTACGGACTACGAGAAATAGAATTATCGGTAAGTAAATTCTTATTATTTATTTTATTTAATTTTTTAGTAAAGGCACACTTCTTATATCTCCTTGCAACTTTCCATTTTCTTACTGATACCCTGATGAGGAAATCTACACCGCAACCACCTCTCCTTCCCCATCAGTCCAAATCCTCCCATATTCCTTGGGAGTTGCGCATACCATCGCAATATATACTCACCACAGGAGGCTGTACACCTCGAAGTATAGCTGCACTCCACCATTTACCTAAAATAGTGAACACAGTCACACAATCTATAATCCAAATTCGATTATAGTTGAATAACGCCAGAAATGAGCTCCCAGAACCATTCAATACAGTGCCCTGTCTCACCCAGTGACGGGATTTCTTTTCGTACCCCCGGAGGGGTGTGAGCAGAAATCTGACAAAATTGCTGGCGCGATGCTGATTTCTGCCCTTAGCATGGCGGAAACAGCGTTGCGCCGGGCACTTAAGTCGGAGATTGACGGTTCTCCTGACAAAATACCCGGTTTAGGCCGGGAGAACAGGCATTCTCAGATTTAGGAAGATAAGTTCTATGTTAAAAAAAAAAAAAAACTGCACCTGAAAGTTCACTATACCTTCTATATTTTGCACTTTTTTTTCTTTTCTTTTTTTTACTATGTTAAAGCAGTAGTTTCAGTATATTTTATCTGAGTGTATTTGATTTACTTGCAATTCTATGCAGGATGGTGAGGAAGTCAACAAAGCTTTGTAGGAGTTCATGAGATTGGATGCTAGTTCATGGCCAATTGTAACAATGCAGCTGTCTATTCTACTCACTACTTCCATGTATGTAAATACAGACTAGTTTCCTTGGACAGGATACAATATGTAGACTGGCAAATTTTTTCAAATGTATTGCTGTGTTTGCTTTATGGCGGAACTTGACCTATGGCTTCCCTTGACCACTAAACAAACAAGTTTGGAAGTTTACACGAAACTTTGATTTTCAGTCCTTCAGCTAAGACCATTTTCTGCACAATTGTGGGAGTTTTCTGTTTTTGTTTGTTTGTTTTTTGGGTACAGGATACCTATTTTCTTGTTTTACTAGTTGTGTTAGTAAGTTTAAAAGGCAACTTATAAAAAAGCAAAGATTTGTTGTAGCATGAAACTATGGGGCAGATAACCTGGAAAAGGCATAAGGCATTTAGAAACCAGTGATAAGTGCAAGGTGATAAATTCACCAGCCAATCAGCTCCAATATGTAAATTGACAGGAGCTGACTGGCTGGTGCGTTATCACCTTGCACTAATCACTACTTTATCACATCCTTCTGCCTTCTCCAGGCTTAATACATCATGGTGAAAATATAAACTTTTCTGTATGTACATATTGTTCCTATACAGTTGGGGTCTGCTATATTAGTGTGTAAAGTGGCAGCAACTGTCTTTCCAGATTTCTGCTGGCAATATAACACTGTTCATATTTTGTTGTGTGTTGTATGAAAAAATATAATTGCTATAATGAAAATTTATTTTATTTTTTAGAGCCACAGCATTACTCATAATATTGTTTTTTTTGGGGTTTTTTTTTTTGTTTTTTTAGATCTTTTATGACTTGGTCAGGCAGATAAATAGGAAAACACCAGTTGAAAAGAAGAAGCCTAAAAAGAAATCATCATGTCTGCTGCTTTAGACCATTTTCAAGCAGCAGGTCTGAGCCAGGTGAGCCCAATGTACCATCATTCTCAGTCTGGTAAATGCATCCTGTCAGAGACATTGCTAGTGGAGCTTTGCAAGGTAGAGGTAGTGAAATAGTCTGTAGTGTCAGCAGTTAACGGGTTGACCAGAGAATGCCGTCACAGTAGTTATGGTTAAAATGCTTTAAATAACATTATTACCACATCAGCATTCTCCAGTCAACATATTGACCGCATAATTGTGGCCCAATCATAGTGGTCCCTTGCAAAGTCTTGTATCTTAAAGTTGGGGGAGGGGGAGTTTTGGGGGTTAGTTAGGGTGTGTAGATAGGAATATGTCTAGACTTTCTTGTTTTGTGCTTTAAATACCCAATGAGTAAACTATCAACTCAAAGGCCTACCGTGTAATGGGCATTTTTAGAAATCATTTATTCATAGGTCTCCCTAATTCTCCATTGTATTGAAGTTTGACACTGTTCTCAAGCAGAAAGATTGTGGAATGGTTAAATAACAGCTCATCATGCAGGGTTCCACTTTCTAGCATACTCCAGGCGGGTGTGGTATTGAAAGTCGACAGTAACTAGGTCGACAGGGGGTCTAGGTCGACAGGGTTTTTAGGTCGACATGTTCTAGGTCGACGGGTCAAAAGGTCGACATGAGTTTTTAATGTTATTTTGGTGTCGTTTTCTTCGTAGAGTGACCGGGAACCCCAGTTAGTGCACCGCGTCCCCTCGCATGGCTCGCTTCGCTCGCCATGCTTCGGGCATGGTGCCTTCACTCCGCTACTGCTTCGCTCGGCACAGATTACCGTTCCAATCGTAGTCCACGTGGATCGTTAAGTATGAAAAGGTTCAAAAAAAGAAAAAAATTGTGAAAAACTCATGTCGACCTTTTGGACTGTCGACCTAGACACCCTGTCGACCTAGACACCCTGTCGACCTAGACACCCTGTCGACCTAGACACCCTGTCGACCTAGTTACTGTCTGCCAATAGTGGTCGACCTAGACATTGTCGACCTAGTTACTGTCGACTTTCAATCCGGATCCCCTCCAGGCAAACCTAAGTGGTAGTTTGAACACCTTCCGGAACATTAAATTTGTGTATTTTATTTCTCGAACGTCCTAGTGGATGCTGGGGACTCCGTAAGGACCATGGGGAATAGACGGGCTCCGCAGGAGACTGGGCGCACTAAGAAAGATTTAGTACTACTGGTGTGCACTGGCTCCTCCCTCTATGCCCCTCCTCCAGACCTCAGTTAGAATCTGTGCCCGGAAGGAGCTGGGTGCATTTTAGTGAGCTCTCCTGAGCTTGCTATTAAGAAAGTATTTTAGTTAGGTTTTTTATTTTCAGAGAGCTTCTGCTGGCAACAGACTCTCTGCTACGTGGGACTGAGGGGAGAGAAGCAAACCTACTAACTGCGGCTAGGTTGCGCTTCTTAGGCTACTGGACACCATTAGCTCCAGAGGGATCGAACACAGGAACTTAACCTTGGTCGTCCGTTCCCGGAGCCGCGCCGCCGTCCCCCTCGCAGAGCCAGAAGACAGAAGCCGGCGGGTTGAAGCAAGAAGACGTCAAAATCGGCGGCAGAAGACTCCAGTCTTCATATGAGGTAGCGCACAGCACTGCAGCTGTGCGCCATTGCTCCCACACTAACCCACACACTCCGGTCACTGTAGGGCGCAGGGGGGGGGGGGGGGGGGGGCGCGCCCTGGGCAGCAATTGAGTACCTCCTGGCAAAAAGCAGCATATATACAGCTGGGCACTGTAATATGCATGAGCCCCCGCCATTATTTTTACACAAAATCGCGGGACAGAAGCCCGCCGCAGAGAGGGCGGGGCTTCTTCCTCAGCACTCACCAGCGCCATTTTCTCTCCACAGCTGAGAGGAAGCTCCCCAGGCTCTCCCCTGCAGAAGCATGATAGAAGAGGGTGAAAAAGAGAGGGGGGGGCACATAAATTTGGCGTAAAAACAATATATACAGCAGCTACTGGGTTTAACACTAAGTTACTGTGTGATTCCTGGGTCATATATCGCTGGGGTGTGTGCTGGCATACTCTCTCTGTCTCTCCAAAGGGCCTTGTGGGGGAACTGTCTTCAAATAGAGCATCCCCTGTGTGTGTGGTGTGTCGACAAGTCTGAGGTAAAAGGCTCCCCTAAGGAGGATATAGAGCAAATATGTGTGTGAGAGGGTGTCTCCGTCGACAACACAGACACCTGTTTGGATATGTGTAAGTGCTAAGGTGAATTTATTGCACAAAAGATTAGAGAACAGACAGGAAATCTACCCATGTCTGTCCCTATGGCGCAGAGACCTTCAGAGTCTCACAATGCTCACTATCCAAAATAATAAACACTGATATCGACACGGAGTTTGACTCCAGTGTCGACTACGATAATGCAAAGTTACAGCCAAAATGGCAGAAAAGTATTCAATATATGATTATTGTAATAAAAGATGATTTGCATATCACTGATGACTCATTTGTCCCTGACACAAGGGTACACATGTTTAAGGGCAAGAAAGCCGAGGTAAATTTCCCTCCTCTCATGAGGAAAAAGAGCGGGAATCTCCAGACAAGAGACTGCAGCTTCCCACAAAGAATTCTCAGGCAGTATCCTTTCCCCACTAGGGCCAGGATGTGATGGGAATCTTCCCCTAGGGTGTCACGTTTGCCCAAAAGGTAGCCCTAGCTATTCTCAGGGATCCTGCAGATAGCGTGCACATTCTGGTACACTACTCAGACCGGCGATTGTGTCGGCATGGGTTTATAGCGCTGGGGCGGCGTGGACGGCTACCTTATCAGCAGAAATTGAGACCCTAGTATGTGTGTGTGTGTGTATGTATATATATATATATATATATATATATATATAACAGTCCACTGTAGGCGGCACACTGGTCACAAAAGGTACAAAACAGCAGGTTGCAGCAACAACGTTTTGAAGTTTATTCTTTGTCCTCGGGTTACAAAATAACAGAGAAAGACATACCTTTTTATTACCCCCACACATGTGCAGTGAGCTCCAGAGTGGTTCTGGCATTCTGACGCCCATTAGTGACATCATCCAGCCTCCCCGCCTACCAGAAGCATCACATTGAGATAGTATCAAAATACTATCAACAAGTAGTATAGTGAAAATGACTCGCCTTACATTTAAAAACATTTCAGCACTCACAGTTAAAAACAACACATAAGACAGAGACAGATGCGGTGTATATACAAAACGTTTGTTGCAAAAAGAATCTAAATGGATTTATGAGTTGCAGACCCTAGCACCTAAAGGGCTTAATGAGTCTCTGGGTTTACATAGTTTCTTATAGCCCATGTAGTGAGTATCCATCATGTGCAGCATTGAATGAGTTAATGAGCAAGTCTTTGACGATCATCAGCACCTGTGGGGGTAGCTGTGGAGTTTTGATGGTGACTGCACATGCTGTTTTGTATATACACCGCATCTGTCTCTGTCTTATGTGTTGTTTTTAACTGTGAGTCCTGAAATGTTTTTAAATGTAAGGTGAGTCATTTTCACTATACTACTTGTTGATAGTATTTTGATACTATCTCAATGTGATGCTTCTGGTAGGCGGGGAGGCTGGATGATGTCACTAATGGGCGTCAGAATGCCAGAACCACTCTGGAGCTCACTGCACATGTGTGGGGGGAATAAAAAGGTATGTCTTTCTCTGTTATTTCTCTATCGTCCTAGTGGATGCTGGGGTTCCTGAAAGGACCATGGGGAATAGCGGCTCCGCAGGAGACAGGGCACAAAAAGTAAAGCTTTAGGATCAGGTGGTGTGCACTGGCTCCTCCCCCTATGACCCTCCTCCAAGCCAGTTAGATTTTTGTGCCCGGCCGAGAAGGGTGCAATCTAGGTGGCTCTCCTAAAGAGCTGCTTAGGAAAGTTTAGCTTAGGTTTTTTATTTTACAGTGAGTCCTGCTGGCAACAGGATCACTGCAACGAGGGACTTAGGGGAGAAGAAGTGAACTCACCTGCGTGCAGGATGGATTGGCTTCTTGGCTACTGGACATCAGCTCCAGAGGGACGATCACAGGTACAGCCTGGATGGTCACCGGAGCCTTGCCGCCGGCCCCCTTGCCGCCGGCCCCCTTGCAGATGCTGAAGTAAGAAGAGGTCCAGAATCGGCGGCAGAAGACTCCTCAGTCTTCTAAAGGTAGCGCACAGCACTGCAGCTGTGCGCCATTTTCCTCTCAGCACACTTCACACGGCAGTCACTGAGGGTGCAGGGCGCTGGGAGGGGGGCGCCCTGGGAGGCAAATGAATACCTATTTTGGCTAAAAATACCTCACATATAGCCTCCGGAGGCTATATGGAGATATTTAACCCCTGCCAGAATCCGTTAAGAGCGGGAGACGAGGCCGCCGAAAAAGGGGCGGGGCCTATCTCCTCAGCACACCGCGCCATTTTCCCTCACAGAAAGGCTGGAGGGAAGGCTCCCAGGCTCTCCCCTGCACTGCACTACAGAAACAGGGTTAAAACAGAGAGGGGGGGCACTAATTTGGCGATATGCTTATATATATATTAAGATGCTATAAGGGAAAACACTTATATAAGGTTGTCCCTATATAATTATAGCGTTTTTGGTGTGTGCTGGCAAACTCTCCCTCTGTCTCTCCAAAGGGCTAGTGGGTCCTGTCCTCTATCAGAGCATTCCCTGTGTGTGTGCTGTGTGTCGGTACGTGTGTGTCGACAGGTAGGAGGACGATGTTGGTGAGGAGGCGGAGCAATTGCCTGTAATGGTGATGTCACTCTCTAGGGAGTCGACACCGGAATGGATGGCTTATTTAGGAAATTACGTGATAATGTCAACACGCTGCAAGGTCGGTTGACGACATGAGACGGCCGACAAACAATTAGTACGGTCCAGACGTCTCAAAAACACCGTCAAGGGTTTTAAAACGCCAGTTTACTTTAGTCGGTCGACACAGACACAGACAGGGACACTGAATCCAGTGTCGACGGTGAATAAACAAACGTATTCCTTATTAGGGCCACACGTTAAAGGCAATGAAGGAGGTGTTACGTATTTCTGATACTACAAGTACCACAAAAGAGGGTATTATGTGGGATGTGAAAAAACTACCATAGTTTTTCCTGAATCGGATAAATTAAATAAAGTGTGTGATGATGCGTGGGTTCCCCCCGATAGAAAATTATGGGCGGTATACCCTTTCCCGCCAGAAGTTAGGGCGCGTTGGGAAACACCCCTTAAGGTGGATAAGGCGCTCACACGCTTATCAAAACAAGTGGCGGTACCGTCTATAGATAGGGCCGTCCTCAAGGACCAGCTGACAAGGCTGGAAAATATAATAAAAAGTATATACACACATACTGGTGTTATACTGCGGCCAGCGATCGCCTCAGCCTGGATGTGCAGAGCTAGGGTGGCTTGGTCGGATTCCCTGACTAAAAATATTGATACCCTTGACAGGGACAGTATTTTATTGACTATAGAGCATTTCTATATATGCGAGATGCACAGAGGGATATTTGCACTCTGGCATCATGAATAAACGCGATGTCCATAACTGCCAGAAGATGTTATGGACACGACAGTGGTCAGGTGATGCAGATTCCAAACGGCACAGTATGGCCGTATAAAGGAAGAGGACTTGTTTGGGGTCGGTCCATCGGACCTGGTGGTCACGGCAACTGCTGGAAAATCCACCGTTTTTTACCCTAAGTCACATCTCTGCAGAAAAAGACACCGTCTTTTCAGCCTCAGTCCTCTCGTCCCTATAAGATCATATCTGCCCAGGGATAGAGGAAAGGGAAGAAGACTGCAGCAGGCAGCCTATTCCCAGGAACAGAAGCGTTTCACCGCGTCTGACAAGTTCTCAGCATGGCGCTGAGACCGTACAGGACCCCTGGATCCTACAAGTAGTATCCCGGGGGTACAGATGGGAATGTCGAGACGTTTCCCCTTCGCAGGCTCCTGAAGTCTGCTTTACCAAGTCTCCCTCCGACAAGGAGGTAGTATGGGAAAAAATTCACAAGCTGTATTCCCAGCAGGTGACAATTAAATTACCCCTCCTACTACAGAAAAGGGGTATTATTCCACACTATATTGTGGTACTGAAGCCAGAAGGCTAGGTGAGACTTATTCTAAAAATTTTTTTTTGAACACTTACAAAGGTTCAAATTAAGATGAAGTCACTCAGAGCAGTGATAACGAACCAGGAAGAAGGGGACTATATAGTGTCCCGGGACATCAGGGATGCTTACCTCTATGTCCCAAATTTGCCCTTCTCACTAAGGGTACCTCAGGTTCGTGGTGCAGAACTGTCACTATCAGTTTCAGACGCTGCCGTTTGGATTGTCCACGGCACCCCGGGGTCTTTACCAAGGTAATGGCCGAATTGATGATTCTTCTTCGAAGAAAAGGCGTCTAAATTATCCCTTACTTGGACGATCTCCTGATAGGGGCATAGTCCAGGGAACAGTTGGAGGTCGGAGTAGCACTATCTCGGATACTGCTACAATCAGCACGGGTGGATTCTAAATATTCCAAAATCGCAGCTGATCCCGACGACACGTCTGCTGTGCCTAGGGATGATTCTGGACACAGTCCAGAAAAAGGTGTTTCTCCCGGAAGAGAAAGCCAGGGAGTTATCCGAGCAAGTCAGGAACCTCCTAAAAACAGTGCATCATTGCACAAGGGTCCTGGTAAAAATGGTGGCTTCCTACGAAGCAATTCCATTCGGCAGATTTCACGTAAGAACTTTTCAGTGGGATCTGCTGGACAAATGGTCCGGATCGCATCTTCAGATGCATCAGCGGATAACCCAATATCCAAGGACAAGGGTGTCTCTCCTGTGGTGGTTATAGAGTGCTCATCTTCTAGAGGGCCGCAGATTCGGCATTCAGGATTGGATGCTGGTAACCACGGAGCCCAGCCTGAGAGGCTGGGGAGCAGTCACACAAGGGAAAAATTTCCAGGGAGTGTGATCAAGTATGGAGACTTTTCTCCACATAAATATACTGGAGCTAAGGGTAAATTTATAATGCTCTAAGCTTAGCAAGACCTCTGCTTCAAGGTCAGCCGGTATTGATCCAGGGGGAAAAACATCACGGCAGTCGCCCACGTAAACAGACAGGGCGACACAAGAAGCAGGAGGGCAATGGCAGAAACTGCAAGGACTTTTCGCTGGGCGGAAAATCATGTGATAACACTGTCAGCAGTTTTTCATCCCGGGAATGGAAACTGGGAAGCAGACTTCCTCAGCACGACCTCCACCCGGGAGAGTGGAAACTTCATTGAGAAGTTTTTTCCACATGATTGTAAACCGTTGGGAAATACCAAAGGTGGACATGATGGCGTCCCGTCTGAACAAAAAACGGGACAGGTATTGCGCCAGGTCAAGAGACCCTCAGGCAATAGATGTGGACGTTCTGGTAACACCGTGGGTGTACCAGTCGGTGTATGTGTTCCCTCCTCTGCTTCTCATACCTAAGGTGCTGAGAATTATAAGACGTAGAGGAGTAAGAACTATACTCATGGCTCCGGATTGGCCAAGAAGGACTTGGTACCCGGAACTTCAAGAGATGCTTACAGAGGTCTTATGGCCTCTGCCGCTAAGAAGGGACTTGCTTCAGCAAGTACCATGTCTGTTCCAAGACTTACCGCAGCTGCGTTTGTCGGCATGGCGATGGAAAGCCGGATCCTAAAGGAGAAAAAAAAAAAAAAAAAAGGCATTCCGGAAGAGGTCATTCCTACCCTGGTCAAAGCCAGAAAGGAGGTGACCGCACAACATTATCACCACGTGTGGCGAAAATATGTTGCGTGGTGTGAGGCCAGGAAGGCCCCACAAAGAAATTTCAACTCGGTCGTTTCCTGCATTTCCTGCAAACAGGAGTGTCTATGGGCCTCAAATTGGGGTCCATTAAGGTTCAAATTCGGCCCTGTAAAATTTTCTTCCAGAAAGAATTGGCTTCAGTTCCTGAAGTCCAGAAGTTTGTCAAGGGAGTATTGCATATACAAACCCCTTTTTTGTGCCTCCAGTGGCACTGTGGGATCTCAACGTAGTTCTGGGATTCCTCAAATCACATTGGTTTAAAACCAGTCAAATATGTGGATTTGCAGCATCTCACATAAAAAGTGACCATGCTCTTGGCCCTGGCCTGGACCAGGCGAGTGTCAAATTGGTGGTTTTTTCTCAAAAAAGCCCATATCTGTTTGTCCATTCGGACAGGGCAGAGCTGCGGACTCGTCCCCAGTTCTCTCCCTAAGGTGGTGTCAGTGTTTCACCTGAACCAGCTTATTGTGGTGCCTTGCACCTACTAGGGACTTGGAGGACTCCAAGTTGCTAGAAGTTGTCAGGGCCCTGAAAATATGTTCCAGGACAGCTGGAGTCAGAAAATCTGACTCGCTGTTTATACTGTATGCACCCAACAAGTTGGGTGCGCCTGCTTCTAAGCAGTCGATTGCTCGTTGGATTTGTAACACAATTCAACTTGCACATTCTGAGGCAGGCCTGCCACAGTCTAAATCGGTTAAGGCCCATTCCACAAGGAAGGTGGGCTCATCTTGGGCGGCTGCCCGAGAGGTCTCGGCATTACAACTCTGCTGAGCAGCTACGTGGTCAGGGGAGAACACGTTTGTAAAATTCTACAAATTTGATATCCTGGCAAAAGAGGACCTGGAGTTCTCTCATTCGGTGCTGCAGAGTCATCCGCACTCTCCCGCCCGTTTGGGAGCTTTGGTATAATCCCCATGGTCCTTTCAGGAACCCCAGCATCCACTAGGACGATAGAGAAAATAAGAATTTACTTACCGATAATTCTATTTCTCGGAGTCCGTAGTGGATGCTGGGCGCCCATCCCAAGTGCGGATTATCTGCAATACTTGTACATAGTTACAAAAATCGGGTTATTATTGTTGTGAGCCATCTTTTCAGAGGCTCCGCTGTTATCATACTGTTAACTGGGTTTAGATCACAAGTTGTACGGTGTGATTGGTGTGGCTGGTATGAGTCTTACCCGGGATTCAAAATTCCTCCCTTATTGTGTACGCTCGTCCGGGCACAGTACCTAACTGGCTTGGAGGAGGGTCATAGGGGGAGGAGCCAGTGCACACCACCTGATCCTAAAGCTTTACTTTTTGTGCCCTGTCTCCTGCGGAGCCGCTATTCCCCATGGTCCTTTCAGGAACCCCAGCATCCACTACGGACTCCGAGAAATAGAATTATCGGTAAGTAAATTCTTATTTTGTAACCTGAGGACAAAGAATAAACTTCGAAACGTTGTTGCTGCAACCTGCTGTTTTGTACCTTTTGTGACCAGTGTGCCGCCTACAGTGGACTGTTGTATTGACCCGTGGCTCTGCGGGTCTAGGAGGGCACCGGGACTGAGTTATTTGTACCTGGGAGTGCTGCCAAAAGTCGTTATATATATATATATATATATATAACACAGCAGACGCGGCACTCCAAGTGGCTTTCAGGAATAACAACTCTTAGAACAGGCAGATGTATAAAATACGACGTTTCAATGCTGCTTTATTAAGGCATTTTCCTCAGGTATAACAAATAACAATAAAGTATTACCTTATAAAGGCGTTCAATCACCCAGTGTGAGACAACGTGTGCCGGGCAGGGCGCCCGCTGCTCCGTTCAGCGCAGCGGAAGTGACGACGCACTACGTCACCTCCTGCTGCTGTGCTCCCCATCACCATGACAACATACAACGCTAGGTGCATCGGACACTGAAAACATAACAGACATACGTGGTATTGTCTAAACACAACATAAGCAAGCGATAATAATATGCAGCATCTACAGTATAACATGCAGGATGTACATCCACACATTTAACAGATGGATTAACTTTTAAGTGGGACGTTGATCGGTGTCAGCACCCGTACAGCAACAGTAATGTCATTTTTAGTTTACATAATATGCTATGCTTACTGGTGCAGCTCCGACCTTATGGCTTAATCAACTGGGTTATTCAAGAAAGATATCCGAGTTTCACAACATCGAATACGCTACTAAATGAGCACTAATAGTGTACAAGGCCACGTCTGCATCCCCACTAGATGAATGAAAATAATTATACTAGTGGCAGCCATGAATCCAGCACAAATCATATACCTAATTATGATATTTGTCCCAAAGAGAAAAGAGCCGGACTATTTATCAATACTCAATTATAAATTCCTGCACACACACAAGCGGATGTGGCTGCAACCTACTACAAAAAACTGTTAAACCCATAGGACTCATTGAGTCCCCGTGGGTGAACCGTATTGAGCCGGTAGATCCACCGGGCTTCCAATCTCAAAAATTTCCCACCGCGATCGCCGCCCCTGATAGAGGCATTTGAGGGTGGTTAGTGGATGCCAGTATTGGGCAAAATGCCTGGCCACAGGCTGGTCACTAGATCCCTTGCTCAGGGCTGCTTTAATGGCGGATCTGTGGGCTGCCATGCGTTCCTTGAACATACGTTCGGTCTTACCAACGTATGACAGCCCACAGGGACACAACAGTTGGTATACCACATATCGTGAGGCACATGTAAGTGTATGGTAAATAAACATGGTTTTACCAGAGTGTGGGTGTTGAAATGTGTCCCCAGTAATCATATATTGACATGTTGCGCAAGTGCAGCGTATGCAACCCTTCTTACTGAACATGGGAGATGGGGGTGTATAGTTGGTAACATCGGTTTTCACCAAAATATCCCGTAGGTTTTTACTCCGCTTATAACAGGACATTAATTTAGTATCATGTAACCTCAATTCGGGGTCCCCCTGGATGATTGGCCAAAGTTTTTTAGAAATATTATTGATACCTGCGCTGCCTGCATGGTACTGTACCACCCATGGAATCATGGGATTATCTTGATGGTGCGCATGTGTAGGATCAAACTACTGCGATCCACACTAAGTGCTTTGTCTTTGGCAGCCTGTAACAGCGGCATTGGGTACCCCCTATCAGCGAACTGCTCAATCATTTCCTCCATCTGTGCATCAGCGAGCACCGGGTCAGAGGTGATACGACGGACCCGGAGAAGCTGGGAATAGGGTAAACCCTTTTCTCTATCGTCCTAGTGGATGCTGGGGTTCCTGAAAGGACCATGGGGAATAGCGGCTCCGCAGGAGACAGGGCACAAAAGTAAAGCTTTCCGATCAGGTGGTGTGCACTGGCTCCTCCCCCTATGACCCTCCTCCAAGCCAGTTAGATTTTTGTGCCCGGCCGAGAAGGGTGCAATCTAGGTGGCTCTCCTAAAGAGCTGCTTAGAGAAAGTTTAGCTTAGGTTTTTTATTTTACAGTGAGTCCTGCTGGCAACAGGATCACTGCAACGAGGGACTTAGGGGAGAAGAAGTGAACTCACCTGCGTGCAGGATGGATTGGCTTCTTGGCTACTGGACATCAGCTCCAGAGGGACGATCACAGGTACAGCCTGGATGGTCACCGGAGCCTCGCCGCCGGCCCCCTTGCAGATGCTGAAACATGAAGAGGTCCAGAATCGGCGGCAGAAGACTCCTCAGTCTTCTAAAGGTAGCGCACAGCACTGCAGCTGTGCGCCATTTTCCTCTCAGCACACTTCACACGGCAGTCACTTAGGGTGCAGGGCGCTGGGAGGGGAGCGCCCTGGGAGGCAAATGAAAACCTATTTGGCTAAAAAATACCTCACATATAGCCTCCGGGGCTATATGGAGATATTTAACCCCTGCCAGAATACACTAAAGAGCGGGAGACGAGCCCGCCGGAAAAGGGGCGGGGCCTATCTCCTCAGCACACAGCGCCATTTTCCTTACACAGCTCCGCTGGTCAGGACGGCTCCCAGGTCTCTCCCCTGCACTGCACTACAGAAACAGGGTAAAACAAGAGAGGGGGGGCAAAATAGTGGCAAAAATTATATTATAAAAGCAGCTATACAGGGAGCACTTATTATAAGGCTATCCCTGTCATATATAGCGCTTTTGGTGTGTGCTGGCAAACTCTCCCTCTGTCTCCCCAAAGGGCTAGTGGGGTCCTGTCTTCGTTAAGAGCATTCCCTGTGTGTCTGCTGTGTGTCGGTACGTGTGTGTCGACATGTATGAGGACGATATTGGTGTGGAGGCGGAGCAATTGCCAAATATGGGGATGTCACCTCCTAGGGGGTCGACACCAGAATGGATGCCTTTATTTATGGAATTACGGGATAGTGTCAACACGCTAAAGCAGTCGTTTGTCGACATGAGACGGCCGGTCAATCAGTTAGTGCCTGTCCAGGCGCCTCAAACACCGTCAGGGGCTGTAAAACGCCCTTTGCCTCAGTCGGTCGACACAGACCCAGACACAGGCACTGATTCCAGTGGCGACGGTGACGAATCAACCGTATTTTCCAGTAGGGCCACACGTTATATGATTTTGGCAATGAAGGAGGCGTTACATTTAGCTGATACTACTGGTACCACTAAACAGGGTATTATGTGGGGTGTGAAAAAACTACCTATAGTTTTTCCTGAATCAGAAGAACTAAATGATGTATGTGATGAAGCGTGGGTTGCCCCCGATAAAAAGATGCTAATTTCAAAGAAGTTATTAGCTTTATACCCTTTCCCGTCAGAGGTTAGGGCGCGCTGGGAAACACCTCCTAGGGTGGATAAGGCGCTCACACGCTTATCTAAACAAGTGGCGTTACCCTCTCCTGAGACGGCCGCACTTAAAGATCCAACAGATAGGAGGATGGAAAATATCCAAAAAAGTATATACACACATACAGGTGTTATACTACGACCAGCTATAGCGTCAGCCTGGATGTGCAGTGCTTGAGTAGTTTGGTCAGAGTCCCTGATTGAAAATATTGATACCCTGGATAGGGACAATGTTTTACTGTCTTTAGAGCAAATAAAGGATGCATTTCTTTATATGCGTGATGCACAGAGGGATATCTGCACACTGGCATCACGGGTAAGTGCTATGTCCATTTCGGCCAGAAGAAGTTTATGGACGCGACAGTGGTCAGGCGATGCGGACTCAAAACGGCATATGGAAGTTTTGCCGTATAAAGGGGAGGAGTTATTTGGAGTCGGTCTATCAGATTTGGTGGCCACGGCTACAGCCGGGAAATCCACCTTTTTACCTCAAGCTACTCCCCAACAGAAAAAGACACCGACTTTTCAACCGCAGTCCTTTCGTTCCTTTAAAAACAAGAGAGCAAAGGGATATTCATATCTGCCACGAGGCAGAGGAAGGGGGAAGAGACACCAACAGGCAGCTCCTTCCCAGGAACAGAAGCCCTCCCCCGCTTCTACAAAAGCCTCAGCATGACGCTGGGGCTTCTCAAGCGGACTCGGGGGCGGTGGGCGGTCGTCTCAAGCATTTCAGCGCGCAGTGGGCTCACTCGCAGGTAGATCCCTGGATCCTGCAGATAATATCTCAGGGGTACAGGTTGGAACTAGAGACAGATCCGCCTCGCCGTTTCCTGAAGTCTGCTTTACCAACGTCCCCCTCCGAAAGGGAGACGGTTTTGGAAGCCATTCACAAGCTGTACTCTCAGCAGGTGATAGTCAAGGTACCTCTTCTACAACAGGGAAAGGGGTATTATTCCACTCTATTTGTGGTACCGAAGCCGGACGGCTCGGTAAGACCTATTCTAAATCTGAAGTCCTTGAACCTGTACATAAAGAAGTTCAAGTTCAAAATGGAGTCACTCAGAGCAGTGATAGCGAACCTGGAAGAAGGGGACTTTATGGTGTCCTTGGACATCAAGGATGCGTACCTCCACGTTCCAATTTACCCCTCACACCAGGGGTACCTCAGGTTCGTTGTACAAAACTGTCACTATCAGTTTCAGACGCTGCCGTTCGGATTGTCCACGGCACCTCGGGTCTTTACAAAGGTAATGGCCGAGATGATGATTCTTCTTCGAAGAAAAGGCGTATTAATTATCCCATACTTGGACGATCTCCTAATAAGGGCAAGGTCCAGAGAACAGCTAGAGAGGGGATTAGCACTGTCTCAAGAAGTGCTAAAACAGCACGGCTGGATTCTGAATATTCCAAAATCCCAGTTAATGCCGACAACTCGTCTGCTGTTCCTAGGGATGATTCTGGACACGGTTCAGAAAAAGGTTTTTCTCCCGGAGGAAAAAGCCAAGGAGTTGTCCGAGCTTGTCAGGAACCTCCTAAAACCAGGAAAGGTGTCTGTACATCAATGCACAAGAGTCCTGGGAAAAATGGTGGCTTCTTACGAAGCAATTCCATTCGGCAGATTCCATGCACGAATTTTCCAGAGGGATCTGTTAGACAAATGGTCAGGGTCGCATCTTCAGATGCACCAGCGGATAACCCTGTCTCCAAGGACAAGGGTATCTCTTCTGTGGTGGTTGCAGAGTGCTCATCTATTGGAGGGCCGCAGATTCGGCATACAGGATTGGATCCTGGTGACCACGGACGCCAGCCTGAGAGGCTGGGGAGCAGTCACACAAGGAAGAAACTTCCAGGGAGTGTGGACGAGCCTGGAAACGTCTCTTCACATAAACATTCTGGAACTAAGAGCAATCTACAATGCTCTAAGCCAGGCAGAACCTCTGCTTCAAGGAAAACCGGTGTTGATCCAGTCGGACAACATCACGGCAGTCGCCCATGTGAACAGACAGGGCGGCACAAGAAGCAGGAGTGCAATGGCAGAAGCTGCAAGGATTCTTCGCTGGGCAGAGAATCATGTGATAGCACTGTCAGCAGTGTTCATCCCGGGAGTGGACAACTGGGAAGCAGACTTCCTCAGCAGACACGACCTTCACCCGGCAGAGTGGGGACTTCATCCGGAAGTCTTCCACATGCTGGTAACCCGTTGGGGAAAGACCAATGGTGGACATGATGGCGTCTCGCCTCAACAAAAAACTGGACAGGTATTGCGCCAGGTCAAGAGATCCGCAGGCAATAGCTGTGGACGCGCTGGTAACGCCTTGGGTGTACCAGTCGGTGTATGTGTTTCCTCCTCTGCCTCTCATACCAAAAGTATTGAGAATTATACGGCAAAGAGGCGTAAGAACGATACTAGTGGTTCCGGATTGGCCAAGAAGGACTTGGTACCCGGAACTTCAAGAGATGATCACGGAAGATCCGTGGCCTCTACCTCTAAGGAGGGACTTGCTTCAGCAGGGTCCCTGTCTGTTTCAAGACTTACCGCGGCTGCGTTTGACGGCATGGCGGTTGAACGCCGGATCCTAAAGGAAAAAGGCATGCCGGAAGAAGTCATTCCTACTTTGATTAAAGCAAGGAAGGAAGTAACCGTGCAACACTATCACCGCATTTGGCGAAGATATGTTGCGTGGTGCGAGGATCGGAGTGCTCCGACGGAGGAATTTCAACTGGGTCGATTCCTACATTTCCTGCAATCAGGATTGTCTATGGGTCTCAAATTGGGATCTATTAAGGTTCAAATTTCGGCCCTGTCGATTTTCTTTCAAAAAGAATTGGCTTCAGTTCCTGAAGTCCAGACTTTTGTTAAGGGAGTGCTGCATATACAGCCTCCTGTGGTGCCTCCAGTGGCACCGTGGGATCTCAATGTGGTTTTGGAATTTCTAAAATCTCATTGGTTTGAACCACTAAAAAAGGTGGATTTAAAATATCTCACATGGAAAGTGACCATGTTACTAGCCCTGGCTTCGGCCAGGAGAGTGTCAGAACTGGCAGCTTTATCTTACAAAAGCCCATATCTGATTTTCCATTCGGACAGGGCAGAACTGCGGACTCGTCCGCATTTTCTCCCTAAGGTGGTGTCAGCATTTCATCTGAACCAGCCTATTGTAGTGCCTGCGGCTACAAGTGACTTGGAGGACTCCAAGTTACTGGACGTTGTCAGAGCATTAAAAATATATATTGCAAGGACAGCTGGAGTCAGAAAATCTGACTCGTTGTTTATATTGTATGCACCCAACAAGATGGGTGCTCCTGCGTCTAAGCAGACGATTGCTCGTTGGATCTGTAGCACAATCCAACTTGCACATTCTGTGGCAGGCCTGCCACAGCCTAAATCTGTAAAGGCCCACTCCACAAGGAAGGTGGGCTCATCTTGGGCGGCTGCCCGAGGGGTCTCGGCATTACAACTTTGCCGAGCAGCTACGTGGTCAGGGGAGAACACGTTTGTAAAATTTTACAAATTTGATACTCTGGCTAAGGAGGACCTGGAGTTCTCTCATTCGGTGCTGCAGAGTCATCCGCACTCTCCCGCCCGTTTGGGAGCTTTGGTATAATCCCCATGGTCCTTTCAGGAACCCCAGCATCCACTAGGACGATAGAGAAAATAAGAATTTACTTACCGATAATTCTATTTCTCGGAGTCCGTAGTGGATGCTGGGCGCCCATCCCAAGTGCGGATTATCTGCAATAATTGTACATAGTTATTGTTAACTAATTCGGGTTATTGTTAGGAAGCCATCTTTCAGAGGCTCCTCTGTTATCATACTGTTAACTGGTTTTGATCAAAAGTTGTACGGTGTGATTGGTGTGGCTGGTATGAGTCTTACCCGGGATTCAAAATTCCTCCCTTATTGTGTACGCTCGTCCGGGCACAGTACCTAACTGGCTTGGAGGAGGGTCATAGGGGGAGGAGCCAGTGCACACCACCTGATCGGAAAGCTTTACTTTTGTGCCCTGTCTCCTGCGGAGCCGCTATTCCCCATGGTCCTTTCAGGAACCCCAGCATCCACTACGGACTCCGAGAAATAGAATTATCGGTAAGTAAATTCTTATTTTTAAGTGGTTGTGGGTGAAAACTCCTATAATGCAGCATATTATTTTTATCCGTGGGTTTCGAATAAAGGGAAGTAACCACCTGGCCCTGTTGTAATGAGATTTGAACATCCAAATAATTAATGACCTGATCACTGATGGTATAAGTAAATTTGATGGGATGTTGCAACATATTATGTGTCTGAATTACTTCCTCTAATTTGGCTTTAGTACCTTTCCAAATCAGGACTAAATCATCGATATAGCGACAATAAAAAAGAATGTCAGTCGCTACATCGGGATCTGCAAAAAATATCTGATGTTCAATTTCAAACATAAAGATGTTGGAGTACGAGGGGGCCACAGAGGACCCTATCGCACATCCCTTAAACTGCACCGTCGTATGACCGTCGTACAGAAAGAAATTTTTCTGCAAAATCATTAATAAAAGCTGTAGACACAAATTCAAATCTGCCCCTTGAAATTCACCATGGTTAGCCAGAAAGCGCTCTACTGCTGCCATGCCCATGTCATGGGGGATAACAGTATAAAGATTTTGCACATCTATGCTGCATAATAAAACATTTGACTCAAAAACAGGTAACTGCTGTAATCTATGTAATAACGTGGTGGTATCAAGCAGAAAACGGGGGTGAGATTGTATACATGGTTGAAACAAAGAGTCCAAATACAGAGCAACAGGTTGAAACAGAGAGGATCTAGCCGAGATGATTGGGCGTCCTGGGGGTCTAACAAGGGATTTATGAATTTTGGGTGTTGTATACAATATTGGCATAATCGGGTTATCTGGTATCAATGCATTCCGTAGTGTAGTTGAAATTCTACCATCCTGTACTGCATTGTCCAATATTGTAGAAAGTTGAATTTTATATTCATTAGTAGGATCCTTGCTAAGGCGGCAGTATGTATCTGCATCTGAAAGTTGCCTCTGGATTTCATTTTTATAGTCCTGCAAATTCTGGATAACAAGCGCACCGCCTTTGTCCGCAGGACGGAAAATAAGGTTACTCTGTGCCGCCAGATGTTGTAAGGCATCATTTTCACTTTTTGTTCAGTTATAACGTACATATGGGATATTGACCATATGTTCACTGGTTTGTTGATCCAGCAAACGGACAAACGTTTTAATGGAAGCGTTATGCGCCTGTGGTTCAAATTTGGATTTGGGGAGAATTTTTTGCAATTTTGCTGGTATATCTATATATAGAGAGATGTGTATATATATTAAAGATGCTGTCTTAAGAGATATATACAGGTTGAGTATCCCTTATCCAAAATGCTTGGGACCAGAGGTATTTTGGATATCGGATTTTCTCTGACGTCCTAAGTGGATCCTGGGGACTCCGTCAGGACCATGGGGATTAGCGGCTCCGCAGGAGACAGGGCACAAAACTAAAGCTTTAGGATCAGGTGGTGTGTACTGGCTCCTCCCCCTATGACCCTCCTCCAATCCTCAGTTAGGTTTTTGTGCCCGTCCGAGCAGGGTGCAATCTAGGTGGCTCTCTTAAGGAGCTGCTTAGAAAAAGTTTTTAGGTTTCTTATTTTCAGTGAGTCCTGCTGGCAACAGGCTCACTGCATCGAGGGACTTAGGGGAGAGAAGTTCAACTCACCTGCGTGCAGGATGGATTGGCTTCTTAGGCTACTGGACACCATTAGCTCCAGAGGGAGTCGGAACACAGGTCTCACCCTGGGGTTCGTCCCGGAGCCGCGCCGCCGACCCCCCTTGCAGATGCTGAAGATTGAAGGTCCAGAAACCGGCGGCAGAGGGCTTTTCAGTCTTCATGAAGGTAGCGCACAGCACTGCAGCTGTGCGCCATTGTTGTCACACACTTCACACCAACGGTCACGGAGGGTACAGGGCGTTGCTGGGGGCGCCCTGGGCAGCAATGTATAATACCTTATTCTGGCTAAAAATACATCACATATAGCCCCTGGAGGCTATATGGATGTATTAAACCCCTGCCAGGTCTCAGAAAAACGGGAGAAGAAGCCCGCCGAAAAGGGGGCGGGGCCTATTCTCCTCAGCACACAGCGCCATTTTCCCTCACAGAAAGGCTGGTGGGAAGGCTCCCAGGCTCTCCCCTGCACTGCACTACAGAAACAGGGTTAAAACAGAGAGGGGGGGCACTTATTTGGCGATATGTATATATATATATATTAAAATGTTATAAGGGAAAAACACTTATATAAAGGTTGTCCCTGTATAATATAGCGTTTTTGGTGTGTGCTGGCAAACTCTCCCTCTGTCTCCCCAAAGGGCTAGTGGGGTCCTGTCCTCTATCAGAGCATTCCCTGTGTGTGTGCTGTGTGTCGGTACTTGTGTGTCGACATGTATGAGGACGATGTTGGTGAGGAGGCGGAGCAATTGCCGGTAATGGTGATGTCACTCTCTAGGGAGTCGACACCGGAATGGATGGCTTATTTAAGGAATTACGTGATAATGTCAACACGCTGCAAGGTCGGTTGACGACATGAGACGGCCGGCAAACCAATTAGTACCTGTCCAGGCGTCTAAAACACCGTCAGGGGCGTTAAAACGTCCTTTTACCTCAGTCGGTCGACACGGACACTGACTCCAGTGTCGACGGTGAAGAAACAAACGTATTTTCCTTTAGGGCCACACGTTACTTGTTAAGGGCAATGAAGGAGATGTTACATATTTCTGATACTACAAGTACCACAAAAAAGGGTATTATGTGGAGTGTGAAAAAACTACATGTGGTTTTTCCTGAATCAGATAAATTAAATGAAGTGTGTGATGATGCGTGGATTTCCCCCGATAGAAAATTATTGGCGGTATACCTTTTCCCGCCAGAAGTTATGGCGCGTTGGGAAACACACCTTAGGGTGGAAAGGCGCTCACACGCTTATAAAAACAAGTGGCGTTACCGTCTCCAGATACGGACGCCCTCAAGGAGCCAACTGATAGGAGGTTGGAAAATATCCTAAAAAGTATATACACACATACTGGTGTTATACTGCGACCAGCGATCGCCTCAGCCTGGATGGGCAGCGCTGGGGTGGCTTGGTCGGATTCCCTGACTGGAAATATTGATACCCTTGACAGGGACAGTATTTTATTGACTATAGAGCATTTAAAAGATGCATTTCTATATATGCGAAACTCTGGCATCAAGAGTAAGTGCGATGTCCATATCTGCCAGACGATGTTTCTGGACACGACAGTGGTAAGGTGATGCAGATTCCAAACGGCACATGGAAGTATTGCCGTATAAAGGGGAGGAGTTATTTGGGGTCGGTCCATCGGACCTGGTGGCCACGGCAACAGCTAGAAAATCCACCTTTTTTACCCCAAGTCACATCTCAGCAGAAAAAGACATAGTCTTTTCAGCCTCAGTCCTTTCGTCCCCATAATATCTGCCCAGGGATAGAGGTAAGGGAAGAAGACTGCAGCAGGCAGCCCATTCCCAGGAACAGAAGCCTTCCACCGCTTCTGCCAAGTCCTCAGCATGACGCTGGGGCCGTACAAACAGGTGCGGTGGGGGGTCGTCTCAAGAGTTTCAGCACGCAGTGGGCTCACTCGCAAGTGGACCCCTGGATCCTACAAGTAGTATCCCAGGGGTACAGATTGGAAATTCGAGACGTCTCCCCCTCGCAGGTTCCTGAAGTTTGCTTTACCAACGTCTACCTCCGACAGGGAGGCAGTATTGGAAACAATTCACAAACTGTATTCCCAGCAGGTGATAATCAAAGTACCCCTCCTACAACAAGTAAAGGGGTATTATTCCACACTATATTGTGGTACTGAAGCCAGACGGCTCGGTGAGACCTATTCTAAATGGAGTCACTCAGAGCAGTGATAGCGAACCAGGAAGAAGGGGACTATATGGTGTCCCTGGACATCAAGGATGCTTACCTCCATGTCCAAATTTGCCCTTCTCACAAAGGGTACCTCAGGTTCGTGGTACAAAACTGTCACTATCAGTTTCAGACGCTGCCGTTTGGATTGTCCACGGCACCCCGGGTCTTTACCAAGGTAATGGCCGAAATGATGATTCTTCTTCAAAGAAAAGGCGTCTTAATTATCCCTTACTTGGACGATCTCCTGATAAGGGCAAGGTCCAGAGAACAGTTGGAGGTCGGAGTAGCACTATCTCAAGTAGTTCTACGACAGCACGGGTGGATTCTAAATATTCCAAAATCGCAGCTGTCTCCGACGACATGTCTGCTGTCCCTAGGGATGATTCTGGACACAGTCCAGAAAAAGGTGTTTCTCCCGGAGGAGAAAGCCAGGGAGTTATCCGAGCTAGTCAGGAACCTCCAAAAACCAGGAAAAGTGTCAGTGCATCATTGCACAAGGGTCCTGGGAAAAATGGTGGCTTCTTACGAAGCGATTCCATTCGGCAGATTTCACGCAAGAACTTTTCAGTGGGATCTGCTGGACAAATGGTCCGGATCGCATCTTCAGATGCATCAGCGGATAACCCTGTCTCCAAGGACAAGGGTGTCTCTTCTGTGGTGGCTGCAGAGTGCTCATCTACTAAAGTGCCACAGTTATGCATTCAGGACTGGGTCCTGGTGACCACGGATGCCAGCCTGAGAGGCTGGGGAGCAGTCACACAGGGAAAAAATTTCCAGGGAGTGTGATCAAGTCTGGGGACTTCTCTCCGCATAAATATACTGGAGCTAAGAGCAATTTACAATGCTCTAAGCTTAGCAAGACCTCTGCTTCAAGGTCAGCCGGTATTGATCCAGTGGGACAACATCACGGCAGTCGCCCACGTAAACAGACAGGGCGGCACAAGAAGCAGGAGGACAATGGCAGAAACTGCAAGGATTCTTCGCTGGGCGGAAAATCATGTGATAGCACTGTCAGCAGTTTTCATTCCGGGAGTGGACAACTGGGAAGCAGACTTCCTCAGCACGACCTCCACCCGGGAGAGTGGGGACTTCATCGAGAAGTTGTTTCCACATGATTGTGCACCGTTGGGAAAGACCAAAGGTGGACATGATGGCGTCCCGCCTGAACAAAAAACTGGACAGGTATTGCGCCAGGTCAAGAGACCCTCAGGAAATAGCTGTGGACGTTCTGGTAACACCATGGGTGTACCAGTCGGTGTATGTGTTCCCTCCTCTGCTTCTCATACCAAAGGTACTGAGAATTATAAGACGTAGAGGAGTAAGAACTATACTCGTGGCTCCGGATGGGCCAAGAAGGACTTGGTACCCGGAACTTCATGAGATGCTCACAGAGGACTCAGGGCCTCTGCCGATAAGAAGGGACTTGCTTCAGCAAGTACCATGTCTGTTCCAAGACTTACCGCGGGTGCGTTTGACGGCATGGCGGTTGAACGCCGGATCCTAAGGGAAAAAAGGCATTCCGGAAGAGGTCATTCCTACCCTGGTCAAAGCCAGGAAGGAGGTGACCGCACAACATTATCACCACATGTGGCGAAAATATGTTGCGTGGTGTGAGGCCAGGAAGGCCCCACGAAGAAATTTAAACTCGGTCGATTCCTGCATTTCCTGCAAACAGGAGTGTCTATGGGCCTCAAATTGGGGTCCATTAAGGTTCAAATTTCGGCCCTGTCGATTTTCTTCCAGAAAGAATTGGCTTCAGTTCCTGAAGTCCAGAAATTTGACAAGGGAGTACTGCATATACAACCCCCTTTTGTGCCTCCAGTGGCACTGTGGGATCTCAACGTAGTCCTGGGATTCCTCAAATCACGTTGGTTTAAACCGCTCAATTCTGTGGATTTGAAATATCTCACATGGAAAGTGACCATGATGTTGGCCCTGGCCTCGGCCAGGCGAGTGTCAGAATTGGCGGCTTTGTCTCACAAAAGCCCATATCTGATTGTCCATTCGGACAGGGCAGAGCTGCGGACTCGTCCCCAGTTTCTCCCTAAGGTGGTGTCAGCGTTTCATCTGAACCAGCTTATTGTGGTACCTGCGGCTACTAGAGACTTGGAGGACTCCAAGTTGCTAGATGTTGTCAGGGCCCTGAAAATATAGATTTCCAGGACGGCTGGAGTCAGGAAAACTGACTTGCTGTTATCCTGTATGCACCCAAAAAACTGGGTGCTCTTGCTTCTAAGCAGACGATTGCTAGTTGAATGTGTAGTACAATTCAGCTTGCACATTCTGTGGCAGGACTGCCACAGCCAAAATATATAAATGCCCATTCCACAAGGAAGGTGGGCTCATCTTGGGCGACTGCCCGAGGGGTCTCTGCTTTACAACTTTGCCGAGCTGCTACTTGGTCAGGGGCACACCCTGGCTGAGGAGGACCTGGAGTTCTCTCACTCGGTGCTGCAGAGTCATCCGCACTCTCCCGCCCGTTTGGGAGCTTTGGTATAATCCCCATGGTCCTGACGGAGTCCCCAGCATCCACTTAGGACGTCAGAGAAAATAAGATTTTACTTACCGATAAATCTATTTCTCGTAGTCCGTAGTGGATGCTGGGCGCCCATCCCAAGTGCGGATTGTCTGCAATACTTGTACATAGTTATTGTTACAAAAAAATCGGGTTGTTATTGTTGTGAGCCGTCTGTTCAGAGGCTCCTACGTTTGTCATACTGTTAACTGGGTTTAGATCACAAGTTATACGGTGTGGCTGGTATGAGTCTTACCCGGGATTCAATATCCTTCCTTATTGTGTACGCTCGTCCGGGCACAGTATCCTAACTGAGGCTTGGAGGAGGGTCATAGGGGGAGGAGCCAGTACACACCACCTGATCCTAAAGCTTTAGTTTTGTGCCCTGTCTCCTGCTGAGCCGCTAATCCCCATGGTCCTGACGGAGTCCCCAGCATCCACTACGGACTACGAGAAATAGATTTATCGGTAAGTAAAATCTTATTTTTCCGTATTTTGGAATAATTGCATACCATAATGAGATATCAAGGTGATGGGACCTAGATCTAAGCACAGAATGCATTTATGTTACATATACACCTTATACACACAGCCTGAAGGTCATTTTAGACAATATTTTTTATAACTTTGTGCATTTAACAAAGTGTGTGTACATTCACACAATTCATTTATGTTTCATATACACCTTATACACACAGCCTGAAGGTCTTATAATACAATATTTTTAATAACTTTGTGTATTAAACAAAGTTTGTGCACATTGAGCCATCAGAAAACAAAGGTTTCACTATCTCACTCTCACTCAAAAAAGTCCGTATTTCGGAATATTCCGTATTTCGGAATATTTGGATAAGGGATACTCAACCTGTATATTCAAACATGCCCAAAGAGACATGAGTATAATGGGTCCTAGAGTCAAAACTATGTCGATTTCTGCTTAACGTGTACTGTAGAATATGCAATGGACAGATGATGCCAACTTAAGTGGCATATGGAAGGCTGAGGATTGTGTGGAGAAGGGTTCTCGGACCTGGTCTCCACGGCTATAGCTGGTAATTCGGATATTTTGCCTTATATTCCTGCACAGCCTAGGAAAGCACGTCATTATCAAATGCAGCTTTTCGTACAAAGAAACAAGAAAGTCCGAGATGCGTCCTTTCTTGCCAGAGGCGGGGCCAGAGGAAAGAAGCTGCACAACACAGCTAGTTCCCAGGAACAGAAGTCCTCCCGGCCTCTATGAAAATCCACCGCATGTCGCTGGGGCTCCACAGACGGAGCTAGGCCCGGTGGGGGCATGCTTTCGTAAGTTCTGCAACAAGTGGGTTCACTCCCTGTTAGATCCCTGGGCAATAGATATTGTGTCTCAGGGATACAAGCTGGACTTTGAGAAGATGCCTCCTCACTGACGGCCCTGCCGGCTACCCCCCAAGAGAGGGAAACAGGGTTAACTGCAATTCACAAATTGTAGCTTCAACAGGTGGTGGTCGAGGTTCCCCTCCTTCGACAAGGAGGGGGTTATTATTCGACCATGTGGTAGTCCCGAAACCAGACGGTTCGGTCAGACCCATATTGAATTTAAAATCCCTGAACATATACCTGAAAAGGATCAAGTTCAAGATGGAATCGTTAAGAACGGTCGTTACAAGCCTGAAAGGGGGAGATTTTATCGTGACTCGGGACATAAAGGAGGCATACCTTCATGTCCCCATTTATCCACCTCATCAGGCGTACCTCAGAATTGCGGTACGGGATTGTCATTACCAATTTCAGACGTTGCCGTTTGGTCTCTCCACGGCCCCGAGAATATTCACCAAGGTAATGGCGGAAATGATGGTGCTCCTGCGGAAGCAAGGTGTCACTATTATCACGTACTTGGACGATCTCCTCATAAAAGCGAGATCAAGAGAGCAGTGGCTGAACAGCGTATCACTTTCTCTGGAAGTGTAACGGCAACACGGCTGGATTCTATATATTCCAAAGTCGCAGTTTGTTCCTACAGCACATCTGCCTCTCCTAGGCATGATCCTTGACACAGACCAGGAAAGGGTTTATCTCCCGATAGAGAGAGCTCAGGAGCTCGTGACACTGGTCAGGAATCTATTAAAACCAAAACAGGTGTCAGTGCATCACTGCACTCGAGTCCTGGGAAGGATGGTGGCATCATACGAGGCCATTCCTTTCGGCAGGTTCCATGAGAGGACCTTCTAATGGGACTTACTGGACAAAGTGGTCCGGATCACATCTTTAGATGCATCGGTTAATCACCCTATCCTCCGGGGCCATGTTGTCTCTCCAGTGGTGGCTGCAGAGTACTCACCTTCTCGAGGGCCGCAGGTTCGGCATTCAGGACTGGGTCCTGGTGACCACGGATGCAAGCCTCCGAGGGTGGGGGGCAGTCACTCAGGGAAGAAGTTTCCAAGGGCTGTGGTCAAGTCAGGAGACTTGCCTTCACATCAATATCCTGGAACTAAGGGCCATATACAACGCCCTAAGTCAAGCGGAGATCCTGCTTCGCAACCAATCGGTGCTGATCCAATCAGACAACATCACCACAGTGGCTCACGTAAACCGCCAAGGCGGCACAAGGAGCAGGGTGGCGATGGCGGAAGCCACCAGAATTCTTCGCTGGGCGGAGAATCACGTAAGTGCACTGTCAGCAGTGTTCATTCCGGGAGTGGACAACTGGGAAGCAGACTTCCTCAGCAGGCACGACCTCCACCCGGGAGAGTGGGGACTTCATCAAGAAGTCTTCACGCAGATTGCAAGTCGGTGGGAACTGCCACAAGTAGACATGATGGCATCCCGCCTCAACAAAAAGCTACAGAGGTATTGCGCCAGGTCAAGAGACCCTCAGGCGATAGCTGTAGACGCTCTAGTGACACCGTGGGTGTTCCAGTCGGTCTATGTATTTCCTCCTCTTCCTCTCATACCCAAGGTGCTGAGAATCATAAGAAGAAGAGGAGTGAGAACAATACTCATTGTTCCGGATTGGCCAAGAAGGACTTGGTATCCAGAGCTGCAAGAAATGCTCACAGAGGACCCATGGCCTCTGCCTCTAAGACAGGACTTGTTGCAACAGGGGCCCTGTCTGTTCCAAGACTTACCGCGGCTAAGTTTGACGGCATGGCGGTTGAACGCCGGATCCTAGCAGAAAAAGGCATTCCGGATGAGGTTATTCCTACGCTGATAAAGGCTAGGAAGGACGTGACGGTTAAACATTATCACCGTATATGGCGAAAATATGTTGCTTGGTGTGAGGCCAGGAATGCCCCTACGGAGGAATTCCAGCTGGGCTGTTTCCTTCACTTCCTACAGTCGGGAGTGACTTTGGGCCTAAAATTGGGTTCCATTAAGGTCCAGATTTTGGCCCTATCTATTTTCTTTCAAAAAGAACTGGCTTCTCTTCCTGAAGTTCAGACGTTTGTAAAGGGAGTGCTGCATATTCTTCCCCCTTTTGTGCCTCCAGTGGCACCTGGGGATCTTAACGTGGTGTTGAGTTGCCTGAAGTCACACTGGTTTGAGCCACTTAAAACCGTGGAGTTAAAATTTCTCACGTGGAAGGTGGTCATGCTATTAGCCTTGGCTTCAGCTAGGCGTGTGTCAGAATTAGCGGATTTGTCACATAAAAGCCCCTATCTGGTTTTCCAGTGGTGTCATCTTTTCATATGAACCAACCTATTGTGGTGCCTGTGGCTACTCGTGACTTGGAGGATTCCGAGTTACTAGATGTGGTCAGGGCTTTGAAGGTTTATGTAGCCAGAACGGCTAGAGTCAGGAAAACTGAGTCACTGTTTATCCTGTATGCACCCAACAAGCTGGGTGCTCCTGCTTCAAAGCAAACTATTGCTCACTGGATCTGTAACACGATTCAGCAGGCTCATTCTGTGGCGGGATTGCCGCTGCCAAAATCAGTAAAAGCCCATTCCACAAGGAAGGTGGGCTCTTCTTGGGCGGCTGCCCGAGGGGTCTCGGCATTACAGCTCTGCCGAGCAGCTACTTGGTCTGGTTCAAACACTTTTGCAAAGTTCTACAAGTTTGATACCCTGGCTGAGGAGGACCTTGTGTTTGCTCATTCGGTGCTGCAGAGTCATCCGCACTCTCCCGTCCGTTTGGGAGCTTTGGTATAATCCCCATGGTCCTTACGGAGTCCCCAGCATCCACTAGGACGTTAGAGAAAATAATATTTTACTCACCGGTAAATCTATTTCTCGTAGTCCGTAGTGGATGCTGGGCGCCCGTCCCAAGTGCGGACTTCTTCTGCAATACTTGTATATAGTTATTGCTTAAATAAGGGTTATGTTATGGTTGCATCAGGTTTGTCTGATGCTCTGTTGTTGTTCATACTGTTGACTGGGTATGTTATCACAAGTTATACGGTGTGATTGGTGTGGCTGGTATGAGTCTTACCCTGGATTCCAAAATCCTTTCCTTGTAATGTCAGCTCTTCCGGGCACAGTTTCCTTAACTGAGGTCTGGAGGAGGGGCATAGAGGGAGGAGCCAGTGCACACCAGTAGTACTAAATCTTTCTTAGAGTGCCCAGTCTCCTGCGGAGCCCGTCTATTCTCCATGGTCCTTACGGAGTCCCCAGCATCCACTACGGACTACGAGAAATAGATTTACCGGTGAGTAAAATCTTATTTTTTGTTGGTTTGTGTCTGCGATTTGGTATTGTGCTTTAAATGCTGACAAGACGATGTAATGCATTTTTGTTTTTTTGTATTTTGCATGGCTTGTCCTAAGTAGCTGTATAATTCAATAAGCTACCTTCTCACTAAACAATAATTACCACAAAATTAGAGATTTTTCACAATAAAAAAAATCTGTAATGCTTTTATATTTCTGACAGCATATTCATAATTATGAAATTGAATGTGTGTAGTTCAGAAAATAGGAATCATTTATGATTATTTCAGATTTTTTATTTTACAATTCAACCGTTTGAACCTTAGACAACTTTCCTCTGTCCATTGCCCACATTTATGTTGTCAACATTACTGTTAAATTACCACGCCTTTGTAATTATTTAAATTAAAAACAAAAACTTAAGTGTGCAAAGCAGTTGTTTCTCAACTGTATTGATCCTCTGTTACCGGATGATCTTATACCACCATGGTACAAGAAGACTCTTCTGTTTCTTGGGTGGTAACCTCTCTGCAACCATCGTTCTCCTACAAGGCACCTGGATCCACTTGTTCACCAAAGCTCCTACACCACACATTTTCGCTTGATGGAATCACATTCCAAAAGTTTATACAGTGATTTCCATCTTGACTGCGTGGCTTGGTGGTTTGTTTTTTTTAGTGGAACATTGAACTTTTAATTAGGAACCGAGCCAAAAAGTACAACTGGCATAGTGACATAAGGCTGGTAATAACAGAACATTGTAAATAATTTATAGGAAAACATAACCAGTACTAAACATTACTCCCCTGCTTGCATCACTCAAGCCAGTTCCTCTGGCGTCTGCAGTAGTCAGGGGCGTGCCCTTTTTCCAACCATTAGCATGCTGTCTGTAGACCACATGCTGCCCATGATGCCTCTATGGGTAGAAGGAAAATATTCAGGACTGCAGCAGAAATTGCACGATTTGCCTCACTCCTGCCAATGGAAAACTTTCTGCAGACAGGAACAATGACAAGGGCAGTCCGGTTTGGGTGGGGTGCCGCAATTGCAGGCAAAATTATGTTTGTTTCTTAATGGTACAGTATCTGGATGTAACCTTATGTATGGTATACATGACTGATTCGTTTTTGTTTTTCTTTGTAGAATGCAGGAATGAAGAACTGTTGCCTACTTGGAAAGTGCCAGCATTCCAAACTGTAAAAAGATATCCAACCCTAATTTAACATATCTGAAGAGGCTCTTTCTGTTTTATATATTATGTGAAGAATTAAGATCTCCAATACTGTTTGCACAAGGTTTCCTGGCAATGAATTAGCTGTGTTTCTCTCTGAAAACAAGACACTGTCGTGTCAACTTCTGCAATAGTGGTGATCACAGATGTGAAAATAAACATACTTGACTCCATTTTGAATAATTATGAGAGCATGAATGCATTTCAAATGTTTAATATTGCTAGTGTAATTATCAAAATGATTTTCATGTTGATCTTCTTCCAGATCCTCTCCTTAGTCATGCCTGTGTCAAGCACTAAAAAATGTAGCCATTTATAGTTTTTCTTTATAAATATATATATAGAGAGAGAGATATATATTCCCCTTTAATGAACTCAATGGGGCTAATACCTTTTTGAGTCATGGTGACTTCATTTTATATTTAAAACATATGGGTTTATCATTACTTTCATCTTGCCATTATATTATAATTAAGAAAACATTTTGTGCATAGTGCTTTTGGGGAGGGTCTTTTATAGGAAAACCGAGATTCTGATTTCTATGGATTTCAAAGCTGAAATATATCATATACTAAAACAACTCTAATATTGCTTCTTGTGTTTTACTGTCACAAATTAAATTACAGCTTTTATGAATGATTAAATTTTAGTACATTTTCATTTTCTTGATCGTGTGTTTTGTTTTTTGGGTTTTTTTCTGCATGGGGATTGTGTACAGCAAGCCAATAATTTATCAATAAGCAAACAAATCTAGTTAATTTTTATCATGTAGAATGTGTATATGGAACTGTGATTTTTTTTTTTTGTCCTAACTGATCAATCACAGCTATTTTTAATTTAGTAGTACAGAACAGCTTTATGGAACATTTGCCAGAAGGGATCACATTTCTGAACCACACCTCAACCTCCATAAGCTATTTTTCCCCAGTTACCTCCCAACTACACTATGTAGACAGAAGTGATTGGACGCTGTCAGCAAATAGATGGTACCTTTACAACAGCGGGCAGTATGTTTTGCCACTCTGCCTTAAATATAGTGACCAACGCAATACTAAAGAAGGCTGAGTCGGTCTAGAATGCACCTGTCACTCCAATTTGTCCCAACGGTTCTTAATGGGGTTAATATATGGACTCTGAGCTGGCCAGTCCATTTGGGTTACCAAATTTTCTGTATACCAGTCCAGCATTGCCCCGGAAACATGATATCGCACAGCCTACGATGATCCGCATTTCAAACTCTCTTCGCTCCTTCTGGTAAGCCAATTCGTTTGCAGACAATCTAATCATGGGTAGGGGGGTGTCCAATAGCTTGTCTACATAGTGTGTATCTCACACAAAACACTGAGGGTTGTGTGAGCAGAAAGAACACATCTGACACCAGGCCAACATTGCTATGTGACAATCCTATAGGTCCCCAAGAACTTTCTACCTTTGTAGTATGGCTGCATTCTTTGTAATATGTAGCACTTACTATGATGTATTCGATTCTTATTTCTTTTTCATCCACTAGGGGTCACTGGAGTACTCTTGGGATATGGACGGCTCCACTGGAACTAGGCACTGAACAGTTAAACTTTGACTATATCTCCCCTCCATATCCCAGAGTACCTCAGTGTTTTTTCGGTGCTCACAGAGCAACTAGGCTTGTGGAAGTGGATCCACAATTATTGATTTTTTCTTTGATTATTTTTTGAAAACATCCCTTTCCCCCTTCCAAGAAGGCGAGGGTTTGGGATAATGAAAGCTGCTGTTGCAGCTGTGGGTGTCGGACCTCTCTAAAAAGAGCTCCCTCACTTCCACGTGCAGGACACCTGCAGTAAAAGGCTGACAGTGCTTACAGAGAAGCCCCGTCATTGCCCTCACCACAGGGTCCAGGTATGTTGTTTGGGGCGGTCAGCTCATGCTGCCGCCCCGCTGTGTGGGATTACTGTGTGTATTTGTGCCGCCCGCCGCCGCTTCCAGCGCCGCTGTGTTAATGTCTCTTCCGCTGCGCTGAGCCACGCTGGGTTATGGAGGCCGCTCCACGCGGCATATCGTCTGCTCCGATGCACTTCCGGAGGGCGCACAAGGCTGGTCTCCGTGTACAGAGTAGCAGTACACGGAGCACGGGGGAGAGGGGGAGGCACACTTCTTTGAAAGTATGTATGACCTAACAGAGCCAGCAGAGCTGTATAGATAAGTAACAGGAATATATGCATTTAAGTATAATCCGCTACATAGATTAATGTTTGCACTTTGTGATATTCTGTGAGCATGGGGACATATATAAACCATGCTTCCTATTTTTCCTGTTTCTTTTCAGAATTTCCTGTATACATCTCTCCACCATTGAAGGCGCTGGGGTGTTAGGGGGATTTTGGGATCAGACATATTACTGGCACATTTGGCCAGAGATCTAGAGACACCTTAGTGCTATTTACTGAGTCGCACAGGTTCTTTGTATTTGTATTGGTTTTGTTTTTTTCCAGCAAAGTACAAGAAGCAGGTTTACTGCAATGTCTGTAAGGGTGTATTACCTGATGGATTTACCACATGTAAAGTATGTGTTGTAAATTCTGAAACAAATACAATTCCTGCTCCGGTTTCAAATCCCATTTCTCTGACGTCCTAGTGGATGCTGGGAACTCCGAAAGGACCATGGGTAATAGCGGCTCCGCAGGAGACTGGGCACAACTAAAGAAAGCTTTTAGGTCACCTGGTGTGCACTGGCTCCTCCCACTATGACCCTCCTCCAAGCCTCAGTTAGATTTTGTGCCCGGCCGAGGTTGGATGCACACTAGGGGCTCTCCTGAGCTTCTAAAAAGAAAGTATATAATTAGGTTTTTATTTTACAGCGAGACCTGCTGGCAACAGGCTCACTGCAGCGAGGGACTAAGGGGAGAAGAAGCGAACCTACCTGCTTGCAGCTAGCTTGGGCTTCTTAGGCTACTGGACACCATTAGCTCCAGAGGGATCGACCGCATGGAACTGGCCTTGGTGTTCGGTCCCGGAGCCGCGCCACCGTCCCCCTTACAGAGCCAGAAGCAAGAAGAGGTCCGGAAAATCGGCGGCAGAAGACATCAGTCTTCACCAAGGTAGCGCACAGCACTGCAGCTGTGCGCCATTGCTCCTCATACACACTTCACACTCCGGTCACTGAGGGTGCAGGGCGCTAGGGGGGGGCGCCCTGAGCAGCAATAAAAACACCTTGGCTGGCAAAAAATACCACAATATATAGCCCCAGAGGCTATATATGTGATAATTACCCCTGCCAGAATCCATAAAAAAGCGGGAGAATAGTCCGCGAAAAAGGGGCCTCAAGGAACCTGCTGATAGAAAGCAGGAGGCGATCCTGAAGTCTGTATATACACACTCAGGCATTATACTTAGACCAGCTATTGCGTCAGCATGGATGTGCAGTGCTGCCGCTGCGTGGTCAGATTCCCTGTCAGAAAATATTGACACCCTAGACAGGGACACTATTCTGCTAACCATAGAGCATATAAAAGACTCGGTCTTATACATGAGAGATGCACAGAGGGAGATCTGCCGGCTGGCATCTAAAATAAGTGCATTGTCCATTTCTGCTAGGAGAGGCTTATGGACTCGCCAGTGGACAGGGGATGCAGATTCAAAAAGGCACATGGAAGTTTTGCCTTATAAGGGTGAGGAGTTATTTGGGGATGGTCTCTCGGACCTAGTTTCCACAGCAACTGCTGGGAAGTCAGCATTTTTACCCCATGTTCCCTCACAGCCTAAAAAGGCGCCGTTTTATCAGGTACAGTCCTTTCGGACTCAGAAAAACAGGCGTGGAAAAGGCGGGTTCTTTCTGTCCAGAGGCAGAGGTAGGGGAAAAAGGCTGCAACAAACAGCAGGTTCCCAGGAGCAAAAGTCCTCACCCGCTTCTTCCAAGTCCGCCGCATGACGGTGGGGCTCCACAGGCGGAGCCAGGTACGGTGGGGGGCCGCCTCAAAAATTTCAGCGATCAGTGGGCTCGCTCACAGGTGGATCCCTGGATCCTGCAAATAGTATCTCAAGGGTACAAACTGGAATTCGAGGCGTCTCCACCCCACCGGTTCCTAAAATCTGCCTTGCCGATTACTCCTTCAGACAGGGAGGCTGTGCTAGCGGCAATTCACAAGCTGTATTCCCAGCAGGTGATAATCAAGGTGCCCCTACTTCAACAAGGACGGGGTTACTATTCCACACTGTTTGTGGTACCGAAACCGGACGGTTCGGTGAGAACCATTTTAAATTTAAAATCCTTGAACACATACATCAAAAAATTCAAGTTCAAGATGGAATCGCTCAGGGCGGTTATTGCAAGCCTGGACGAGGGGGATTACATGGTATCCCTGGACATCAAGGATGCTTTACCTGCATGTCCCCATTTACTATCCTCACCAGGAGTACCTCAGATTTGTGGTACAGGATTGCCATTACCAATTCCAGACGCTGCCGTTTGGACTCTCCACGGCACCGAGGGTGTTTACCAAGGTAATGGCGGAAATGATGATACTCCTTCGAAGAAAGGGAGTTTTAATTATCCCGTACATGGACGATCTCCTAATAAAGGCGAGGTCCAAGGAGCAGTTATTGGTGGGAGTAGCACTATCTCAGGAGGTGCTACACCAGCACGGTTGGATTCTAAATATTCCAAAATCACAGCTGTTTCCGACGACACGTCTACTGTTCCTGGGTATGATTCTGGATACAGTCCAGAAAAAAGGGTTTCTCCCGGAGGAGAAAGCCAAGGAGCGGTCATCTCTAGTCAGAGACCTCCTGAAACCAAAACAGGTATCTGTGCATCACTGCACGCGGGTCCTGGGAAAGATGGTGGCTTCTTACGAAGCAATTCCTTTCGGCAGGTTCCATGCCAGAATCTTTCAGTTGGACCAATGGTCCGGATCGCATCTTCAGATGCATCGCCTAATAACCCTGTCTCCAAGAACCAGGGTGTCTCTGCTGTGGTGGCTGCAGAGTGCTCATCTTCTAGAGGGCCGCAGATTCGGCATACAGGACTGGGTCCTGGTGACCACGGATGCCAGCCTTCGAGGCTGGGGGGCAGTCACACAGGGAAGAAACTTCCAAGGACTATGGTCGAGTCAGGAGACTTCCCTACACATAAATATTCTGGAACTAAGGGCCATTTACAATGCCCTAAGTCAGGCAAAATCCCTGCTTCTACACCAGCCGGTACTGATCCAGTCAGACAACATCACGGCAGTCGCCCATGTAAATCGACAGGGCGGCACAAGAAGCAGGATGGCAATGGCAGAAGCCACAAGGATTCTCCGATGGGCGGAAAATCACGTACTAGCACTGTCAGCAGTGTTCATTCCGGGAGTGGACAACTGGGAAGCAGACTTTCTCAGCAGGCACGACCTCCACCCGGGAGAGTGGGGACTTCATCCAGAAGTCTTCACGCTGATTGTAAATCGATGGGAACGGCCACAGGTGGACATGATGGTGTCCCTCCTAAACAAAAAACTAGAGAGATATTGTGCCAGGTCAAGGGACCCTCAGGCGATAGCTGTGGACGCTCTAGTGACACCGTGGGTGTACCAGTCAGTTTGTGTTCCCTCCTCTGCCTCTCATACCAAGGGTACTGAGAATAATAAGAAAACGAGGAGTAAGAACAATACTCGTGGTTCCGGATTGGCCAAGACGAGCGTGGTACCCGGAACTTCAAGAGATGATCTCAGAGGACCCATGGCCTCTGCCGCTCAGACAGGACCTGCTGCAGCAGGGGCCCTGTCTGTTCCAAGACTTACCGCGGCTGCGTTTGACGGCATGGCAGTTGAACGCCGGATCCTAAAGGAATAGGGCATTCCGGAGGAAGTCATTCCTACGCTGATTAAAGCCAGGAAAGATGCAACTGCAAAGCATTATCACCGCATATGGCGGAAATATGTTGCTTGGTGTGAGGCCAAAAAGGCCCCAACAGAGGAATTTCAACTAGGTCGATTTCTGCATTTCCTACAAGCAGGAGTGACTATGGGCCTGAAATTAGGCTCCATTAAGGTACAGATCTCGGCTCTGTCGATTTTCTTCCAGAAAGAACTAGCTTCACTACCTGAAGTTCAGACGTTTGTGAAAGGAGTGCTGCATATTCAGCCCCCGTTTGTGCCTCCAGTGGCACCTTGGGATCTCAACGTGGTGTTGTTTCTTAAAATCACATTGGTTTGAGCCACTTAAAACCGTGGATCTAAAATATCTCACGTGGAAAGTGGTCATGTTATTGGCCTTGGCTTCAGCCAGGCGTGTGTCAGAATTGGCAGCTTTGTCATGTAAAAGCCCTTATCTGATTTTCCATATGGATAGGGTGGAATTGAGGACTCGTCCTCAGTTTCTCCCTAAGGTGGTATCAGCTTTTCACTTGAACAACCTATTGTGGTGCCTGCGGCTACTAGGGACTTGGAGGATTCCAAGTTACTGGACGTAGTCAGGGCCTTGAAAATTTATGTTTCCAGGACGGCTAGAGTCAGGAAAACTGACTCGCTATTTATCCTGTATGCACCCAACAAACTGGGTGCTCCTGCTTCTAAGCAGACTATTGCTCGCTGGATTTGTAGCACAATTCAGCTGGCGCATTCTGCGGCTGGACTGCCGCATCCTAAATCAGTAAAAGCCCATTCCACAAGGAAGGTGGGCTCATCTTGGGCGGCTGCCCGAGGGGTCTCGGCTTTACAACTTTGCCGAGCTGCTACTTGGTCAGGGGCAAACACGTTTGCAAAATTCTACAAATTTGATACCCTGGCTGAGGAGGACCTTGAGTTCTCTCATTCGGTGCTGCAGAGTCATCCGCACTCTCCCGCCCGTTTGGGAGCTTTAGTATAATCCCCATGGTCCTTTCGGAGTTCCCAGCATCCACTAGGACGTCAGAGAAAATAAGATTTTACTCACCGGTAAATCTATTTCTCGTAGTCCGTAGTGGATGCTGGGCGCCCATCCCAAGTGCGGATTGTCTGCAATACTTGTACATAGTTATTGTTAACTAAAGGGTTATTGTTGAGCCATCTGTTGAGAGGCTCAGTTGTTTTCATACTGTTAAATTGGGTATAGTATCACGAGTTATTTGGTGTGGCTGGTAGTAGTCTTACCCGGGATTCAAAATCCTTCCTTATTATGTCAGCTCGTCCGGGCACAGTGTCCTAACTGAGGCTTGGAGGAGGGTCATAGTGGGAGGAGCCAGTGCACACCAGGTGACCTAAAAGCTTTCTTTAGTTGTGCCCAGTCTCCTGCGGAGCCGCTATTCCCCATGGTCCTTTCGGAGTTCCCAGCATCCACTACGGACTACGAGAAATAGATTTACCGGTGAGTAAAATCTTATTTTTCAACCCCGGACCCGCCATGGGCTATATTAGCAGATGTTTTAGCTGGATTGCAATCAGAGTTGGCCGGCTCTCGGCAGGAGCGAGAGGCGGCAAGATCTGAATCTAGGGTGAGACCGCTAGAACTTCCTGAGGGGTCTCAGCCTTACCAAAGGTCCAGATCTTCTTTGACTAAAGGGGATAAGTTTCATTTTTCCTATAAGCTACCGGCTGCTATGTTAATGTCTGATGATTCTTCGCCAGACCTCACTTTACAAGATATGGGTGAGGAGGGCGAAGTAGACCAGCAGTCAGAGGGTGACGATTTTGACAGGCCAGGTATTGATAATCTCATCAGAGCAGTGCGTCAGTCTCTGAATTTTACAGAAACTGAGGAGCCTCTGACAAATGATGAGGTCGTTTTTTACTAAACGACAAAGAACTCCAGTTTGTTTTCCTGTGTCAGAATCTCTTAATAAAATGTTACTAGAAACAAGGAAGAATCCGGATAAACGGTTTTCTGTACCTCACAGAGTTAGGTCTAGCTATCCGTTTCCAGAGTCTATGACAGCTACATGGGAGAATCCGCCGTTGGTGGATTCATCTGTGTCTAAACTTACAAAGAAATTAACCATACCAGTACCAGCTGCAACTACACTCAAGGACCCTTCGGACCGTAAAATAGAGGTTATGCTGAAGTCCATGTATACAGCGGCAGGAGTGCTGCTTAGACCTGGGTTGAGTGGCATTTGGGTAACTAAAGCACTAATGGTATGGATAACAGAACTCAGATCTGCCTTAACTGATGATCATCTTATACTTCTCGCTGATCAAATCTGGGAAGCGGCTGACTATTTATGTACAGCTTCTACTGACGTCTGTCAGCTTACTTCTTGCCTTTCTTCATCACTAGTCACAGCACGACGTACGCTCTTGGCGAGCTGAGGCAGAGGTCAAAAAAGGAATAGAAGCATTACTTTATGAGGGCGAGAGGTTATTCGGTCCTGAATTGGACAAATGGATTTCTGAGGCCACGGGAGGAAAGTCGGGTTTCTTACCATTTCCTCCAACAGTGCCTAGAAAAAGATATTCTGGACCGGCGTTCAAATCTTTTACACCTCAGTCCTTTCGCTGGCGTGGCAGGGGAACGGCCACACCAGGTAGACGAAGTCGGGGACGTAGTTTCCAACGAGCCAATACCACTCGTCAGGATACTAAAGTCACCGGTAAGCCAGTGGCATGACGGGCTCCCAGCCCATCTCGGATCTCCTATTGTAGGAGCACTTCTTCAGTCATTCCAGTTGGCGTGGCTTCAGACATCCACAGATGGGTGGATCCGCAATTTAGTTTTAACAGGTTACAAAATAGAGTTCGACTGTCTCCCGCCAATGCGGTTTTTCTGGACAGGACTGCCTCGGTCGGACGACAAGAGGGCGATTCTGCAGACTGCCATTCAGTCTTTGCTGGACGCAGCAGTTTTGGTTCCGGTCCCTGTGCACCAACAGGGTCAGGGTTATTATTCCAGTCTGTTTGTAGTACCGAAGCCGGATGGCTCGGTCAGGCCAATATTGAACTTAAAGGGCCTCAACCAGTACGTCACTTACTACAGATTCAAGATGGAATCTCTACGATCAGTAATTGCAGGTCTAGAGCCACAGGAGTTTATGATTGCGCTGGATCTCAAGGATGCGTACTTACACATTCTGATTTGGCCTCCTCATCAAAGGTTTTTGCGGTTTGCAATACGACAGAACCATTATCAGTTTCAGGCTCTACCGTTTGGCCTCTCGTCAGCACCTCGGGTATTCACCAAGGTGATGTCTGTGTTGATAGCTCATCTCAGATCTCTAGGAGTGATAATAGTTCCATACTTGGACGATCTGCTCATCAAAGCTCCGTCTCAACAAATACTCCTTCAACAGGCATTGCTGACATACAATGTTCTGGTTCACCACGGTTGGATTGTCAACTTCAAGAAGTCACATCTAGTTCCGTCCCAACGACTTCAATTCCTAGGTCTGATTCTCGATACGGTAGACCAAAGGATTTACCTACCCGAACAGAAAGTACGGGTCATTCGTCATCTGGTACAATTAGTGCTCAAGCTACGCACAGTCTCGGTTCATTTGTGCATTCGCCTCTTAGGCACAATGGTGGCGGTTTTCAAAGCACTTCAGTTCGGGAGATTTCACTCACGTCCTTTTCAACTGGATGTGCTCGCACAGTAGTCGGGCTCACACTTACAGATTCACCACAGGGTAAGGTTGTCTCCAAGGACCAGAGTGTGTCTACTCCGGTGGCTCAGGGTGCAGAATCTAACCGCAGGGAAACAGTGCGGCACCTGGAATTGGATAATTCTCACGGCAGACGCAAGTCTCAGAGGTTGGGGAGCTGTAGTTCAGAATCTTCAGCTCCAGGGTCTCTGGGCGGATCACGAAAGATTGCTGTCCATAAATGTCCTGGAACTCCGGGCAATTTACAATGCATTGCGACAGGCAGTGCACAGCCTGCAGGCGGTTCAGGTGCAATCAGACAATGCGACGGCGGTCGCATACATCAACAAACAAGGCGGAACGGGAAGCCGCATGGCAATGCGGGAAGTAGCTTGAATCCTCAATTGGGCAGAATACCACCAGGTCATATTGTCGGCAGTGTTCATTCCGGGAGTGGACAACTGGGAGGCGGATTATCTCAGTCGTCTGGATTTTCATGCAGGAGAATGGGCATTAAATCCAGAAGTATTTCTCATGCTGGTCCAGAGGTGGGGTTACCCGCAGGTGGACTTGATGGCATCTCGCCACAATCATCAAATGCCCCAGTATGTATCCAGAACGAGAGATCCAGAGGCAGTGGCGGTGGATGCTCTCACAGTCCGGTGGCCATACAGTCTAGTGTATCTGTTTCCACCGTTTCCGCTGCTCCCGCTATTGCTAAAATGGATCAAAAGAGAGTTCGTCACAGTCATACTAGTGGCGCCTCATTGGCCATGGAGAGCTTGGTTCTCGGATCTTCGCGGATTACTCGCAGACGATCCTTGGCCGCTCCCACTACGTCCGGACCTGTTACAACAGGGTCCGTTTCTTTACCCCGATTTAGCGCGGCTGCGTTTGACGGGGTGGCTGTTGAGACCGCCCTCTTAAGAAGAGAGGGCATTCCAGAATCAGTCATTCCAACCATGTTACGAGCTAGAAAGTCGGTTATGGCAGCTCATTATTACAGAATTTGGCGTGCCTATATAGGTTGGTGTGAAGCTCGCAAATTTCCGACATCTTCTTTCAAGTTATCCCATCTTTTGTTATTTCTACAGATGGGGTTAGATGGAGGTCTACGTCTATCCACACTAAAAGTGCAGATATCTGCTTTGTCAATTTACTTTCAAAGACGATTGGCTCTTTTGCCATCAGTACACACCTTTATGCAGGGTGTCCTCAGAGTACAGCCTCCATTCATTCCACCTACAGCGCCATGGTACTTGAATCTGGTTTTAGATTTCTTAGTCTTTTCATTTTGAACCCTTACAACAAGTGGATATTAAATTTCTCACTTGGAAAACAATTTTTCTTGTAGCCTTGGCTTCGGCAAGGCGGGTTTCAGATTTGGGTGCCTTGTCATGCAAGCCGCCATATTTGGTGTTTAATGATGACAGAGCGGAACTTCGGACGAATTCCGTTTTCTTACCAAAGGTAGTGTCATCTTTTCACATCAACCAACCAATAGTAGTTCCTGTGTTATCAGGACATTCTGAAACTCTGGATGTGGTACGCGCTTTGCGCGTTTGTGTCTCGAACGTCCACGGTTCGTAAGACGGATACGTTTGTTCTCTATGATGCTGCCAAGAGGGGTTGGCCAGCCTCTAAGCAGACCTTATCCAGATGGATAAAACTGACCATACGTCAGGCTTATCTTCAGGCTAGGTTACAGCCGCCTACTTCAGTAACAGCTCATTCCACACGTTCTGTGGGAACTTCATGGGCAGCTGGTCGGGGAGTTTCTACGACACAGCTTTGCCGGCGGCTACATGGTCGTCAGTGCACACGTTTGTGCGCTTTTATAAGTTTGATACTTTTGCGGCATCAGCATCTAGCTTTGGCCGTTTAGTGTTACAGGTGCCAAATAGCTCTCCCGCCCACGGGGGAAACTTTGGTACGTCCCAAGAGTACTCCAGTGACCCGTAGTGGATGAAAAAGAAAATAGGATTTTGGTACTTACCAGATAAATCCTTTTTCTTTGAATCCATAGGGGGCACTGGACGCCCACCCAGAGCAGTTGTTACCTGGTTGTGGTAAGTGCAGGGAATATTATGGTAACACACTCTTACCGACTGTTTCAAATTAGAAATTCTGTCGGGTTGGTGTCAACTGTTAGTTGTCATTTTTTGTTTGTGTCAACTTTATTGTTGTTCATTTTTTTGTTGTTATATGTATGTCTCCATTGTCAACCTCTATAGCTCCAGTTCGGCTCAGTAAAAAAACACTGAGGTACTCTGGGATATGGAGGGGAGATATAGTCAAAGTTTAACTGTTCAGTGCCTAGTTCCAGTGGAACCGTCCATATCCGAAGAGTACTCCAGTGCCCCCTATGGATTCAAAGAAAAGGATTTATCTGGTAAGTACCAAAATCCTATTTTCCCTATAGTCTTACCTTTTTGTTGGTCTGCTATTACCTGGGTTTGTTTAATTACGGTTTTGTCCCCAACTGTAAGTAGCAATGGAATTTGCTGGCGTTATATATAGTATGTCAATGTCAGTGGGGCTCAGTTCTAGAACACTTACACTGAAAATATGGAGTTAGTTGGAGATGAAAGTGATGTTAACTTAAAAAATGTTTACAAAATGTACAACATTTTTAGGAAATGTAAATTAAAATGTATCTTAATGATGCATGGCTTAGTTTAACACAGTAAATCTGTTTTTATAATATTGGCTGTTCAGACTTCTAAATGAGAGGGAGTGCTACAACTTTTTTTTTTTTTTTTTTTTTTTTTTTTAATTTGTCCTAACTGATCACAGCTATTTTCCTCCCCTGGTCCATACCCATGGTGTCTTGGGTGCAGACACATTTTTTTTTTTTTTTTATGTGGTTTGGGTTATTTGCTGAAAAGTGCACTTCACCAGTAACTGGTCATACATGGTTTTTCATTGTGTCACTTGCACAAAATAGATAAACACTGATTTATGTTAAATCCATGTTTGAACAATGTATGTAAATACCCCCAAATGAGAATCCTGTCCCCTAACCAAATATATGTAGGCCAGGGTACTCCACAGAATTGTAATGATATTGAAGATACAAGGTATCGTGAGGAAGATTTTTTTCTTTTTGGGCCACGAATCTGGCCCGGTGGTTTGCGTTGCTCACCACAGGTTATGTTCCCACTCAGTTGATGTTGTGGACCCACCAACTAAGTGGGAATACCAGTCAGTGGTTAGTATTCTGTGTGTCGGTACTTCACTGGCTGTCGGGACTCTGGCGTTGGTCCCCTGAACGCTGGGATCCCGACAGCCAGGATGTTAACTACATGATATACAGTATATATTTAAATAAAAGCAGCATTACTGAAATTATGAGTTGCTGTGTAATATAGTATCCTATAACAAACCAGTACATACATGGCATTAGTTTCTGAGGTTGAAAAAGACAATTTGTTCATCGAGTTCAACCTGTTTGTGTTCTCCTACACTGTTATTTTTCAGGACTAATTTTAACTGTTGATAAAGTCGGTCGTTGTGTTTTTCCCCTCATTTTATTATACCTATAGTGCCTGATCTATGCACCATAACCCTAAATATCCTTATCCATTAGGAATTTATCTAGCCCATTCTTAAAAGTATGGACCAAGTCTGCCAATACTACTCTCTCAGGCAGGGAATTCCAAACTCGTATTGTCCTTACTGTGAAAAAAAACACGTTTTGCCTCTGTGTGTGGAATCTCCTCTCTAACCTAAGTGGGTGTCCATGTGTCTTCTGTGTTGTTCTTACCAAAAACAGATCCCCTGCAAGCTCTAAGTATTATCCCCTTAAATATTTATAAATGTTGATCATGTTCCCTCTTAATCCCCACTTTCTCATACGTCCTAGAGGATGCTGGGGTCCATTTCATGACCATGGGGTATAGAGGGTTCCGCAGGAGCCATGGGCACTTTAAGACTTTTCAAAGGGTGTGAACTGGCTCCTTCCTCTATGCCCCTCCTCCAGACCTCAGTTTTAGAAATGTGCCCAGGCAGACTGGATGCACTCCAGGGGAGCTCTACTGAGTTTCTCTGAATTGAGCATTTTCATCTCTTTGGTGAAGCCACAACGCCCTCCTAGCGGAGACCACCATGGAAGTGGCCCGCGCACCCAAGAGTCCCATCCCTTGTAGTCGCACGGTAGTATGTTTCCATGTTCTAGACATGACCCAACTCAAGGAGTAACACATCTCTCCTCAGGGTAATTATATCGGATGACCAATTAACCGACCATGAAGGGAAGCCTGGTTGGTGATGGCCTTGTTGATATACTCTCGGCAGGTGACACGGGTAAGTTTACCTTTCTTGCCCTATGTTCCCTCACAACGGTTGGTGACGCATTGTTATAGGATGCAGTCAGTTCGACCGAATGGATAAGGATTCCCCTTTCTTTGCAGGTAAAGGAAGGTAAAAAAAAAAAAAGTAAGATCAGCTGCCTTTTCAGGCTCACAGGTGCAGAAATTATCCATTATTTCTGTCACGTCCATCGTGGGACGTTGGGTCTATCTTGCGGGGGCCCACACAGGTGGGACCTCGTTTAAAACTGTTCAGTCAGTCCTGGAAAGGACATGGACCAGTGAGTTAAAGATAGAGTCCCTAGGGGGACATATGGGTTTTCCAGACGTTCCCCTCACTGAATTTTTCGAATCAACCTTACCGATCCTCTTCATGACAGGGAGGTAGTATGTGACACTATACAAGAGTTGTGTCTGGATCAGATCATTGTCCTGTTGTTCCGGTCATAAAAGAAGCTGCTGTTGTTCAGACTCTTTTGTGCTCCCGAGGCCGGACGACTCGGTCAGATAAATCCCAATTTTTCCTACTTAAACTTCATGAGGGAATCTCTCATGGCAGGGTTCTCCACTCTGAAAGTGGAGTAAGGAGGTCTAATTACGGTTTCTTCCGCTTTAGGCTTACCTGAGGTTTGCGATTCAGGATTGTTGTTACCATTTCACCAGGGTGATGACGGTGTGAAGGGTTTCCTTCGTTAGTAAGGAGTCACATTTATTCTGTACTGGATCGCTCTCCGAATTATGGAGAGATCAAGGTGCCCAATGGTGCGAAACGTTTTCTCCTTGACAGTTCTTCAACAACAGGACTTGCCAGATTCCCTGTTGGTCCCAACGACGCAGTGATCGGCTTGGGCAATATTAGAGGTTATTTGCTTCCAAAAAAAGGGGAAACTCTGAGAATTCAGAGTCTGGCAGACCTGCAACGGTGTCAATCCGTCAATACAGTCAGTTGCTGAAAAAAGATGGTTGGGGCCTACGAGGCCATTCAATGGGCAGGTTCCAGGCCTGAGTGTTTAGCGGGACCTGTTGGACAAGTGGTCTGGTTTCCACCTGGGATAATCATGGTTTCAAGACCAGTATGTTGCTTCTGTGGTAGCGGCGCAATTCTCACTGGGGACAAGTGTCATGTTAGGATAATTGTCGCCCCGTTAACGATCTAGAGTTAAGGGCCGTTTATAACGGTTTTCTATAGACAAGAACCGGAGAAGAAATGGCAGGAGCCAGAAAGATTTTCCGCTGGGCGACAAAAACATTTACGCACTCTATCAGCAATGTTCGTTCCAAGAGTGGACAACTGAGAAGCAAACTTCCTCGGCGGACTTGTTCTCCATTCAGGAGGGTTGAGTCTTCATCAAGCGGTTTTTCACAGAAGTGATAAGTCTTTGGAGAATTCCGAAAATAAACAAGATGGCATCTCGCCTCGACAAGAAATTTCAGAAATTTTGTTACGGGTCGGTGGTCCCCTCAAGCATTAGCGGTGGACACCCTAGTGACACCGTGGGTGTTTTCGGTCAATCTGTGTTCCCTCCATTTCCACTCTTTTCAAAAATGTTAAAAGATTATAAGAGGAACAAGAGTTCAGATGATCCTCCTTTTTCCAGACTGGTCAAGGAGGGCTGGTATCTGGATCTTCAGCAAATTACTCATAGGAGATCACTGTCCTCTTCCTCTGCGAGAAAATCTGTTCTGGCAGGGGCCGTGTGTGTTCCAAGTCTTACCGCGGTTTCCATTGTCGACTTGGAGATTGAACGTCGGATTCCAGCCCGGAAGGGTATTTCCAGTGAGGTCTTCCCTATTCTTTTTCAGTCAGAAAAGAAGTAACGTTAAGACATTACCACCATATTTGAAAACATTTTATTTTTAAATTGTGTCTTGGTGTGCATCCAAGAAGGTTTCCACGGAAGAATTCCAGTTGGATCGTTTTCTCCATTCTTTTCTTGCAAGATTGTGTGGAGGTGATCTTTGGTTGGGCTTGATTAAGGTTCAGATTTCAACCTTATCTGTTGTCTTCCAAGACACAATTGGCCTCCTTTCCAGAGTTTAATACTTTCGTAAAAGGAGTCTAACACGTCTATCCTCCCTTTGTGCCTCTGTGACACTATGGGATCTTTACGTGGTGTTGCGGTTCCTGCAATTTCTTTGGTTGAACTTTTCAGTATGGTTAAGTTGAAATTCCTCACTTGAAAGTGGTCATGCGGTTTACCTTGGCATCTGCAAGGCGGGTGTCTGAGTTGGCGGTTTGGTCTCAAAAGAGCACTGTTTAATCTTCCATGAAGATAGAGTGGAGTTGAGAACTCGGCAACAGTTCGGCCAAAAGTGGTTTCATCGCTTTCACTTGAACCAACCTGTTGTGGTGCTGGTGGCTACTGACGCCTGGGTGACATCGGAGTATCTCGAGGTGGTCGGAATTTTGAAGATTTGTGTTGCCAGATTGGCTCAGATCAGGAAAACGGAGGATCTGTTATCCTATATGCTCCCAACAAGATTGGGGTTCCTACTTCCAAGCAGACTATTGCACGCTGGATTTGAATTACAATTAAGCTTGCTTGTTTTAAGGACGGTTTGCCGTTACCAAATTCGGTGAAGGCCCATTCTACCAAGAATTTGGGCTCATCCTGGGCGGCTACCCGAGGGGTCTCGGTTTATAGCCTTGCGGAGCAGCTGCTTCGTCGGGTTCGAACAATTTAGCAAATATTCTACAAGTTTGATACCCTGGCTGTTGAGGCCCTCTTGTTTGGGCAATCGGTGCTGCAGAGTCATCTGCACTCTCCCGCCCGTTCTAGAGCTTTGGTATAGACCTCATGGTCCTTTTGGAGTCGCCAGCATCCTCTAGGACGTATGAGAAAATAGGATTTTAATACCTACCGGTAAATCCTTATCTCTTAGTCCGTAGAGGATGCTGGGCGCCCGTCCCAGTGCGTACTGTATCTGCAGTTATTGGTTATGGTTACATATGTTGGGGTTCCTTTCAGTCAGTCTGTTGCTGACGTTATTCATGCCGTGGCATGCGGTTTGCTATTATTGGTCGTGTTTACACACGGGTTGTGTTACAATTTCGGTCAGCATATTGCTGTATATTTTTTCATGCCGTCGGCTGGTGTTCTATTGAATGCCACGTTCTGCGGCATGTTTGAGGTGTGAGCTGGTATAACACTCACCGTGTTTAAACAATAAATTCTTTCCTCGAAATGTCCGTCTCCCTGGGCACAGTTCTATAACTGAGGTCTGGAGGAGGTGCATAGAGGGAGGAGCCAGTTCACACCCATTCAAAGTCTTATAGTGTGCTTATGTCTCCTGTGGATCCCATCTATACCCCATGGTCCTTTTGGAGTCCCCAGCATTCTCTATAGACTAAGAGAAAAGGATTTACTGGTAGGTATTAAAATCCTATTTTCTCTTACGTCCTAGAGGATGCTGGGGACTCCAAAAGGACCATGGGGTACAGACGGATCCGCAGGAGCCTGGGCACACTATAAAGACTTAAACTGGGTGTGAACTGGCTCCTCCCTCCACGCCCCTCCTCCAGACCCCAGTTAGACTTTGTGCTCAGGAGTGATGGGTCACACACTAGGGGAGCTCTACTGAGTTTCTCTGAAAGACTTTGTTAGGTTTTTTATTTTCAGGGAGACCTGCTGGCTACAGGCTCCCTGCAGCGTGGGAGTGAGGGGAGAGAAGCAGGACCTACTTCTTCTTAGTTTAAAGGCTCTGCTTCTCGGCTACTGGACACCATTAGCTCCAGAGGGTTCGATCACTTGGTGCGCCTAGCTGCTTGTTCCCGGAGCCGCGCCGTCAATCCCCTCACAAAAGCCGGAAGAAAGAAGCCGGGTGAGTATTGGAAGAAAAGAAGACTTCAGTGACGGCAGAAGACTTCAGTAACGGAGGTAAGCACAGCGGTAGTGCTGCGCTCCATGCTCCCACACACCGTCTCTGGCTGGGGGGGAGCGCCCTGGGGGCATGTTGCTGAGGGTCTACAAGGCTGGCGGGGGACATATTTAGGTACCTGGGCACAGTGTATGTTCACCCCGCCAGAGTGCCGCAGGGGGGAGAGACAGCGGGAACGCTGCGCTCCCTGCTCCCACATGTACCATCCCCTGCAGGGCGCTGGGGGGGAGCGCCCTGGGCGACATATAGCTTTTAATCTGTAGTTCACTGGCGGGGGGACATGCTTCAGTGCCCGTCCCGCCAGTGCGCCAAGAACGGGTGGGAGCGGTAGCGCTGCGCTCCCTGCTCCCGCACTCCGCCGGCCTGCAGGGCGCTGGGGGGGAGCGCCCTGGGCAGCATATACCATAGATTCTATAGATCACTGGCGGGGGGACATACTTCGATGCCCGCCCCGCTAGTGCGCCGCGTACGGGGGAGAGCAGCAGCGGTAGCGCTGTGCTCTCGGCTCCCGCTCTCCATCGGCCTGCTGGGGGGGAGCGCCCTGGGCGGCAAGTTTGAAAGGATCCCGGGCGGGGGAACATACCTGGACACCGGGTGTCTTCGCCCCGCCGGGATACCGCAGCGTGCACGCTGCGGTCCATGGCTCCCACACACCAACGGCTTCCGTGGGTGCAGGGTGCGGGGGGGCGCCCTGGGCTGCGTCGGGACATAAAGCATGTTATACAGGGGGTTACCCCCTGTATATAGGGTCCCCAGCTAGTTTTTACTGTATTATATATTTATATAATTGAGCGAGCTTAAGTGCGTCAGGAAAGGACGGAGCTTAGCCCTCACGGAAGAGTCAGCGCCATTTTCCTCAGGTCCCCGCCAAGATTTACTGTATAGTAAGAAGGAGGTGGGGGTACAGTGTTTTTAATGCTATATGGGTGTCATATAGCATTATGTTTAATAATGGACGCATAATCCTTGTGATACATAAATTCACTGTTTCCCTGTTTATTTACCCACTATCGGTTAGTCGACATATGTCGACAGGTGCGAGGGCTTTGTCACAAGCTGCTGTGGGGATAACTGTCGGCTTCGCCGACGCATGGCGGTACTTGATTCAAAAAATTAAGTATTAGGTTGGTTTTGTGTGCTTAAAAACAAGTAAACACGCTAGGGGAGACACAGTTGTTTGTGGATGCCCTGTCGGCATCAACGGTATTTCCTGGGTAAAAAAATTAACAGGCTGTTATTGCCTTGTACCTGTATTTGTGTGTGTGTGTGTGTGTGTGTGTAATATATATATATATATATATATTGCTCAAAAAAATAAAGGGAACACTAAAATAACACATCCTCGATCTGAATGAATGAAATATTCTTATTAAATACTTTGTTCTTTACATAGTTGAATGTGCTGACAACAAAATCACACAAAAATTATCAATGGAAATCCAATTTATTAACCCATGGAAGTCTGGATTTGGAGTCACCCTCAAAATTAAAGTGGAAAAACACACTACAGGCTGATCCAACTTTGATGTAATGTCCTTAAAACAAGTCAAAATGAGGCTCAGTAGTGTGTGTGGCCTCCACGTGCCTGTATGACCTTCCTACAACGCCTGGGCATGCTCCTGATGAGGTGGCAGATGGTTTCCTGAGGGATCTCCTCCCAGACATGGACTAAAGCATCCGCCAACTCCTGGACAGCCTGTGGTGCAACGTGGTGTTGGTGGATGGAGCGAGACATGATGTCTCAAAGGATCATACACAGGAAGCTAAGTGATATTTTATTTCTATACTTTGGCCTTATTTGCATTGTATGCACATGAGGGAGTGTTGTATTCGGGTAGGCATCCGATAGAATTACCCTACCCAGAGTGGGTAAGCTTGCTTAGGTTGATTCTACTTTATAACATTACAGCAGCCTGCCGCGTGACAGCAGGAGGTGTAGCCGGGAAAATGCTGAGGTTGTCCCCGAGAGATACTCGAGGGAGGTATACAGCTGTTTGGTGAGCCCTCTGTTCAGTCACTCTCGGCGGATACAACTGGTAAGTCTAACTTCGTGAGTTAGCCTCCTTCACAACGGTTGGTGACGCATTCGTTTGTGGGATGCAGTCGTTTTAACCGGTTCGATACCGTTCTTTTCTCTAACGTCCTAGTGGATGCTGGGGACTCCGTAAGGACCATGGGGAATAGACGGGCTCCGCAGGAGACAGGGCACTTTAAGAAAGAATTTGGATACTGGTGTGCTCTGGCTCCTCCCTCTATGTCCCTCCTCCAGACCTCAGTTTGAATCTGTGCCCGGACGAGCTGGGTGCTATTTGGTGAGCTCTCCTGAGCTTGCTAAAAAGAAAGTTTTTTGTTAGGTTTTTTTATTTTCAGAGAGATCTGCTGGCAACAGACTCTCTGCTACGTGGGACTGAGGGGAGAGGAGCAGCCCTACTCACTGAAGATAGGTCCTGCTTCTTAGGCTACTGGACACCATTAGCTCCAGAGGGATCGTACACAGGATCGCACCCTTGGTCGTCCGATCTCGGAGCCGCGCCGCCGCCCCCCTCGCAGAGCCGGAAGACAGAAGCCGGTGACAGAAGCAAGAAGACTTCGAAATCGGCGGCAGAAGACTCCAGTCTTCATATGAGGTAGCGCCATTGCTCCCACACTAAACCCGCATACTCCGGTCACTGTAGGGCGCAGGGAGGGGGGGGGGGCGCCCTGGGCAGCAATTAGAGACCTCTTGGCAAAAGTGGGCATATATACAATTGGGCACTGTATATATGCATGGGCCTCCGCCATATTTTTACACAGAAATGCGGGACAGAAGCCCGCCGCTGAGGGGGCGGGGCTTCTTCCTCAGCACTCACCAGCCCCATTTTCTATCCACAGCTCCGCTGAGAGGAAGCTCCCCAGGCTCTCCCCTGCAGAATCACGGTAGAAGAGGGTAAAAAGAGAGGGGGGCACATAAATTTGGCGCAAAAACAATATATACAGCAGCTACTGGGTTAACACTAAGTTACTGTGTGACTCCTGGGACATATAGCGCTGGGGTGTGTGCTGGCATACTCTCTCTCTGTCTCTCCAAAAGGCCTTGTGGGGGAACTGTCTTCAATTAGAGCATCCCCTGTGTGTGTGGTGTGTCGGTACGCTTGTGTCGGCATGTTTGACGAGGAAGTCTATGTGGAAACAGAGCGGGAACAAATGAATGTGGGGTCGGCGCCGACACCCGATTGGATGGATATGTGGAAGGTTTTAAATAATAATGTTAATTCCTTGCATAAAAGGTTGGATAAAGCTGAAGCCTTGGGACAGCCAGGGTCTCGGCCCATGCCTGATCCTATGTCGCAGAGGCCATCAGGGTCTCAGAAGCGCCCACTATCCCAAATTGTTGACACAGATGTCGACACGGATTCTGACTCCAGTGTCGATGGCGATGATGCAAAGTTACAGCCTAAAATGGCTAAAGCCATCCGTTACATGATTCTAGCAATGAAAGATGTGTTGCACATCACAGAGGAAACTCCAGTCCCTGACAAGAGGGTTTATATGTATGGGGAAAAAAGGCAAGAGGTGCCCTTTCCCCCTTCACATGAGTTAAATGAGTTATGTGAAAAGGCTTGGGAATCTCCAGATAGAAAACTGTAGATTTCCAAACGGATGCTTATGGCGTATCCTTTCCCGCCAACGGACAGGTTACGCTGGGAAACCTCCCCAAGGGTAGACAAAGCTTTAACACGCTTATCCAAGAGGGTAGCCCTACCGTCACAGGATACGGCCACCCTAAAAGATGCTGCGGATAGAAAGCAGGAGGGTGTCCTGAAGTCCATTTATACACATTCAGGTACCCTACTAAGGCCGGCGATTGCGTCGGCCTGGATGTGTAGTGCTGTAGCAGCATGGACAGATACCTTATCTGAGGAACTTGATACCTTGGACAAGGATACTATAGTACTGGCCCTGGGGCATATAAAAGACGCTGTCCTATATATGAGAGATGCTCAAAGAGACATTAGCCTACTGGGCTCTAGAATAAATGCAATGTCGATTTCTGCCAGAAGGGTCCTGTGGACTCGGCAATGGACAGGCGATGCCGACTCAAAAAGGCACATGGAGGTTTTACCTTACATGGGTGAGGAATTGTTTGGGGACGGTCTCTCGGACCTGGTCTCCACAGCTACGGCTGGAAAGTCAAATTTTTTGCCATATGTTCCCTCACAACCTAAGAAAGCACCGTATTACCAAATGCAGTCCTTTCTATCACAAAACGGCAAGAAAGTACGAGGTGCGTCCTTTCTTGCCAGATGCAGGGGTAGAGGAAAGTAGCTGCACAATACAGCTAGTTCCCAGGAACAGAAGTCCTCCCCGGCTTCCACTAAATCCACAGCATGACGCTGGGGCTCCACAGGCGGAGCTAGGCCCGGTGGGGGCGCGTTTCCGAAATTTCAGCCACAAGTGGGTTCACTCCCAGGTGGATCCCTGAGCTATAGAGATTGTGTCTCAGGGATACAAGCTGGATTTCGAAGAGATGCCCCCTCACCGTTACCTCAAATCGGCCCTGCCAGCTTCCCCCTTAGAGAGGGAAATAGTGTTAGCTGCAATTCACAAATTGTATCTTCAGCAGGTGTTGGTAAAGGTTCCCCTCCTTCAACAGGGAAGAGGTTACTATTCGACCATGTTTGTGGTACCGAAACCGGACGGTTTCGGTCAGACCCATATTGAATTTAAAATCCCTAAACATATACCTGAAAAGGTTCAAGTTCAAGATGGAATCGCTCAGAGCGGTCATCGCAAGCTTGGAAGGGAGGGATTTTATGGTGTCTCTGGACATACATGTCCCCATTTATCCACCTCATCAGGCGTACCTCAGATTTGAGGTACAGGATTGTCATTACCAATTCCAGACGTTGCCGTTTGGTCTCTCCACGGCACCGAGAATATTTACCAAGGTAATGGCGGAAATGATGGTGCTCCTGCGAAAGCAAGGGGTCACAATTATCCCATACTTGGACGATCTCTTCATAAAGGCGAGGTCCAGAGAGCAGTTGCTGATCAGCGTAGCACGCTCTCGGTAAGTGTTACAGCAGCACGGCTGGATTGTAAATATTCCAAAGTCGCAGTTGATTCCTCCAACTCGTCTGCCCTTCCTGGGCATGATTCTGGACACAGACCAGAAGAGGGTTTATCTCCCGATGGAGAAGGCTCAGGAGCTCATGACACTGGTCAGAGACCTATTAAAACCAAAACAGGTGTCGGTGCATCACTGCACGCGAGTCCTGGGAAAGATGGTGGCATCATACGAGGCCATTCCCTTCGGCAGGTTCCATGCAAGGACCTTTCAGTGGGATCTGTTGGACAAGTGGTCCGGATCACATCTACTGATGCTTCGGCTGATCACCCTGTCCCCCAGGGCCAGGGTGTCTCTCCTGTGGTGGCTGCAGAGTGCTCACCTTCTCGAGGGCCGCAGATTCGGCATTCAGAACTGGGTCCTGGTGACCACGGACGCAAGCCTCCGAGTGTGGGGAGCAGTCACACAGGGAAGAAATTTCCAAGGTCTGTGGTCAAGTCAGGAGACTTGTCTTCACATCAACATCCTGGAACTAAGAGCAATATACAATGCCCTACGACAAGCGGAGACCCTGCTTCGCAACCAATCGGTGCTGATCCAATCGGACAACATCACCGCAGTGGCTCATGTAAACCGCCAAGGCGGCACAAGGAGCAGGGTGGCGATGGCGGAAGCCACCAGAATTCTTCGCTGGGCGGAGAATCACGTAAGTGCACTGTCAGCAGTGTTCATTCCGGGAGTGGACAACTGGGAAGTAGACTTCCTCAGCAGGCACGACCTCCACCCGGGAGAGTGGGGACTTTATCAAGAAGTCTTCACGCAGATTGCAAGTCGGTGGGAACTGCCACAAGTAGACATGATGGCATACCGCCTCAACAAAAAGCTACAGAGGTATTGCGCCAGGTCAAGAGACCCTCAGGCGATAGCTGTAGACGCTCTAGTGACACCGTGGGTGTTCCAGTCGGTCTATGTATTTCCTCCTCTTCCTCTCATACCCAAGGTGCTGAGAAACATAAGAAGAAGAGGAGTGAGAACAATACTCATTGTTCCGGATTGGCCAAGAAGGACTTGGTATCCAGAGCTGCAAGAAATGCTCACAGAGGACCCATGGCCTCTGCCTCTAAGACAGGACTTGTTGCAACAGGGGCCCTGTCTGTTCCAAGACTTACCGCGGCTGCGTTTGACGGCATGGCGGTTGAACGCCGGATCCTAGCAGAAAAAGGCATTCCGGATGAGGTTATTCCTACGCTGATAAAGGCTAGGAAGGACGTGACGGCTAAACATTATCACCGTATATGGCGAAAATATGTTGCTTGGTGTGAGGCCAGGAATGCCCCTACGGAGGAACTCCAGCTGGGCCGTTTCCTTCACTTCCTACAGTCGGGAGTGACTTTGGGCCTAAAATTGGGTTCCATTAAGGTCCAAATTTCGGCCCTATCCATTTTCTTTCAAAAAGAACTGGCTTCTCTTCCTGAAGTTCAGACGTTTGTAAAGGGAGTGCTGCATATTCTTCCCCCTTTTGTGCCTCCAGTGGCACCTTGGGATCTTAACGTGGTGTTGAGTTTCCTGAAGTCACACTGGTTTGAGCCACTTAAAACCGTGGAGTTAAAATTTCTCACGTGGAAGGTGGTCATGCTATTAGCCTTGGCTTCAGCTAGGCGTGTGTCAGAATTAGCGGATTTGTCACATAAAAGCCCCTATCTGGTTTTCCAGTGGTGTCATCTTTTCATATGAACCAACCTATTGTGGTGCCTGTGGCTACTCGTGACTTGGAGGATTCCGAGTTACTAGATGTGGTCAGGGCTTTGAAGGTTTATGTAGCCAGAACGGCTAGAGTCAGGAAAACTGAGTCACTGTTTATCCTGTATGCACCCAACAAGCTGGGTGCTCCTGCTTCAAAGCAAACTATTGCTCGCTGGATCTGTAACACGATTCAGCAGGCTCATTCTGCGGCGGGATTGCCGCTGCCAAAATCAGTAAAAGCCCATTCCACAAGGAAGGTGGGCTCTTCTTGGGCTGCTGCCCGAGGGGTCTCGGCATTACAGCTTTGCCGAGCAGCTACTTGGTCGGGTTCAAACACTTTTGCAAAGTTCTACAAGTTTGATACCCTGGCTGAGGAGGACCTTGTGTTTGCTCATTCGGTGCTGCAGAGTCATCCGCACTCTCCCGCCCGTTTGGGAGCTTTGGTATAATCCCCATGGTCCTCACGGAGTCCCCAGCATCCACTAGGACGTTCGAGAAAATAAGATTTTACTTACCGGTAAATCTATTTCTCGTAGTCCGTAGTTGATGCTGGGCGCCCGTCCCAAGTGCGGACTTTTTTCTGCAATGCTTGTATATAGTTATTGCTTACATAAGGGTTATGTTATAGTTGCATCGGGGTTGATCTGATGCTCTATTGTTCATACTGTTAACTGGGTAAGTATCACAAGTTATACGGTGTGGCTGGTATGAGTCTTGCCCTGGATTCCAAAATCCTTTCCTTGTACTGTCAGCTCTTCCGGGCACAGTTTCTTTAACTGAGGTCTGGAGGAGGGACATAGAGGGAGGAGCCAGAGCACACCAGTATCCAAATTATTTCTTAAAGTGCCCTGTCTCCTGCGGAGCCCGTCTATTCCCCATGGTCCTTACGGAGTCCCCAGCATCCACTACGGACTACGAGAAATAGATTTACCGGTAAGTAAAATCTTTTTTTTTTTTTTTTCCTTTTCTGTGCAGACAGTGGAAGGTTGAAAGGTAAGAGTTCTGCACCCTTGTTAGGTTCGCAGAAGTGGATGTCGTTTCTGTTTCCAACACATCCATCACTTGTCGCTGGGTCTATCTGGCTAGTTCCCACTCCGGTGAGCACTCGTCTACTAATTTTCAGTTAGTCCAGGAATAGACTAAGACCTGTGTGTTATTTATAGAATCCAAAAGGGGAGCATTCTGAATTACGATTGTTCCCCTTACTGTTTTTTTTCTAATAGATCTTGCCGTTCCCCTCTGGAAGGGGAGGTAGTACGCGACGTCATACAGAGGTGCGTCAGGTTCAGGACATTGTCCGGTTGTCCCTGTATAAAGGTGCGAATCGTTGTTTCTCTCTGACTGTTCTTCGACACAGGGATTGGCTGTTGTTCCCATCGACACAGTTGTCGGAGGTGGGTTTCAGAGTAGATACTGACCGGTTAATGTTTGGTGTTTTTTCCTGTGGAAAGCGGTCTGAGGATCCAGAGTTGGATCAGCTTTGCTGTGAGGGCCCGTTGGAATTGTGGTCCGGGTCTCAACTGCACATGCACCGGAATATAATCCTAAAGGCCAGGACATCACTCCTGTGGTGTCTGCTCGGTTCTCTCCTTCTAGAGGGATGAAGGTTCGGGATCCAGGTTTAGATCCTGGAGTCCGTGCATACAGGTCTCCGAGGCTGGGGAGCAGTCCTTGCAAGGGACGTATTTCCAGAGGATAAGGTTAAGTTGGAAAGCTTGTCTGCAATAGGCTTTCTTGATTTAAGAGCTATTTTCGCCGAACGTATTCTTCGTGTTCGGCCCATGTTAGTTCTGCCAGACCACTTGTCAGCAGTGGCGTAAGTAAGCCGCTATGGTATAACAAGGAGCAAAGCGGCAATGGCAGGAGATGCACGGTTTTGCCGTGGGGCGGAAAGTCTGGTAAACACTATATTAGCAATATTCGTTCCGGAGGTAAACGAAGGAGAAATAGATTTCTTCTGCTGACGCGATCTCCATCCGGGAGAAATTCAGTCATCATCAAGACGTTTTCACAGACGTGACAACTTTTTGTGGAGTGTCGCAATTGGTCCTGTTGGCGTCTCGCTTCAACGAGAGGCCTCAGGGATATTGTTTTTAGGTAAAGGGACTCTCAAGCTATAGCAGTGGACACCCTCGTGATACCGTGGGTGTTTTTAGTCTGTCTATGTGGCCTCTCCTCTTTCATTTTTTCCGAAGGTGATAAACGTAAGAAGAACAAAGGTTCAGGCGATCCTCTCGGATCTGATCTAGCCAAGGAGGGTTTGCTATCCAGTTTTTCATGATTTGCTCATGGATGTTTCCTGCCCTCTTCCTCTACGTGAGGATCTGTTACAACAAGATCAGGGCGTGTATCAAGACTTACCGCGACAGCGTCTGATGCGTGGCGGTTGACTGCCATATCCTAAGCCAGAAGGATGTTCCCAGTGAAGTCATTTCCTCAAGGTTTCAGGCTCGGAAAGAAGTAACGGCAAAGCCTTACCGCCGTAGTTGGCGTAACTCTGTGTCTTGGTGTGAATCCTGGATGGTTCCTACGGAAGACTTTCAGCTAGGTCATTCTTATCCATACTTTACGAGCCGGTGTGGATGCTGGCCTACAGTTAGGCTCCATTTCGGTGCAGTATGGCCTTATTATTTTCTTTAAAAAATAAAATTAATAAATAAATTCTCTCTTGGAAAGTGGTCATGCTATTGGCTTTGACGTCCGCAAGGCGGGTGTCGGAAGTGGTGGTTTTGTCTCCCAAGAGCCTTGTTTGATCTTCCATGTGGATAGAGAGGAATTGTGAACTCGGATTGTAGTTCTGCCAAAGAGTGGTTTCTGGGTTCCGCAGAAATCTGTCTATTTTGATGCTGGTGGTTACTTAGGCATTAGCTGATTCAAAGTCTCTCGATGTTACCGGGGATTTGAATATTTCGGTCGCCAATTTGGCTCAGATTGGAGAAACAGAGGCTCTGTTTGTCCGGTATGCTCCCAGCATGCTTGGGGCGACTGCAGTATGCAGTCTGTTACACACGGAATCTGTGATGCGATTTGGCATGTTCTACGGCTGGATTGCCGTTACCGAAGTCGGTAGAAGCCCATTCTAATGGAAAGATGGGCTCTTCTTGGGCGGATGCCCGGGGAGTCTCGGCGGTTCAACTTTGCCGAGCGGATTATTTGTCGGGATCAAACGCTTTTGCTATGCTCTACAAGCTTGATACCCTGATTTTTGGGGACCTTTTGTTTGCTCATTCGGTGCTGCAGAGTCGTCCGCACTCTCCCGCCCGTTTTGGAGGTTTGGTATATACCCCATGGTCCTTTTGGAGTCCCCAGCATCCTCTAGGACGTATGAGAAAATAGGATTTTAGTACCTACCGGTAAATCCTTTCCTCTTAGTCCGTAGAGGATGCTGGGCGTCCGTCCCAGTGCGTACGGTGTCTGCAGTTATTGTTTTTGGTTACAACCTGGGGGTGTGTATTCTCTTTCAGGCGGTTGCTGCCGTTTTTCATGCCATGGCATGCGGGGTCTTATTTTTGCTTATGTGGACACACGGTTTGTGTTACATATTCTCTCAGCATGTGGCTGTGTTTTGTTCATGCCGTTGGCTGGTATTCTACTGAATGCCACGTTCTACGGTGTGTTTGAGGTGTGAGCTGGTATGACACTCACCGTGTTATAACAATAAATTCTTTCCTCGAAATGTCCATCTCTCCTGGGCACAGTTTTCTGGCTGGGCTCTGGAGGAGGGGCGTGGAGGGAGGAGCCAGTGAACACCCAGTTTAAGTCTTTATAGTGTGCCCAGGCTCCTGCTGATCCGTCTGTACCCCATGGTCCTTTTGGAGTCCCCAGCATCCTCTACGGACTAAGAGAAAAGGATTTACCGGTAGGTACTAAAATCCTATTATTTTCAGGGAGAACTGCTGGCAACAGTCTCCCTACTTCGTGGGACTGAGGGGGCAGAAGAAGGAACCAACTTCCTAAAGAGTTTCATGGCTCTGCTGCTGGCTGACAGGACACCATAAGCTCTTGAAGGGGTACTGAACGCTAGCCGTGTCTAGATGCTCACTCCCACAGCGTGCCGTCACCCCCCTCACAGAGCCAGAAGTCAGAAGACAGGTGAGTGTTAGAAGATGAATCTTCAATCAAGATAGTGACGGCTAAAGGTACAGCGTGGCTGGCGGGAGCGCAGCGTGCCATTGCTGACCACACATACACAAAGCACCACAGGGTGCAGGGCGCGGAGGGGTGGGGGGCATGCCCTGGGCAGCAAATAACCTTGTAAACTGGCTAAAAGGGGGCATAAAATGCCACGGCACAGCCCTACCCCCGCCAGTATAAATATTAGGTGATAAGTCTCTGAGGGGAAATGCGCCATTGCGGGGGTGGAGCTTCCTCCTCAGTCAGCCAGCACACTGCTCAGCACCATTTTCTCTCAGCTGCAGAGACCATGCTGGTCCTCCTCCATTACTGAATATAAGTATCAGGGTGCAAAACGGGGGGGGGGGGGGGGGGGGGCACAGTGAATTTGGTGCTTTACAGGGTGTATTTACACTATAAAAAAAGTGCTTGTGTCAATGACCATTTTGTGTTCACAGACATTGTGTACAGGCGCTGAGGTTGTGAACTGGCTGCTCCTGTGTCCTTCTGACAGATTTTACTGTGGGTCTGTCCTCAATAAGTCCCAGTGTGTCTGTTTTGTACGACAGTGAGATGTCTGAGGCAGGGAGTTCTTCCCCTGAGGAAGCCATTTTAGGGACACAGAGTTGTAATGTGGTGGCGCTGCCGGCACACCAAGAGCCTGCATGGGTGAAAGAAATATGTGATAGTATGCATCATATCAATAGGAGATTAGATAAGTCTGAATCTCATGCAGAATGCTGGAGAAAATCTGTGGAAGATGTGATTTTTCAAGGTTCTGTTCTCCCATCCGCAGGCGACCCCGCTGGGTCACATAAAAGACCGTTTGCAAATATTGTAAATACTGATACAGACATGGACTCTGATTCCTGTGTCGACGATAGTGACTCCAGGGAAATAGATCATAAATTGTCGAAAAATATATAATATATGATTGTGGCTATAAGGGAAGATTTGGAAGCCTCTCCTGTACCTCAGGGGAAGGTCTATTTCTATAAAGAAAAGAAATCTAAGGTTGTTTTCCCTCCTTCCAACGAGCTAAATACTCTTTGAAGGGGTGTGGGTGAATCCTGAAAATAAATTTTGCATTCCCAAAAGGATTCAGATGGCTTATCCTTTTCCTTTAGAGGACAGGAAAAAATGGGAGTCACCCCCGGTGTTAGACAGTGCCCTGTCTAGATTGACAAAGAAGGTGATTCTCCCGGCACCTGGTACAGCTTCGCTAAAGGAGCCGGTAGACCGCAAAATGGAGACTACATTAAAATCCATTTATGTTGCCAATGGTACACTGCTCAGGCCCACAATTGCTTGCACATGGGTGAGTCGTGCGTTTGAAAAATGGTCAGACAACTTTTCATCAGAAATTGACACGATTGATAAAGATGAGATACTCCTAAAGTTAGGTAATATCAAAGACGCGGCCGCATACATGCTCAGGCCCACAATTGCTTGCACATGGGTGAGTCGTGCGTTTGAAAAATGGTCAGACAACTTGTCATCAGAAATTGACACGATTGATAAAGATGAGATACTCCTAAAGTTAGGTAATATCAAAGACGCGGCCGCATACATGCTAGAAGCGATGAAGGATATTGGACTCTTGGGTTCAACAGCCGCTACCATGGCATTATAGGATCGGCGGGCATTATGGATTCGCCATTGGAACGCGGATGCAGATTCCAAAAAGAATATGGAGGCTCTCCCATATAAAGGTGAGGCCTTATTTGGTGATGGGTTGGATGCGTTCGTCTCGGCGGCTACCGCAGGTAAGTTGACATTTTTGCCTTATGCTCCTGCACTGGCAAAAAAGACACATCCCTCTCATATGCAGTCCTTTCGGCCCAACAAATACAAAAAGGCCAAAGGTTCCCCCATTGCAGGTAGGGGGAAGGGGAAAAGGATAGAAGTCCGCAGGATCCCAGGAGCAGAAGTAAACCCCTACTTCTGCCAAATCTACAGCATGACGCTGGGGCTCCCTTGCGGGAGGCCGCTCAGGTGGAGGCACGTCTGAAACTGTTCAGTCAAGGTTGGATTCAATCTGGCCTGGACCCATGGGTTTTACAAATAGTATCCCTGGGGTACAAGCTGGAGTTTAAAGATGCCCCCCCATGCCGATTTCTGCCGCAGGGTACACTGGGCTCCACAAGGATAGACATTGGGGTGTAGAGTAGGATCTTGATCCGAGGCACCAACAGGCTCAAAGCTCTGACTGTTCCCAGAATGCACAGCGCCGCCGCCTCTATAACCCAGCCTCCCTGCACAGGAGCCCAGTTTTGTAGTTGGTGCTGCAGTAAGCAGGCACATAACAGAGGGGCTGCTCCAGGCAGCCCTAAGAAGAGCTTTTTTTGAAGAAAAAAGTGAAGACTACAAGGGCAGTAGCGGTGGTAAATGTCAGAAGACATTCACTGCTGCAGCTCCAGCTCTCCCCAGTGGCGCTGTACACTCCCGAGTCCCTGGTTGCCGGGTAACTACAGCAGGAGACTCCGGTTTTCTTCACGATCAGGCACACACGACGGGGGCACTCCGGGATCGCGTGGCCACGCTTCGTGAGGTGGTGAGTGGGTCCCGCTTGCAGGACCCGATCTTTATTGCGATCCGGCGCTGTCAGTGGGAGGCGGGCCGCGCGCGCTGGCGGTGGACACTGGCATTACAGGCGATCCCACTAGATCACCAGGGCATGGGTGCAGGTCAGGTTTTCTCTCTAAACCATTTTCAGTAGCCCACAGTACCCGGTGGTTGTGCCATCAGGGGGATAAGGCTTAGACCTGAAGCCCCAGGGCGCCATTTCCCGCAAATGTTCCCGCCCTGGAGCTGCATATCTGTCTCTCCCTCACTCCCTGTCAGTGTCTGGGCGCCATTATCTCTCACCTTCACTGTTCCTGGGACTGCTTGGGCAAATCCTCCTGTGTAAAGCCGCCTGGTTGTCAGTGCTGTGACTTTACATGACACTTAAGTATTCTACCTGCCTTTTTAGACAGTGCTAGTTAAAAGAGTGCATTTAGTCAGGGTTTTCTAGTACAATTACCCAGTGATATACATCCAGTTCTTACTGTGCAGTGTTCTATCTATTGACTACATTGCTATATATATAAGCTAGTCCAGTGCAGTATTATTGTTAGTAATAACCTCTTCATTGTACAAACTGTGACGATCTGTGTGTGCATTAGCTAGCTGAGTGGTGTCCATTTCGTGTCTTTCACTCAGCTTGCTATCCCTATATTCTATAACCTGAGGGGGCTTGGTGCGTCAGGTTTTATATTGATATAGGATTTTCACAAAGATATACTTTAATACGTATTTTTATCTGTGATTTAGTCACCATATCTCTCCTTTATCTCTGCTAGTGCTGACTACACTGCGCAGGGGTTTGGGTAAGACGTATTGTGCTGCTGCCAATTGTACTGTGTTACCTGATACTGCAAGTTATATCATGTTTGCTTCTGGGGCTGAACACACTGCAGGTGTTGCTGAAGCCACAGACCCCTATAAGGAAAATATAGCAGCTGTGGGCTCTGGTTCTGGGGGCTCCTTGCCCCCCAGTGGGACTGTGGCAACGGAGGTACATAATGACCCACTGTGGGCTGCTTTTTCCACGTTTCTACATACGCTAGTTAATAAACTAACACCCCCTATTGGACCCCCTATGCCGGTGCAGCCGTATGTGGTCCCTGCAGCTAACCCGCCGTGGGTGGACGATTTATCTGCTCAATTGAGGAAGTTGAACCAGTCCCTGACTACTAAAAAGTCTGACCATCGCTCGCCTAAGCCCAAGGGGTCTTCTAACTGAGCTCTTTTCTTCTCACAATCCACTGCTGTCACTGACACCTTGTCTGATGAAGATGGCACTTACACTGACCCCACAGATTCTGACTCAGATACTGCTGATGGGGAGGGAAGTTCACATGTGGATGTTCCTGATCTTTTGGAGGCTATTAAATTAATTCTACAGATTACGGATGATCCCGAGCCATCCGTCCCTCCTAAGAAACCAGATAGGTTCAAGCGTCAGAAGGTGGTTAAACAAGTTTTACCTCACTCTGACCACCTAGTGGATATACGTCAGGAACCCTGGGAAAACCCGGGTACGAAGTTTGTGCCTCAAAAGAAGATGCTGGCTCGCTATCCCCTCGCACCAGAGCTGTCTACGAATTGGGAAACGCCTCCTCCAGTTGACTCACATGTGGCTAGGATGGTGGTTTCCTCAGCTCTACTTGTCACTACCGTCACGTCTCTAAAAAGAGCCTACGGATAAACGTGTGGAGGGTTGTCTGAAAGCGATTTACACCCTCACGGGTGCTGCACAAAGGCCCACTATTGCAGCAGCATGGGCCTTGGAGTTAGAAGCTGAAATCTCTTCTGATCATGCTAGACAATGCTTGTCATATATTGTCACAGCTTCTCGCTATATTAAAGAGGCGGCTTCTGATGCCGGTATTCTAGCAGCCAAGGCCTCTACTACGTCAGTGCTGGCTCGCCGGAAATTGTGGCTGAGATCCTGGTCTGTGGATCTGGACTCTAGAAAATCCCTGGAGGTACTCCCTTTCAAGAGAGATATTCTGTTTGGGGAGGACTTAAATAAGATTGTGGCTGACTTGGCTACTGCCAAAACTGCCTGTCTGCCAAGTACCGCTACTTCTGTGTCGAAGGCTAAAGGTACTTCCTTTCGCCCCTTTTATCTTTCAGGTAAAGAAAAAGGTCAGGCGTACAACAAGCAGGCCCGTACTTCCAAACCTGGTAAGCCGAAGCCCAAAAGAGCTTGGGCGGCCCGTCAGCCAGCTTCCAAGGTTGATAAGACTGCCGCATGATGGGGCGGGCCTCCCCCTGGGGGATCCCAGGGTGGGGGGCCGGCTTCTAGGGTATACCCAGGAATGGTTGAAGACCACTTCAGATGCCTGGGTACGGGAAGTCGTCACTCGAGGTTACGCCATAGCCTTCAAAAACCGACCCCCTCATCGATTTTGCCGGACAGACGTCCCGTTGGGCCAGACAAAGGCAAACACTCTACATTTGGTGGTACCGACCCTCCTGGATACAGGAGTCGCAGTACAGGTACCTTTTGCGCAGAGGGGCCGGGGGTACTATTCTCCGCTGTTTCTAGTCCCGATACCGAATGGGTCCTCCCGGCCCATTCTCAACCTCAAGGCATTGAACAGGTTTGTGAAGGTTTCCAAGTTACGTATGGAAACCCTTCGCTCTATAGTTCTGGCCTTGGAACCTGGGGACTACATGGTCTCCCTGGGTATACAGGATGCTTACCTGCATATTCCTATAGCAGCGTCACATCAGCAATACCTGAGGTTTGCGATTAGCAACCTCCATTACCAGTTTCGGGCGTTACCTTTTGGTTTAACAACGGCTCCGCGAGTCTTCACCAAAGTCATGGCGATGATGACGGTGGTACTCCGCCGTCAAGGGGTCAGGATACTGCCATATCTGGACGATTTGTTAATCCTGGCAAATTCCCCAGAACTTCTCCTACATCATCTAGATGTGACGGTCCGGTTTCTACAAGCCCACGGGTGGCTCATCAACTGGAAGAAATCCTCCCTGGTCCCTGCTCAGAGCATGGTGCATCTGGGAGCGCTATTGGACACTCGCAACCAGCGGTTGTTCTTGTCAGGAGAAAGTCCTGAAGCTTCAGGACAGGATTCGTTGCTTCCTTTCTCATCCGCAAGTGTCGATACATTCGGCAATGCAGGTGCTGGGCCTCATGGTATCAGCATTCGACATGGTGGAGTATGCTCAATTCCATTCTCGCCCCCTCCAGAGGCTGATTTTAGCCAAGTGGGACGGCCTACCTCACCGGATCAGGTCTTAAATGATCTCATTGACTCCGGAGGTCCGTCTGTCGCTGCTCTGGTGGCTCCAGGACCAACAATTGTGCAGGGGCCGTCCCTTCTGGATATCCAACTGGGTACTGTTGACAACAGATGCCAGTCTAAGAGGTTGGGGCGTGGTGCTGGAGCAACACTCCCTTCAGGGTCTGTGGACCAAGGAGGAGTCGCTCCTCTCAATCAACATTCTGGAATTGCGGGCGACCTTCAATGCATTGAACCTAGCCCAGCATTTAATTCAGAACCGTCCTGTTCAAGTGCAGTCGGACAACGCCACCACAGTGGCTTACATAAATCATCAAGGCGGCACTCGAAGCCGTCTGGCAATGAAGGAGGTCTCACGGATTCTACATTGGGCGGAATGCCATCTACCGGCCATATCGGCAATCTTCATTCCGGGAGTCCTGAATTGTGAAGCGGACTTTCTCAGTCGTCAGGACGTACATGCCGGCGAGTGGGGCCTCCATCAGAAGTGTTTCAACTCCTAGTGGAAAGGTGGGGCCTTCCAGACGTAGATCTGATGCAGGGCCGTCTTTCCGTATGGGCTCAATGGGCTCTTGCCCAAGGGCCCCAGGAGTACAAGGGCCCTGGGCTGATAGCTGAGGCTCCCCTCTTTCCAGGGGTACCAGATTTTTGAAAATCGGACCAGGGGAACCAGAGATATCCGACTTCAAAGCAGTGGTCCCCATCCAAGCCTGTTAATTGCTCTTCCCAGCCAGATATCTCGGCTTCTGTTTGATGTACAGTTTTTCCGAAGGTATATCCCAAAAGCTGGGACTCTCCCCTTTTAGTGAACACTGGCAGCTTGTCTCTACTATGCACATAATCAGAGATATCAGCCTTCCAGCAGCTGGTCCCTGCTCCAGCTCCAGACACCTGGTATACAGTTTTATATTTTCATTGGTGGATTGCTCTGGCTTCTGAACTCTGATCCCCAAGTCCCCAGAACCTCCTGAAAAGTGAGACTCTTTAGTGTTTTTATCCCATTCAAAGCTAAGAAATCTATTTCCAGGAACTGGAGATATCCGCAGTCAAGCAAGCTGCCCTCCCACCAGAAAATTCTGAATATTAAGCCCACTCCACTATCTACCCCTCCCCTGCATATTAAACACCCCCTACCACCCTGGAAGTTATGTACCAGGGCCCCTTCATTCAGCCCAATGCCCCCTTATACCGTTTAGTGTTCCCTCGGCCGCCACTGTGCAGTAAAGGAGTAATTAGCAGAAATTACTGCTCCAGGTCCTACATGCTGAGCTGAAGATAGAACACCCCCTACCACCCAGGGGACATCAAAGCCGCCGCTGATGGCACCCCCAACCCCTACCGCTGGAGGATAGGTAGGGGCCCCAGTGCATTGTTGTGCCCAGGGGCCCACACTGCTGTTAAGACGGCCCTGATCTGATGGCGTCTCGACACAATCACAAGGTTCCGGTCTTCGGAGCAAGGACAAGGGATCCTCAAGCAGCATTCGTGGATGCGCTGGCAGTGCCGTGGAGGTTTCGGCTGCCGTACGTGTTCCCTCCGGTGTCACTCCTGCCCAGGGTAATTCGGAAGTTCAAGCAAGAAAGAGGGATCCTGCTTCTCATAGCTCTGGCGTGGCCCAGACGGCACTGGTTCTCAGACCTGCAGGGTCTATCGTCAGAGCGTCCAATTCTACTTAATGCCCAGACCTTCTCGTTCAGGGCCTCTGTGTCTACCAGGACCTAGCCCGGCTGTCTTTGACAGCGTGGCTCTTGAAGCTTCCGTCTTAAGGGGTAAAGGGTTTTCTGAGGCGGTCATTCAAACTATGTTGCGGGCCCGGAAACCGGCTTCTGCTCGGATTTACTATAGGGTCTGGCATTCTTACTTTGTTTGGTACGCATCTAACAATTATGACGCTTCCAAGTTTAGTATAGCCAAGTTGTTGGCTTTTCTTCAGCAGGGCCTGGACTTAGGCCTGCGCCTGGCCTCCTTCAAGGTTCATATTTCTGCCTTGTCGGTGTGGTTTCAGAGAAAAATTGCGACCTTACCTGATGTGCATACCTTTACTCAGGGTGTGTTGCGTATCCAACCTCCCTATGTCCCGCCTGTGGCTCCTTGGGACTTGTCGGTGGTTTTGGAGGCGTTACAAGAGTCTCCGTTTGAACCTCTTGGTTCAGCTGATTTTAGGTGGCTTTCCCTTAAGGTGGTGTTTCTGCTGGCTATTGCTTCAGCTAGAAGAGTGTCAGATTTGGGTGCCTTGTCCTGTAGTTCCCCATATCTGATATTTCACCGTGACCAGGCGGTTCTTAGGACTCGTCCCGGATATTTACTTAAGGTGATTTCCTCGTTCCACCTAAACCAGGAGATTGTGGTACAGGTACTTGTTTCTACTGATCTATCTCCCAAAGAGAGGTCTTTGGATGTGGTACGGGCTCTCCGTATCTATGTGAAGAGAACTGCTTCTATTAGGAAATCTGATTCTCTTTGTACTGTTTGGATTTCACAAACGGGGCTGGCCTGCTCACAAGCAAACTTTGGCCAGATGGATTAGAATGGTGATTGCACATGCTTATGTGAGGGCTGGTATGTCGGCTCCTGCTCACATTACGGCCCATTCTACTCGGTCTGTTGAACCTTCTTGGGCAGCCCGCCGTGGATTGACCCTTCAACAATTGTGCAAGGCGGCTACGTGGTCCTCAGTGAACACGTTTATAAGGTTCTATGCCTTCGATACTGCCGCTTCCCAGGATGCTTCCTTTGGACGCCGGGTTCTTGTGCCCGTTGCAGTGCGTCCCCTCCCATTAGGAACTGCTTTAGGACATCCCCAATGTCTGTCCTTGTGGAGCCCAGTGTACCCCGCAGCAGAAAATGAGATTTATGGTAAGAACTTACCTTTGTTAAATCTCTTTCTGCGAGGTACACTGGGCTCCACAAGGCGCCCACCCTGACGCACTTAGCTTCTTTGGGTTGGTATGGCATTAGCCGCTGACACTTCTCTTGTCGTGAGAGTGTGGTGTTTGTGGCTACTAACCGTTGTCTCTTTTCCTGCTACAGCATTGGGCTGGTTAACTAAAAACTGAGCTCATGTGCTGGGAGGCGGGGTTATAGAGGAGGCGGCGCTGTGCATTCTGGGAACAGTCAAAGTTTTGAGCCTGTTGGTGTCTCGGATCAAGATCCCACTCTGCACTCCAATGTCTATCCTTGTGGAGCCCTGTACCTCACAGAAAGATTTAACATAGGTAAGTTCTTACCATAAATCTCGTTTTTTCAAATCGACCTTGCCAGCTTCTGTTCCAGAAAGTGAGGCAGTAACAATGGCAATTCAAAAGTTATGTCAGGATCAGGTCATAATCCTGGTACCCTTGTCACAACAAGGAGAAGGGTTTTATTCAAGCCTCTTTGTAGTTCCGAAGCCGAACGGCTTGGTCAGACCAATTTTAAACCTAAAAAATCTGAATCTCTACTTGAAAAGTTCAAGTTCAAAATGGAATCACTAAGGGCAGTGATTTCCAGTCTGGAGGAGGGGGACTTCATGGTGTCGGTAGACATAAAGGATGCTTACCTGCTTGTTCCCATTTATCCTCCTCACCAGGCTTATCTGAGATTCGCGGTTCAGGACTGCCATTACCAGTTCCAGACGTTGCCTTTCGGTCTCTCCACGACGCTGAGGGTATTCACCAAGGTGATGGCGGAGATGATGGTCCTCCTTCATCAAAAAGGGATCAATATAATTCCTTATCTGGGCGATCTCCTGATAAAGGAACGAAAAGCAGAGCAGCAATGGCAAAGGTGTCAAGGATTCTCCTCTGGGCAGAGAGACATGTCAGAGCTCTGTCGGTGATTTTCATTCAAGGAATGGACAACTGGGAAGCAGACTTCCTCAGCATCCAGGAGAGTGGGGCCTCCACCAAGAAATCTTCGCTGAGCTGACCAGTCTCTGGGGCGTTCCTCAAGTAGACATGATGGCATCTCGTCTCAACAAGAAGCTTCAGAGATATTGTTCCAGGTCAAGAGACCCTCAAGCAATAGCAGTGGATGCACTGGTGGCCCAGTGGATATCCCGGTCGGTGTATGTCTTCCCTCCGCTTCCGCTGATCCCAAAAGTTCTGAAGATAATAAGAACAACAAGAGTTCGAGCAATCTTCATTGTCCCAGACTGGCCAAGGAGGGCTTGGGACCCAGATCTTCAGGAGTTGCTCATAGAAGATCCTCGGCCTCTTCCTCCTCCCGAGGACCTGCTACAGCAGGGGCCGTGCGTGTATCAAGACTTACCGCGGCTACGTTTGACGGCATGGCTGTTGAGCGCCGGATCCTAGCCCGAAAGGGTATTCCCAAGTAAGTCATTCCCACTCTTGTTCAGGCCAGGAAAGGAGTAACGTCTAAACATTACCACCATATTTGGAGAAAATATATATCTTGGTGTGAATCCAAGAAGGCTCCTACGGAAGAGTTTGAGTTGGGACGTTTTCTCCATTTTCTGCAGGCTGGTGTGGATGCGGGCCTTAGATTGGGGTCAATAGAGGTCCAGATTTCGGCCTTATCAGTTTTCTTTCAAAAACAATTGGCTTCTCTTCCAGAAGTCCAGACCTACGTGAAAGGGGTTTTGCACATCCAGCCTCCATTTGTGCCTCCAGTGGCACCATGGGACCTTAATGTGATGTTGCAGTTCCTTCAATCGAGTTGGTTTGAACCTCTACAGGAGATAGAGTTGAAGTTTCTCACTTGGAAAGTGGTGATGCTTTTAGCCTTGGCATCCACAAAGCGGGTGTCTTGAGTTGGGGGCCTTGTCTCACAAGAGCCCTTACCTGATCTTCCATGAAGATAGGGCGGAGTTGAGAACTTGCCAACATTTTCTTCCGAAGGTGGTTTCATCTTTCCACATAAACTAACCTATTGTGGTGCCAGTGGCTATTGACACATTCAGTGAGTCAAAGTCTCTAGATGTGGTTAGGGCTTTGAAGATTTATGTAGCTAGAACAGCTCAGATACGGAAAACAGAGGCTCTGTTTGTCCTGTATGCTTCCAACAAGATTGGGTGTCCTGCTTCCAAGCAGACCATTGCGCGCAGGATCAGAGGTATGATTCAGCACGCTCATTCTACGGCTGGATTGCCGTTGCCGAAGTCGGTGAAGGCCCATTCTACTAGGAAGGTGGGCTAGTCCTGGGCTGCTGCTCGGGGTTTCTCTGCATTACAACTTTGCCGAGCAGCTACTTGGTCAGAGTCAAACACTTTTGCTAAATTTTATAAGTTTAACACTTTGGCCGATGAGGACCTCAAGTTTGGTCAATCGGTGCTGCAGGGTCATCGGCACTCTCCCGCCCGTACTGGAGCTTTGGTATAAATCCCATGGCCGTGAAATGGGCCTCAGCATCCTCTAGGACGTATGAGAAAACAGGATTTTAATACCTACCGGTAAATCCTTTTCTCCTAGTTCGTACAGGATGCTGGGCGCCCGACCCAGTGCGTACTTTATCTGCAGTTTTGTTCAGTTAAGTTACACAAGTTGTGTTACATTTGTTTTCAGCATGTTGCTGTAAATGGTTCAGGCCTGTTGGCGTGTGTTATGTTGAATGCCATGTTGTGCGGCATGGTTGAGGTGTGAGCTGGTATGATTCTCTCCATTAGTATAAAAGTAAATCCTTTCCTCGAAATGTCCGTCTCCCTGGGCACAGTTCCTATAACTGAGGTCTGGAGGAGGGGCATAGAGGGAGGAGCCAGTTCACACCCTTTGAAAAGTCTTAACGTGCCCATGGCTCCTGCGGAACTGTCTATACCCAATGGTCATGAAATGGACTCCAGCATCCTCTACGGACTCAAGGCCATCTCTAATTCCACTGCTCCCTACATCTCCAACCTCCTCTCTCTTCATACTCCCTCCCGCCCACTACGGTCGGCTGATGACCATCGCCTCTCCTCTGCCTTGGTCACTGCTTCCCATGCACGAGTTCAGGATTTTGCCCGTGCTGCACCCCATCAGTGGAACGCGCTCCCCCGCTCTATTAGACTCTCCCCGACCTTGCAAAGCTTCAAACGGGCACTGAAAACCCACCTATTTATCAAAGCGTACCCCTCCAATGCATAACTTAGGCTGCTCCTCCATCCCCCTGCCCCACGCCTTGAACATCTCTGCTTAGCTTGCATACTGCCATCAGGCTTCCTCCTGCTTGCTTGCACATCATGTCATCTGTCACCCCTCCCCACTAGATTGTTAGCTCTTCAGAGCAGGGCCCTCTTTCCTATTGTTGTCTAAGCCCTCTTCTCGACACATTTCACTCAGCTACCATCTTTACCTGCTTTTTCTTTTACTGATAAAGGCTCCTCTCTCCATTGCCGCCAGACCCAAGTAGTACCATGATTACTCCCTTGCTACTTACATCTAAGCTGTGTTATGTTTTGAGAATTGTGGTGCTCTTTTGTTACCTGCACTCAATTTTTGTTATTTAATTACGGTTATGCTAAGTTTCTCTAACGTCCTAGAGGATGCTGGGACTCTGTAAGGACCATGGGGATAGACGGGCTCCACAGGAGACATGGGCACTTTAAGAAAGACTTTAGGCTCTGGGTGTGCATTGGCTCCTCCCTCTATGCCCCTCCTCCAGTCCTCAGTTTGATACTGTGCCCAGAGGAGATGGGTGCACTGCAGGGAGCTCTCCTGAGTTTCCTGTAAGAAAGTATTTTGGTTAGGTTTTTTATTTTTAGGGAGCCTGCTGGCAACAGACTCCCTGCATCGAGGGACTGAGGAGAGAGAAACAGCCCTACTTCACTGAGTTTCAAGGTCCTGTTTCTTAGGCTACTGGACACCATTAGCTCCAGAGGGATTGGTACGCAGGTTTCATCCTCGCCGTCCGTCCCAGAGCCGCGCCGCCGTCCTCCTCGCAGAGCCAGAAGATAGAAGCCGGGTGAGTATGAGAAGAAAGAAGACTTCAGAGGCGGCAGAAGACGTCTGATCTTCATAGAGGTAACGCACAGCGGTGAAGCTGTGCGCCATTGCTCCCGTTCACCTCACACACTCCGGTCACTGTAAGGGTGCAGGGGCGCAGGGGGGCGCCCTGGGCAGCAGTGTAAACCTCTATGGCAAAATCATATCTATATATACATGTACAGCTGGGCACTGTACATGTGTATAAAGAGCCCCCGCCATGTTTTGATAGATTTTGAGCGGGACAGAAGCCCGCCGCCGAGGGGGCGGGGATTCTTCCTCAGCACTCACCAGCGCCATTTGCTCCACAGCACAGCGCTGAGAGGAAGCTCCCCGGACTCTCCCCTGTTTACCGACGGTGACAGTGGGTTTTTCAAGAGGGGGGGGGGGACATTATTGGTGTGTATAAAGTTATAACAGCGCTACTGGGTAAAACATTCTGTGTTTTTTTCCTGGGTCATATAGCGCTGGGGTGTGTGCTGGCATACTCTCTCTCTCTGTCTCTCCAAAGGGCCTGGTGGGGAACCTGTCTTCAGAAAAGAGCTTCCCTGTGTGTGTGGGGTGTGTCGGTACGCGTGTGTCGACATGTATGAGGTTGAAGGCTCACCTAAGGAGGAGGGGGAGTGTATGAATGCAAGGTCTCCGTCAGCAGCGCCGACACCTGACTGGATGGATATGTGGAATGTCTTAAGTGCTAATGTGAATTTATTGCACAAAAGATTAGACAAAGCTGAGGCTAGGGAACAATCAGGAAGTCAAACCATGCCTGTCCCAATGTCGCCGAGTCCTTCGGGGTCTCAAAAGCGCACACTATCCCAAATAGTTGACACAGATACCGACACGGATTCAGACTCCAGTGTCGACTACGATGATGCAAAATTACAGCCAAAAGTGGCTAAGGGTATTCGATATATGATTATTGCAATAAAAGAGGTTTTGCATATCACAGAGGAACCCCCTGTCCCTGACACGAGGGTACACATGTATGAAGAGAAAAAGCCTGAGGTCACCTTTCCATCCTCGTATGAGCTCAACTAATTATGCGAAAAGGCTTGGGAAACCCCAGACAAGAGACTGCAGGTTCCCAAAAGGATTCTTATGGCGTATCCTTTCCCGCAAAAGGATAGGATACGATGGAAATCCTCTCCTAAGGTGGACAAGGCATTGACACGCTTATCAAAAAGATAGCGCTGCCATCCCAAGATACGGCTACCCTCAAGGATGCTGCTGATCGCAAGCAGGAGGTTACCATGAATTCCATTTACACACATTCTGGTACAATACTTAGACCGGCAATGGCATCGGCCTGGGTTTGTAGTGCTGTGGCTGCATGGACTGATTCCTTATCAGCGGAGATTGAGACCCTAGATAAGGATACCATTTTAATGACCCTAGGGCATATAAAAGATGCTGTATTATATATGAGGGATGCTCAAAGAGATGTTTGTTTACTGAGTTCCAGAATAAACGCTATGTCTGTTTCCGCTAGGCGAGTCTTATGGACCCGACAGTGGACGGGGGATGCCGACTCGAAGAGGCATATGGAGTTTTTGCCTTACATAGGTGAGGAGTTATTTGGAGAAGGCCTCTCTGACCTCGTCCCCACAGCTACGGCAGGTAAATCGAATTTTTTGCCTTATGTTCCCTCACAGCCTAAGAAAGCGCCTCATTATCAAATGCAGTCCTTTCGTTCGAATAAAAGCAAAAAAGTAAGTGGATCGTCCTTTCTTGCCAGAGGTAAGGGCAGATGAAAAAAGCTGCACACAGCTAGTTTCCAGGAACAGAAGTCCTCCCCGGCCTCTGCAAAATCCACCGCATGACGCTGGGGCTCCCCTGAGGGAGTCCGCTCCAGTGGGGTCACGTCTTCGACTTTTCAGCCACATCTGGGTTCTCTCACAGGTGGATCCCTGGGCAACAGAAATTGTTTCTCAGGGATACAAGCTGGAATTCGAAGAGGTTTTTCAAATCAGCTCTGCCAGCTTCTCCCTCAGAGAGGGAGTTAGTGTTAAATGCAATTCAAAAATTGTATCTTCAACAGGTGGTGGTCAAGGTTCCCCTACTGCAACAGGGGAGGGGATATTACTCAGCCCTGTTTGTGGTCCCGAAACCGGACGGTTCGGTCAGACCCATTTTGAATTTAAAATCCCTGAACCTTTACTTGAAAAAGTTCAAGTTCAAGATGGAGTCGCTCAGAGCGGTCATCGCCAGCCTGGAAGGGGGAGATTTTATGGTTTCCCTAGACATAAAGGATGCGTACCTTCATGTTCGAATATTTTCACCTCATCAGGCGTTCCTGAGATTTGCTGTACAGGATTGTCATTACCAATTTCAGACATTGCCGTTTGGGCTTTCCACGGCCCAGAGGATTTTCACCAAGGTACTGGCGGAAATGATGGTGCTCCTGCGCAAGCGAGGTGTCACAATTATCCCATACTTGGGCGATCTCCGCATAAAAGCGAGATCTCGGGAGAAGTTACTGGACAGCGTGTCACTTTCATTGAAGGTGTTACAGCAACACGGCTGGATTCTCAATATCCCGAAGTCGCAGCTGGTTCCTACGACGCGTCTAACCTTCTTGGGCTTGATTCTGGACACAGACCAGAAAAGGGTTTTTTTTCCGACGGAAAAAGCTCAGGACTCATGACTCTGGTCAGGAACCTATTGAAGCCAAAACAGGTGTCAGTGCATCACTGCACTCGAGTCCTGGGGAAAATGGTGGCATCATACGAAGCCATTCCCTTCGGCAGGTTCCATGCGAGTACCTTCCAATGGGACCTGCTGGACTAGTGGTCCGGGTCACATCTACATATGCATCGGCGGATCACCCTCTCCCCCAGAGCCAGGATATCTCTCCTGTGGTGGCTGCAAAGTGCTCACCTCCTAGAGGGCCGCAGGTTCGGCATTCAGGACTGGATCCTGGTGACCACGGACGCAAGCCTCCGAGGTTGGGGAGCAGTCACACAGGGAAGAAATTTCCAAGGTCTTTGGTCAAGTCTAGAGACTTGTCTCCACATCAACATCCTGGAGTTGAGGGCCATATACAACGCCCTACGTCAAGCGGAGGCATTACTTCGCGACAAACCAGTTCTGATTCAGTCAGACAATGTCACCACAGTGGCTCATGTAAACCGCCAAGGCGGCACAAGGAACAGGGTGGCAATGGCAGAAGCCACCAGGATTCTTCGCTGGGCGGAGAATCATGTCAGCGCACTGTCAGCAGTGTTCATTCCGGGAGTGGACAATTGGGAAGCAGACTTCCTCAGCAGACACGATCTGCATCCGGGAGAGTGGGAGCTTCATCGGGAATTCTTCGAGCAGATCGCAAGTCGGTGGGGACTGCCCCAAATAGTCATGATGGCGTCCCGTCTCAACAAAAAGCTAAAAAGGTATTGCGCCAGGTCAAGAGATCCTCAGGCGGTAGCTGTGGACGCCCTGGTGACACCGTGGGTGTACCGGTCGGTCTATGTATTTCCTCCTCTTCCTCTCATACCCAAGGTGTTGAGAATAATAAGACAAAGAGGAGTGAGAACAATCCTCATTGTTCCAGATTGGCCACGAAGGACCTGGTATCCGGAGCTGCAGAAGTTGCTCACAGAAGATCCGTGGCCTCTTCCTCTAAGACAGGACCTGCTGCAACAGGGGCCCTGTCTGTTCCCGGACTTACCGTGGCTGCGTTTGACGGCATGGCGGTTGAACGCCGGATCCTAGCGAAAAAAGGTATTCCAGATGAGGTCATTCCTACACTAATAAAGGCTAGGAAGGACGTGACATCAAAACATTATCACCGAATATGGCGAAAATATGTTTCTTGGTGTGAGGCCAGGAATGCTCCTACGGAAGAATTCCAGCTGGGCCGTCTCCTTCACTTCCTACAAACTGGAGTGAATTTGGGCATAAAATTAGGCTCCATTAAGGTTCAGATTTCGGCCCTATACATTTTCTTTCAGAAGGAATTGGCCTCTCTTCCTGAAGTACAGACGTTTGTGAAGGGAGTACTGCATACTCAGCCTTCTTTTGTACCTCCGGTGGCGCCTTGGGACCTTAACGTGGTGTTAAGTTTCCTAAAGTCACATTGGTTTGAACCACTCAAAACGGTGGAGTTAAAATATCTCACTTGGAAGGTGGCCATGTTGTTAGCCTTGGCTTCGGCTAGGCGAGTTTTGGAATTAGCGGCTTTATCACATAAAAGCCCCTATCTGGTTTTTCATATGGATAGGGCGGAATTGCGGACTCGTCCTCAATTCCTACCTAAAGTGGTCTCATCCTTTCATATGAACCAGCCTATTGTCGTGCCTGTGGCTACACGTGACTTGGAGGATTCAGAGTCCCTTGATGTGGTCAGGGCTTTGAAGATTTACGTGGCCAGAACGGCTAGGATCAGAAAAACAGAGGCACTGTTTGTCCTGTATGCAGCCAACAAGGTTGGCGGCCCTGCTTCAAAGCAGACTATTGCTCGCTGGATCTGTAACACGATTCAGCAGGCGCATTCTACGGCAGGATTGCCGTTACCAAAATCGGTTAAGGCCCATTCCACTAGGAAGGTGGGCTCTTCTTGGGCGGCTGCCCGAGGGGTCTCGGCACTACAGCTGTGCCGAGCTGCTACTTGGTCGGGGTCAAACACCTTTGCAAAGTTCTATAAGTTTGATACCCTGGATGAGGAGGACCTCCTGTTTGCTCAATCGGTGCTGCAGAGTCATCCGCACTCTCCCGCCCATTTGGGAGCTTTGGAATAATCCCCATGGTCCTTACGGAGTCCCAGCATCCTCTAGGACGTTAGAGAAAATAAGATTTTAAACCTACCGGTAAATATTTTTCTCGTAGTCCGTAGAGGATTCTGGGCGCCCGTCCCAAGTGCGGACTACTTCTGCAAGGCTTGTATATAGTTATTGCTTACATAAGGGTTATGTTATAGTTTCATCGGTGGTGGACCGAGGCTATGTTGGTTTTTCATACTGTTAACTAGATAGTATATTTCAAGTAATACGGTGTGATTGGTGTGGCTGGTATGAATCTTGCCCTTGGATTATCTAAAATCCTTTCCTTGTACTGTCCGTCTCCTCTGGGCACAGTTTCTCTAACTGAGGTCTGGAGGAGGGGCATAGAGGGAGGAGCCAGTGCACACCCAGAGCCTAAAGTCTTAAAGTGCCCATGTCTCCTGCGAGCCCGTCTATCCCCATGGTCCTTACGGAGTCCCAGCATCCTCTACAGACTACGAGAAAAAGATTTACCGCTAGGTTTAAAATCTTGTTTTTGTCTCCCTGTACTGTCCTTTGTATGGCACTGCGTAACACCCTGCGCCCTATAAATAAAATGTAATAATAGGAGAAAAGGATTTACCAGTAGGTATTAAAATCCTGTTTTTTCCAATGTAAACATGTCCAGCCTTGCAAGGTTTTACTGGTATTCCAGCGTCTACATCCCCTTAATGAGTTTGGTCGCCTGCCTCTGAACCTTTTTTAGTTCCAGTATATCTTTTTTGTAGTATGGTGCCCAAAAGTGTGCACCGTATTCCAGATGGGGCCTCACTAGGGATTTGTATAGTGGGAGTATAACACTCATCCCTTGCATCAATACCCCTCTTTATGCATGCTAGTACCTTGTTGCCTTTTTTGCTGCTATCCTACATTGGGTACTGCTGTTGAGTTTATCTATGTTAACACTTAAGTATTTTTCCCTTACGGAGTCTCCTAAAATCACCCCATTTAGTATGTAGGTGTTATTTTTGTTCTTGCTATCAAGGTGCATTACCTTGCACTTGTCTGTATTGGAAATCATTCTCCATTTTGCTGCACATGATTCGAGTTTAACTAAGTCGTTCTGGAGAGAGACAGCATCTCCCTCAGAGTTTATAACCTTACATAGTTTGGTATTGTCTGCAAAAATTGACACCATGCTTTCTATACCTTCTGCTAGATCGTTAATGAAAATGTTGAACAATAGTGGTCCAAGTACAGACCCTTCTGGCACTCCACTTAGTACTTCAGTCCATTTAGAAAAAGTTCCATTTACCACAATAGGGCTGTTCCCTATTATCTAACCAATTACTAACCCAAGTGCATATTGTGCTCCCTAACCCCAGTTACTGTAACTTATAGATAAGTCTCGTGTGCGGTACTGTGTCGAAAGCTTTAGCAAAGTCTAAAAAGATTACATCCACCACCTTACCCTGATCAAGGTTCGTTTCGTAAAAGCCTAGTAAGTTTGTTTGACATGATCTATCCTTCACAAATCCCTAAGAATGCTTTCTAGTACTTTCCCCACTATAGATGTAAGATTAACTGGTCTATAATTGCCTGGTTCAGCTTTACTTCCCTTTTTGAAAATCGGCACTACTTCTGCTATACGCCAGTCTTTGGGAACCATGCCTGATGTAAGGGAATCATTGAAGATTAAAAATAGAGGTCTTGCTAGTTCAGGGTGTAGCTTCTTGAGAACCTTTGGGTGAATACCGACCAGGTGACTTATTAATCTTAATTTCTCTGACGTCCTAGTGGATGCTGGGAACTCCGTAAGGACCATGGGGAATAGCGGCTCCGCAGGAGACTGGGCACAAAAGTAAAGCTTTAGGACTACCTGGTGTGCACTGGCTCCTCCCCCTATGACCCTCCTCCAAGCCTCAGTTAGATTTTTGTGCCCGACCGAGAAGGGTGCACACTAGGGGCTCTCCTGAGCTCTTAGTGAAAGTTTAGTTTTAGGTTTTTTTATTTTCAGTGAGACCTGCTGGCAACAGGCTCACTGCATCGAGGGACTAAGGGGAGAAGAAGCGAACTCACCTGCGTGCAGAGTGGATTGGGCTTCTTAGGCTACTGGACACCATTAGCTCCAGAGGGACCGAACACAGGCCCAGCCTCGGAGTCCGGTCCCAGAGCCGCGCCGCCGGCCCCCTTACAGAGCCAGAAGCAAGAAGAGGTCCGGAAAATCGGCGGCAGAAGACATCCTGTCTTCACCAAGGTAGCGCACAGCACTGCAGCTGTGCGCCATTGCTCCTCAGCACACTTCACACTCCGGTCACTGAGGGTGCAGGGCGCTAGGGGGGGGGCGCCCTGAGCAGCAATAGAAACACCTTGGCTGGCGAAAATACATCACATATAGCCCCCAGGGCTATATGGATGAATTTTAACCCCTGCCAGATTCCACATAAAAGCGGGAGAAAAGGCCGCCGAGAAGGGGGCGGAGCCTATCTCCTCAGCACACAGGCGCCATTTTCCTTCACAGCTCCGCTGAAAGGACGTCTCCCTTACTCTCCCCTGCAGTCCTGCACTACAGAAACAGGGTAAAAAAGAGAGGGGGGCACTAATTGGCGTAATAATTACAAATAGCAGCTATAAGGGGGAAAAACACTTATTTAAGGTTATCCCTGTATATATATAGCGCTCTGGTGTGTGCTGGCATACTCTCCCTCTGTCTCCCCAAAGGGCTAGTGGGGTCCTGTCCTCTGTCAGAGCATTCCCTGTGTGTGTGCTGTGTGTCGGTACGTTGTGTCGACATGTATGAGGAGGAAAATGATATGGAGGGGGGGCAATTGCCTATAATAGAGATGTCACCCCCTAGGGAGTCGACACCTGAGTGGATGATCTTATGGAAGCAATTACGTGACAGTGTCAGCTCTTTGCAAAAAACAGTTGACGACATAAGACAGCCGGCTACTCAGCTTGTGCCTGTCCAGGCGTCTCAAAAGCCATCAGGGGCTCTAAAACGCCCGTTACCTCAGATGGTAGATACAGACGTCGACACGGATACTGACTCCAGTGTCGACGGGGAAGAGACAAACGTGACTTCCAGTAGGGCCACACGTTACATGATTGAGGCAATGAAAAATGTTTTACATATTTCTGATAATACTAATACCACTAAAAAGGGTATTATGTTCGGTGAGAAAAAACTACCTGTAGTTTTTCCTGAATCTGAGGAATTAAATGAGGTGTGTGATGAAGCGTGGGTTTCCCCCGATAAAAAACTGATAATTCCTAAAAAATTATTGGCATTATATCCTTTCCCGCCAGAGATTAGGGCGCGTTGGGAAACACCCCCTAGGGTGGATAAAGCACTCACACGCTTATCAAAACAGGTGGCTCTACCCTCTCCTGAGACGGCCGCCCTTAAGGATCCTGCTGATAGAAAGCAGGAAGGTATCCTAAAATGTATTTACACACATACTGGTGTTATACTGCGACCGGCAATCGCCTCAGCCTGGATGTGCAGTGCTGGTTTGGCTTGGTCGGATTCCCTGACTGAAAATATTGATACCCTAGACAGGGACAGTATATTACTGACTATAGAGCATTTAAAAGATGCATTTCTATATATGCGTGATGCACAGCGGGATATTTGCCGACTGGCATCAAGAGTAAGTGCGCTGTCCATTTCTGCCAGAAGAGGGTTATGGACGCGACAGTGGTCAGGTGATGCGGATTCCAAACGGCATATGGAAGTATTGCCTTATAAAGGGGAGGAGTTATTTGGGGTAGGTCTGTCAGATCTGGTGGCCACGGCAACAGCTGGGAAATCCACATTTTTACCCCAGGTCGCAGACAGCAAATCCCCAAGAACAGAAGCCCTCTCCCGCTTCTGCCAAGTCCTCAGCATGACGCTGGGGCTTTACAAGCGGACTTAGGCACGGTGGGAGCACGTCTCAAGAATTTCAGCGCGCAGTGGGCTCACTCGCAGGTAGACCCCTGGGTCCTTCAGGTGGTATCTCAGGGGTACAAATTGGAATTCGAGACACCTCCCCCTCGCCGGTTCCTAAAGTCTGCTTTACCAACGTCTCCCTCCGACAGGGAGGCGGTATTGGAGGCCATTCACAAGCTGTATTCTCAGCAGGTGATAATCGAGGTACCCCTCCTGCAACAGGGCAAGGGGTATTATTCAACGCTGTTTGTGGTACCGAAGCCGGACGGCTCGGTGAGACCTATTTTAAATCTGAAATCTTTGAACACTTACATACAAAGGTTCAAGTTCAAGATGGAGTCACTCAGAGCAGTGATCGCGAACCTGGAAGAAGGGGACTATATGGTGTCTCTGGACATCAAGGATGCTTACCTCCATGTCCCAATTTACCCTTCTCACCAAGGGTACCTCAGGTTTGTGGTACAGAACTGTCACTATCCGTTTCAGACGCTGCCGTTTGGATTGTCCACGGCACCCCGGGTCTTTACCAAGGTAATGGCCGAAATGATGATACTTCTTCGAAGAGAAGGCGTCTTAATTATCCCTTACTTGGACGATCTCCTGATAAGGGCAAGATCCAAGGAACGGTTAGTAGTCGGAGTAGCACTATCTCAAGTAGTGTTACGACAGCACGGGTGGATTCTAAATATCCCAAAATCACAGCTGATTCCGACGACACGTCTGCTGTTCCTAGGGATGATTCTGGACACAGTCCAGAAAAAGGTGTTTCTTCCGGAAGAAAAAGCCAGGGAGTTATCCGAGTTAGTCAGAAACCTCCTGAAACCAGACCGGGTCTCAGTGCATCAATGCACAAGGGTCCTGGGAAAAATGGTGGCTTCCTACGAAGCGATTCCATTCGGCAGATTCCACGCAAGAACATTTCAGTGGGATCTGCTGGACAAATGGTCCGGATCGCATCTTCACATGCATCAGCGGATAACCCTGTCCCCAAGGACAAGAGTGTCTCTCCTGTGGTGGTTGCAGAGTGCTCATCTTCTAGAGGGCCGCAGATTTGGCATTCAGGACTGGATCCTGGTGACCACGGATGCCAGCCTGAGAGGCTGGGGAGCAGTCACACAGGGAAAAAATTTCCAGGGCTTGTGGTCAAGCCTGGAAACGTCACTTCACATAAATATCCTGGAACTAAGGACCATTTACAATGCTCTAAGCCAAGCAAGACCTCTGCTTCAGGGTCAGCCGGTGTTGATCCAGTCGGACAACATCACGGCAGTCGCCCACGTAAACAGACAGGGCGGCACGAGAAGCAGGAGGGCAATGGCAGAAGCTGCAAGGATTCTTCGCTGGGCGGAAAATCATGTGATAGCACTGTCAGCAGTGTTCATTCCGGGAGTGGACAACTGGGAAGCAGACTTCCTCAGCAGACACGACCTCCACCCGGGAGAGTGGGGACTTCATCCAGAAGTCTTCCACATGATTGTAAACCGTTGGGAAAAACCAAAGGTGGACATGATGGCGTCCCGCCTCAACAAAAAACTAGACAGGTATTGCGCCAGGTCAAGGGACCATCAGGCAATAGCTGTGGACGCTCTGGTAACACCGTGGGTGTACCAGTCAGTGTATGTGTTCCCTCCTCTGCCTCTCATACCCAAGGTACTGAGAATCATAAGAAGGAGAGGAGTAAGGACTATACTCGTGGCTCCGGATTGGCCAAGAAGGACTTGGTACCCGGAACTTCAAGAGATGCTCACAGAGGAACCGTGGCCTCTACCTTTAAGAAGGGATCTGCTCCAGCAGGGACCCTGTCTGTTCCAAGACTTACCGCGGCTGCGTTTGACGGCATGGCGGTTGAACACCGGATCCTGAAGGAAAAAGGCATTCCGGATGAAGTCATCCCTACCCTGATCAAAGCCAGGAAGGATGTAACCGCACAACATTATCACCGTATTTGGCGTAAATATGTTGCGTGGTGCGAGGCCAGGAAGGCCCCTACAGAGGAATTTCAACTGGGTCGTTTCCTGCATTTCCTGCAAACAGGACTGTCTATGGGCCTAAAATTAGGGTCCATTAAGGTTCAAATTTCGGCCCTGTCAATTTTCTTCCAGAAAGAACTGGCTTCAGTTCCTGAAGTTCAGACGTTTGTCAAGGGGGTACTGCATATACAACCTCCTTTTGTGCCTCCAGTGGCACCTTGGGATCTCAATGTAGTTTTGGGGTTCCTAAAATCACATTGGTTTGAACCACTCACCACTGTGGACTTAAAATATCTCACATGGAAAGTGGTAATGCTGTTGGCCCTGGCTTCAGCCAGGCGTGTCTCAGAATTGGCGGCTTTATCCTATAAAAGCCCTTACCTAATTTTTCATTCGGACAGGGCAGAATTGAGGACTAGTCCTCAATTTCTCCCTAAGGTGGTTTCAGCGTTTCACCTGAACCAGCCTATTGTGGTACCTGCGGCTAATAGGGACTTGGAGGACTCCAAGTTGCTGGACGTAGTCAGGGCCCTGAAAATATATGTTTCCAGGACGGCTGGAGTCAGGAAATCTGACTCGCTGTTTATCCTGTATGCACCCAACAAGCTGGGTGCTCCTGCTTCTAAGCAGACTATTGCTCGCTGGATTTGTAGTACAATTCAGCTTGCACATTCTGTGGCAGGCCTGCCACAGCCAAAATCTGTAAAAGCCCATTCCACAAGGAAGGTGGGCTCATCTTGGGCGGCTGCCCGAGGGGTCTCGGCTTTACAACTTTGCCGAGCAGCTACTTGGTCAGGGGCAAACACGTTTGCTAAATTCTACAAATTTGATACCCTGGCTGAGGAGGACCTGGAGTTCTCTCATTCGGTGCTGCAGAGTCATCCGCACTCTCCCGCCCGTTTGGGAGCTTTGGTATAATCCCCATGGTCCTTACGGAGTTCCCAGCATCCACTAGGACGTCAGAGAAAATAAGAATTTACTTACCGATAATTCTATTTCTCGTAGTCCGTAGTGGATGCTGGGCGCCCATCCCAAGTGCGGATTGTCTGCAATACTTGTACATAGTTATTGTTACAAAAATCGGGTTATTATTGTTGTGAGCCATCTTTTCAGAGGCTCCTCTGTTATCATGCTGTTCACTGGGTTCAGATCACAGGTTGTACGGTGTGATTGGTGTGGCTGGTATGAGTCTTACCCGGGATTCAAAATCCTTCCTTATTGTGTACGCTCGTCCGGGCACAGTATCCTAACTGAGGCTTGGAGGAGGGTCATAGGGGGAGGAGCCAGTGCACACCAGGTAGTCCTAAAGCTTTACTTTTGTGCCCAGTCTCCTGCGGAGCCGCTATTCCCCATGGTCCTTACGGAGTTCCCAGCATCCACTACGGACTACGAGAAATAGAATTATCGGTAAGTAAATTCTTATTTTCTCTTGCGTCCTAGTGGATACTGGGGGTCAATTCTGTACCATGGGGTATAGACGGGTCCACTAGAAACCATGGGCTCCTAGTGGACCCGAATTTGATAGTGTGGGCTGGCTCCTTCCTCTATGCCCCTCCTACCAGACTCTGTTTAGAAAATGTGCTCGGAGGAGCCGGTCATGCTTATGGAAGCTCTTAAAGAGTTTTCTGCATTTATTTTTGTTTGCTATTTTCATGCAGGACTGGATGGCACCAGCCTGCCTGCTTCGTGGGACTTAGTGGGGGGGAACGGCCCAACCTCGTGTGAAGGGTTAATGGTCCCGTTCCCTGCTGACAGGACACTAGCTCCTGAGGGAACTATTCGCAAGCCCCCCCACGGTGAGCGTACATTCCTGTAGCACGCCACCACCCCTAACAGCCCAAAGAAAGAAGAGTGGCGAGTACTAAGCCGGGTTCAGGTTAGCGGGTCGCCAACCATTATAGCGGCGTGAGGATATGGAGACGCATGGCTTCTAACCGGGGTGATTGCGTCTCTAAACTCTGTACACAACTGCATCTCAGTACACTGTACACAGTACCCACACTGGCAAACAAAGCCTTAAAACGGTTCTGTCCCCATTTTAAGCACAAATTACCTCAGCCAGTATAAAAAAACGGAAGACTGGGCGCCATTGAAGGGTCGGGGCTTCACTATGAGCGGATCCAGCAGCTCACCAGCGCCATTTTCCCTCTGCAGACGCTGACTGACAGAGACGCGCAGCCCCTCCGGTGTGACTCCAGATTACCTCAGCGGTACCAGGGCATCACGATTATTAGTGTACTAAGTCCCCGATCTGGGTACTTACTCTGCAACTTGGCTAAGCTTGGCATTAGCAATAAGGGCACGGTGTGCTGGCTACAAATACCTCTGTCTCTCCCTGGTAGGGCACTTTGTGGATTAATTGTGCTTTTAACCTTTCCTGTGAGTGGGTGCTGTCACATTTACAATATGTCAGACAAAGAGTGTTTCATATATAGCAGAGTGTTCCTCTTCCCCAGGGAGGTCACTACTATGTACTCAGTGTAGTACACCTTCTCAGGCTAGCGGGGCTGAACCAGCGTGGCTGGATTTCCTCAAAGGAATGATTTCTAATATCTCTAATAAATTGTCCCGCAATGAGAAAGAAACGCAATACTTAAGACAGTCTGTGGATGAGATTATGAACAGAGTCCCCAAACAACGTCTCAGTCCCCTGCCATTTGTCCACAAAAATGAACTCTGGCCCATATCCTGCAGTCTGACGCTGAGTGCTTAGACATGGAGGAGGGGGAGGTGGATTCAGAAGGGGAAGACGCTGCTCTGTCACAGGGAATAGAGGCTCTTATAGAAGCTATCAGATGTGCTGCAAATTCCTGATAAGGTGACAGAGGAGTGTGAGGAATCTTAATGTGAAAAATAAGTCCTCAGTCACTTTTCCTGTGTCAAAGGAATTGAATACATTGGGGTAGATGTATTAACCTGGAGTGAACCAGTGATAAAGCAGTGTTAAGTGCAAGGTGATAATGCACCAGCCAATCAGCTCCTAACTGTTAATTTACATATGGGAGCTGATTGGCTGGTGTGTTTAGCACCTTGCATTTATCATTGGTTTATCACTTCCTCATGCCTTCTCCAGGTTAATACATCTACCCCCCTGTTTGAAGAATCGTGGGTTAATCCTGATAAGAAATTTCAAATCCCTAAAAGTTTACTCTCATCTTTTCCTCCTGAGGATAGGAAAAAATGGGAAAGTCCACCGATGGATGCATCTGTGTCCAGGTTGTCACGGAAGACTGTGTTACCTGTCCCTGATCCAGCCTCCTGAAAGACAGCTGAGACTACTTTCAAATCCTTGTACACAGCTGCTTGCTCAGAGACCCGACTAGAGCATGTGCGTGGATTACTAAAGCCATTGCTAAATGGTCGGGTAACCTTATTGAAGGGTTGGATTCCTGATCTAGGGGGGAGATTGTGTTATTCCTGCAACATATACAGGACTCTGCGAACTTTATTGTGGAAGCCATAAAAGAAGTAGGTTTGCTTAATGCACGCACCACTGCTATGGCAATGTCAGCACGCAGGAGCTTATGGTTACGCCAGTGGACTTCGGACTCCAGGAAAGGCATGGAAGACCTACCCTTCACAGGAGAGGCCTTATTTGGAGATGAACTGGACAAATGGATCTCCAAATCTACTACGGGTAAGTCCACATGTCTTCCTTCTGCAGCTCCCCCAAACAGGAAGACCTGCTCAGGACCTACACTACAGTCCTTTCGGAATACCAAGTTTAAGGACAAAGACAGAAGATCTTCTACTGCCAACAGAGGCGCTAGAGGTAAACCACGCAAACAAGCAAGTGCCGGTTCTCAGGAACAGAGCTCCAGTTCTGCTTCCTCCAAAGCCTTCTGCATGATGGTGGACCGCGAGGCATAGAAGACTGACAGGTGAGAGCCTGACTAAAAAAAATTAGTGACATCTGGACAACATCATGCCAGGATCCCTGCATCATAGATCTTATTTCTCAGGGCTACAGACTGGAGTTTCAGGAGCTCCCACCTCACAGATTCTTCAAATCAGGTTTACCAGTTTCACAAGAGGCAAGTATAACCTTACAGGATGCCATTCAAAAACTGGTACAGACTCTGGTCATTATTCCAGTTCCACCTCATCTGCAAATCAAGGGGTACTATTCCAACTTGTTTGTAGTACCGAAACCGGATGGTTCGGTAAGGCCGATTTTGAATCTAAAATCATTGAACCCATACTCACAAGTGTCCAACTTCAAGATGGAGTCCCTGAGAGCAGTGATCTCAGGTCTGGAGGAGGGGGAATTCCTAGTGTCTGTGGATATCAAGGATGCGTACCTTCACATTCCGATCTGGCCGCCTCACCAGGCTTATCTTCGTTTTGCATTGCAGGACTGTCACTACCAGTTCCAGGCCCTGCCATTTGGTCTCTCCACGGACCCGAGGGTGTTCACCAAGGTGCTGGCAGAGATGATGTTTCTTCTTCGCAAGCAGGGAGTTAACATAATTCCGTACCTGGACGATCGTCTGATAAAGGCACTGTCCAGGGAAAGTTTGTTGGACAGCATTGGTCTCACAACCAAACTACTCCAGGATCACAGGTGGGTTCTAAATCTCCTGAAATCTTACTTAGAGCCAACTCGGAGGCTCCCATTTCTGGGAATGATACTGGACACAGTCGCAGAAAGTTTTTCTTCCATTGGAAAAGGCATTGGTAATCCAGTCGATGGTTCGGGTGTCCTGAAGCCAACCCAGATATCGGTGCATCTATGCATTCGCCTTCTGGGAAAATGGTGGCCTCTTACGAGGCACTTCAGTACGGAAGGTTTCATGCGAGGCCCATCCAGCTGGATCTGTTGGACAAAAGGTCCGGATCGCATCTTCACATGCACCAGAGGATTCGTCTGTCGCCAAAGGCCAGGATCTCCCTTCTGTGGTGGCTACAGACTTCTCACCTAATTGAAGGCTGACGGTTCGGGATTCAGAATTGGATTCTGCTAACCACACAGACTCAAGCCTCAGAGGTTGGAAGTGGTCACCCAGGGGGTGCGGTTTCAAGGAAGATGGTCAAGTCTGGAAGTTGTCCTTCCAATCAACATTCTGGTACTCAGGGCTATATACAACGCCCTTCTGCAGGCCTCATAGCTTCAAGATCAGGCCATTCAGATTCAGTTGGACAATCTGACGGCAGTAATGTACATAAACCGACAGGGCGGAACGGAAAACAGAGTAGCAATGTCAGAGGTATCAAGAATTCTCCTCTGGGCAGGAAAACACGCTGTGGCATTGTCGGCAGTCTTCATTCCGGGCGTAGACAACTGGGAAGCAGACTTCCTCAGCAGATACAACCTACACGCGGGGGAGTGGGGCCTTCATCCGGAGGTGTTCAAGTGCTTGACACGTCGATGGGGATGTCCACAAATCGTCATGATGGCCTCTCGTCTCAACAAGAAGATCAAGGGGTTTTGTTCCAGGTCGAGAGACCCACAGGCAGTGGCGTTGGACGCGCTGACGACTCCATGGGTCTATCAGATGGTGTACATGTTCCCTCCACTTCCGCTGATCCCAAGAATTCTGAAAAGAATAAAAAGGGAAAAAGTTCAAGCAGTTCTCATTGCTCCGGACTGGCCAAGAAGGGTCTGGTATGTGGACCTTCTGGAGATGCTCCTGGAAGATCCGTGGCCTCTACCTCTTCGCGAGGATCTCCTGCAACTGGGACTGTTCGTCTATCAAGACTTAACACGGCTACGTTTGACGGCATGGAAGTTTAACGGCTGATTTTAGCCAGGAGAGGCATCCTTGACATAGTCATCCCGACTATTATCCAAGCCAGGAAGGGGGTAATGTCTAAACATTACCACGGTATTTGGAAGAAATGCGTCTCTTGGTGTGAGAGCAGAAATATTCTGCGGTGGAATTTCATCTAGGATGTTTCCTGCTTTTTCTGCAGTCGGGGTGTCGATGTGGGCCTATGTCTGGGCTCCATAAAAGTCCAAATTTCGGCCTTGTCCATTTTCTTTCAGAAACAGTTGGCTTCCTGATTTCCAGACATTCTTGAAAGGGGTTCTGCACATCCAGCCTCCCTTTGTGCCTCCTACGGCACCTTGGTACCTCAATTTGGTGCTGAAGTTCCTCCAATCGGAATGGATTGAACCATTACAGGAGGTAGACGTAAAATATCTTGCGTGGAAAACTGTCACACTGTTGGCCCTGGCTTCAGCAAGATGTGTGTCGGAGCTGGGGGCATTGTCTCACAAGAGCACCTATTTAATCTTCCATGAGGACAGAGCTGAACTCGGGACTCGTCCGCAATTTCTTCCTAAGGTGGTGTCTGCGTTTCACATCAACCAATTGTGGTTCCGGTTGTTACCAACACCTCTCTTACTTAAGTCTCTGGATTTTGGAGGGCTTTTAAAGGGGTATGTGAAGAGAACAGCTCGTCACAGGAAATCAGACTCGCTGTTTGTTCTTTATGATCGCATTAAGATTGGGTGTCCTGCATCAAAGCAGTCAATTGCACGCTGGATCAGACTCACTATCCAGCATGCTTATTCCACGGCAGGATTGCAGATTCCAAAAACTGTACAGGCTCACTCGACTAGGTCGGTGGGTTCTTCTTGGGCGGCTGCCCGTGGTGTCTCGGCCTTACAGCTCTGCCGTGCAGCTACTTGGTCAGGTTCTAATACGTTTGCAAAGTTCTATAAGTTCGATACCTTGGCCTCTGAGGACCTTTCATTTGGTCAATCAGTTCTGCAGGACCCTCAGCACTCTCCCACCCGATTTGGGAGCTTTGGTACTTCCCCATGTTACTAAATGGATCCCCAGTATCTTCTAGGACGCAAGAGAAAATAGGATTTTAATCAACTACCGGTAAATCCTTTTCTCGTAGTCCGTAGAGGATACTGGGCGCCCGCCCGGTGCTTCATTCGTCCTGCACTGTTACTTAGTTAAGTATTGTTGTTTGGTTCAGCTGTTGCTGTTCCTGTTCCAAGTTTGGTTAGCATGGCTTTCCTCTTGGTTGTGTGTGCTGGGTCGGAATCTCACCACTATCCTTTTATATCCTTCTGTCAAAGTATGTCCATCTCCTCGGGCACAGTTTCCTAGACTGAGTCTGGTAGGATGGGCATAGAGGGAGGAGCCAGCCCACATGATCAAATTCTTAAAGTGCGCATGGCTCCTAGTGGACCTGTCTACACCCCATGGTACTAAATGGATCCCCAATATCCTCCATGGACTACGAGAAAAGTACATTATTGAGGTTGGATGTTAATTTCTGCATCTAGTCCTCTATTGTAAATACAGATGAGAAAAACTTGTTTAATTTATCGGCTATGTCGTTATCGTTTTTGATTAAGACTCCCAGTTTGTCCTTTAAAGGGCCTATAACCTCCTCCTTTAATCTTTTGCTGTTGATATATTTAAAAAATGGGGTTTAATTTACTTTCCTTTGCTACTACCTTTTCAGTTTCTACTTTAGCCGGTCTTTTTTCATTTTGCATATTTTGTTGCAAACCTTATAGTGCTGGAATGACTCCTCCTTCCCATCTGATTTGTATTTTTCGAATGCTCACCTTTTTTTGCCTATTAGTTCCTTAATATTTTTGTTAAGTCACATTGGTTTGGAATTTGTAGTTCTTTGTTTGCTGGCCATGGGAATAAATTTACGAGTATTCTCATCGAGCAGCGATTTTAACACCTCCCATTTCTCCGTAGTGTTTTTTCATCTAAACTAATTTTCCCATTCAGTGTCCCTTAAAGCTTCCCTCATCATGTCAAAGTTGGCTTTGCTAAAGTTCAGAGTCCTAGTTGAATCTATATAGGACTGCTTATGAAACTGATATTGAATGTGACCATATTGTGGTCGCTGTTTCCTATGGGCTCCCCTACTATAATATTTGATATCAAATCCCCATTGTTTGTTAATACCTGGTCTAAGATTGCATTGTACCTAGTTGGTTCCTCGATTAGTTGAAGTAAGTAGTTATTTAGGTGTTTAAGAACATATTACCCCTAGCAGTATCACAGGAATCATTTGTCCAGTTTATCTCCGGATAGTTGAAATCCCCCATCACTATTACGTCGCCTACTCCTTTATCAATTTGTTTCAGCAACATTTCTTCGTCAGACACATTAATACCAGGGGGCATGTAGCATAGCCCCAATACTATATATATATATATATATATATATATATATATATATATATATAATTTTTCTTCCCCTGTCCCCCGGATGTAATTTCAACCCATAGTGACTCAACAGTGTTTACAGTTTCCTCATGAATATCTTCCCGTACATCAGGTATTAAAAACGGCTTTACGTAAAGACATACCCCTCCACCCCTTTTATTAATCTTTTAACAGATTAATGCAAATAGTATACGTATATAACTTCTTGTATAAAAGAAATAACAAAGGTAAAAGTTGAAGAATGATATGGGCAGTTATCCTATAATTTTATATGCTGTATAAAGGATACTGTCAGCATTGAATAAAATCGGTAAGCCCACTTTAGGGACAGCAGCATGGATGAGCCCAGTTGTTCCACAGGAGTCTGTTTCATGAAATAGACTTTGGAATAGTATATGCAGGTGGATGTGACATATTAGTGTAAATATGCTCCATATACAGACTCAGTCACACACAATATAAGTGTCCTATATCACATTAATCAGCAGTCTCGTCGTGCGTCCTAGCTGCGTTGCATTATGACAAACGCTTTTTCAGCAAAAAGATGCGCGACGTTAAAGGCCTGGTGGCTCACCCCTGGCATCTCGAGCTGCATGGCATATTGAGGCTAGTTGTATGAGGACGCATCTGTAGCTTTGAAATCCTTGCTGAGGTAATTGCTACCAGAAAAAATAATTTTATAGTTAAGTATTTTATGAGAATTTCCTGTAAGGGTTCAAAAGTATATTCTGTCATGGTGTCCAACAGCAAATTCAAGTCCCACAGAGCGATAAAAAGGTTTTCTCTTCCTAGCCCCCTATATAAATCGCATTACATATTTATTTTTGCCCAGCTTTCTGTGTAACAATACCATAATGGCATATATTTGAACCTTCAGTGTGTAAGAAGTTAGTCCCCTATCAAGTATATCTTGCAGGAACTCGATAACAAAATGTATAGATGGTGAACACTTTCTCATAACCACCTACAAAGAATATCCCATATTTAATGTCTTAGATGTTGATTTTTTCCTTTCGTTTAGCAGTGTAATGATTACCTTGTTAGAAATCCCCTGGTGTTTCAAATGTCTTCTCTCTGTAATTAAGCCACTGGTTCCCAAAATCCTGATTCTGGGCAATCAATTGCTTTGCTAGACCAAACTTGGTTGTAGCAGAATAAACTACGGTTTCTCCCCTGCTAACTGTATTCTCTGAACAGATCCAAATTGCTGGATGTAAAAAGGTAGCTATGCTATAAGTGCTACCCTGTCCCTCCTAGTTTCTCTATTACCAGCAGCCTCTCACCTTCCTGTGTTCCACCAGTAGCTTCTCTGCTCCCCTTGTGTCACTCCAGCAGCTTCCCTCTCCGTGTCTTACCAACAGCCTCTAACCTACCCCTTTGTCCCACCAGCAGCATCTCTCCTCCCCGTGTCCCAACAGCAGCTTCTCCCACCGATACCAGGATTTTGAGATTGGATGCATAGTTTACGTGCTCTGCCTCCCCCCCCCCCCCCCCCCCCCCCGTGTTCCAACAGCAGCTTCTTACCTATATTTGTGTCTCACCTGCAGCCTCTCATCTTCCCGTGTCCCAACAGCAGCCTAGGGGGCCATGCCCAAAATTGACAGAATTTGAATCCCGGCATTGGAGCTTCCAATCTCGAGATTAGTGTGCACGGTTTCTTTTTTTATGCCATGCAGCACTGCCTCTATCCTCCCCCTGTGTCATTCCAGCAGCCTCTCACCTTCCCCTGTTGCATCCTTTTACCTCCCGTTTTGTCCCTCCAGCAATCTCCCTTCCTCATGTCTCTGACCAGCAACATCTCTTCTCCTCTTTCCCTCCAGCAGCCTCTTGCCTTCACCGTGTCCCACTCCCTCCAGCTTCCTCTCACCTTTTCTGAACATTGTGTCTGTTCTTCGCGGCTCCTCACTGCAGTGGCGTGACATGACATCACATACACTGCACTGTAGAGAAGAACCTCCAGTGCCTGAGGTGGGGTATTACAGGCCAAGTGATACAGCACTGCTGGCATCCTCTATTGTGATGGGAAAGCAGGAGGGCAGGGGTTGGGGAGTGAGGGAAAGGGAGGTGTACGCAGAGTGACGTGTGAGGGAAATGCTGGTGAGCCAGGGGTGGCTTGTGAAATTCTTTGTTACTAAATTTCTCTTACGTCCTAGAGGATGCTGGGGACTCTGTAAGGACCATGGGGTATAGACGGGCTCCGCAGGAGACATGGGCACTATAAAGAACTTTTAGTATGGGTGTGCACTGGCTCCTCCCTCTATGCCCCTCCTCCAGACCTCAGTTAGATTTTGTGCCCAGAGGAGATAGGGTGCATTACAGAGGAGCTCTCCAGAGTTTCTTTAAATAAAGAATTTTGTTAGGTTTTTTATTTTCAGGGAGCACTGCTGGCAACAGGCTCCCTGCATCGTGGGGCTGAGGAGAGAGAAGCAGACCTACTTAGATGATAGGCTCTGCTTCTTAGGCTACTGGACACCATTCGCTCCAGAGGGAGTCGGAACGCTGGTATCACCCCGCAGTTCGTCCCAGAACCGCGACGCCGTCCTCCTCGCAGACAAGAAGATAGAAGCCGGGTGAGTATAAGAAGAAAAGAAGATTTCAAGGCGGCAGAAGACTTCAGATCTTCTCTGAGGTAAGCGCGCCATTGCTCCCACACAAGACACACACGGAACAGGCACTGATGGGTGCAGGGCGCAGGGGGAGCGCCCTGGGCAGCAATAAACCTTGGGTATGGCTTTTCTGGGTACATTAGGCTGAGGAGTCAGTAAATGTAAAGATCCCCCGCCATTTTTTACATATTGAAGCGGGACCGAAGCCCGCCGCTGGAGGGAGCGGAGCTTGATCCCTCAGCACTAACAGTGCCATTTTCTCCACAGAACGCTGCAGAGGAGCTGGCTCCCCGGACTCTCCCCTGCTGAACTCGGTGACAGAGGGATGAAAAAGAGGGGGGGGGGGGGCATTTTCTAGGTGCAGTGAGTGTTTTACACATTGTTTGTGAATAAAAAGCGCTATCTGGGTGATTTTCCAGTATTTACTAGGCACTGGGTGTGTGCTGGCATACTCTCTCTCTGTCTCTCCAAAGGGCCTTGTTGGGGAATTGTCTCCTTATAGATATATCCCTGTGTGTGTGGGGGGTGTCGGTACGTGCATGTCGGCATGTCTGAGGCGTAAGGCTCGTCCAAGGAGGAGGTGGAGCGAACGAGTGGTGTGTCTCCGTCGGCAACGCCGACTCGTGAATGGATGGACATGTGGCATATGTTAAATGCAAGTGTGGCCTCATTACATAAGAGACTGGACCTGGCAGAGTCCAGGGAAAAAGCTGGGAGTCAATCCACGGATTGGTCTAGGTCACAGGGCCCGTCTGGGTCTCAAAAACGTCCCCTATCCCAACTAGCTGACACTGATACCGACACGGATTCTGATTCCAGTGTCGACTACGATGATGCAAGATTGCACCCAAGGGTGGCTAAAGGTATTCAGTGTATGATTATTGCAATGAAAGAGGTTTTGCATATCACAGATGACCCCTCTGTCCCGGACACGAGGGTGCGCATGTATAAGGAGAAGAAACCTGAGGTCACCTTTCCCCCTTCTCATGAGCTGAATGAGTTGTTTGAAAAAGCTTGGGAAACTTCAGATAAAAAACTGCAGATTCCCAAAAGGATTCTTATGGCGTATCCTTTCCCTGCTCAGGACAGGGTGCGTTGGGAATCCTCTCCCAGGGTGGACAAGGCTTTGACGCGCCTGTCCAAGAAGGTGGCGCTACCGTCTCCGGACACGGCAGCCCTCAAGGATCCTGCTGATCGCAGACAGGAGACTACTTTAAAGTCTATTTATGCACATACAGAGGTTTTGCTCAGACCGGCAATAGCATCGGCATGGGTATGTAGCGCAGTTGCAGCATGGACGGATACCTTGTCAGATTGTCTTGATACCCTAGACAGGGATACCATTTTATTAACATTAGCTCACATTAAAGACGCAGTCTTATTTATGAGGGACGCTCAAAGAGACGTTGAGCTACTGGGTTCCAGAGACAATGCCATGGCTATTTCTGCGAGACGAGCTCTATGGACCCGCCAATAGACGGGTGACACAGACTCCAAGAAGCATATGGAGGTTTTACCTTACAAGGGTGAAGTGTTGTTTGGGGAGGGGCTCGCGGACCTGGTTGCCACAGCTACCGCGGGTAAATCTACCTTTTTACCTTTTGTTCCCCAACAGCAAAAGAAAACTCCACAGTATCAGACGCATTCCTTTCGGTCGCATAAGGCCAGAAGAGGTCGGGGCTCCTCTTTCCTTGCCAGAGGTAAGGGTAAAGGGAAAAGAACACCTGCGTTGGCTAGCTCCCAGGAGCAAAAGTCCTCCCCGGCTTCTCCAAAATCCACCGCATGACGCTGGGGCTCCCCTAAGGGAGTCCGCACCGGTGAGGGCACGTCTTCGACTTTTCAGCCGAATCTGGGTTATTTCAGAAGTGGATCCTTGGGCAATCAAAATTGTTTCCCAGGGCTACAAGCTGGAATTCGAAGAGGTCCCCCCCCCCCCCCCCCCCCCCGCCGATTTTTCAAGTCGGCCTTGCCAGCTTCGCCACCGGAAAGGGAGGTAGTGTTAGCTGTGATTCAAAAGCTGTGTCAACAGCAAGTGGTGGTCAAGGTTCCCCTGGTTCAAAAAGGAAAAGGGTATTATTCAACCCTGTTTGTGGCCCCGAAGCCGGATGGTTCGGTCAGAACCATTTTAAATCTAAAATCCCTAAACCTGTACTTAAAAAAGTTAAAATTCAAAATGGAATCGCTCCGAGCGGTCATATCCAGCCTGGAACGGGGGGATTTTATGGTGTCAGTAGACATAAAGGATGCATACCTTCATGTCCCCATATACCCTCCTCATCAGGAGTACCTGAGATTCGCTGTACAGGACTGTCATTACCAGTTTCAGACGTTGCCGTTTGGGCTTTCCACGGCCCCGAGGATTTTCACCAAGGTAATGGCAGAGATGATGGTGCTCCTGCGCAGGCAGGGAGTCACAATTATCCCATATTTGGACGATCTCCTGATAAAGGCGAGATCGAGAGACAAACTGCTGGAGAGCGCGTCGCTCTCCTTGAAAGTGCTCCAACAGCACAGTTGGATTCTCACAATTGGTTACAACGACTCGGCTATCGTTCCTAGGCATGATTCTGGACACGGAACAAAAGAGGGGTTTTCTCCCGATGGAAAAAGCCCAGGAACTCCAGAACATGGTCAGAGACCTGTTAAAACCGAAAAGAGTGTCAGTCCATCAATGCACTCGAGTACTGGGAAAAATGGTGGCAACCTACGAGGCCATCCCCTTCGGCAGGTTTCATGCGAGGACATTTCAGTGGGACCTTCTGGACAAGTGGTTGGGGTCCCATCTTCAAATTCATCAGAAAATAAGCCTGTCCCCCAGGGTGTCTCTTCTGTGGTGGCTGCAGAGTGCTCACCTCCTAGAGGGTCGCAGGTTCGGCATTCAAGACTGGGTTCTGGTGACCACGGACGCGAGCCTCCGAGGATGGGGAGCAGTCACACAAGGAAGAAATCTTCAGGGACGATGGTCAAGCCAGGAGGCTTGTCTACACATCAACATACTGGAGTTGAGGGCCATATACAACGGCCTACGACAAGCGGAGAATCTTCTTCGGGGCCTCCCAGTTCTGATTCAATCAGACAACGTCACAGCCGTGGCTCATGTAAACCACCAAGGCGGGCAAGGAGCAGAGTGGCGATGGCGGAAGCCACCAGGATTCTTCGCTGGGCGGAAAATCACGTAAGCGCTCTGTCAGCTGTCTTCATTCCGGGAGTGGACAACTGGGAAGCAGATTTCCTCAGCAGACACGATCTACATCAAGGAGAGTGGATCTACATCCAGGAATTTCTCAAATAGACATGATGGCGTCACGCCTCAACAAGAAGCTACGACGGTATTGCGCCAGGTCACGGGATCCTCAGGCAGTAGCAGTAGACACCATGGGTGTTTCGGTCGGTCTATGTGTTTCCTCCTCTTCCTCTCATCGCAAAAATTTTGAGACTCATAAGGCAAAGGAGAGTGCAGGCAATACTCATTGTTCCAGATTGGCCTCGAAGGGCCTGGTACTCAAATCTTCAGGAAATGCTCACAGAAGATCCGTGGCCTCTTCCTCTCGGAGAGGATCTGTTACAGCAGGGGCCATGTGTGTTCCAAGACTTACCGCGGTTACGTTTGACGGCATGGCGGTTGAGCACCGAATCCTAGCGGAAAAAGGTATTCCGGAGGAAGTCATCCCTACTCTACTAAAGGCTAGAAAAGAGGTGACGGCAAAGCATTATCACCGTATTTGGAGGAAATATGTTTCTTGGTGTGAAGCCAAGAATGCTCCTACGGAAGATTTCCATCTGGGCCGATTTCTCCACTTTTTATAGACAGGAGTGGATATGGGCCTGAAGTTAGGCTCCATTAAGGTACAGATTTCGGATTTATCTATCTTCTTTCAGAGGAAATTAGCTTCTCTCCCAGAAGTCCAAACGTTTGTGAAGGGAGTGCTGCACATCCAGCCCCCCTTTGTGCCCCCAGTGGCACCGTGGGACCTTTACGTGGTCTTAAACTTTCTGAAGTCTCACTGGTTTGAACCTCTTCAAACAGTTGAATTAAAATTTCTCACGTGGAAGGTGGTCATGTTATTGGCCTTGGCATCTGCAAGGCGGGTGTCCGAATTGGCGGCCTTGTCCCGCAAGAGCCCCTATTTGATTTTCCATGTGGATAGAGCTGAGTTGAGGACACGTCCTCAATTTTTGCCTAAGGTGGTTTCTTCTTTTCACATGAACCAACCTATTGTGGTGCCTGTGGCTAAGGGGGACTGGGAGGACTCCAAGTCCCTGGATGTGGTCAGAGCCTTAAAGATTTATGTAGCCAGGACGGCTAGGTTTAGGAAAACAGAGGCTCTGTTTGTCCTGTATGCAGCCAACAAGGTTGGCGCTCCTGCTTCTAAGCAGACTATTGCTCGCTGGATCTGTAACACGATTCAGCAGGTTCATTCTACGGCAGGATTGCCGTTACCTAATTCGGTAAAGGCCCATTCCACTAGGAAGGTGGGCTCTTCTTGGGCGGCTGCCCGAGGCGTCTCGGCATTACAGCTTTGCCGAGCAGCAACTTGGTCGGGTTCAAACACTTTTGCTAAATTCTACAAGTTTGATACCCTGGCTGAGGAGGACCTTGCGTTTGCTTAGTCGGTGCTGCAGAGTCATCCGCACTCTCCCGCCCGGTTTGGAGCTTTGGTATAAACCCCATGGTCCTTACGGAGTTCCCAGCATCCTCTAGGACGTAAGAGAAAATAAGATTTTAAACCTACCGGTAAATCTTTTTCTCCTAGTCCGTAGAGGATGCTGGGCGCCCGTCCCAGTGCGGACTAAATCTGCAAGACTTGTATATAGTTGTTGTTTTCATAAGGGTTATGTTGCAGTTGGAATCGGTCTTTGACTGATGCTGTTTTTTGTTCATACTGTTGACTGGTTATGTATATTCCAGGTTATATGGTATGATTGGTGTGGGCTGGTATGAATCTTGCCCTTAGATTAACAAAATCCTTTCCTCATATTGTCCATCTCCTCTGGGCACAGTTCTCTAACTGAGGTCTGGAGGAGGGGCATAGTGGGAGGAGCCAGTGCACACCCATACTAAAAGTTCTTTATAGTGCCCATGTCTCCTGCGGAGCCCGTCTATACCCCATGGTCCTTACGGAGTCCCCAGCATCCTCTACGGACTAGGAGAAAAAGATTTACCGGTAGGTTTAAAATCTTATTTTTGCAGCATAAGTGTATTAACTCAACTGATCTTGTACAAAGGAAAGAATTTACCCCTTTTTTTGTCCCAGGAATGTCTCCTGCAATTATTGCCCCTCTAGCACCTACATCACCTTGTCAATAGCCTTTAACATATTTTCTAACAGCCATACTGTAATCCCCCTGAGCCTTCATTAGCTATTTCTAAAATACTTTATCAGCTTCGATCTGTTGCCTTCCTGACTCAAAAGCTGAGGCAATACTCATTAGTGTCCTCAATTCCTTAAGTCTCAGCTGCTGCAATTCTTTCTTAAGGTGTGTACACACAGTGAGATCCTTGCTGTGCCCGATTTTCTGACTATGCAATTTCCCTTGAACCCCCCCAGAGCCCAGATAGCACAGACTTTGACTATCTGTACTTGAGATTTTGTCTTTGTACGATTTTGACTAAGTGACGATTTTAACTATACTAGATAGTACACTAGATAGTCAAGATTGACTTGTCTGCACAGTCTATCTAGCCTTGCAATCTCAAACCTATGGGAGTGCGCATCGTAATCGAATCGGTATCGCAAGCTGCCTGCAACACCATGAGATGTGCACTAACTTTGCTTAAGATTTTGACTATATAGTCAAAATCTTACAGATTTATCTCACCGTGTGTACACACCTTAAATTACAGCTAATGTGGTCTTCATCTATTTTATCGTCTCAGCACTGGAGGAGGAGGCTGCTGCAGATCAGTGGAGCTACATTCTGCAAATCTCCCTGTAAATCCCACTGTAACTTACCTGACGTCCCACAGCAAAAATCTTTCTGCTTTTTTATGCAGCATTCTTCACAAACTTTTCACTTCCTGTCTGTGTCTCTAATGCAGTCTGACGACTTTATGTGCACCATGTAAATATATAACCAGGAAGCAGGTATGAACCGCAGGTGTAACGCACACTGGGGCAGATGTATTCAGCCTGGAGAAGTGATAAATGCAAAGTGATAACGCACCAGCTAATCAGCTCCAATAAGTAAATTGACAGATAGGCGCTGACAGGCTGGTGCATAAGCCACCCATGATTTATTCTGACGAACTTAACATTTATAACTAGCTAGCTTATCACTAAGAAATAACCACACAGACACCAACTGCTAGATTTAAAGGTCAACAGATATTTATTATTTGGTGACCTGTCGTTTAAACTAAGAATATTGGAGGATGGCGAGAAAAGGCGCTACCAACTCACCAGCACCAGTCAACTATAATAAACAATAAAATAGGAGGGGACTCACAACCGCCTCCTTAACATAACCCGCACTGTGCAGGACTCACCCCCCTTACTTTAGCAGAGCCGTGGACGAACCCGCACGGGAACATCCGTAGACCACCCGCAAGGGGAGGACACACTCGCTGTTCAATCAAAAGGGGGTGCCCCACAGTGACCACTTATGTAACTTTGACCGCTGGCTGGTAGCGACTTTCCACCCATCTGGCTATCAAAGCCTGCTTTGAATTAAAAAGTGGTCCGAAAAGCGAGCCTCAAGCAACCTTATAGGGCGGGTGGGAGGGCATCCACAGAAAAACACTGGCAAGAGGAAGATGGCTGCCTGATCCCAGGACTATATACCCCTGCATACACTCCTCCTACCCTTCCCTAATAGGCACCCATCTGTCACCTGACCACAACTGTCCATCACTAAGGCTAGCCCTGCCTATCCTCAACACATGTCACAAAAATTCAGGGTGCTTATGTGGCTTCGAGCCTATGCGGATCTCTGCCTGCCTAAGCCACCCATGATTTATTCTGACGAACTTAACATTTATAACTAGCTAGCTTATCACTAAGAAATAACCACACAGACACCAACTGCTAGATTTAAAGGTCAACAGATATTTATTGTTTGGTGACCTGTCGTTTAAACTAAGAATATTGGAGGATGGCGAGAAAAGGCGCTACCAACTCACCAGCACCAGTCAACTATAATAAACAATAAAATAGGAGGGGACTCACAACCGCCTCCTTAACATAACCCGCACTGTGCAGGACTCACCCCCCTTACTTTAGCAGAGCCGTGGACGAACCCGCACGGGAACATCTGTAGTCCACCCGCAAGGGGAGGACACACTCGCTGTTCAATCAAAAGGGGGTGCCCCACAGTGACCACTTATGTAACTCTGACCGCTGGCTGGTAGCGACTTTCCGCCACAACAAGGATTTTAACAAAAACCGCAGACCGCCATCCAACCAAAACCAAAAGAAAAGACTCAACCCGACACTACTCTGAATATACTTTCCAAAAACACACCAATACCCGCAGGGGAAAGGTGAACACCGTCCTCCCGATAAAACTGTACATTGCGCAGAACCAAGAGCGGGTGCCTAACTACTAAACCCCCTATCGCCTGCACGTATACTGACACCGCGGAATTAACTTTCTTCCTCGCTTTCTCAATTGCAGAAAAACTAACAGCACCCCGCCAGTGAAAATGGGGCACCATGTCCGACCATACAACTATCACTCGGGGCCAGGATGCCCGCAACGCCACTAAGTCCGCCTTGATACTCAGGATGAGATCGATGCCTTTGACTCGACCCATATCATTCCCCCCGAGGTGAATGACAATCCAGCCGGGCCGCCCCCACCTTCGCTCATGGCGAAACAGCAACGAAGTAAACCCATCCAACGCAAACCTCTAACGCCAAACCATCTAACTACCTTGTCCCCAAAAAATTCGCCTGTTCGCCCTGCCATAGGATGCCTCTCCGCCCAAAAAATGAAAGAATGGCCAATAAGCCAAATCTGATCCGAGACGTCCAAAGTAGCTGCAAAAGAAATTTCAGACACTATAAAAATTACAGAAAACATAACTAAACATGCAGGTAAAGAACCCGAGTGAAGGAGAAAACTCAAAAAACCTCCCGTGGACCATGTGTGATGCCAATTCTAATTCGGTCCCCTTGGAGGAAAATTAAAAAATTCACTTCACACCCTCCATTCCTGAACGCTAGCTGTTCAAGAACCGACGGGTAAAACACGTTTCCGGGTTCGCGCAACAGGCGCAATAATAAAACACACGTATCACATTCCATAACCCAGGCGCAAGCCTAGCCAACTGAGACCGGGCTTCCATACCTAAGACGGTATCTAGCCCGCATAGGCAAGACCCACTCACCGGGGCGGGCCTTAGTCAACGATTTTCCACAGTAAGGGCGGCACCGATAGACCCCCAATCGCAGCATCAGGAACCAGCTCCCTAAACTTACCGAACTCAAAACGCGACAGTGCGTCAGCAATTCTATTGTCAACCCCCTGGACATGCGCAGCCGTGAAATGAATATTATGCCTCAAGCACTTAAGCACCAAATAACGCAACAAGCGCAGAGCCTCCGGAGAGGACGAGCGCTGGTTATTAACAGCGTGCACGACGCCCAGATTGTCGCAGCGGAACACAATACTCCGATCCGACAAGCTGGGTGCCCACAATTCGACAGCCACTATCAAGGGGAACAACTCTAAAAGCAGCAAGTTCTTTGTAAAACCTCGGGTAACCCATGCTGAAGGCCAAGGCGCGGCGCACCACTCTGTCCTGAGAAAAGCCCCAAAGCCCGAACCCCCAGCGGCATCGGTAAAAAGTTGCACGCCGCGTTGGAACAACGCTCTGCTGGCCACAACACCTCCCGGTTAAAAGAAACCAAAAAAGTGGACCAGATTCTCAAATCTTCCCTAATCTCGCGTGACATGTAAACCGTATGGTGAGGTTTCCGCACCCCCGACATGGATCTCTCAAGTTTACGGCAGAAAACCCGACCCATGGGTATGATCCTGCACGCAAAATTAAAAGACCCAAGTAACGACTGAACCCGTTGCAATCTGACCCTGCGACTGAGGAGGCATTGCTCTATGAGACCCAGCAACTTGTGCACCTTATCGGCCGGAAGCCGGCAGCAACCAGCTTCCGAATCGATTTCAATGCCCAAATAACTGAGACACACCGTGGGCCCCTCGGTCTTATCCGAGGCCACGGGCACGCCTAGGCGACCGAACAAACTCTGGGCTAAACCCAGCACGTCACCGCAAACCGACCCATCCCTTGGACCCACAAAGAGAAAATCGTCTAGATAGTGGGCAACCCCCGGGTGGCCGGAGGCTGACACCACGCACCAATGTAAAAATGAACTGAATTTCTCAAAGTAGGCACAAGAAATGGAACACCCCATAGGCAGGCACCTGTCTACGTAAAACCCACCCCCTAACCTGAAACCAAGGAAACAAAGGGAATCGGGGTGGATGGGCAGCAGGCGGAAAGCGGACTCAATGTCCAGCTTGGCCATGAGGGCGCCGGGACCCGCCCTTTGGACTAACCGCAGGGCCTCATCAAAGGATTGATATCGCACCCTGCAAGCTTCCTCCGGGATGGCGTCGTTGACCGAGCCGCCACGGGGGTGTGACAAATGTTGAATGAGGCGGAATTGACCCTGGGCTTTCTTGGGGACCACCCCTAACGGTGAGATGCACAGCCGGGGCATTGGAGGGGACGGGAAAGGGCCGCACATGCGCCCCAAATTGATTTCAGCCTCTGCCTTACGGGAGACCACTGAGGGGAAATCGCGCGCGGATTTCAAATTGCGCCTGGAGACCACGAGGACCGAATCCGGGATGGGGAGCCTGAAACCGCTACGGAAACCGTCTAACAAAAACAACCCCGAAGTGACGTCGGGGTAAGCACCCAACCATTTAGTCAATTCGGGGACGTTGATAGGAGAAAATGCCTTACTTTCCACTTCCGGGCAACGGGCAATCCTTGGCCGGGTGCCCCCCGCCGCACACCTTGCAGGAGTGGCGAAAACGGCAGGTAGAACCCCGGGAACACTTGCCCTCGTTGAAAGCGAAGCATTTCCCTTTATTCCCCAGAGGCGGGCTCGGCCGGACACCTAAACCCGGCTTGCCGCCTTGGGCCTCATAAAGGGGCTTATTATGTTGCGTGACCTCCAACCAGACTTCAACGTCTTTGAACCCCAAGGGTAGTGTCGGGTTACCGTCTTGGTTACGACGGAATTTCTCATCGTAGTCCCGCCACGCATAACCCTTGGAGGTCAAATACATTTCGTGCACCAAGAACAAATACTTGACCGTGTTGTGATACTCCGTCGGCCTTGTCTCGGCGTAGCACGCTGTGAACACTAAAAACCCTCGGAGCCACTGGTGAAAATTGCGAAATGCATTCTGACCAATGCCCCCGACCTTCTTGGCCTTATCGAACGCCTTCCGCATGTCATCCGTAAGGGTGAACATGTCGACATATTTACCCTTCCTAATCTTCTCCCTCATCCGTTTACGTAAACCCCTGGTGACCGCAGTGTTTGCGCAGTGCACCATTTCCGTAAAACGCGGGGGGTCCTGCGTGACCGTCGAACCCGGGCCCTTAGTCTTCCTATCTTTTTTGTGTAAGCGATGCGCAATAAGCCTGGCTAGTTTGCGCGGGTGCCTGGGGGACCCGGAAGACCTAGTATCCGAAGAAGAACTGGAAGAAGAACTATCAGAAGAAGAATTAACTTTCTCACCCGTTCCAGAAGGACCGCCCACTTCTCCTGCCGCGGCTGCGGGGCCGGACGCCACCTCTTCAGGGACCCGAGATCCCCCCGCTGCGCCCGTTCCCACTTGTTCAGCCTGTTTCGCCCCTCCTGGCTGTGCTGCACTGGATGTTGCTGCTGCCATGGCTCCAGACGATCCGCCCGGGGGAGAGACCCCCCTCGACATCCCGGCACCTGATGGGGAAACAGAAGGGGGGGGGGAGGGGAGGCACAAAAACCAGCAGCCGCCGGAGGGGGAACTGGCGGCAACGGAGGGGGGGAAGCAGAAAGGGGGGGCGTGGAACATGGGGCAGGCATGCCTAAAACAGCCGTGCCCGCCGTTTCAACGGCTGCGCCAACCGCTGGAGGCCATGTGGCCGGAGCGGTAAAACCAGCGTGCCAATTGGACGAAGCCTGAGAAAACGGCGCCGACCAGTAAGGCGTCTGCGTGATAGCCCCGGGGGTAAAACCGCCGGCGTAAGAACCCCCCCATGGAGCAAACCCCGGACCACTCGGTGTGGGCCAGGATGTCACCGAGCCCTGCGCGTGTGTAAACGCCGCTGGCAAATAAGGGGACGAGAAAGGTGCCCGACCCCCTCGGAAATCGGGTGACGCCCCGGAAGTCATGACCGGGAATTGCATCGCCCCCGACCAGGCCACCGCCACCGAAGCAGCCGGCAGGAAACCCCCGGGCGCAGCCTGATATGCGCCGCCCCGGGACGCAAACGAAGCGGCCATGGAGCTGTGCCCTGACCCCATCTGCTGTACTATGAGCTGGCAAGCAGATGGCGTTGCCTCACTGGGCCATAGGCCACTACCAGGCGGCAGCAGGATCTGGGATACCGGGAGCGCCCCCGGGTGAATCCCCGATGCCTGCATGCCGACGCCCGACACCCCCCCGCCCACCGCGGCAGTGGAAACCAATGGAACAGCGGGGGAAAACAGGGTATCTAACCCACCCCCATATGCCTGTGTAGACCTAGGCCCCGCTCCCCGGACCGCACCCGCAAGCGACGGCAATGACACCATGTCCTGCACCAGCCAGGCACCCGCAGGGGAGCTGGCTGGTGGGAGACCCGGCAGCACACTACTTTGTGCGGCGTCGCGGGACCCGCTCGACGGGTCACCGGACCCGCTCACTGCAGCCGCGTGTTGCGAGGCCCGCCCACCCATGGAGGCCGGAGCCCCGGCGCGCGCGGCTCTACCGCCGCGCCGGGCTCCGAGAGCGGCTGTGGCAGGCGAACAACCGCCGCCCGAGGAGAGCAGCACATTGTCTCCAGCGGGCGGCGAAGCGGAGGGGGGGAGCACGCGCGGCCGGCGGTAGCCAGCCGCTGTGAGCGGACGGGCGGCCTCAGCCAGCCGGCGGGGAGGGGGCGCAGATCTCCTAGGACGGGGCATAATGCAGAGCTAGCAGACTGACAAATAAAGCTGGCACAGTTTGTAAAAACTTATAGTAGGAGAAAAGGCAAAATTGAAAATAGCTAATACAGTATGACCTTACCACATCCACAGAAAAACACTGGCAAGAGGAAGATGGCTGCCTGATCCCAGGACTATATACCCCTGCATACACTCCTCCTACCCTTCCCTAATAGGCACCCATCTGTCACCTGACCACAACTGTCCATCACTAAGGCTAGCCCTGCCTATCCTCAACACATGTCACAAAAATTCAGGGTGCTTATGTGGCTTCGAGCCTATGCGGATCTCTGCCTGCCTTATCACCTTGCACTTATGACTGCTTTATCACGTATCCAGGCTTATTGCATCTGCTCCACTTTCTTTTTCCTTTACCGATGTCATGCGCACTCAGGGCGAAGTGTGGAACACAATCATGAAGCGGTAAATACCGCTCCTGGAATTAAACTATTACATCCAGTCCATAAGACAAGTCTATGCTGACCACTAATGATTTAACTATTTAGTGAATATGAAAGGGAATACAGCAAAAGTCATTTATTAATACAGAATAAAGGAATATAGACCTTTTGATTATGAATAGTCTAATACAAACAGGAAGCAAGGTAATACCAGGAGAGAGACAAATAGCCAGGTGAATAGTGTTTCTTTTCCACTTGAACTTCAGAGCTGCACAGAGGGAGAGCGAGACTTTGATACTAATAAGTAAGTTGAACACTTTAAATCAATTATAAATATGTGTTTGAATTGACTAAGCTGTTATTATTTAACAGGCTGTACTGAAAGTCCTTTAGGATTGTTTAAAGTCGTCTGACTTGAAGAACAATAAAGGACTATCAAAGACTAATTTCATTAATAGTATGTTGATAAGAAGACCTATTACTGTTTTATATCATTACCCACTAGGGAGTTTTGGTCATCTGAACAAATATCACATTAATCATTTGGGAATCCTTTAAAAGTTGTCTGACTTCTTAAAGAGCCATAAATGACTAAAGCTGGGTACAAGCTAAACGACATGAAAATAATACGATATCACTCATGATTTCTCTTGAACTCCCTGGAACTCCCGGACAAACGCTATTGTGCATAAACACTGAGCGATTTTACAAACATCCAAATGGTATACATGAGTCTTCCTATACTACCAAATTGTTGGGTTTCAGCCTAATGTAAGTACTGGGGCAGGCAGCTCTTCAGGAGGGGATAAATAGTGTTCATTTTGTCTTTTTTTCATTTATATATGGCTAGGTTAGTTAGGTTTACACCTACTGAATGCTGTTACATGCTAGATTGCTCTGCTTTGTTTTTGGCTTGTCTTAATGAAGTGTTTGTACTTCATTCTCCTGTGATGGATCCTTTTCGCTATCAAGTTATGGCATCATGTGCTGCAGCTGTGGTGTTAGCTGAAAGGGAGAAGGCTCAGTATGGGAGATGCTTGAGATCATGCTGGACAATGAAGTGGCTGCTGCAAAGGGATTGTCACATGTCACTGCTTGTGGAGATTCGGGAGAACAATCCTGAGGACTACTGCAACTTCCTGTGCATGGATGATTCCACCTTCCAGGAGTTGCCGAGTCTGGTGAGAGGCTTATTACTACCCTGTGCTCCTGGCAAGTCTCTGGCTGACTTAAAGTTTGGCTCCCTCATGTTCCCTCAAGCCTTGGACCTCATCAAACCAGAGACCTGCAGAGCCATCCTTACGGTCTTTAAGCAGAAATACTTTAAGGTAAGAAAAACACCACACTTTCATTTCTTGTGGAAGTTTTTTTTTTTTTAGTAAAAGTAAACAAACTGTCCTGTCTGAAGATGGAATTTTTGAGTGTTTTTTTTTAATGTAACAATATATTTTGAAAAATGAAATAGTATAAAATGCATTACAAAAGGTACATTATAGTGCACATAGAAAAGAATATAGAAAACTTAAAATTATAAAACTGGATCAGCCTGAGTTGGAGCCTCCATCTCCAGCATGGCAGAATAAATTCCACTTGAAATGCTTGAGGAGGAATAGGTGGTTGGGGGCACCATCATGCTTGTACTGGAGGGATAGTTGGGGGCTGAGGGATTGTGGGTTCATGAGGCATTATGCCTGTGTTGGTGGGATAGATGGTTGGGGCCTGAGGGATTGTGGTGGCCTCCTTATCTTATTTGCTGGTGTAAGGGGTGTAATGGTTTCAGACTCACTTTCCTCCATTTCATTTACCATATTGGTGGCAGTTTCAATTTCCAAATCCAGTGTTGATGTCTATAAAAGAATACGATTTTTAAAAACTTAATTTATTTAATGTTTGGGTTTTTTTTGCATTCTAGTTCCCTACAGCTGTGGACGACTGGCAAAGCATTGCTGAGGAGTTTGATTTGTGGTGAAACTTCCCTAACTGCAGGGGAGCCATTGATTGAAATCATGTGAGAATAACCCCACCTGCAAACAGTGGATCCTTGTACTAAACTACAAGGGATTGTTCAGTAATGTTATGATGGCCATAATCACTGGTAACTGAATTTCTAGTTGTGGACGTTTGCAAGAATGACCATACTTCGGATGGTGGGTCCTTGAAATAGATGGCTTTCTACAAAAGGCTCATCTCCAAAACTCTCAATTTGCCATCTGCTGAGGAAACCAAGTACAATCTAAATTTTCATGAAGCTGTATGCGCAAAGTGGGCTGACCAAGGAGAAGTGTATCTTCAACTATTGGCTATCCAGGGCATGTTGTGTTGTGGAGAACTCATTTTGGCATCCTCAGCAATCCGTTCAGGATATTCCACACAGCAATCAACCTATGTGTGGGCAAGATACATTGGGTTGTGTTGACATGCTGTGCCCTGCATAATTTTCTGAGGCGGAAGAGCAGCCCCCCAAAAATATTGTCCAGCTGTGCCAGATGACTCAGACCACCTAGCGAACACGGATTAGTGGTGTTCTGTGGCCTCATCAGGAGCTCTACAATTGGCCTCTGGGCACAGAAAAATAGCCAGGGAGGAATTCCTGATCTATTTTAATGGAGTGAGGGCAGTTCCATGGCAGGAAGAGTGCATAAAATAAACTAAACAATAAAAATCAAACACTAAGTAGAGACTACTAATCATTTTACATGGTGTGTTTACATTGTGTCTCTACTTACCAAATCCACACTGGCTGTTTCCTCTTCTTCCACCTCCTCTCCTAAATGTGTGGCCAACACCAAGACTGGGATACAAGCTCCAGTTCCAATGTGAACTTCGCAAGGATGGCTGTTGCACATCATCTTTCCCCACTCCAGATCTTTTTGATTCCTTCCACGTGTTCCTTCAGGAAAAGAGATTTTGGATTTTTTTGCGAACCCAAGTGATGTGCACATCATTGTTGTGGTTCTTACTGTATTCCACTATTTCTTGGAAGGCTTGGTTTTTTTTCACCTTGTTCAAGTAGTCCTTTGCCTTAATTCGCCAGAGGCACTCTCTCTCTCGTTACATGTCGATGAAACCTGACTACATTTCCCAGTTCCTCTCTCTAGCCATATCAGTGAAAAATGTTTTATTCAAGTATTTCTTAGTTTAGTGATGTTTTTATAAATAATTTTTAATTTTTTTGGTGTTTCAATAAAGATTTTAATCTTTTAGTGGTGTGCACTATTTTAGGTTTTTATTTTTTAAACTTAAAAAAATGGTTTTCAAAAAATATATAGTATAGTGTCACATTAATAAGTTTCATTCACACAAAAATTGCTGGGCACCAGTAAATATTTGGTAGCATCTGTGTGGGTTCAGTATGAGTTGCGGATGGACGGGATGCTGGCAGTCAGTATACCGACAGTGGCATCCCATCCATCAGAATTTCGACAGCCCCCCCATTAAGCCCCCTAACCCTGCCTTGTGGATGCCTAACACTCCCTGCTAAGTGCCTAACCCTACCTTCCCCGCTGCCTAAACCTAACACTCCATGCTGAGTGCCTAACCCTAACCTCCCCTTCTATGTGCCTAACCTTCCGTCCCTGGTCCCCAACCCTAACCTTCCCATGGCTGCTCACTAACCCCTCTTCTGTTGCCTAAACCTAAACACCCCTGCACACGGCAGGACTGCAGCACGTCCCACTGTCCGAACGATTGGTTTGTCTGTATTTTGACGCCGGGTTTGTGTCCTCATTCAGGACCCCATCATTGGTATATCGACCGCCGGGATCCCGTTCGTCGAAAAGGTAACTGCTTCCCATCTGTGTGGCCAGAGCCGGCCCTAACCAATATGATGCCCTAGGCAAGATTTTGGCTGGTGCCCCCTAGCACCGCCGCTAGTTCTGCCTCTAACCCTGCACCCCTTTCCCAACACTAGCAGTCCTCATTTTGTCCTCGGTAGTGTACACACTGGACAATATAATCCTGGTCATTAACAACATTGTTGAAATTGAGCTGCATAGTACAGACAAGAGAGGATGCCGGTAGCGACCCGTGGAAGTGCGCATCGCTAGCCATATAGTGCGTATTGGACAATAAAACAAATTTGTTGTTACAAATGGTCGTTATTGGCAAATTTGTTTAAAAAGTTGTCTAGTGTGCACCCAGCTTAAGATGACCACTCATTAATAGTAAGTACAGTATCAGAAAAAGGTAAAACTTACGGGTCTAATATTGATTCAGAAAGTGATTCTACCATATTATCTAATAGGAAATTTCTGTCATCCGAAGAAACATCATATTATCCGTATGGGAATAAAAACCACTTAACATTAATTGAAGGAAAAGTAAGTAGTTTATGTAGTCTGATAGCTAATTTTATTGCTAATTGTAGACATTAGGGAATTAGGAGTCCTATAATTAACTAACACTAAACTGTTATGGTAAAGCCCATGTTCATTTGTAATATGCAAAAAATGTGAATATATAGGATATAACAAACTAGTCTAATTGAAGTTGATATAGCTATTCAAATGCTGGTTGGGCACAATTGTAAATTTACTATATTATTTTAAATTAATACCAATGCTATGTATATTGGATATCTTTTTGTAAACCAATGCTGTTAAGTGTGAGAGGAGTTATTTAAAATATTCTGATTGCAGAATTGTTGACTGGTTTTGCTGTAACTACTTTTGATGATACTGAGACACCCTTTTTCCATTCCCAAAGACACCCCTGAGCACATGCATAGACAGAACTTTGTGGGCCCCATAGAAAATTTTTGAAGGGGCCCCTGTCCCAATGCTTTCTAGAGCAGAGGTTCTCAAATGTGGTCATCAAGACACCCTAAAAGTCTAAGGGGTCTATTTACTAAGCCTTGGAAGGAGATAAAGTTGACCGCGATAAAGTACCAGCCAACCAGATCCTAACTGTCCATTTTTCAAACACAGCCTGTGACATGGCAGTTAGGAGCTGATTGGCTGGTATTTAATCTTCGTCGACTTTATCTCCATCCAAGGCTTAGTAAACAGACCCCTAAGTTTTAAGGAATAATCATGGCTGAGCACAGATGTTTAAATCAAATTAACGGAGTTACTAATTAAGTCACCTGTGCCTAAGCATAGTTATCCTTATAACCTGGACCATTGGGGTGCTTTGAGTTCAGTGTTTGGGAACTTTGTTCTAGAGAGTAACCTCTCCGCAGCAGTTGTTAATTGTATGACCCATAATAATGTCCTTGTTTATTTTCAAAACCATAGTAGTACCTTATTTACATTGGCGTTTCTATAATGGGTGCAGTGTGTGCGGTGCACAGGGGCCCTTTAGTCCAGGGGGGGCACACACTGCACCCATTTCTCCTATACTTACCTTTTCGGAGTCCATCGCTGACTGTGTGTGGGCCCCCTGCTCTCCGGTAGCTGTCGCGCCGCTGCTAGCGCACTGACCACTAGAGACTCTGGCACAGTGCCAGAGTCTACAGCGCATGCGCAGGACTCCGAAAAAAATGGCGTGGCAGCCATTTTTCGGAGTCTTGCGCATGCGCTGTAGACTCTGGCACTGTGCGAGAGTCTACAGTGCTCAGAGCGCTAGCAGCGGCGCAACGGCTACAGGAGAGGAGGGGGCCCACACACGGAGTCTGCACACGGGTCCCCTCCTCTCTAGAGACGCCCCTGCTTAGGTAATATTATATTATGTCACATAGTAGTGCCCTAGTTTCTTTTATGTCTCATTGTAGGGCTATAAAAATGGAATTGTAACAAAGTACAGTGGCGCTAAATCTGAACCATAAAAAACAAATAGATAATCACCCTTATAATAATCCTCAATGTGGATCAGTTCCTAAATAAGGGGAGATAATCCATACGACGTTCAATTTCTTCTTTTGACTCTATTTGAAAATGAAATCTAATAAAACAAGAAGAAACATTTTATACTATTTCAACCACACTGTGCTTAACGCGTTTCGGAACCTCCTCGATATCGTAACCGGAACCGCGATATTTAATTATGGATTGTAATTAACTGTGATTAATCTTGGGTATAAAAAGGGGGTATTGTAGAGTCACCACACATGCTTCTGACGAAGGATCGAGGAGGATCCGAAACGCGTTAAGCACAGTGTGGTTCGTGAGTCCAGGACGGTTTTGCTGTGGAGATCTCCGGTGGCTGACACTTTTACCCGGGCTGTGTCAACTCCCTTTCGCTGACGTCCTAGTGGATGCTGGGAACTCCGTAAGGACCATGGGGAATAGACGGGCTCCGCAGGAGACTGGGCACTCTAAAAGAAAGATTAGGTACTATCTGGTGTGCACTGGCTCCTCCCTCTATGCCCCTCCTCCAGACCTCAGTTAGAATCTGTGCCCGGCCAGAGCTGGGTGCTCCTAGTGGGCTCTCCTGAGCTTGCTAGAAAAGAAAGTATTTGTTAGGTTTTTTATTTTCAGTGAGATCTGCTGGCAACAGACTCACTGCTACGTGGGACTGAGGGGAGAGAAGCAAACCTACCTGCTTGCAGCTAGCTTGTGCTTCTTAGGCTACTGGACACCATTAGCTCCAGAGGGTTCGAACACAGGGCCTGACCTCGATCGTCCGTTCCCGGAGCCGCGCCGCCGTCCCCCTTGCAGAGCCAGAAGACAGAAGAGAAGCAATGAAATCGGCGGCAGAAGACTCCTGTCTTCATTAAGGTAGCGCACAGCACCGCAGCTGTGCGCCATTGCTCCCACAGCACACCACACACTCCGGTCACTGTAGGGTGCAGGGTGCTGGGGGGGGGGGGGGCGCCCTGGGCAGCAATTATAATACCTTTTGGCACTTAAAATACACATAATACAGTCTGAAAACTGTATATGTGTAAAAAACCCCACCATTAAGTTACATAAAACGCGGGACAGAAGCCCGCCGCTGAGGGGGCGGGGCCTTCTTCCTCAGCACACCAGCGCCATTTTCCCTTCACAGCTCCGCTGGAAGCAGTTCCCCAGGCTCTCCCCTGCAGTATCCTGATACAAGAAGGGTAAAAAAGAGAGGGGGGCACATAAATTTAGGCGCAAATAAGATATTTAAGCAGCTATTGGGTAAATCACTTTTTATAGTGTAAATCCCTGTGTTATATAGCGCTGTGGTGTGTGCTGGCATACTCTCTGTCTCCCCAAAGGACTTTGTGGGGTCCTGTCCTCAGTCTGAGCATTCCCTGTGTGTGTGAGGTGTGTCGGTACGGCTGTGTGTGTCGACATGTTTGATGAGGAGGGTTACGTGGAGGCGGAGCAGGGGCAGATAAGTGTGGTGTCGCCCCCGACGGGGCCGACACCTGATTGGATGGATATGTGGAAGGTCTTAACTGACAGTGTCAACTCCTTACATAAACGGTTCGATGACGCAGCAGCCTTGGGACAGCCGGGGTCTCAGCCCGCGCCTGCCCAGGCGACTCAGAAGCCGTCAGGGGCTCATAAACACCCGCTAGCTCAGATGGTAGACACAGATGTCGACACGGAGTCTGACTCCAGTGTAGATGAGGATGAGACAAATGTACAGTCTACAAAAGCCATCCGATGCATGATTACTGCAATGAAAGATGTATTGCACATTTCTGATATTAACCCGGTTACCACCAAGAGGGGTATTATGTTTGGGGAGAAAAAGCAGCCAGTGACTTTTCCCCCATCTGATGAATTAAATGATTTGTGTGAAGAAGCATGGAGTTCCCCTGATAAGAAACTAGTGATTTCTAAGAGGTTACTGATGGCGTACCCTTTCCCGCCAACGGATAGGTTACGTTGGGAAACATCCCCTAGGGTGGACAAGGCGCTGACACGCTTATCTAAAAGGGTGGCACTGCCGTCTCAGGATACGGCCGCCCTAAAGAAGCCTGCGGATAGAAAGCAGGAAGCTATCCTGAAGTCTGTGTATACACACTCTGGTACTCTACTGAGACCTGCTATTGCTTCAGCGTGGATGTGTAGTGCTGCAGCAGCATGGACTGATACCCTGTCAGACAACATTGATTCCCTCGACAGGGATACTGTTTTGCTAACCGTCGAACATATAAAAGACGTTGTCTTATATATGCGGGATGCCCAGAGGGACATTTGCCTGCTGGCATCTAGAATTAATCCAATGTCCATTTTTGCCAGGAGAGTATTATGGACTCGGCAGTGGACAGGTGATGCTGATTCTAAAAAACACATGGAGGTTTTGCCTTATAAGGGTGAGGAATTGTTTGGGGACGGTCTCTTGGACCTCGTATCCACAGCAACTGCTGGGAAGTCGACTTTTTTACCTCAGGTTCCCTCACAGCCTAAGAAATCACCGTATTATCAAGTACAGTCCTTTCGGCCTCAGAAAGGCAAGCGGGTCAGAGGAGCATCCTTTCTGGCCAGAGGCAAGGGTAGAGGAAAGAAGCTGCACCAGGCAGCCAGATCCCAGGAACAAAAATCCTCCCCTGCTTCCACTAAGTCCACCGCATGACGTTGGGGCTCCACAGGCGGAGCCAGGTGCGGTGGGGGCGCATCTCCGAAACTTCAGCAACCAGTGGGTTCGCTCACAAGTGGATCTCTGGGCTGTACAAATTGTATCTCAGGGATACAAGCTGGAGTTCGAGGCGACTCCCCCTCGCCGTTACCTCAAATCAGCCTTGCCAGCTGCTCCCAGGGAAAGGGAGGTAGTACTGGCGGCAATTCACAAGCTGTACCTCCAGCAGGTGATAATCAAGGTCCCCCTCCTTCAACAGGGCAGGGGTTACTATTCCACAATGTTTGTGGTACCGAAACCGGACGGTTCGGTGAGACCCATTCTGAATTTTAAATCCTTGAACACTTATATAAAGAAGTTCAAGTTCAAAATGGAATCGCTCAGGGCGGTTATTGCAAGCCTGGAAGAGGGGGATTTTATGGTGTCGCTGGACATCAAGGATGCTTACTTGCATGTCCCCATTTACCCACCTCACCAGGAATACCTCAGGTTTGTGGTACAGGACTGTCATTACCAATTCCAGACGTTGCCGTTTGGTCTCTCCACGGCACCGAGAATATTTACCAAGGTAATGGCCGAAATGATGATACTGTAGGGAGTTATAACTATCCCGTACTTGGACGATCTCCTCATAAAGGCGAGGTCCAGAGAGCAGTTGTTGGTCAGTGTAGCACTCTCTCAGGAAGTGTTGCAACAGCACGGCTGGATTCTGAATATCCCAAAGTCGCAGCTGATTCCTGCGACGCGTCTGCTTTTCCTGGGCATGATTCTGGACACAGAACAGAAGAAGGTGTTTCTCCCGGTGGAGAAGGCCCAGGAATTGTCATCTCTGGTCAGGGACCTCCTGAAACCAAAACAGGTGTCGGTGCATCACTGCACGCGAGTCCTGGGAAAGATGGTGGCTTCTTACGAAGCAATTCCCTTCGGCAGGTTCCATGCAAGGATCTTTCAGTGGGATCTGTTGGACAAATGGTCCGGATTGCATCTTCAGATGCATCGGTTGATCACCCTGTCCCCAAGGGCCAGGGTGTCTCTGCTGTGGTGGCTGCAGAGTGCTCATCTTCTCGAGGGCCGCAGGTTCGGCATACAGGACTGGGTCCTGGTGACCACGGATGCAAGCCTCCGAGGATGGGGGGCAGTCACTCAGGGAAGAAACTTCCAAGGACAGTGGTCAAGTCTGGAGACTTCACTACACATAAATATACTGGAACTAAGGGCCATTTACAACGCCCTGAGTCAAGCAGAGCCCCTGCTTCAAAACCACCCAGTACTGATTCAATCAGACAACATCACGGCGGTCGCCCATGTAAACCGCCAGGGCGGCACGAGAAGCAGGATGGCAATGGCAGAAGCCACAAGGATTCTTCGATGGGCGGAGAATCACGTGCTAGCACTGTCAGCAGTGTTCATTCCGGGAGTGGACAACTGGGAAGCAGACTTCCTCAGCAGGCACGACCTCCACCCGGGAGAGTGGGGACTTCATCAAGAAGTCTTCACACAGATTGTAAATCGCTGGGAACTGCCACGGGTGGACATGATGGCGTCCCGCCTCAACAAAAAGCTAAAAATATATTGCGCCAGGTCAAGGGACCCTCAGGCGATAGCTGTGGACGCACTAGTGACACCGTGGGTGTACCAGTCGGTTTGTGTGTTCCCTCCTCTTCCTCTCATACCCAAGGTACTGAGGATAGTAAGAAAGAGAGGAGTAAGAACTATACTCATCGTTCCGGATTTGCCAAGAAGAACTTGGTACCCAGAACTACAAGAAATTATCTCAGAGGACCCATGGCCTCTGCCTCTCAGACAGGACCTGTTGCAGCAGGGGCCCCGTCTGTTCCAAGACTTACCGCGGCTGCGTTTGACGGCATGGCGGTTGAACGCCGGATCCTAACGGAAAAGGGCATTCCAGATGAAGTGATTCCTACGCTGATAAAAGCTAGGAAGGATGTGACATGGACACGGCAGAATTGAGGACTCGTCCCCAATTTCTCCCAAAGGTGGTATCAGCGTTTCATTTGAACCAACCTATTGTGGTGCCTGCGGCTACTCGGGACTTGGAGGATTCCAAGTTGCTGGACGTAGTCCGGGTTTGAAAATTTATGTTTCCAGGACGGCTGGAGTCAGGAAAACTGACTCGCTATTTATCCTGCATGCACCCAACAAGCTGGGTGCTCCTGCTTCAAAGCAAACTATTGCTCGCTGGATCTGTTGCACGATTCAGCTGGCACATTCTGCGGCTGGACTGCTGCATCCTAAATCAGTGAAAGCCCATTCCACAAGGAAGGTGGGCTCTTCTTGGGCGGCTGCCTGAGGGGTCTCGGCTTTACAGCTTTGCCGAGCTGCTACTTGGTCGGGTTCAAACACATTTGCTAAATTCTACAAGTTTGATACCCTGGCTGAGGAGGACCTTTAGTTTGCTCATTCGGTGCTGCAGAGTCATCCGCACTCTCCCGCCCGTTTGGGAGCTTTGGTATAATCCCCATGGTCCTTACGGAGTTCCCAGCATCCACTAGGACGTCAGAGAAAATAAGAATTTACTCACCGGTAATTCTATTTCTCGTAGTCCGTAGTGGATGCTGGGCGCCCGTCCCAAGTGCGGACTCTCTGGAATACATGTATATAGTTATTGCTTCACTAAAGGGTTATTGTTATGAGCCATCCGTAAAAGGAGGCTCAGTTGTTGTTCATACTGTTAACTGGGTATGGTTATCACAAGTTGTACAGTGTGATTGGTGTGGCTGGTATGAGTCTTACCCTGGATTCTAAATCCTTTCCTTGTTGTGTCAGCTCTTCCGGGCACAGTTTCCCTAACTGAGGTCTGGAGGAGGGGCATAGAGGGAGGAGCCAGTGCACACCAGATAGTACCTAATCTTTGTTTTAGAGTGCCCAGTCTCCTGCGGAGCCCGTCTATTCCCCATGGTCCTTACGGAGTTCCCAGCATCCACTACGGACTACGAGAAATAGAATTACCGGTGAGTAAATTCTTATTTTTTCCATCGTGGGAGCCCTGGAGACTCTCCCTTCAGACCAGAGAGTACTCTGTGTGGAGTGATGTATTACATGCTTTTGTTCATTTTTTTATATTGTGAGTGCGGTATTGTAAATAAAAGAATCCTTTTATATAAAAGGTATTGCACTATTACTTTTCCTCTGTGCATCCACTACATATTGCTTTAAAGCAGTGGGCACAGGTTTTTGTTTTATCAGGTTTGTGTGAAAACCAGGGAAACATCTTTAAATTGACAATCTGGATCTGGGAAATCAGCTGAGGATGGATTAATGATATGCTTTTATACACTTCGTTATTGTGAGTGTAATGGTCTATTAATAAAATAATCCTTCTCATATTGGCGGTATTGCACGATTATTTGTCTTCTGTGCCGTTAAATGCACTTTGCCTCAAACTGAGTTTTGACGCTGAGTGGGCACAGTTTCTTCTTGTTTTATTAGATTTCATTTTCGAATTATCTCCCCTTATTTAGGAACTGATCCACATTGAGGATTATTATAAGGGTGATTATCTATTTGTTTTTTATGGTTCAGATTTAGCGCCACTGTATTTTGTTACAATTCCATTTTTATAGCCCTACAATGAGACATAAAAGATTACATTGTATTTGAAGGTTACCATTTGAGAGACCTTTTTTTAACATCAATACGGGCTGCTTTATTTGTTTATTGCGCACTATTTATATGTCCTATCTACATTGATCTCATTGTAGGGCTGCCAGTAAATATTATGAAACACAGTACCCCAATTTCTCATTATGATGTATATTGTCCCAAGTTCATATTATGGCACATTGCGGTGCCACCAGTTCATATTTTGCCTATTACAGTGCATCCAGTTCATATTATGCCACACTATAGTGCCTCCACTTCATATTGTGTCACATTACAGTACTCTAGTTCATATTATTTAACGTTATAATGCACTTCAGTTCATTACAATGAGCAAGTAAAGGGGCACAACTAGATATATAGTAGCCCCCAAGGCAAAAGCTTGAAATGTGCCACCCAGGGGTGAAAATTTTATACAACACACAAATTTTATACAACACACTTTGACAGGGAAAGTGGCCCCTCCTCAGCTATGAGCCCCATAGCAGCTGTACTCCCTGCACATATGGTAGCTACGCCCTTTTTTTTTTTTTTTTTTTACTGTTTCATAGGAAATTAAATTGTTAAAATTTGATGTTTTTCTAATTATTGTCAAGGAATAATTGTCACACTCAACATCAAACAAAATAAACATATATCCAAAGTGTTTTTTAAATGTAAACTACAAGTCAGATAAAGTTAAAGGTTCTCCCCAGAAAAACCTATTCACTAATATATCTATATATATCTATATATCTATATCTATATATATATATATCTATATATATATATATATGTTGTAACACTGTACGGGTACAAGGTTCCGTTTCCTGGGATAAATGGCAGCCTGCAGCAGCTGAGGAACCACACAAGTCCAGTTTCCGGTACAACTGGCCCCAGCCAGTTTTATTATACAGAAAATAAAACAAACAGCAAAAGAAAATACCTTGCCTGTCCGGCACTAACTAAACACAAGATGTTCCTAACTATCACTAAAACAAAAACACAGAGTTCTCCAGTAAACACTGTATAGCTCACTTGTATCAGGAAGCGTGTTTCTCTCACAGAGACACTGCAGTCTTCCCAGGCAGTCTGCACACCCTAATCAGGCCAGCAGCTCTATAACACTCTTACACAGCTGAAAGCCTGATTAGCCTTCTGTGAGGCCAAAGACCCGAACTGGGCCCAATGTCTGGAACTTGCCCCATCTCTCTTTCAGGGCCCTTACCCAGCTTTTCCAACAAACTGAAAAGGTTCTAACAAAACAAAACATATTCCTAGAAGTTTTCATTTATCTAATACATGTAAGACAAGAACCTGGGACAAACATACCTGCCCTCAAACACTATCCCAGTGTTCTTGTCACATATCCCCCTCCCCTGTTTCGACCTAGGGGCCGGAACACTTGTAGCCCCCAAACAGAAGATGCGGGACAATGCATCTGCGTTAGCCAATTGTGTACCCGGTCTATGTTCGACAGTAAACTTAAAATCCTGCAACGCTAGAAACCATCTAGTTACATGAGCATTCTTGCCTCTATTTACATACATCCATTTTAAAGGGGCATGATCCGTCACTAGTCTGAATTGTCTACCCAAGAGGTAATATCTCAAGGTATCTAGTGCCCACTTAATGGCCAAAGCCTCCTTTTCCACAATGGCATACCTTTTTTCATGCTCATTGAGTTTCCTACTCAAATAAATGATAATGTGTTCGTCCCCATCTCTGGTTTGGGACAGCACAGCGCCTATCCCTACCTCTGAGGCATCTGTCTGTACCACAAATTCTTTTGAAAAATCTGGTGTTATCAATACCGGTTGTGAACACAAAGCCACTTTTAACGCTTGGAACGCTTTTTCTGCATCAGGGTTCCATTTCACCATATTTGACTGCTTCCCTTTGTTAAGGTCTGACAACGGCACAGCTGTGGTCGCAAAATTGGGAATAAACCGTCTATAGTACCCAGTTATTCCCAAAAGAGCCCTTACCTGTTTTTTATTCACTGGACGAGGCCAGTTTTGAATAGCAAAAATTTTATTCAATTGGGGCCTAATTAGACCTTTGCCTATGGTGAAGCCCAAGTATTTGACCTCCTCCATTGCGAGGCAGCACTTCTTTGGGTTAGCAGTTAACCCTGCCTCTCTGATTGAGTCCAGTACTGCTTGTACTTTAACCAAATGGGACCCCCAGTCTGTACTGTGAATTACCACATCATCCAAATAGGCAGCTGCATATTTTCTATGGGGCCTCAAAATTTTATCCATCGCCCGTTGAAAGGTTGCTGGAGCCCCATGCAACCCAAAGGGTAACATCTTATACTGGTACAGCCCCTCCTGAACCGAAAAGGCTGTTTTTTCTTTTGCGCTGTCAGATACAGGTATTTGTCAGTAACCTTTGGTCAGGTCCAATGTGGTGAACCTGGCTGTTCCCAGCCTTTCTATAAGCTCATCCACACGGGGCATGGGGTACGCGTCAAACTTGGACACCTCATTTAACTTACGAAAGTCATTACAGAAGCGTATGCTACCGTCGGGCTTCGGGATGAGAACTATGGGACTGGACCACTCACTGTTAGATTCCTCTATGACTCCAAGTTCTAACATGGTTTTAACTTCTTTAGAAACAGCTTCTCGCTGAGCTTCAGGAATCCTATATGGCTTTAAATGAACCCTGACCCCTGGTTCTGTAACAATGTCATGTTTTATTATAGTCGTTCGGCCAGGGAGCTCTGAAAATATCTCCCTATTTTGGATGAGAAATTCTTTAACCTGATTGTTCTGATCAGCTGATGACACCTATACTACGGGAAGCAACCGAGGTGAAGACACCGAAGGGTAAGGCTCCGCTGACAGAGACAACCTATCTTTCCAGGGTTTGATTAAGTTAACATGGTAGATTTGTTCGGGTTTTCTCTTTCCTGGCTGGTATACTTTGTAATTAACCTCATTCACTTTTTCCCTAATCTCAAATGGACCCTGCCATTTAGCTAGGAATTTGCTTTCCACAGTGGGTACCAAAACAAGAACTCTTTCTCCAGGAGCAAATTCCCGTATCTTGGCACTCCGGTTATATACCCTCTGTTGAGCACTTTGGGCCTGTTCCATGTGCTCTCTGACAATAGGTACCACGGCTGCAATCCTATCCTGCATTTGTGTTACATGTTCAATAACGCTTCTATAAGGAGTGGGCTGTCCTTCCCACGTCTCTTTGGCAATGTCCAACAACCCTCTGGGGTGTCTACCATACAACAAATCAAATGGAGAAAACCCCGTAGAGGACTGAGGAACTTCTTTGATGGCCATTAACAAGTAGGGCAACAAACAATCCCAGTTTTTCCCATCTCTCTCAACAACCTTTTTTAACATACTTTTTAATGTTTTATTAAACCCGTCAGTTTGGGGATGGTAGATGGACGTCCTGAGGTGAGTGACCTTAAATAATTTGCACAATTCTTTCATGATCCTTGACATAAATGGAGTACCTTGGTCAGTCAAAATTTCTTTTGGTATTCCCACTCTACTAAAAACCTGCACCAGCTCCCTAGCTATCGCCTTGGTTGTGATAGTGCGTAAAGGGACAGCCTCAGGATATCGAGTGGCATAGTCCATAATTACCAGGATATACTGATGGCCCCGAGCAGACTTTAACAAGGGCCCCACGAGATCCATGGCTATTCGTCAAACGGGACCTCTATAATAGGCATGGGCACTAGTGGGCTCCTGAAATGGGGTCTAGGGGCATGATACTGGCATTCAGGACAGGAAGAACAATATTCAGACACTTCTTTATAAACCCCAGGCCAAAAGAACCTTTGTAAAACTCTTTCAGTGTTTTTTTCTGCCCCTAAATGTCCTTCGGTAACGTGACTATGAGCTAAATCTAGTACCGTTCTCCGGTAAGGCTGGGGAACTACCAGCTGTTCCACCACATCCTCACCTCTTTTGACAATGTGGTACAAGAGCTCATTACAGATGGCCATGTGGGGATACGTAACCCTGTCACCTGGTACCACAGGTTCCCCATTAACAACCTTAACATTCTCTCTAGCCTTTATTAAGGTAGAATCCTTTAACTGTTCAGACGCAACCAGATCCTTCTTTACCTCCAGGTCAGGCACGCTTTCAGTTCTAACTACTATGTCTCTGTTCCCAGCAAGAGGGTCCTCACTGGACTCCCCATCTGTCACTTCCCCAGCCAAACTAGCAAAAGGCAAAGGGTCAGAAAGTTCCGAAGATACACATACATCCATAAAATCACCGGTATTATCAACTGACTCTTTACTTCTCACATCTGTTGATAACCGTGATTCCCACAGTTTCCAAAAATGAGGAAAATCCCTCCCTATTATGGCCTCATGCACCAAGGTGGGGACCAGTCCTACTTTAACAATTGCTGACCCACAACAAGTTTCTATATTCACTTCAGCAGTGACAATGTTGGGTATCCCCATGTATGCAAGTTACCCCAATAGGTATTTGCTGGACCTTTAAGGGGTTCACTAACCCAGCTTTCACGAGGGTAACTAAACTTCCTGAATCTAGCAAGGCCTCTACCCGGTTACCCTCTAAGAACACATCACACATTTGTTTTTCCAGCTCAGGTGAAGGTACCACAGTACAGGCTACCCTAGCAAAGAAAGACATTCTGCGACATTCAAAGGCAGCATCACATTGCATGGGTTCTTGCGTGACTGGGCAATTGGCAATAACATGACCTGGCATACCACACCTAAAACATTTAACCACACGATTATCAACCCGTTTGGTCAGCATAGACCGTTCTAGCCCCATTGGCCTGTCTCCAGGGCCAGTGTTTACAGTCTCTCCAGCCTTGCGTTCTCTTAACCGCCCAGCAACGTTTTCCCACGGAACAGTCTTACCAGTCTTTACTGAAGGGCGCTGTCGAGGATCTATGGGTTGCTGGGTGGTCATCAGTAGTTCCTCCGCTGCCAAATACCTCTCTACCATGTCCACTAATTGGTCAGCAGTACCCGGGTTTCCATGGCTCACCCACTTGCGCAGGACCATGGGCAAAGATCTCAAGTAGCGGTCCATGACGACTCTTTCAACCATCTGGGGACCAGTTAATGTCTCTGGCTGTAACCATTTTTTTGTTAGCTGAATAAGGTCGTGCATCTGGGAGCGAGGCGGCTTCTCCATGGCGTACACCCAACGGTGCACCCATTGTGCTCGTACTGACAGCGTGACTCCCAGGCGCGGGTCAGGATCTAAGTCTTGAGTTTATCATAGTCCCGAGCCTCAGCAGGGCTTAAATCAAAGTACGCTTTTTGGGGCTCACCTGACAGAAAAGGTGCCAGCAGACTGGCCCACTGTGCTTTCGGCCAGTTCTCACGCTCGGCAGTCCTTTCAAACGTGGTCAGGTAGGCCTCCACATCATCAGCCTCTGTCATTTTCTGCAGGAAGTGACTGGCCCGTATAGAACTAGAGCTGGTCGGAGCACTGACGGCCATATCTCCAATCCGGGCTGCAAGGCTCTGCACCACTTCTGTTAAGGCCTCTCGCTGTAGTCTCCAATTTTCCTCCATTGCCACCTGCTGCTGTCTGTTGGCCTCCTGCTGAGCCGCTGTAGCTTGCAGCAAGGCTTTAAGCAGTTCCTCCATGTCGACAGATTTTTCAGGCGGCTTTGTAGCTGCTTTCACCCAGGACATATATCAAATCCTCAGGGCGAGTCTCAGTAACTTCACACTGGGCTGTATCTGCATAAACCACCGTTTTCTGCAGGCCTCACAAAGCTGCTGCTTTCACTTATGCACAGAACGGCATGCTCGCATTCTCCACCATGTTGTAACACTGTAAGGGTACAAGGTGCCATTTCCTGGGATAAATGGCAGCCTGCAGCAGCTGAGGAACCACACAAGTCCAGTTTCCGGTACAACTGGCCCCAGCCAGTTTTATTATACAGAAAATAAAACAAACAGCAAAAGAAAATACCTTGCCTGTCCGGCACTAACTAAACACAAGATGTTCCTAACTATCACTAAAACAAAAACACAGAGTTCTCCAGTAAACACTGTATAGCTCACTTGTATCAGGAAGCGTGTTTCTCTCACAGAGATCCTGCAGTCTTCCCAGGCAGTCTGCACACCCTAATCAGGCCAGCAGCTCTATAACACTCTTACACAGCTGAAAGCCTGATTAGCCTTCTGTGAGGCCAAAGACCCGAACTGGGCCCAATGTCTGGAACTTGCCCCATCTCTCTTTCAGGGCCCTTACCCAGCTTTTCCAACAAACTGAAAAGGTTCTAACAAAACAAAACATATTCCTAGGAGTTTTCATTTTTCTAATACATGTAAGACAAGAACCTGGGACAAACATACCTGCCCTCAAACACTATCCCAGTGTTCTTGTCACAATATATATACATATATACATATACACATATACATACAGTGGGGCAAAAAAGTGTTTGGACAGCCACCAATTGTGCAAGTTGACCCACTTAAAAAGATGAGAGGTCTGTAATTTTCATCATAGGTACACTTCAACTGTGAGAGACAGAATCTGAAAAAAAAAAACCAGGAAATCACGTATGATTTTTAAACAATTTATTTGTATATTTTTGCGGAAAATAAATATTTGAACAATCCAAAAGTTTAACTCAATACTTTGTAATATAAGCTCGGTTGGCAATTACAGAGGTCAAACGTTTCCTGTACTTCTTGACCAGGTTTGCACACACTAGCAGGTATTTTGTCCCACTCTACCATGCAGATCTTCTCTAGATCTGTCATGTTTTAGGGCTGTCGCCGGGCAACACGGACTTTCAACTCCCTCCACAGATTTTCTATTGGGTTGAGGTCTGGAGACTGGCTAGGCCTTGAAATGCTTCTTACGGAGCCACTCCTTAGTTGCCCGGGCGGTGTATTTGGGGTTATTGTCATGCTGGAAGACCCAGCCACGTTCCATCTTCAATGCTCTTACTGAGGAAAGGAGGTTTTTGCCAAAAATCTCACGATACATGGCCCCATTCATCCTCTACTTGATACGAATCAGTCGTCCTGTCCCCTTTGCAGAAATGTAGCCCCAAAGCATGTTTCCACCCCCATGCTTCACAGTGAGTATGGTGTTCTTGGGATGCCATTCATCATTCTTCTCCCTCCAAACACGGCGAGTGGAGTTTATACCAAAAAGTTCGATTTTGCTCTCATCTGACCACATTACATTCTCCCAGTCCTCCTCTGGATCATCCAGATGGTCACTGGCAAACTTTAGACGGGCCTGGACATGTGCTGGCTTAAACAGGGGGACCTTTCAGGCACTGCAGGATTTCAATCCGTGACGACATAGTGTGTTACTAATGGTAACCTTTGTGATTGTGGTCCCAGCTCTCTTGAGGTCATTGACCAGGTCCCCCCCGTGTAGCTCTGGGCTGATTCCTCACCGTTCTCAAGATCATTGACACCCCACGAGGTGAGATCTTGCATGGAGCCCCAGGTCGAGGGAGATTGTCAGTGATCTTGTATTTCCATTTTTTAATAATTGCGCCAACGGTTGATCTCTTCTCACCAAGCTGCTTGCCTATTGTCGAGTAGCTCATCCCAGGCTTGTACAGCTCTACAATTTTGTCCTTGGTGTCCTTAGATAGCTCTCTGGTCTTGGCCATGGTGGAGAGGTAGCAGTCTGATTATTTGAGGGTGTGGACATGTATCTTTTATACAGATAACCAGTTCAAACAAGTGCCATTAATACAGGTAACAATTGGAGGATAGAAGAGCTTCTTAAAGAAGAAGTAACAGGTCTGTGAGATCCAGAAATCTTGCTGCTGGTCGGTGTCCAAATATTTATTTTCCACAAGAATATACAAGTAAATTGTTTAAAATCATACAATGTGATTTCCTGTTTTTTTTTTTTTCCAGATTCTGTCTCACACAGTTGAAGTGTACCTATGATGGAAATTACAGACCTCTCTCATCTTTTTAAGTGGGTCAACTTGCACAATCGGTGGCTGTCCAAATACTTCTTTGCCCAACTGCATGTGTGTGTGTATGTGTATGTGCCCTCTGCCTTACTCCAGCAGCTTAGCTTGGATATGTAAAAGCAGTCCCCAACCGTTGGCACTCCGGTCTAGAGAATCAATCAAAAAATAAGATTTTACTCACCGGTAAATCTATTTCTCGTAGTCCGTAGTGGATGCTGGGAACTCCGTAAGGACCATGGGGAATAGCGGCTCCGCAGGAGACTGGGCACAATTAAAGAAAGCTTTAGGTCACCTGGTGTGCACTGGCTCCTCCCACTATGACCCTCCTCCAAGCCTCAGTTAGGACACTGTGCCCGGACGAGCTGACATAATAAGGAAGGATTTTGAATCCCGGGTAAGACTCTTACCAGCCACACCAATCACACTGTACAACTCGTGATACAATACCCAGTTTAACAGTATGAAAACAACTGAGCCTCTCAACAGATGGCTCAACAATAACCCTTTAGTTAACAGTAACTATGTACAAGTATTGCAGACAATCCGCACTTGGGACGGGCGCCCAGCATCCACTACGGACTACGAGAAATAGATTTACCGGTGAGTAAAATCTTATTTTCTCTGACGTCCTAGTGGATGCTGGGAACTCCGTAAGGACCATGGGGATTATACCAAAGCTCCCAAACGGGCGGGAGAGTGCGGATGACTCTGCAGCACCGAATGAGAGAACTCCAGGTCCTCCTCAGCCAGGGTATCAAATTTGTAGAATTTTGCAAACGTGTTTGCCCCTGACCAAGTAGCAGCTCGGCAAAGTTGTAAAGCCGAGACCCCTCGGGCAGCCGCCCAAGATGAGCCCACCTTCCTTGTGGAATGGGCTTTTACTGATTTAGGATGCGGCAGTCCAGCCGCAGAATGCGCCTGCTGAATTGTGCTACAAATCCAGCGAGCAATAGTCTGCTTAGAAGCAGGAGCACCCAGCTTGTTGGGTGCATACAGGATAAATAGCGAGTCAGTTTTCCTGACTCCAGCCGTCCTGGAAACATAAATTTTCAAGGCCCTGACTACGTCCAGTAACTTGGAGTCCTCCAAGTCCCTAGTAGCCGCAGGCACCACGATAGGTTGGTTCAAGTGAAAAGCTGATACCACCTTAGGAAGAAACTGGGGACGAGTCCTCAATTCTGCCCTATCCATATGGAAAATCAGATAAGGGCTTTTACATGACAAAGCCGTCAATTCTGACACACGCCTGGCCGAAGCTAAGGCCAATAACATGACCACTTTCCACGTGAGATATTTTAGATCCACGGTCTTAAGTGGCTCAAACCAATGTGATTTTAAGAAACTCAACACCACGTTGAGATCCCAAGGTGCCACTGGAGGCACAAACGGGGGCTGAATATGCAGCACTCCCTTCACAAACGTCTGAACTTCAGGCAATGAAGCCAGTTCTTTCTGGAAGAAAATCGACAGAGCCGAGATCTGTACCTTAATGGAGCCTAATTTCAGGCCCATAGTCACTCCTGTTTGTAGGAAATGCAGAAATCGACCTAGTTGAAATTCCTCTGTTGGGGCCTTTTCGGCCTCACACCAAGCAACATATTTCCGCCATATGCGGTGATAATGCTTTGCAGTTACATCTTTCCTGGCTTTAATCAGCGTAGGAATGACTTCCTCCGGAATGCCCTTTTCCTGACTCGACCATAGTCCTTGGAAGTTTCTTCCCTGTGTGACTGCCCCCCAGCCCCGAAGGCTGGCATCCGTGGTCACCAGGACCCAGTCCTGTATGCCGAATCTGCGGCCCTCTAGAAGATGGGCCCTCTGCAGCCACCACAGCAGAGACACCCTGGTTCTTGGAGACAGGGTTATCAGGCGATGCATCTGAAGATGCGATCCGGACCACTGGTCCAACAGGTCCCACTGAAAGATTCTGGCATGGAACCTGCCGAAAGGAATTGCTTCGTAAGAAGCCACCATCTTTCCCAGGACCCGCGTGCAGTGATGCACCGATACCTGTTTCGGTTTCAGGAGGTCTCTGACTAGAGATGACAGCTCCTTGGCTTTCTCCTCCGGGAGAAACACTTTTTTCTGGACTGTGTCCAGGATCATACCCAGGAACAGTAGACGTGTCGTCGGAACCAGCTGTGATTTTGGAATATTCAGAATCCAACCGTGCTGGTGTAGCACCTCCTGAGATAGTGCTACTCCCACCAACAACTGCTCCCTGGACCTCGCCTTTATTAGGAGATCGTCCAAGTATGGGATAATTAAAACTCCCTTTCTCCTTCAGGATCCGGCGTTCAACCGCCATGCCGTCAAACGCAGCCGCGGTAAGTCTTGGAACAGACAGGGCCCCTGCTGCAGCAGGTCCTGTCTGAGCGGCAGAGGCCATGGGTCTTCTGAGATCATCTCTTGAAATTCCGGGTACCACGCTCGCCTTGGCCAGTCCGGAACCACGAGTATTGTTCTTACGCCTCGTTTTCTTATTATTCTCAGTACCCTTGGTATGAGAGGCAGAGGAGGGAACACATAAACTGACTGGTACACCCACGGTGTCACCAGAGCGTCCACAGCTATCGCCTGAGGGTCCCTTGACCTGGCGCAATATCTCTCTATTTTTTTGTTTAGGCGGGACGCCATCATGTCCACTTGTGGACGTTCCCATCGATTTACAATCAGCGTGAAGACTTCTGGATGAAGTCCCCACTCTCCCGGGTGGAGGTCGTGCCTGCTGAGAAAGTCTGCTTCCCAGTTGTCCACTTCCCGGAATGAACACTGCTGACAGTGCTAGTACGTGATTTTCTGCCCATCGGAGAATCCTTGTGGCTTCTGCCATTGCCATCCTGCTACTCGTGCCGCCCTGTCGATTTACATGGGCGACTGCCGTGATGTTGTCTGACTGGATCAGTACCGGCTGTCAATATTTTCTGACAGGGAATCTGACCACGCAGCGGCAGCACTGCACATCCACGCTGACGCAATAGCAGGTCTAAGTATAATGCCTGAGTGTGTATATACAGACTTCAGGATAGCCTCCTGCTTTCTATCAGCAGGCTCCTTGAGGGCGGCCGTATCCGGAGACGGTAGTGCCACCTTTTTAGACAAACGTGTGAGCGCTTTATCCACCCTAGGTGGTGTTTCCCAACGTGACCTATCCTCTGGCGGGAAAGGGAACGCCATAAGTAACTTCTTAGAGATTACCAATCTTTCATCAGGGAAAGCCCACGCTTCTTCACACACTTCATTTAATTCTTCTGATGGGGGAAAGACTACGGGTAGTACTAGTTTTTTCTCCCCAAACATAATACCCTTTTTAGTGGTACCTGGGTTTATATCAGAAATGTGTAACACCTCTTTCATTGCTTCAATCATGCAACAAATGGCCTTAGTGGACATTAGACTAGACTCATCGTCATCGACACTGGTGTCAGTATCCGTGTCGACATCCGAGTCTGCCATCTGAGGTAGCGGGCGTTTTAGAGCCCCCGATGACCTTTGAGACGCCTGGACAGGCACGAGCTGAGAAGCCGGCTGTCCCGCATTTGGCATGTCGTCAAATTTTTTGTGTAAGGAGTCGACGCGTGCACGCGATTCCTTCCATAAGTCCATCCACTCAGGTGTCTGCCCCGCAGGGGGTGACATCCCTTCTATATGCAACTGCTCCGCCTCATTATCCTCATCAAACATGTACCGACACACCGCACACACACAGGGAATGCTCTAACAGAGGACAGGACCCACAAAAGCCCTTTGGGGAGACAGAGTGAGAGTATGCCAGCACACACCAGAGCGCTATATAATGCAGGGACTAACTGAATTATGTCCCCTATAGCTGCTGTTATATATATACTGCGCCTAAATTTAGTGCCCCCCCTCTCTTTTTTACCCTTTTCTGTAGTGTAGACTGCAGGGGAGAGCCAGGGAGCTTCCTTCCAGCGGAGCTGTGAGGGAGAAATGGCGCCAGTGTGCTGAAGGAGATAGCTCCGCCCCTTTTTCGCGGACTATTCTCCCGCTTTTTTCTGGATTCTGGCAGGGGTAATTATCACATATATAGCCTCTGGGGCTATATATTGTGGTATTTTTGCCAGCCAAGGTCTTTTTATTGCTGCTCAGGGCGCCCCCCCCCTAGCGCCCTGCACCCTCAGTGACCAGAGTGTGAAGTGTGTATGAGGAGCAATGGCGCACAGCTGCAGTGCTGTGCGCTACCTTGGTGAAGACTGATGTCTTCTGCCGCCGATTTTCCGGACCTCTTCTTGCTTCTGGCTCTGTAAGGGGGACGGCGGCGCGACTCCGGGACCGAACACCAAGGCCAGTTCCATGCGGTCGGTCCCTCTGGAGCTAATGGTGTCCAGTAGCCTAAGAAGCCCAAGCTAGCTGCAAGCAGGTAGGTTCGCTTCTTCTCCCCTTAGTCCCTCGCTGCAGTGAGCCTGTTGCCAGCAGGTCTCACTGTAAAATAAAAAACCTAAATATATACTTTCTTTCTAGAAGCTCAGGAGAGCCCCTAGTGTGCATCCAACCTCGGCCGGGCACAAAATCTAACTGAGGCTTGGAGGAGGGTCATAGTGGGAGGAGCCAGTGCACACCAGGTGACCTAAAGCTTTCTTTAATTGTGCCCAGTCTCCTGCGGAGCCGCTATTCCCCATGGTCCTTACGGAGTTCCCAGCATCCACTAGGACGTCAGAGAAATGTAAGAATGGTGCCCCTGTCAAAGGATCCCATTTTTCTGCAAGTCATACTCTCATCAGAATTATGAGCATGGATCTCTATCACATTAGAATTAAACATAAGATATGCTTTCTGGTATTAAAGCTCACATGCACACAGGTTTTTAAATGTGATAAACTTAAAGGTGATATATGTTTTACAGATGAACCACCAAATGTGTTGTATGGGTTATAGGTGAAAGATTAAAGGTGATATATGGGTTACAAGTGAATGATTAAAGGTGCTGTATGGGTTGCAGGTGAAATATTAAAGTTGATATACTGTATGAGTTACAGATGATATATGGGTAACAGGTGAAAGAATAAAGGTGATGTATGGGTTACAGGTGAAAGACTAAAGGTGATATATGGTGTACAGATGATATATGGGTTTCTGGTGAAAGATTAAAGGATACTGGGTTAAAGGTTATAGGTGAAAGATTAAAGGTGATATATGGGATATAGTTGAAAGTTTAAAGGCGGTGTATGGGTTAAAGGAGATATATGGGTTACAAATGATATATGGGTAACAGTTTAAAGATAAAAGGTGACATATGGGTTACAGGTGACAGAGTAAAGGTGATGTACAGTATGGGTTTCAGGTGAAAGATTAAAGACGATACTATGGGCAGGATTAAAATTTTTTATTGCTCCCGTCTAAAGTGACGGGAGATCTCGGGGCGATAATCTATGGCCCCCTATTATCGCGCTGATCGCGCCCATAAGAGACAGGTTTAGCCACGTAAAGCAGCTAAACCTGACTAAAGTCATGAGCGCGATTTAAAAAAGTCCTGTTTCATGCATTTCAGCCCCCCAGGGGGTGGCGAGCTGAAATGCTGATATCGCGCCCATTGGCAGTAACATTTGAATACTGCCGGCGAGCAGGATGGGAGCTGCAAGATTTGAATCCCGCTCTATATGTGGGTTACAGGTGAAAGATTAAAGGTGATGTATGGATTACAGATGATATATGGGTTACAGGTGAAAAGTTAAGGGTGATAATTGGGTTAGAACTAAAAGATTAAAGGTGATGTATGGGTTACATGAACGTGTGAAAGGATTTTAATGTAAGTGTTTTTAGAGGAGTTTGTATGATGGAAGCATTCGTCTGAGATTGAAATACTCATCTACAAGTAATACCTTTATGTGCGTGCGAGGTTGAAATTACCTGTAAATTTCTGCCTAAAGGGGATATTACCTTGTACTTCGTGGGATCCCCTCCCCATCACATAATTTTAGAGCGCTGGTTTCTAGTCTATTGGTATTGTATTAAAGGTGATGTTCTGGTTACAGGAGATGGATTAAAGGTAATATATGGGTTACAGGTGAAAGATTAAAGGTGATGTATGGATTACAGATGATATATGGGTTACAAGTGAAAAGTTAAGGGTGATAATTGGGTTAGAACTAAAAGATTAAAGGTGATTGATGTATGGGTTACAGTTTAAAGGATTAAAGGTGAGACAGTGTATGGGTTACAGGTAAAAGACTGAAGGTGATATATGGGTTACAAATGAAAAATTAAAGGTGATCTATGGGTTACAGGTGAAAGATTAATAGTGATGTATGGGATACAGATGATATATGGGTTACAAGTGAAAATGTATAAAAGATACTGCATATGGGTTACAGGTGAAAGATTAAAGGTGATTACAGGTAAAAGATTAAAGGGGAGAGAGCTCCCTGAAACGCGTTGAAGCTGCCTGCCGAGTCTTCTGTCTCCCAGGATCCGATGGGCCATAAGAACTGAACGCCACAGATGTTTGTGCACTTACCTGTCTGCAGCCGGTATCTGTATATGAAGCTCTGTTAGCGTGAACCATCTGTATCCTGTGTTGTATGGAAAGACATTGCTGTTTTGTTTCTGATTTTACAAATAAATCATGTTGTTCTGGATACTCCACCTGTCTGCACTAATTACCGGGATCCAAGAAGGGAGATTAAAAGAAACCTTTACGTGAACGCGTGAAAGAATTTGTATGATTGAAGCATTCGTCTGAGAAATTTGTCTGAGATTGAAATACTCGTCTACAAAAGATACCTTTATGTGCATGCAAGGTTGAAATTACCTGTAAGTTTCTGCCTAAAAGGGATATTTCCTTGTACTTTACAGATGTGATATTAAAGGTGATAAATGGGTTACAGATTAAAAATTAAAGGGGATGTATGGGTTACAGATGATATATGGGTTATAGGTGAAAGATTAAAGGTAATGTATAGGTTACAAATGTTACATGGGTTACAAGTGAAACATTAAAGGTCATATATTGGTTACAGATGAAAGACTAAAGGTGACGTGTGGGTTATAGATGATATATGGGTTGTAGGTGAAAGATTCTCTGAAGGTGCAGGTTTCCGCCCTGTCAGTTTGGTTTCAGAGAAAACTGGCTCAACTACCAGATGTTCATATATGCATGCAGGGAGTACTTCGAATCCAACCTCCCTTTGTGTCTCTAGTGGCTTCTTTGGATCTAGCCTTTGTTCTTCGGGCCTTACAAATGCCCTCCTTTTGAACTGTTAGATACACCTCAGTGACCTCAGTGGTTGACAGCCGCAAGATGAAAATCAACCCCATATTAAACAGAATAGTGAGAATGGTAGATATAGAGCAAGGGAATCTTCCATATTGATACAGGTTGAACTCACAGATCAAGGTACGTCAGTGTGTGATCACACTATCCAATTATTTTTGAGCAACAGTGGGCTTCATGGAAGAAGAGCCATTAGGACTCCACTTTTGAAAAAACAACATAAAACCATCAGACTGTAATTTTTTAATAAATTATTATTAATTAATTATTATTGCCAAGCCACAATGCTTCTGGGAGAATGTTCTTTGGACAGATTAGTTCAAACTGGAGCTTTATTGCACGGCTCTAAGACGTACAGTATAGTCCAAAAATGAAGCCTTTAAAGGAATAAATACAGAGAATACTCCATGCTTCACAGTAGGAAAGATTATGTTTTTGGATGCTTGCATCTGGACTGGGGTGTTTTGAATCTGCGGGGCACAATAAAATGATAAGTAATTCTGGAGTGAAACATACTGCCCAGCTCCGACACAAAACATTGGACTATTCCGAAGTGGCCTTCTATTAGCCTTGATCTGAATCCTATAGAACATCTATGGAAATAGCTGAAACATAGGCCCTCATTCCGAGTTGATCGGTCGCAAGGCGAATTTAGCAGAGTTACACACGCTAAGCCGCCGCCTACTGGGAGTGAATCTTAGCTTCTTAAAATTGCGACCGATGTATTCGCAACATTGCGATTACTAACTACTTAGCAGTTTCAGAGTAGCTTCAGACTTACTCTGCCTGTGCGATCAGTTCAGTGCTTGTCGTTCCTGGTTGACGTCACAAACACACCCAGCGTTCGCCCAGGCACTCCCACCGTTTCTCCGGCCACTCCTGCGTTTTTTCCGGAAACGGTAGCGTTTTCAGCCACACGCCCCTGAAACGCCGTGTTTCCGCCCAGTAACACCCATTTCCTGTCAATCACATTACGATCGCCGGAGCGATGAAAAAGCCGTGAGTAAAATTACTTTCTACATAGCAAAGTTACTTGGCGCAGTCGCAGTGCGAACATTGCGCATGCGTACTAAGCGGATTTTCATTGCGATGCGATGAAAAATACCGAGCGAACAACTCGGAATGAGGGCCATACATTCTAGAGAAGGCACCCATCAAAACTGAGACGGCTGGAGCATTTTGCTCAGGTAAAGTAAGCCAAAGTACATGTTGAGAGGTGCAGAAGTCTAATTTTTGAGCTAAAGAAAGTCAATTGTGCAACAAAATATAAGGTGAAGGATCCCATCATTTTTGTTCATGACATTTTTATTTGTTTAGTTACTTAAAATATTTTGTTGAATAAAAAATCTAAGGCAACGTCTAATTTCTGTTAAATAGGGAATAAACAATGATGGATGCAAATAACTTTTGTCAGTTTCAAGTTATTTTAGAAAACAATTTGGGTTCTTTTTCGTTTGTGTTCAATTTGTCTGTGTCTGTATGCTCTACGTGTAGATATTCAAGTAGCTCATCTATCTTAAGAGCACTGTTCTAACAATATCAGATAATGTGTTTTTAAATGATATCATGAAAATGGGATGTGATAATTGAATTCTATTTTTGTGGCTTCTGAGGCAGCTTTAAGACCTACTGTATTTGACAACATACTGAGTTACTAAGGTAATGGAGAAATAGTCATAAACCCTACGGAGGACCATTGAGGCAAGTTTCATTTGATCAAAGTTATTGGCTATTACAGAACAAATTAGAATAGCTATAGAATACTTGAAAGGAGAGGAAGAAAGACAGGAGCATACAGACAAGTGGATCAGGACTGTTCTAGAACCTCAGATATGCAGATGTGTAACAGGAAGACCACCTAGTGTGTTCTCACTAGGGTGGGAGCTGACTAATGCATTTTCGGACTGATGGTAGTACAGTACTTATTTGACAGTTGGGTGACTTGGATCATATGAAAGGGTTATGCCTTAGATCTAAGAGCTCTCCACTGAGAAGATTATTTTCTAAAACAAAACTCCTACAGAGAGAGTATGGAGGTTGGCTTTGGTACAAAATAGAAAAAAAAAAATATACATACACACTAGAGATGAGCGGGTTCGGTTTCTCTGAATCCGAACCCGCCAGAACTTCATGTTTTTTTTCACGGGTCCGAGCGACTCGGATCTTCCCGCCTTGCTCGGTTAACCCGAGCGCGCCCGAACGTCATCATGACGCTGTCGGATTCTCGCGAGGCTCGGATTCTGTCGCGAGACTCGGATTCTATATAAGGAGCCGCGCGTCGCCGCCATTTTCACACGTGCATTGAGATTGATAGGGAGAGGACGTGGCTGGCGTCCTCTCCATTTAGATTATAAGAGACTGAGAGAGATTTACTGGAGCTGACTAGGAGGAGTACTGTTACTGTAGAAGTGTAGAGACTGAGTGGAGAGAGTTTACTAGTGAGGACAGTGCAGTTTACTTTATAATCCGTTCTCTGCCTGAAAAAAGCGATACACAGCACACAGTGACTCAGTCACATACCATATCTGTGTGCACTGCTCAGGCTCAGGCCAGTGTGCTGCATCATCTATTATCTATATATAATATTATATATATCTGTCTGACTGCTCAGCTCACACAGCTTATAATTGTGGGGGAGACTGGGGAGCACTACTGCAGTGCCAGTTATAGGTTATAGCAGGAGCCAGGAGTACATAATATATTATATAGTGAGTGACCACCAGACACACAGTGCAGTTTATTTAATATATCCGTTCTCTGCCTGAAAAAAGCGATACACACAGTGACTCAGTCAGTCACATACCATATCTGTGTGCACTGCTCAGGCTCAGGCCAGTGTGCTGCATCATCTATATATATTATATATCTGTCTGACTGCTCAGCTCACACAGCTTATAATTGTGGGGGAGACTGGGGAGCACTACTGCAGTGCCAGTTATAGGTTATAGCAGGAGCCAGGAGTACATAATATTATATTAAAATTAAACAGTGCACACTTTTGCTGCAGGAGTGCCACTGCCAGTGTGACTAGTGACCAGTGACCTGACCACCAGTATATATAATATTAGTAGTATACTATCTCTTTATCAACCAGTCTATATTAGCAGCAGACACAGTACAGTGCGGTAGTTCACGGCTGTGGCTACCTCTGTGTCGGCACTCGGCAGCCCGTCCATAATTGTATATACCACCTAACCGTGGGTTTTTTTTCTTTCTTTATACATACATACTAGTTACGAGTATACTATCTCTTTATCAACCAGTCTATATATTAGCAGCAGACACAGTACAGTGCGGTAGTTCACGGCTGTGGCTACCTCTGTGTCGGCACTCGGCAGCCCGTCCATAATTATATATACCACCTAACCGTGGTTTTTTTTTCTTTCTTTATACATACATACTAGTTACGAGTATACTATCTCTTTATCATCAACCAGTCTATATATTAGCAGCAGACACAGTACAGTGCGGTAGTTCACGGCTGTGGCTACCTCTGTGTCGGCACTCGGCAGCCCGTCCATAATTGTATATACCACCTAACCGTGGTTTTTTTTTCTTTCTTTATACATACATACTAGTTACGAGTATACTATCTCTTTATCATCAACCAGTCTATATATTAGCAGCAGACACAGTACAGTGCGGTAGTTCACGGCTGTGGCAACCTCTGTGTCGGCACTCGGCAGCCCGTCCATAATTGTATATACCACCTAACCGTGGTTTTTTTTTCTTTCTTTATACATACATACTAGTTACGAGTATACTATCTCTTTATCAACCAGTCTATATATTAGCAGCAGACACAGTACAGTGCGGTAGTTCACGGCTGTGGCTACCTCTGTGTCGGCACTCGGCAGCCCGTCCATAATTGTATACTAGTATCCAATCCATCCATCTCCATTGTTTATAAATAATATATATTAGGCGCTAAGTTTGTACTATCAAATTTAAATAGTAATTGCAGCTCACACAAGGAGGATCTGGAAGTCCTCCTGAACAAAGGGAACTGTCCCTATACACAAATTTAAAACGTATGAGCGCACAAATATTCAAAAGTGGTTAATTAGGCTGCTGGTTTGGTAAATAAAATATATTTTTATTAAAAGAACAGCAAACTAAATAAACATTCATAGATATAAAAACATCATGCTGGAAATCGCAGAATAATTAGTATCATACTTATAATCACTGCATGAAATTCAATAGATACCCCCGCATTAGCCAATTGGACTAATAATTAATTTAAAGCATGCATGCTTAATTGGTTAGCTGGTTAGTTAGTTGGACCAGTAATCAGTCCCAGTATACAGTCCTGGTTGTTAGTAACTGTTAATCCCTCCAGGGATTTTGTTATATTGATGTTAATAATTAGTTTGGTTAGATAGACAGAAATGTCCCTGGGTATATATGTCAACACAGTCCTTTTAAGATAGTGAAACTTTCTTCTGGTGATATTTCTGTGCCAGTTTATTCCATATAATGTAATATTGAGAGATTTACATAACCACTTAGTAACCCATCGTGGCACTCATAGGGGCACTGCTTACCCTCCACTCTGCGGCGGTATTGGTGTCCACGATTGGGTTGAGGCACTGTATAGCTGGAAAGTTTCCTATCTGGCTGAGGCGGTGACACGCTGCCTGCGTGTAGCTGGGAGCGCTTGGCCGCGTGTCGCGGCTTCCGGGTTGTGCAAAGCTTCCGGCTTACGATGCGCTCCAGCTGCGTTCCACTTGACGTCGTTAGGGTCACCAAACCAGCAGCCTAATTAACCACTTTTGAATATCTCCATTGTTTACCTGAGGTGCCTTTTAGTTGTGCCTATTAAAATATGGAGAACAAAAATGTTGAGGTTCCAAAATTAGGGAAAGATCAAGATCCACTTCCACCTCGTGCTGAAGCTGCTGCCACTAGTCATGGCCGAGACGATGAAATGCCAGCAACGTCGTCTGCCAAGGCCGATGCCCAATGTCATAGTACAGAGCATGTCAAATCCAAAACACCAAATATCAGTAAAAAGCCTCTTTTTTTCTTTGCGTCATGTGCTGTTTGGGGAGGGTTTTTTGGAAGGGACATCCTGCGTGACACTGCAGTGCCACTCCTAGATGGGCCCGGTGTTTGTGTCGGCCACTAGGGTCGCTAATCTTACTCACACAGCTACCTCATTGCGCCTCTTTTTTTCTTTGCGTCATGTGCTGTTTGGGGAGGGTTTTTTGGAAGGGCCATCCTGCGTGACACTGCAGTGCCACTCCTAGATGGGCCCAGTGTTTGTGTCGGCCACTAGGGTCGCTAATCTTACTCACACAGCTACCTCATTGCGCCTCTTTTTTTCTTTGCGTCATGTGCTGTTTGGGGAGGGTTTTTTGGAAGGGACATCCTGCGTGACACTGCAGTGCCACTCCTAGATGGGCCCGGTGTTTGTGTCGGCCACTAGGGTCGCTAATCTTACTCACACAGCTACCTCATTGCGCCTCTTTTTTTCTTTGCGTCATGTGCTGTTTGGGGAGGGTTTTTTGGAAGGGCCATCCTGCGTGACACTGCAGTGCCACTCCTAGATGGGCCCGGTGTTTGTGTCGGCCACTAGGGTCGCTAATCTTACTCACACAGCTACCTCATTGCGCCTCTTTTTTTCTTTGCGTCATGTGCTGTTTGGGGAGGGTTTTTTGGAAGGGACATCCTGCGTGACACTGCAGTGCCACTCCTAGATGGGCCCGGTGTTTGTGTCGGCCACTAGGGTCGCTTATCTTACTCACACAGCGACCTCGGTGCAAATTTTAGGACTAAAAATAATATTGTGAGGTGTGAGGTATTCAGAATAGACTGAAAATGAGTGTAAATTATGGTTTTTGAGGTTAATAATACTTTGGGATCAAAATGACCCCCAAATTCTATGATTTAAGCTGTTTTTTAGTGTTTTTTGAAAAAAACACCCGAATCCAAAACACACCCGAATCCGACAAAAAAAATTCGGTGAGGTTTTGCCAAAACGCGTTCGAACCCAAAACACGGCCGCGGAACCGAACCCAAAACCAAAACACAAAACCCGAAAAATTTCAGGCGCTCATCTCTAATACACACTTACCCATACTGTACATGGTACCAGTTCTGTGGCAGTACTAATGCCATTTCTGTATACAAAACAAAGACTTTTGCTGTTGGCACTAACAATATTATACTGCAAGTCAGGGCACTACGGATGGTGTAATTGTTAGCATTACTGCCTCACAGCATTGAGGTCATGGGTTCGATTCCCACCATGGCCCTAACTGTGTGGAGTTTGCATTTTCTCCCCGTAATTGCGTGAGTTTCCTTTGGGTACTCCGGTTTCCTCCCACACTACAAAAATATACTGGTAGGTTAATTGGCTCCCAATCCTAGCATGAATATGTGTGTATGTGTGATAGGGAATATAGATTGTAAGCTCCACTGGGGCAGGGACTGATGTGAAAGGCCAAATATTCTCTGTAAAGCGCTGCGGAATATGTGTGCGCTATATAAATAACTGGTAATAAATAAAATAAGTCTGTGTTTATCTAGCAAATAAAAGCATGAGGATTTTGTTCATATCTTGCAGCCCTTCATCAAGGAATCCCAATTCTCTGCAAGTCTCTAGTTTATATGCCCAAAACACCATTAAATTACAGTTAAGTTCAATCAGCTCTTAGGTAGAGATCAGTATGATATCCCAGCTGTCGGGATTCTGGCGGTTAGGAGAACGAAGCCAGGATCCCAACAGACGGAGTACCAGCGGCGAGTGCAGCATGTCCCCTCGGGGACTTGCAGCGCTCACCACGCATCAGGATTTTTTTCCCCTCCGATGGTGGCGTGGACCACCACCCAAGTGGGGATTTCAGCCGGTGGTCGGAATTCCGACCGCCAGTATTTCACCGAGTGTCGGGATTCCGGCGTCGGTCTGCTGACAGCCGGGATCCCGACAACGGATAAATTGAATGCCTCCCCTTAGGTATACTAGGTCTTTTATATCTTGGTTTGACCACAGCCATGATAGCACTAGGCAAAATTTTGACATAAAACAGAAATATACCTGCACTCTGTTTTATATAATTATCTGTGAGAGTATGGACTCCAATGTGAACCAGTTCAGCATTATGCCCATGATGCTTCTATAACACACCCATAAGATTGACCAAATCTGTGCTTCTGCTTAGCCACCTTCCTGTCACCGCCCTTTTGTTAACTGTATATGTTCCTGTGTGATTTGTGAAAATACATATACTTTTTTTTTATATATCAAACAAAGTAATTGCCAATTTTTACCAACACATATCATCTGATGAACAGACACATTGGGCTACTGGTCTTGTAACCTCTGTACCTAGTTTTAATGTCTTTAAATGTTTGTAGAACAATTGTCTGCTACATTTATATAGGGCATTTAATGACCAAAGAGAACACAAGTATCTATCACTTAATTACAATAATAATACCATACGGACTACAAACTCCCACTCACACCACAGTTGATGAGAAACAAGGGACGTGAGACCAGCAAGCAAGGGAGCAACATGGGATGAGTAACCTTCATCTCATCTTCACAGAGAGTTTATAAATATGTAAGCATTGATATTTTTGATTAAGGTTAATTGCATCTATACACTATCATAGCCCTTTTTGATTGCTGCCTCTTCTGGTGATATACTGTATGTGCCAGAGTTTGGACCATTGGCATTTCTATAATGAGCGAAATGTGTGCGGTGCACAAGGGCCCCTTGGTCCAGAGGGGGCCCACACCGCACACATCGCACCCATTTAAATACTTACCTTACCGGAGTCCAGCGACGGCACAGCGTTCCCGGCGGAAATTGATACCAAAATGGCCGCCGTGCATGTGCGGTAGCCAAATTGGTCTCCGGATCATGGTGGGCGCCATGTTTCCGGAGACCTGCGCATGTGCAGTAGACTCCGGCACAATGCCGGAGTCTACAGCGCCTTTCAGAGGAGGGAGCCCACCCGATGGTGCACACCGGCCCCCTCCTCTGGAGAAACGCCCCTGGTTTGGACTGCTCTATTATGTAGGCAGCATGGCTGGGCCACATGGGGAGATTACTAAAAGAGTGAAAAGCCATAGTAGTAATTACGAATAGTATTTGTTTTACACAACTTTTCCCATAGAACAATACAGAAAGAGCGGCAGAGAGGCTATAATCTCCTTCTCTAGGGAACACTATAGAGACGTGATCTTTTTCTGGACAGGAGGCAATCAATTTGCCAGCGGTCAGGATACCAATGCCGGAATCCCCACTTGGGTGGTGTGCCACGCCACCACCCAAGGGGGAATAGATTAGTGTGGCGGATGAAGTTCGCCACCGAGCCCATGCACGTGCCGCCAGTATTCTGGCTCTCAGGATTCTGTAATCGGTATGCTGACCGCCGGGATCCCGATAGTCGAGATATCATACGGAGTCCATCTGGACCTTGCTGATTGGCTTCCTTAAATTCCATGCACTGTTTTCCAGAGTGTTAAATTACTGTATGTTACAGATTGTGGGCAAATTTAGACCAATTTGCTACTTGGTTTACTGAAATACCAGAATTGGCTAAATTTATTTGCCTATATTCAGTGTAGATCACTGTCTTTCATAATTGAAACTGTTTTGTTTTTGCTAAAATGCTGATAGGTTTAACTTAGTGTTTGTATTAGCCTTAAGGTGGGTACATACTGATAGATATATCTGCCGATCAATTGATCTGCAGATATATCTATGGACGGATCGGGGAGTGTGTTGAGCATAGACACTGCCCGATCCGTCGGGGACTGACGTCATGAACCGGGCGGGCGTGTACACACACCCGCCCAGTTCAGCTGTCAATCACCGCCGGCTGCCGCAGCATGTGTACGGGCGGTCGGCCGACTGCCCGTACACACACAGCGACACACAAACATATCAGTAGATATATTGGCCATCGGCTGTGCTGCGGGGCCAACGCGATATATCTGTGAACGACAGAGTTCACAGACATATCGCTCATACACACTGGCGATGGACCCGCGATATATTCAAGAGTACGGCTGATATATCGGCCAGTGTGTGCCCACCTTTAGTTACTAGATATAGTGGCAATATCAGGACCATAATATTATTTGTAACTTTTTTGTATATAAATTTTCTAGGCTTTTATTACTCAGGTGGTTCAAATGTGCCTAGAAACGTGCTTTTCTTAAAAAGGAAACTTAGAAATCAGAAAACGTTTTCCAGTAAAAGATTTGGAGACCCAAACTGAGATGTGCAAGAAGAGACTTCACTCCCACAAAACAGGGAACTCTCCTGTACATTCATTCTCCCCAGACCTTTATCTCATTTAAATGATTTGCTACAGTATAATGGAATTATTGTACATTTGCATTTTGTAAATGACTCTCAATAAAAAGTTATTACGTTCCCACAACAGTTACGTCGGTCTTCTATAGAGCAGTTGCACAAAATGTTGCTAACCAACTTTCTACCACTAGATGATGCCATACTCCTTAGATAAACATGGAAGCCCAGGTGAAGCTAAGGAAAATAAACCCTTCTCTTAGCTTGATAGGACAAATCTTCCTGATTAATGTTTTTCTTTTGTCCATGTTCAGATGACGAACATCTACAGAATTATTGTATACATCGAACAAAATACAAAGTGATCATGGCTACTTAGCATAAACATAAATTAAACTTGGAGAGTGTCAATCTACTTCACAGCTCTATTTTGTAGTATATTTTCTATATTTTTATACAGTAATCTCTAGAAGTCGGATTTTTTTATTTGCAAATATACAGTAACTATTTGGGAAGACTTTTTTTTCAAGCCTCTCTTCCAACACAAGACTCAAGAAACGTTAACAGAGCACATTTGTTGGCAGTCCCTGAATATTGTCATTTGTGTGTTTTAATAACACCGCAATTGTCACAGCTACAACTCAGATTAATTTGGAATAGCGCCAAAGTTTGACTCTTTTTCTGGTCCACAGTGCTGGGAGCTGTGCAGACTAGGGCCAATATTTACAAAAAATTCGAGTTTGTCCGATTTTTTTTTTTTTTTCTAAGTCCCAACACGGGAATTCACTAAGCACAAATCTCGGCAGAGTTGGGGCTATTCGTAATGGTTTTACCGGCAAAGTACAGAAATATGAATGAATAGACCATCGGTCAAACGCGCCTGTTATTTCTTACAATACGGGTATTCACTATTCATTCGTATTTGGGTGTTAGTCTCTGAGTGCTCAAGTGCGGGTGTATTTTTTTCCAATGGTGGCCGAAAGTAACCTCACCGCTGACTGCAAAGTTCCCACCATTGGATACAATGGAGCGCATAGGCGCTACATTGTATCTCTGCCGTGTGCAGCCTCACAGACACTACAGGAGCACACAGCCAATCAGGAGAGTGCCACGACGTGGCGCTCCCTGATTGGCTGAAGGGACACTCTTTGACAGGAGTCAGGGGGGGTCCTGGCAGTCGGGGAAAGGGGTCCCATGTGTAAACATGGGACCCCTTTCAGTGCGTGGTTGGGTTTCCGTTTTTTTGTTTTGCCAAGTACGTGGATTATACAAAGAAGACAAGCAACATTGGATTATGTGAGTATTATTTTTTCCACAGGTACCCCGAGGATTCTACATGGAGATGAGGACCGAGCCTCGTGTGAACATAGGTAAGTATGTATGTTTGGAGGTGTGCATGTATGTAATAAACTTATACTGTCACGGTGTGTGTCCTGTTTTTTGTTGGGTATTTTTTTAGTAGTAGTACTACAGGTACCAGCGGGCCCGGTTTTCCACCACATGCTGGTACTTGTGGTTCTCCAAGTACCAGCTTGCGGGGGAGGCTTGCTGGGACTTGTAGTACTGCTACTAAAAACAATATTCTCATTTTTTACGCAAGGCTATCAGCCCCCCATCCGCAGCCCTTGGATAGGGGGACAGCCTCGGGCTTCACCCCTGGCCCTTGGGTAGCTGGAGGGGGGGGGGGCTTGATTTAAGGGCTTCCCACTCCTCCAGGGTACCCCGGCCAGGGGTGACTAGTTGGGTATGTAATGCCAGGGCCGCCGGGACCACAATAAAAGTGTCCCCCGGCTGTGGCATTATGTACCTGGCTAGTGGAGCCCGGTGCTGGTTTAAAAAATATGGGGGACCCTACGCTCTTTGTCCCCCGTATTTTTTGAACCAGGACCAGGTGCAGAGCCCGGTGCTGGTTGATGAAATATGGGGGAACCCATGTCATTTTTTCCCCCATATTTTGTCAACCAGGACCGGCTCAAAGAGCCCGAGGCTGGTTGTGCTTAGGAGGGGGGGACCCCACGCAATTTTTTTCTGAATTTTTAACACTTTAAACACCTTCTTAAGGTACACAATGAAGCCCTGCACGGATCTCACAGATCCGGCCGGGATTCCTTGTGTTTTGTCAGGCAGTGTTTTACTCATCACTCCCGTAAAACACTGCCTAACATTACGAATCACATCGACATCGGAAAATACGAATTTGGAAAAGTCGGCAGCTTAGTGAATGACCGTATCAGGATTCAAAAAGTTGCAGTAAAATGCACCCGATACCATTCGAGATCAAACACCCTTAAAAACGGCTAAAACACAAATCTTTGTAAATATACCCCCAGGTGTATGTGAAATACAGGGACGTGCGGTGAGGTTTATGGCTCAGGATGCTCTGTCTGGTACCAGAGTCAGATTTAAACACAATTTCTTCTTCGGGATTCATAGGGCTCCACAGGGAGAACATCGGTGTTGTAGGTGGTGGATGATAGTCCGGGCACCAAAGAGTTAAGCTTTCTGGCTTCTCAGAATGCTCGGCCCTTCTCCCCTCTAACCCCGCCTCCATGCTCAGGCAGGTCAGTTTTCTGTTGGTGCCAGCTGGGATGCACCTCATGGCAGTTATATTATTGTGTTTTTCTGCAGCGAGGTACACTGGGATTCCACAGGGAATACATTGGGGGTAGAGTTGGATCTTGATCAAAGCTTTGACTGTTCCCAGGATGCATTGCACTGCCTCCTCTATAACCCCGCCTCCAGGCACTGGAGCTCAGTTTGTAACTAACAGGTGGGGCTGCGCTAGGCAGCGCTGAAAAGAGCTTTTTAACAAGACTTCAAGGGCCGCAGCATTATTTATGTCAGTCTGACATTCTGTGCTGCGGCTCCATCACCTCCCCAGCAGTGCTGCATACTCCCGGGGCCGGGTTCCCGGGTACTTGCAGCGGAGGCACATAGGTCATCAGGCACACCACTGCTGACGCTCTCCAGGATCGTGTGGCTGCACATCAGGGAGGAGGTAAGAGGGTCCGCTGGTTAATCACGGTACCAGGAGACGGACCACGCCGCTGGCGTGGACACTGTACTGCACAGGCTCGCCAGTATATCCACCAGGGCAAGGGAGAACGGGTCGGATTTACTAAAATCCGTTTGATATAGGCTACACAGTACCCGGTGGTGAGGACCAGCATAGAGGATAAGGCATTGACCTGGAGCCCCCCCCCCCCCCCCCCCCCCCCCAGCTCCGGGCGCCATCTACTGCTGGTGTTCCTGCCCTGGAGCTGCATTTCACTCTCCCTCACTCCCTGATAGAGATTTTGGCGCCATCTTCACTTCTAGCTGGGCTGATCTACGGGACTGTAGGGCTCTGTCTCCTCTGTAAAGCCGCCTGTCTCATCAGCGCTGTGCATTTACAGGCACTTAAGTATTCTACATGTCATTTTAGACAGTGTTAGTTAGGAACAAGTGCACTACTATCTGAATATTTGGTACAAGTATTCTGTGATATACATCCAGTATCTACTGTGCATTGTTATATCTATACTCATACATATTTATATGTAAATTACTAGTCCAGTGCAGTTTTATCGTTTATATGTAATAACTCCTGCATTGTACATGTGACTGAGTGTGCCTGTAGCTGCTGTGTGGGATTCCATTCTCCTGTATCACATACTGCTACGAGCTAGGTGCGTCAGGGTCCCATATATATATATATATATATATATATATATATATATAGTGTTACACAGAATATACGATTTGGTATTGTTACTTTGTGTTCCAGTTACCTCATACTGCTTAAATCCTCTGTTTTGTGTCCTGTGTGTACTGTCACATAACATAGGGGGCTTTTGCAGGTATTGTGTTTGTCTGGCTATATTATACTGTTACGCTCTAAGGCTGCATTCCTTATAATGTCTGCCACACAGGGCGGGAAATCCACAGACGCTTTTGCATCCTGCAGTACTGGCACCACGGATTTACATGAGCGGGAAGTTTTAGCTGCTGGTTCAGGCGCTGAGTGCCATACACCCACTCAACCTGCAGCACCTGTGGCCAATCAGGGCCCACCTTGGGAAATGTTCTCAGGTATGCTGAGTACATTTGTAACATGTCTTGCATCCCCTGTGGGACCTCCAGTGCCATTGCAGCCACATATTGTCCCCTGTAGTTAATCCGCCCTGGGCGGATACTCTGTCTACCCAATTACAACAATTAAATCAATCCTTGTTGGACAAAAGTCTACCCCACACCCGTCTGGGGCCAAGGGGTCATCTAAAAGGGCCATTTCTTCCTCACAATCCACTAATATTTCGGATAATTCTTCCGATGAGGATTGGGAATATACTGATCCATCAGACACTGATACAGTTGCTTCTGAAGAGGAATCTACAACCAAGGTTGATGTTCCTGACCTAGTGGAGGCTATTAAGCTAATTCTTCAAATAGATGATGACATTGAGCCTACTACCGCATCTAAGAAACCTGATAAGTTCAAATGTCAGACGGTTACTAAGGTAGTCTTACCACATTTTGACCACTTAATTGACATACGTCAGGAATCCTGGTCGTCACCAGGAAAGAAATTTTCCCTGTCTAAAAAGATGCTAGCTCGTTATCCTATCCCTGCGGAGTGGAGTAACAAGTGGGAAACTCCCCCGCCAGTGGACTCTCATGATGCCCGTCTTGTGGTGTCATCTACTCTGCCTGTCACCTCACTAAAGAAACCGACGGATAAGCATTTAGACGGATACCTGAAGTCTATTTACTTTCTTACTGGTGCGGTACATAGACGCACTATGGCAGCCTGCTGGGCTACAAAAGGAATTGAAGCATGGGTTCAGGCAATTGAGGATGAGCTGCCTCAGGATTTTTCTGACACTGCTAGACAATATTTGTCTTATATTACCACAGCCTTCCACTATATTCAGGAGGCAGCCTCTGATGCAGGTGTAATGGTGGCCAAGGCATCTACTATGTCTATCCTGGCTCATCAAAGGTGGACCTAGATCTTGGAGGTGTTACCTTTTAAGGGAGACATCCTATTTGGGGAGGATCTGAACAAGATTGTAACTGACTTAGCTACTGCCAAAACCACTAAGTCTAAATCTAAACAATCCTGGGATGCCCATCAACCTGCTTCCAAACAAGACGAGCCTGCCAAATGATGGGGCGAGCCTCCCCCTGGGGGACCCCAGGGTGGGAGGCTGACTTCTACAGTTCACCCAGGCCTGGTTATAGACCACTTTGGATGCCTGGGTGTGGGAAGTTGTCTCTCACGGGTACGCTATCTCTTTCAAGAGACGTCCACCTCGCCAGTTCTGCATGATGGTTATTCCTTTGGATCTGTTAAAAGCGCAAGCTCTAGACTTGGTTGTACAATCACTCCTGGACACAGCAGTGGTAGTGCCTGTACCAATGTCTCAGAGAGGCAGGGGATACTATTCAACCCTGTTTCTAGTTCCGAAGCCAAATGGGTCTTTCCGGGCTATACTCAACCTCAATTTCTCTAACGTCCTAGTGGATGCTGGGGACTCCGTAAGGACCATGGGGAATAGACGGGCTCCGCAGTAGACTGGGCACTCTATAAGAAAGATTTGGTACTATCTGGTGTGCACTGGCTCCTCCCTCTATGCCCCTCCTCCAGACCTCTGTTAGATTTCTGTGCCTGGCCCGAGCTGGTTGCACACTAGGAGCTCTCCTGAGCTGCTAGAAAGAAAGTTTAATTAGGTTTTTTATTTTACAGTGAGACCTGCTGGCAACAGGCTCACTGCATCGAGGGACTAAGGGGAGAAGAAGCGAACCTACCTGCTTGCAGCTAGCTTGGGCTTCTTAGGCTACTGGACACCATTAGCTCCAGAGGGATCGACCGCAGGACTCGTCCTTGGTGTTCGTTCCCGGAGCCGCGCCGCCGTCCCCCTTACAGAGCCAGAAGCATGAAGATGGTCCGGAAAAGCGGCGGCAGAAGACTTCAGTCTTCACCAAGGTAGCGCACAGCACTGCAGCTGTGCGCCATTGCTCCTCATACACACTTCACACTCCGGTCACTGAGGGTGCAGGGCGCTGGGGGGGGGGGGGCGCCCTGAGCAGCAATAATATCACCTTGGCTGGCAAAATAACCACAATATATAGCCCCAGAGGCTATATATGTGGTAATTACCCCTGCCAGAATACGGAAAAAAGCGGGAGAAAAGGCCGCCGAAAAAGGGGCGGAGACATCTCCCTCAGCACATTATTGCCTCACAGTTCCGCTGGAAGGAAGCTCCCTGACTCTCCCCTGCAGTCTACACTACAGAAAGGGTAAAAAAGAGAGGGGGGCACTAAATTTGGGCGCAGTTTAATACAATAAGCAGCTATAAAGGGTCATAATTCAGTTAGTCCCTGTATTATTATAGCGCTCTGGTGTGTGCTGGCATACTCTCTCTCTGTCTCCCCAAAGGGCTTTTGTGGGGTCCTGTCTCCTTTAAGAGCATTCCCTGTGTGTGTGTGCGGTGTGTCGGTACGGCTGTGTCGACATGTTTGATGAGGAGACTTATGTGGAGGCGGAGCAGATGCCTATAAATGTGATGTCACCCCCTGCGGGGCAGACACCTGAGTGGATGGATTTATGGAAGGAATTACGTGCAAGTGTCGACTCCTTACATAAAAAATTTGACGGCATGCCAAATGCGGGACAGCCGGCTTCTCAGCTCGTGCCTGCCCAGACGATTCAAAGGCCGTCAGGGGCCCTGAAACGACCACTACCTCAGATGGCAGACACAGATGTCGACACGGATACTGATGCAAGTGTCGACGACGATGAGTCAAATTTAATGTCCACTAGGGCCATTTGTGGCATGATTGAGGCAATGAAAGAGGTATTACACCTTGCTGATATAAACCCAGGTACCTCAAAAAAAGGGTATTATGTTTGGGGAGAAAAAACTACCTATAGTTTTTCCCCCATCTGAGGAATTGAATGAGGTGTGTGAAGAAGCGTGGGCTTTCCCCGATAAAAAATTGGTGATTTTAAAAAAATTACTAATGGCGTTCCCTTTCTCGCCAGAGGATAGGTCACGTTGGGAAACTCCCCATAGGGTGGATAAAGCGCTCACACGTTTGTCTAAAAAGGTGGCACTACCGTCTCCGGATACGGCCGCCCTAAAGGAACCTGCTGATAGAAAGCAGGAGGCTATCCTAAAATCTATATACACACACACTGGTGTTATGCTGAGACCAGCTATTGCTTCAGCCTGGATGTGCAGTGCTGCTGCTGCTTGGTCAGATTCCCTGTCGGAAAATATTGACACCCTAGACAGAGACACTATATTGCTAACCATAGAGCATATAAAAGACTCGGTCTTATACATGAGAGATGCACAGAGGGAGATCTGCCGGCTGGCATCTAGAATAAGTGCTTTGTGCATTTCTGCTAGGAGAGGCTTATGGACTCGGCAGTGGACATGAGATGCAGATTCTAAAAGGCACATGGAAGTTTTGCCTTATAAGGGTGAGGAGTTATTCGGGGACGGTCTCTCAGACCTTGTTTCCACAGCAACAGCTGGGAAGTCTGCATTTTTGCCCCATGTCCCCTCACAGCCTAAGAAAGCACCGTATTACCAAGTACAGTCCTTTCGACCCCAGAAAAACAGGCGGGGAAAAGGCGGGTCCTTTCTGTCTAGAGGCAGAGGAAGGGGGGAAAAGCTGCAACACACAGCAGGTTCCCAGGACCAAAAGTCCTCCCCCGCTTCTTCCAAAACCGCCGCATGACGGTGGGGCTCCACAAGCGGAGCCAGGTACGGTGGGGGGCCGCCTCAAGAATTTCAGTGATCAGTGGGCTCGCTCACGGGTGGATCCCTGGATCCTTCAAGTAGTATCTCAGGGGTACAAGCTGGAATTCGAGGCGCCTCCCCCCCGCCGTTTCCTCAAATCAGCCTTACCGACGACTCCATCGGGCAGGGAGGCTGTGCTAGAGGCCATTCACAAGCTGTATTCCCAGCAGGTGATATTCAAGGTACCCCTACTTCAACAAGGCCGGGGCTATTATTCCACACTGTTTGTGGTACCGAAACCAGACGGTTCGGTGAGACCCATTTTAAATTTGAAATCCTTGAACACTTACATAACAAAATTCAAGTTCAAGATGGAATCGCTCAGGGCGGTTATTGCAAGCCTGGACGAGGGGGATTACATGGTATCCCTGGACATCAAGGATGCTTACCTGCATGTCCCTATTTACCTTCCTCACCAGGAGTACCTCAGATTTGTGGTACAGGATTGCCATTACCAATTCCAGACACTACCGTTTGGACTGTCCACGGCACCGAGGGTGTTTACCAAAGTAATGGCAGAAATGATGATACTCCTTCGAAAAAAGGGAGTTTTAATTATCCCATACTTGGACGATCTCCTTATAAAGGCGAGGTCCAGGGAGCAGTTACTGGTCGGAGTAGCACTATCTCGGGAAGTGCTACAACAGCATGGCTGGATTCTGAACATTCCAAAGTCACAACTGGTTCCTTCCACTCGCTTACTGTTCCTGGGGATGATTTTGGATACACAACTGAAAAAAAGTGTTTCTCCCGCAGGAGAAAGCCAAGGAGCTGTCATCTCTAGTAAGAGACCTCCTAAAACCAAAACGGGTATCGGTGCTGCACACGAGTCCTGGGAAAAATGGTGGCTTCATACGAAGCAATTCCATTCGGCAGGTTCCATGCGAGGACCTTCCAGTGGGACCTCTTGGACAAGTGGTCGGGATCGCATCTTCAGATGCATCAACTGATAACCCTGTCTCCAAGGACCAGGGTGTCTCTACTGTGGTGGCTGCAGAGTGCTCATCTTCTAGAGGGCCGCAGATTCGGCATACAGGACTGGGTCCTGGTGACCACGGATGCCAGCCTTCGAGGCAGGGGAGCAGTCACACAGGGAAGAAACTTCCAAGGACTATGGTCAAGTCAGGATACTTCCCTACACATAAATATTCTGGAACTGAGGGCCATTTACAATGCCCTAAGTCAGGCAAGACCCCTGCTTCAAAACCAGCCGGTACTGATCCAGTCAGACAACATCACGGCAGTCGCCCATGTGAACCGACAGGGCGGCACAAGAAGCAGGATGGCAATGGCAGAAGCCACAAGGATTCTCTGATGGGCGGAAAATCACGTACTAGCACTGTCAGCAGTGTTCATTCCGGGAGTGGACAACTGGGAAGCAGACTTCCTCAGCAGACACGACCTACACCCGGGAGAGTGGGGACTTCATCCAGACGTCTTCCTACTGTTGGAAAACCGTTGGGAAAGGCCACAGGTGGACATGATGGCGTCCCGCCTCAACAAAAAGCTGAAGAGATATTGCGCCAGGTCAAGGGACCCTCAGGCGATAGCTGTGGACGCTCTAGTGACACCGTGGGTGTACCAGTCGGTTTATGTGTTCCCTCCTCTGCCTCTCATACCAAAGGTACTGAGAATAATAAGACGGCGAGGAGTAAGAACGATACTCGTGGTTCCGGATTGGCCAAGAAGGGCTTGGTACCCGGAACTTCAAGAAATGATATCAGAGGACCCATGGCCTCTACCGCTCAGACAGGATCTGCTGCAGCAGGGGCCCTGTCTGTTCCAAGACTTACCGCGGCTGCGTTTGACGGCATGGCGGTTGAATTCCGGATCCTAAAGGAAAAGGGCATTCCGGAGGAAGTCATTCCTACGCTGATAAAAGCCAGGAAAGAAGTAACCACGAACCATTATCACCGTATTTGGCGAAAATATGTTGCGTGGTGTGAGGCCAGGAAGGCCCCAACAGAAGGAATTTCAGCTGGGTCGCTTTCTACACTTCCTACAGTCGGGAGTGACTATGGGCCTAAAATTGGGTTCCATTAAGGTCCAGATTTCGGCCCTGTCGATTTTCTTCCAGAAAGAACTGGCTTCACTGCCTGAAGTTCAGACTTTTGTAAAGGGAGTGCTTCATATTCAACCCCCTTTTGTGCCTCCCGTGGCACCTTGGGATCTCAATGTGGTGTTGAGTTTCCTAAAATCACATTGGTTTGAACCACTTAAAACTGTGGATCTGAAATATCTCACGTGGAAAGTGGTCATGTTATTGGCCTTGGCTTCGGCCAGGCGTGTTTCAGAATTGGCGGCTTTGTCTTGTAAAAGCCCTTATCTGATTTTTCATATGGATAGGGCAGAATTGAGGACTCGTCCCCAGTTTCTCCCTAAGGTGGTATCTGCTTTTCACTTGAACCAACCTATTGTGGTGCCTGCGGCTACTAGGGACTTGGAGGATTCCAAGTTACTGGATGTAGTCAGGGCCTTGAAACTTTATGTTTCCAGGACGGCTGGAGTCAGGAAGACTGACTCGCTTTTTGTCCTGTATGCACCCAACAAGATAGGTGCTCCTGCTTCTAAGCAGACTATTGCTCGCTGGATTTGTAGCACAATTCAGCTGGCGCATTCTGCGGCTGGATTGCCGCATCCTAAATCCGTGAAAGCCCATTCCACGAGGAATGTGGGCTCATCTTGGGCGGCTGCCCGAGGGGTCTCGGCTTTACAACTTTGCCGAGCTGCAACTTGGTCAGGGGCAAACACGTTTGCTAAATTCTACAAATTTGATACCCTGGCTGAGGAGGAACTTGAGTTCTCTCATTTGGTGCTGCAGAGTCATCCGCACTCTCCCGCCCGTTTGGGAGCTTTGGTATAATCCCCATGGTCCTTACGGAGTCCCCAGCATCCACTAGGACGTTAGAGAAAATAAGATTTTACTCACAGGTAAATCTATTTCTTGTAGTCCGTAGTGGATGCTGGGCGCCCATCCCAAGTGCGGATTGTCTGCAATACTTGTATATAGTTATTGCCTAACTAAAGGGTTATTGTTGAGCCATCTGTTGAGAGGCTCAGTTATATTTCATACTGTTAACTGGGTATAGTATCACGAGTTATACAGTGTGATTGGTGTGGCTGGTATGAGTCTTACCCGGGATTCAAAATCCTTCCTTATTGTGTCAGCTCTTCCGGGCACAGTATCCTAACTGAGGTCTGGAGGAGGGGCATAGAGGGAGGAGCCAGTGCACACCAGATAGTACCAAATCTTTCTTATAGAGTGCCCAGTCTCCTGCGGAGCCCGTCTATTCCCCATGGTCCTTACGGAGTCCCCAGCATCCACTACGGACTACGAGAAATAGATTTACCGGTGAGTAAAATCTTATTTTATTGATCAAGTTTGTGAGAGTATCCAAATTCCATATGGAAACTCTGCACTCTATAGTGCTGGCCATGGAACCCGAAGACTATATGGTATCCCTGGACATACAGGATGCTTACCTGCACATACCTATTGCCATGTCGCATCAGCAGTATCTGCAGTTTGCTATTAGCAACCTACATTGTCATTTCCAGGCACTGCCTTTTGGATTGACCATGGCCCCTCGGATCTTCACCAAGGTCATGGCCGTGATGATGGCTCTTCTCTGCCATCAGGGAATCAGGATCCTGCCATATCTGGATGACTTGCCTCATCGGATCAGGTCTCAAATGATCTCCTTGACTCCGGAGGTTCATCTGTAACTGAGCTGGTGGCTACAGGACCAATAGTTGAGAAGGGGCTGTCCCTTCTGGATCTCCAACTGGGTCCTCCTGACAACAGATGCCAGTCTTCAGGGTTGGGGCATGGTATTGGAGCAACACTCTCTCCAGGGTCGGTGGACCAGGGAGGAATCTCTCCTCCCGATAAACATTCTGGAATTGCGGGCAGTGTTCAATGCGTTGACACTGGCCCTGCCTCTAGTACAGAATAGGCCTGTTCAAGTACAATCAGACAACGCCACCATGGTGGCATACATAAATTATCAAGGCAGCACTCGAAGCCACATGGCAATGCTGGAAGTGTAAAAAATCCTCAGTTGGGCGGAACGCCATCTGCCAGCAATATCGGCAGTGTTCATTCCTGGAGTCCTCAACTGGGAAGCGGATTTCCTCAGTCGTCAGGACATTCACGCCAGAGAGTGGAGTCTTCCTCTGGAAGTCTTTCAACTCCTAGTGGACAAGTGGGACCTACCAGATGTAGACCTGATGGCGTCTCGACACAATCACAAGGTTTCGGTCTTCGGATCAAGGACATGGGAACCTCAGGCAGTGTTCGTGGACGCTCTGGCAATTCCGTGGAACTTTTGGCTGCCATACGTGTTCCCTCTAGTGTCACTCCTGCCCAGGGTAAAATGGAAGTTCAAGCAAGAAAGAGGAATACTACTTCTAGTCGCTCCAGCATGTCCCAGATGGCATTGGTTCTCAGACCTGCAGGGTCTATCAATAGACCGTGCTCTTCTACTTCCTCAATGCCCAGACCTCCTCGTTCAGGGCCCTTGTGTCTCTCCGGACCTGGCCAGACTGGCTTCGATGGCGTTGCTCTTGAAGCTTCACTCCTGAGGGCCAAGGGATTCTCTGAGGCGCTTATTCAAACTATGTTGAAGGCCCGCTAACCGGCTTCTGCAGGGATTTATTACAGGGTCTGGAACTCTTACTTCACATGGTGTGCTACTAAGAATTATGATGCCTATTCGTTTAGAACTTCTAGGCTTTTGGCTTTTCTGCAACAAGGCCTAGATTTAGGCCTTCGTCTGGCATCCCTCAAAGTTCATATATCTGCCTTGTCGGTGTGGTTTCAGAGGAAAATTGTGTCTATTCCTGACATTCATACTTTCACTCAGGGTGTTTTACAGATTCAGCCTCCCTATGTCCCTCCTGTGGCTCCATGGGATCTGTCTGTTGTCTTAAGTACCCTACAAGAGTCTCCATTTGAACCTCTTGAGTCTGTGGATCTTAAATGTCTTACACTTAAGGTAGTGTTTTTACTGGCTATTGCCTCTGCTAGGAGGGTGTCGGACTTAGGCAGTTTGTCCTGTCGTCCACCCTTTCTGATTTTTCACCGAGACCGGGCAGTTCTCTGGCATCTTCCTGGTTGTTTCACTATTAAAACGGAGATTGGTTACATAACTTGGGGGGTAATTCTGAGTTGATCGCAGCAGCAAGTTTGTTAGCAATTGGGCAAAACCATGAGCACTGCAGGGGGGGGGCAGATATAACATTTGCAGAGAGAGTTCAATTTGGGGTGGTTATTTCGTTTCTGTGCAGGGTAAATACTGGCTGCTTTATTTTTATACTGCAATTTAGATTTCAGTTTGAACACACCCCACCCAAATCTAACTCTCTCTGCAAATGTTATATCTGCCCCCCCTGCAGTGCACATGGTTTTGCCCAACTGCTAACAAATTGGCTGCTGCGATCAACTCAGAATTAGGCCCTTGGTGAGGGGCATTGTGGTATAATATGATTTGTTCCCATCAAGCGTTGCTAAGCAACGACTTGTGCATAAATATTCTACAAGTGCATTATGGGAGTTGTTTCTCAGTCCAACTGCATACAAACGGTTCAGACAGCAGAGGTATGATATACTGTTTTTTCTTCTTTTAAATTATATTATTGGTTGAACTATTAACATGGTGTTCTATGGAAGTTAAGCAATGTGGTTAAGGCAACTTGCAAATGGATTGATATATTGTTTTATGGATTTTTTTATATACACTTTTATTATGGATTGATACTGATTGTGTCCTCCATTATTTGTAGTACATTACACTATTGGCATCTTGACAAAGACGCCGCAATGTGTAGAAACGCATAGATACAGTGTTCCAATTTTGGCTGACAGTCCATATCCATAATCGTACCCACTTCATATATTAACACCCGGGTTACATCTTCTAGTGGATTGTACATAACATCTTTATGGTATGGTTGTCTGTCCCAAGGAATTTTTCATTTTATTTAAAATGAACATTTTGGGCTTTTAATAAGGTCCCATTTGTTTTATTTTACATCAATATTGTGAGGGTCATTGGTCCTCAGTTATATCCAGTGAGAACGTAACGGAAGCCTAAAGAAACCTTTACGTGCTTTTTACCCATCTCACACAAGTAAGCATACATGTAAGAATCTACGTAAGTCCATTCCCTTCACATCCCGGGTGCTGTTAAAGGAAGAAAGGATATTTCTCTAACGTCCTAGTGGATGCTGGGGACTCCGTAAGGACCATGGGGAATAGACGGGCTCCGCAGGAGACTGGGCACTCTATAAGAAAGATTTGGTACTATCTGGTGTGCACTGGCTCCTCCCTCTATGCCCCTCCTCCAGACCTCTGTTAGATTTCTGTGCCCGGCCCGAGCTGGTTGCACACTAGGAGCTCTCCTGAGCTGCTAGAAAGAAAGTTTAAATTAGGTTTTTTATTTTACAGTGAGACCTGCTGGCAACAGGCTCACTGCTACGAGGGACTAAGGGGAGAAGAAGCGAACCTACCTGCTTGCAGCTAGCTTGGGCGTCTTAGGCTACTGGACACCATTAGCTCCAGAGGGATCGACCGCAGGACTCGTCCTTGGTGTTCGTTCCCGGAGTCGCGCCGCCGTCCCCCTTACAGAGCCAGAAGCATGAAGATGGTCCGGAAAATCGGCGGCAGAAGACTTCAGTCTTCACCAAGGTAGCGCACAGCACTGCAGCTGTGCGCCATTGCTCCTCATACACACTTCACACTCCGGTCACTGAGGGTGCAGGGCGCTGGGGGGGGGGGGCGCCCTGGGCAGCAATAATATCACCTTGGCTGGCAAAATAACCACAATATATAGTCCCAGAGGCTATATATGTGGTAGTTACCCCTGCCAGAATACAGAAAAAAAAAAAAAAAGCGGGAGAAAGGCCGCCGAAAAAGGGGCGGAGCCTTCTCCCTCAGCACACTGGCGCCATTATTCCCTGACTCTCCCCTGCAGTCTACACTACGGAAAGGGTAAAAAAGAGAGGGGGGCACTCAATTTGGGCGCAGTTTAATATAATAAGCAGCTATAAAGGGTCATAATTCAGTTAGTCCCTGTATTATTATAGCGCTCTGGTGTGTGCTGGCATACTTTCTCTCTGTCTCCCCAAAGGGCTTTTGTGGGGTCCCGTCTCCTTGTAAGAGCATCCCCTGTGTGTGTGTGCGGTGTGTCGGTACGGCTGTGTCGACATGTTTGATGAGGAGACTTATGTGGAGGCGGAGCAGATGCCTATTAATGTGATGTCACCCCCTGCGGGGCAGACACCTGAGTGGATGGATTTATGGAAGGAATTACGTGCAAGTGTCGACTCCTTACATAAAAAATTTGACGACATGCCAAATGCGGGACAGCCGGCTTCTCAGCTCGTGCCTGCCCAGACGATTCAAAGGCCGTCAGGGGCCCTGAAACGACCACTACCTCAGATGGCAGACACAGATGGCGACACGGATACTGATGCAAGTGTCGACGACGATGAGTCAAATTTAATGTCCACTAGGGCCATTTGTGGCATGATTGAGGCAATGAAAGAGGTATTACACCTTACTGATATAAACCCAGGTACCTCAAAAAAGGGTATTATGTTTGGGGAGAAAAAACTACCTATAGTTTTTCCCCCATCTGAGGAATTGAATGAGGTGTGTGAAGAAGCGTGGGCTTTCCCCGATAAAAAATTGGTGATTTCAAAAAAATTACTAATGGCGTTCCCTTTCTCGCCAGAGGATAGGTCACGTTGGGAAACTCCCCCTAGGGTGGATAAAGCGCTCACACGTTTGTCTAAAAAGGTGGCACTACCGTCTCCGGATACGGCCGCCCTAAAGGAACCTGCTGATAGAAAGCAGGAGGCTATCCTAAAATCTATATACACACACACTGGTGTTATACTGAGACCAGCTATTGCTTCAGCCTGGATGTGCAGTGCTGCTGCTGCTTGGTCAGATTCCCTGTCGGAAAATATTGACACCCTAGACAGAGACACTATATTGCTAACCATAGAGCATATAAAAGACTCGGTCTTATACATGAGAGATGCACAGAGGGAGATCTGCCGGCTGGCATCTAGAATAAGTGCCTTGTCCATTTCTGCTAGGAGAGGCTTATGGACTCGGCAGTGGACAGGAGATGCAGATTCTAAAAGGCACATGGAAGTTTTGCCTTATAAGGGTGAGGAGTTATTCGGGGACGGTCTCTCAGACCTTGTTTCCACAGCAACAGGCGGGGAAAAGGCGGGTCCTTTCTGTCTAGAGGCAGAGGAAGGGGGAAAAAGCTGCAACACACAGCAGGTTCCCAGGACCAAAAGTCCTCCCCCGCTTCTTCCAAATCCGCCGCATGACGGTGGGGCTCCACAGGCGGAGCCAGGTATGGTGGGGGGCCGCCTCAAGAATTTCAGCGATCAGTGGGCTCGCTCACGGGTGGATCCCTGGATCCTTCAAGTAGTATCTCAGGGGTACAAGCTGGAATTCGAGGCGCCTCCCCCCCGCCGTTTCCTCAAATCAGCCTTACCGACGACTCCATCGGGCAGGGAGGCTGTGCTAGAGGCCATTCACAAGCTGTATTCCCAGCAGGTGATAGTCAAGGTACCCCTACTTCAACAAGGCCGGGGCTACTATTCCACACTGTTTGTGGTACCGAAACCAGACGGTTCGGTGAGACCCATTTTAAATTTGAAATCCTTGAACACTTACATAACAAAATTCAAGTTCAAGATGGAATCGCTCAGGGCGGTTATTGCAAGCCTGGACGAGGGGGATTACATGGTATCCCTGGACATCAAGGATGCTTACCTGCATGTCCCTATTTACCTTCCTCACCAGGAGTACCTCAGATTTGTGGTACAGGATTGCCATTACCAATTCCAGACACTACCGTTTGGACTGTCCACGGCACCGAGGGTGTTTACCAAGGTAATGGCAGAAATGATGATACTCCTTCGAAAAAAGGGAGTTTTAATTATCCCGTACTTGGACGATCTCCTTATAAAGGCGAGGTCCAGGGAGCAGTTACTGGTCGGAGTAGCACTATCTCAGGAAGTGCTACAACAGCATGGCTGGATTCTGAACATTCCAAAGTCACAACTGGTTCCTTCCACTCGCTTGCTGTTCCTGGGGATGATTTTGGACACAGAACTGAAAAAAGTGTTTCTCCCGCAGGAGAAAGCCAAGGAGCTGTCATCTCTAGTAAGAGACCTCCTAAAACCAAAACGGGTATCGGTGCATCGCTGCACACGAGTCCTGGGAAAAATGGTGGCTTCATACGAAGCAATTCCATTCGACAGGTTCCATGCGAGGACCTTCCAGTGGGACCTCTTGGACAAGTGGTCGGGATCGCATCTTCAGATGCATCAAATGATAACCCTGTCTCCAAGGACCAGGGTGTCTCTACTGTGGTGGCTGCAGAGTGCTCATCTTCTAGAGGGCCGCAGATTCGGCATACAGGACTGGGTCCTGGTAACCACGGATACCAGCCTTCGAGGCTGGGGAGCAGTCACACAGGGAAGAAACTTCCAAGGACTATGGTCAAGTCAGGAGACTTCCCTACACATAAATATTCTGGAACTAAGGGCCATTTACAATGCCCTAAGTCAGGCAAGACCCTGCTTCAAAACCAGCCGGTGCTGATCCAGTCAGACAACATCACGGCAGTCGACCATGTGAACCGACAGGGCGGCACAAGAAGCAGGATGGCAATGGCGGAAGCCACAAGGATTCTCCGATGGGCGGAAAATCACGTGCAAGCACTGTCAGCAGTGTTCATTCCGGAAGTGGACAACTGGGAAGCAGACTTCCTCAGCAGACACGACCTACACCCGGGAGAGTGGGGACTTCATCCAGAAGTCTTCCTACTGTTGGGTAACCGTTGGGAAAGGCCACAGGTGGACATGATGGCGTCCCGCCTCAACAAAAAGCTGAAGAGATATTGCGCCAGGTCAAGGGACCCTCAGGCGATAGCTGTGGACGCTCTAGTGACACCGTGGGTGTACCAGTCGGTTTATGTGTTCCCTCCTCTGCCTCTCATACCAAAGGTACTGAGAATAATAAGAAGGCGAGGAGTAAGAACGATACTCGTGGTTCTGGATTGGCCAAGAAGGGCTTGGTACCCGGAACTTCAAGAAATGATATCAGAGGACCCATGGCCTCTACCGCTCAGACAGGATCTGCTGCAGCAGGGCCCCTGTCTGTTCCAAGACTTACCGCGGCTGCGTTTGACGGCATGGCGGTTGAATTCCGGATCCTAAAGGAAAAGGGCATTCCGGAGGAAGTCATTCCTACGCTAATAAAAGCCAGGAAAGAAGTAACCGCGAACCATTATCACCGTATTTGGCGAAAATATGTTGCGTGGTGTGAGGCCAGGAAGGCCCCAACAGAGGAATTTCAGCTGGGTCGCTTTCTACACTTCCTACAGTCGGGAGTGACTATGGGCCTAAAATTGGGTTCCATTAAGGTCCAGATTTCGGCCCTGTCGATTTTCTTCCAGAAAGTACTGGCTTCACTGCCTGAAGTTCAGACTTTTGTAAAGGGAGTGCTTCATATTCAGCCCCCTTTTGTGCCTCCCGTGGCACCTTGGGATCTCAATGTGGTGTTGAGTTTCCTAAAATCACATTGGTTTGAACCACTTAAAACTGTGGATTTGAAATATCTCACGTGGAAAGTGGTCATGTTATTGGCCTTGGCTTCGGCCAGGCGTGTGTCAGAATTGGCGGCTTTGTCTTGTAAAAGCCCTTATCTGATTTTTTATATGGATAGGGCAGAATTGAGGACTCGTCCCCAATTTCTCCCTAAGGTGGTATCTGCTTTTCACTTGAACCAACCCATTGTGGTGCCTGCGGCTACTGGGGACTTGGAGGATTCCAAGTTACTGGATGTAGTCAGGGCCTTGAAACTTTATGTTTCCAGGACGGCTGGAGTCAGAAAGACTGACTCGCTTTTTGTCCTGTATGCACCCAACAAGATAGGTGCTCCTGCTTCTAAGCAGTCTATTGCGCGCTGGATTTGTAGCACTATTCAGCTGGCGCATTCTGCAGTAGGCTTACCGCAGCCTAAATCTGTAAAAGCTCATTCCACACAGAAGGTGGGCTCATCTTGGGCAGCTGACTGAGGGGTCTCGGCTTTACAACTTTGCCGAGCTGCTACTTGGTCAGGGGCAAACACGTTTGCAAAATTCTACAAATTTGATACCCTGGCTGAGGAGGACCTTGAGTTCTCTCATTCGGTGCTGCAGAGTCATCCGCACTCTCCCGCCCGTTTGGGAGCTTTGGTATAATCCCCATGGTCCTTACGGAGTCCCCAGCATCCACTAGGACGTTAGAGAAAATAAGATTTTACTCACCGGTAAATCTATTTCTCGTAGTCCGTAGTGGATGCTGGGCGCCCATCCCAAGTGCGGATTGTCTGCAATACTTGTATATAGTTATTGCCTAACTAAAGGGTTATTGTTGAGCCATCTGTTGAGAGGCTCAGTTATATTTCATACTGTTAACTGGGTATAGTATCACGAGTTATACAGTGTGATTGGTGTGGCTGGTATGAGTCTTACCCGGGATTCAAAAATCCTTCCTTATTGTGTCAGCTCTTCCGGGCACAGTATCCTAACTGAGGTCTGCAGGAGGGGCATAGAGGGAGGAGCCAGTGCACACCAGATAGTACCAAATCTTTCTTATAGAGTGCCCAGTCTCCTGCGGAGCCCGTCTATTCCCCATGGTCCTTACGGAGTCCCCAGCATCCACTACGGACTACGAGAAATAGATTTACCGGTGAGTAAAATCTTATTTTTTATTGGATTGGGACTTTTCTAAACACCAGTCTACTTCTTCCATCACTAAGGGTGCTATTAAGCCTTCATCATACAGTGTTACACTATATCACAGGTTCTCAAACTCGGTCCTCAGGACCCCACACGGTCCATGTTTTGAAGGTCACCTGTAGATTTTTAAATTGTGACAGTTGGTGATACACAGTGCAGCTGCTGGGTGACATGGAAAACGTGAACCGTGTGGGGTCCTGAGGACCGAGTTTGAGAACCACTGCACTATATCATTGTTTTTATTTTTTCATGTGATCTGCATTGGAGCATATGCATTGATGGACTCTCCTATGAAATCATCCTATTGAGGAGGATTTCAAAATTGTGGACAATTTGGAGCGCAAGTGAGACCGTACTTTTTCTTTTGTATAGATTGGTATAGGTTTGGTGACCTATTTGTACGTGTTTGTGCTACTTCATTGTGTAGCGCCAAAGGTATAATTGTTTTCTCTTTTCTGCAGTTCTTCAAACTCGCCCTGGTTATCTACCTAAGGTGGTATCATCTTTTCATCTTAATCAAGATATTGTGGTTCCCACCTTTATCTCTTCTGGTTTGTCCTCCAAAGAGCGGTCTTTGGATGTGGTACGGGCTCTTTGTATTCATGTAGAGAGGACTGCCTCCCCTAGGAGGTCAGATACCCTTTTTCTACTTTCTGGTTTTCACAAACGTGGTTGGCCTGCGAATAAGCAAACTTTGGCCAGATGGATTAGAATGGTGATTGCACAAGCCTATTCACAGTCTGGGCTCCCAGCTCCTGCTGCTATTAAAGCCCATTCTACTCGGTCTGTTGGACCTTCTTGAGCGGCCCGCCGAGGCGTGTCCGCTGAACAATTGTGCAAGACACCTAAAGGTCCTCAGTGAACTCGTTCATCAGGTTCTATGCCTTTGATACTTCCGCCTTCCAGGATGATTTTTTTGTGCCCGCTACGGTGCGTCCCCTCCCATGAGGAACTGCTTTAGGACATCCCCGATGTTTCCCTGTGGAATCCCAGTGTACCCCGCTGCAGAAAAGGAGATTTATGGTAGACTTACCATGGTTAAATCTTTTTCTGCGAGGTACACTGAATTCCACAGGGCGCCCACCCTGACGCACTTAGCTTCTTTGGGTTTGTATGGCATTAGTCGCTAATCCCTTTCTCCGGCAGGGTCCACAGGTTATCCACAGGATAACATTGGGATATGATGGAGCGACAGCGGTTTGGCACCAAACGATCACAAGCTTTCTGGCCTCCCAGAATGCTCGGGCTCGTCCATATAATCCCGCCCACTGACTCAGTCAAATCAGTTTTTTGTTTGGTGCGGCAGGAGCCAGACCATGGTCCAGGGCTGCTGTGTTTGGCAGCCCTAAGCTTTATTTGATTTATTTTTATAGTCTTACTTTGTTTTTTGAGTGATCTTTCCTAACAGCGTCTTACACGCATATTGGAAAGAGTTGCTCCAACAACTCTCCACCGGGTCGCAACAACGCTTACCCACGGTACAAGTGCTGTCTCGACGGGCGTCTGCGTCGGATGTTACTAGCAGGTCCAGCAGACGTTACCAGGCTGTGGCCGGAGCACAGGGAGAAGGTAAAGCATCGGTTCCGCTTAGAAGGGGAATACGGACACAGCCGCACTGTTTTGGGAGGAGACTACCAAACAGAAGCTGGCGCGCCACCACCACGGGTGCTCTAGCGCTAGGCTTTAGGGATCATAAGGCGCCAGGATTAGTTGAGGCTGCGATCCCTAGAGTTGATGTCAGCAGTGTGGAGTCAGACGCTCTCCTGGTCGCCCCTCCCCCCAGTTCATGACCAGTTACCATGCGTCTTCCGCCATGAACTGATTGCCTCACTTCCGTCTCAGACGCTACCACGAGGGGACTCGGTCGCAGCATAGACTGCTGCGTCTGTATACGCTAAGGTTTAACGCTAAGAGACTGGGTCGCAGACAGGAGCATCTGCATGCACTAACGTTCACTGAGCATCTGTGTCCACAAAAAAAGTGACCGGAGCGGCAGTGTACACTAGTAGCGTCTGGATCCACTCGGCGTTCGCTAACGTATTGATCGATCCTGGAAGTGGGGTAAGTCTCCCTGTATCCCACTCTACTGAGTACTGGTAATACAGCACTAAATTTCTATCTACCTTTGTAGTATGAATAGTTAACTTTAGTGCCTATTGCATATGAGTTTTATGTACAATACTGTGGTTTTATTCGCAATGCGTCTGAATACTTTAAAGATCTGCATAAGACAGAATTCAGTAATATGTACTCCTACATGCTTTGAGATGTGTACGTAGTTGATAATCTGCTCATATGATGTATATATATATATATATATATATATATATGTATAATATGTGACTGACTGCTAGTGTGATGCTGACTTAATAATAAATGATTGTCGGTTGATACTTCGGATCCTTAATGCAGGTGCATGGGAAGGGTCACACATATCGCTTTAGGGAAAAGTGATTACAGTCACAAATTTGTATAGTACACTGTGAAAGTGCTGAGTATTTATCATGTCTAAGGGCAGCAAACACTTATATGTGGTTGTTCGGCAAAAACTGTATTATCCTTTATGATTTGGTACAGGATGGTTATGTGTAAAAATGATTTGCTGTTTAGCATAATACATTCCTGATTTACATCAGGTATAGATAGACCCATTGAGGCGATGTTTGCACAGACCTTGTACAGTTTAGCTGAAATATTAATTCTTACATTATTAACACATGCTGCTTACTGATTGTGGTATCCCCAACAGCGTCTTCAAAAAGACATGCTGATGAACCGAATGTAAATAAATCATCGACTTCACAGGCTACACATGATAATCATCAGATGATGAAAGCTCCATATACTCTACTTCAGCATACGAAGAACAGGTAAAAGATATCAGCTAAATAAATAAGCTGAATAAATGAGAGAAAAAATAGGCTAGTCTGTCAATAGAGGCAGCAGAGCCTGGGGTAAAAATGAGGCACTTCGGTTTAAACGTCCCAGAAGGGTCTCTGCACGAGGGCAGAATTCAGGAAAAAGGTTTGGGTTACACCCAATAAAGTAGAATGCCCAGTAAATGGGATTCCAATATCTTTTTCAAGATAGGGACTGTTTTAAATAGGGAAGTGCCTCCCAAAATAGATATTTATATCATTTGATAATGCAAAAATCTCTAGGGCCTCTGCCATCAAAAGAATAGGACTCTGTTGTCTTTGTCTGGGGCAGTCATAAGGCCAGCCAGGACTTCACCTTGTAGTCTACGGCTACACCACACTGGATAGGCCCAATCTCAATAGATTTTGGAAGCTAAGCAGTGTTCGGCCTGGTTAGTTCTTGGAGGGGAGACCACCTTGAAATACCAGGTGCTGTAGGTACATTGGGCTGAGGTACTGGAAAACAGGTTTCAGCGCCTGCAAGGTAGTAAGAATCCCATATAGCTCATATGGACACTAATGTTCTAGGGCATCAGCATAACAATCGCTGTTCAAGAACATCTTGGTTCACGGTTATCTGGACTAGTTTCAGTGCCTAGGCACAACATGACTTATAGCATAAACCCTTCATCTGTACATGGGATGCTGATTTAGAATCTAAGAAGGTTCTGGAAATTTTTGCCTTGGCTGGAAGTTTCTGTTTGAATTAACAGTTATTCTGGAGTCAGAAACAGACTCCAAGAAGGTCACGTTCTCTTCCACATATAACCCCCAAATATAGGGGTCTGGTTCGGCCTTGTCGGTCATAAAGGAACGTAACAGCCTCAATACAATAAGTTTGGTAAGGCAAAGAAGCAAAGGCAACCAGAGGCCAGCTTCCAAACCAGAGGCCATCAGTATGATGGTGCGGGTCTCCTTCTGGCGGATTCCAGAAGGATAAGGGGCCAACTTCTTCAGATTGCACAGATTTGGTAGCAGTCTACAAATAGATGCCTGGGTGCAAGAAGAGGTATCTCTAAGGTTATACTTTCCCTTCTGGAACCATTCTCCTAAAAAGTATTCGGTTTCAGCCCGTCTCGGGTAGAGGCGTAGGCAAGGGATTTGCATGAAGCAATTCAGAAAATGTTTTGTCAGGAATAGTCATTCCAGTAACCCATGCACAATGGAGGGTTTATTCCCACCTGGGTCAAAAACAATCCCTTGCCCCAATATCAATTTCAAAAACAGAGAAATTTGGGTAACATGGTTCACGTGGAGGCAACTCCATAGTTGGGGGAGGAGCCAATATAATACATGTAATTCCTGGATAAGTCAGGAATTTTATCTTCAGGCTCCTATAACACTGTCCATCAGTGTTATCTCAAGGTTTACCATCCTTCAGAAAAAATTCAGTTAGGCCTTACCCTTTGGGTTAGCCACATCCCCAGAGTACCAAAATGATTATGACAATTTGTCTCCGTTATTAGAGGTTAAGAAAAATTGCCATACCTTGACCACCTTCCTATCCTGACACAAGCACAGGAAAGGTTCTGTGTCATCTGCAACATACAAATAACTTGTCTGCAGAGGCACAGGTGGTTCTTAAATGGGATCATCTCTGGTTCCATATCATAACTCACGGTGGGGCTATACGGAATTCGAGTTTGCAGAAAGTAGTTACCTCGAAACAAGATATCCAAGGCAAAGCTAGGGGAGTGGTAACAATGTCAAACAATGTTGATTCACGCAGCATTGCGAATGATGGGTTTGATGGTGTTAATAATACACATGGTGGAGTGGGCATAATTCCACTCAAGACTTTTTCAGCATCTCCTCCATCTAAGGCCGCATCACACTAGATATGTCCAATCTCAATGATGATGGAAGTTAAGCAGTGTCGTACCTGGTTAACTTCTCAGAGCGCAAGAACATCTGTGAATACCAGGTGGTGTAGACGGTCCAGATGGACAGTACACAAACAAGTACGTGGTACTGGCAAAAAAAGGTAAGAAGTAGCCTGGGGGCTACAGACATTCCATCTAAGATCAGAGGATACTTTTTTCTTTTTTGGATATCAGGTTGGGAAATCCTGACAACAAATACAAGTCTTCACGGCTATGGAGGCCATTTTCTGGAAAATTATGATTCCGGGGATTATGGACCATAGAAGAAAGGTGCCTGCTAATAAATCTGTTAGCACTTCAGGCCATATACTGGGTCCTGATTCAGGCACGAGACATTCCTAAAGGAAGATCGGTCCAGATCCGCAAGGACAAGGAAAGGGCAGTAGTGTACCTCAACTTTCAGAGAGGAACACGCAGATAAATAACAAGAAAGGAGGTAAATCACATACTAAAATGTGCAGAACTCCATCTTCCAGCCTTGTCCTCAGGGTTTGTTCTGGGAGTCCTAAACTGAAGAACTGATTTCTCAGTCGACACGCCATTCAGGTAAATGAATGGGCTTTGCACCCTGAATGTCATTTCAGACTCGGGTAGACAAATGGGCTTGGCCAGAGATAATTCTCATGGTGTCCCATCTGAACAACAAAAGCCATAATCGGGTCAGGAACAAAGGAAGTGATCTTTGTGGATATCTTTTTAATGGGAATTTTATTTCTCTTATGTGTTTCTCAAATCATCCTGCTACTCAGGATAGTGAGGAAAATACAACAAAGATGCCGGGATCCTAATAAGCCCCAGCTTGGCCCAGAAGGTGTTGGTACACAGATCCGCAGAAAATGTTGAATACCTTTTCTGTTTCCTTTACGCACAAACTAAGACAGGGACCTTGAATATCACAGATATCTGGATCAACTGTTTTCTATGGCGTGGCTTTTAAAATATATATACTGAGGTCCAGAGGATTCTCACAAATGCTCAGAGCAAGGAAAAACTTCCTTGACTCGTATTTATCATCAAATATGACAAGATTATATGCATTGGTGCAATAAAAGTGGTATGGACCCAAAATCTTGCAGAGTTTCCAAGGTTTTACCATTCCTTCAAGCAGGAATAGATAAAGGTTTAGTGGTGGCTTCCTTGGAAATACAAGTGTCACTTGACTGTATGGTTCCGAAAGAAAAAGGCCAAATTACAGGATGTGTACACTTTTTCCAGGGAATGCTGCACATTCAACCTTCCCCTTTTCCTACTACAGGGTCAGGGAATCTAAATCTAGTCCTCAAAGGCCTGTCAAGTTGCTCTGTTTAAACCACTAAGTGAAGTGGATTTTAAATGGTTGACGGCTAAAGTTCACATTCGGCTGACTATGGCATCAGCTAGAAGAGAGTCAGATTTAGGAGCACTTTCATGCTAATCTCTTTTTCTGATGTTTTCCAGATAAAGTAGTTCTCAGAACTAGGTCTGGGTATCTTCCTAAGGGGTGATCTATATTCCACTTTAATGAAGATATTATGGTCCCGGTTTTTCAGGAATTGGGATTTTCTGCGGGAGATGCGTCGCTGGACGTAGTCCGGGCATTAAGTATCTACATGGATTGTACTAGTGCCATTAGAAAGACAAATTCTCTTTACATCCTCTACGGTGGTTTAACAAGAGGAGATGGCCTGCTACTAAATAGACGCTAGCAAGATGGCTTTGAATTACTATTTCAGAAGCATATTCTTAAGCTGATCTCCCTGTCCCGGCTAATGTAGGCTCACTTTACATGTGAGGAAGGTCTTTCATGGGTAGCACAATATTGTGCTTGAGCAGAACAGATATGTAAGGTAGCCACATGGCTTCCAATAAACATATTCAATCAGACATTATGCCTGGGATATCTTTGCCTCTCATGATGCTCAATTCGGGCGTAAGGTTCTCCTATTAATCAGGAGCATCCCCACCACAAAATTGCTTTGGGAAGTCCCAATGTTATCCTGTGGATAACCTGTGGACCCTGCCGGAGAAATATACGTTATGGTAAGATCTTACCGTTGATAACGGTATTTCTCCTATATCCACAGATTTCCACAGGGATCCCACCCTGATGCACCTGATTTGAGAATCTGTATACTCACTTAACTCTTCCCTCTTGCATAGAAGAGTGTGCATGTGTGTTTTTCACCTGAATAGGTTTCTACATAATGCTCCTGCCTAAATGCCTTGGAAACAACTGATTTTACTGAGTCAGTGGGCAGGATTATATGGATGAGCCTGGTGCATTTTGGGAGGCCAGAAAGCTTGTGATCATTTGGTGCCAATCCGCTGTCGCTCCATCATAACCCAATGTTATCCTGTGGAAACCTGTGGACATAGGAGAAATACCGTTATCAACGGTAAGTTCTAACCATAACGTATATTTTCCTGTCGTGAGAATGTGGTTCTATGTGACTAACATCTACTGTATTTTACCTGCTACTGCATTGGACTGGTTAACAAAATTGAGCTCCAGTGACTGGAGGTGGGGTTATAGAGGAGGCGGTGCAATACATCCTGTGAACACTCAAAGATTTCGCCTGTTGGTGCCTTGGATCAAGATCCAACTCTACCCCTGATGTATTCCCTGTGGAATCCAGTGTACCTCGCATAAAGAGATTTAACCATGGTAAGTCAACCATAAATCTCCTTTTATCTGCATTGTCTGTGACTTGTGCTAGTTCTTCTGTCTGATTTATCTGTTTTTCTGCTATTTATATATATTGCTATCACTTTTCTTTATACCCTGTGAGACAGTTGCTTTCAGGGTTATTCTGAGCAGAAGATAAATTGCTGACTTTTGTAACTGTAAATACCAAATTGCTTTCTAACAAATATTTAAAATGCCCACTCTAATATATACTGCAGACGCCAGGCGCATCTTATTACCATATACGATAAAAGTGCGCTGTACATCTCAAAATACTACATCCCTTAAGAGAAAAGAATACGCCCACACATTATCTGAGTTCCAAAGCTCATCTGATGTATATATTTGTTATTAAAAGGATATGGATTCAATATATTACAATGTACAGTATACATATAGTTATATGGTTACAATGTATACAATAATCAGTTAATACAAAATACATACAGTTACAGGCCAGCATACAATACCATTCCCTCAATGCATCCTTCTCTTAATATCTCTCTCTCTCTCAGCAAATAAATACAGGAACTGATCTAGAAGCACCTCCATCGTCGTCTGGCACAAAACAGCAACTCGCAACTGTGTGTCTCTGTAATGTGTTATCTAGTTTTTGGGGGAGGGAACTTTCTCATTCATGATGAGTCACTAGTCTGTTTGTATGCTAAACAGGTTCAGCCTTGAAGACATCAAAAGGGGCTGGCCTGTGCTTCCTGTCCACTACCTGTTTCTGTAAATGTCTATTGTCCTAATAAGAGTGATTTTAGCTTTCATACATTTAATCATAACTCCTTGTTTCAATGTCCTACAACTTAATAACAAGTATCAAAGTAATCTACACATTAATCTGCTTGCTTTAATACCAAATATGACAGGCCTATCTTGCTTCGTTCCAATAATACACATACATGACATTACTTCCTTATATAATTTTAAATCATTATGATGTCTGGCGCTTGATATTATTATAATTATGTACTGTATGAAATGAGTGTCGAATCCATCTCTGTGGCATGTCCGTGTAAATGCGTGTGTTACCATATATTGCTGTGCTCGTTGCGCGTATTTGCAAGTATAGCGACATATGTGTGTAGTCTATATGTTCTTTCTATGTAATTTTTTTGACTTCGACAGTCCACCCTTTGGCAGCAAACAATAACTGCCATCAATTATTAACATAAGAAAAAAAAATATTTCATACAATAATCGGTGACCTAGACACAAGTATGTATTCATTTCGCAAATCAGATGTTTGACCATATTTGGGGAAGACAGGGAGGAGGACGAGACATCCTCTATATGCACTCGGCAGTCACGGGACCACTGGTTGGGTGTGGGACAACATTCAACCTATAGAGTATGCTGGGACAGTGCTTTGGCCTATAATGTCTGATTTGCGACAAACATTTCACACATACATGTACCTCGCAAAAATAGAATGTCCTGAAAAAAAATGTTTGTCAGCGGGAAAGAGAGAAAAGAGAAATAGAACAAAACAACTCTTGTTCATAACAAATCAATTACAATGACTGGTCTTTCTGCAATCCTTTAGTACGCTCAGGTAGTGTTCAACAGTGCCGCCTCTCAGTCTTCGCGGAACAGAGTCTCTGGTGATACTTTTGTGATCTCACTCCATTTACGAGTTCCTTTTGGACTACCGACTTTCCTGCAATGGGATTCGTGGACCCAAGTCTCTCTCTCGGCTACTTTCACTGGGATAGTGCTGTCAACAAAACTTGGTATGGTCCTTCCCACCTGTCTATTAGGCAACCTGAGCGTAAGAACAATCACACAGCCTCTTGGTTCACAATCAAGACAGTATTTGGCATACCAGCAATCAATAGTTTCAAGTTCTTTTGTCAAGTTTTCAAATGCTGGCTCATCTCAATAAGGTACTGTACTGTCACCTTATTGGTATATTTCTGATCATTGTGTGGATCAATCATGACATGAGGTTGTCTTCCAAAAACAACCAAAAAAGACACAAATACCAAAACCAAACAAAAACAAATTTCGAAGAGGTTGATTCGTTAAGTGAAGATCTGGGAGTGGTTCCGATGCTACATGATACTAGTGCCAGTATCTATGATCACAATAGTACAATTTCAAGATTTGCTCCTACTTCTAGGGGTACCATTATCTACACACAAATTTCTGCGCAATTTTTTCTTTGCGGTAAACACAGCAGCATCCATGGCGGCAGGAAATGCCTCTACCCAGTTTGAGAAAACATCAGTGCACACCAATACATAACAATAATTCCTAAAGGGTGTTAACGGTGCTAAGTCATTGTGTGTTTGCAATGTAGAGTATCATGAGCATAATTCAAAAAGAAAAAAAAAACATCTCTAGATGAGAGAAAGAAGAAGAAAATGAAAAAGAAAATGTCAGGTTTGCCATTCACCAACAGGCATATCAGTGCCTATACAACATTTCCCTTCACCAGTATTCTCATCCTTCCTCCACCCTTTGTGCATGACAAGGCACACTGCAGTAATACTGGTGTTATCCTGTTGGGATATACTGGGTTCGGGCAGAACTCTGAAGGACCTAGGCATGTGGAGTTTGAACTGTAATTGGGTCCATGTATTGTACCACCCTGTGTGAACGCAAAAGATGAAGAGGAAACTGTAGAGAAACAGAATAGAGGTTGGTGACAGATGAGTTTGCAGAGGCGGAGAAGATTTTATTAAATTTTGACAACGGGATTGGGCACTATGGGGAAGGGATTCTCTACTTGGTCTACTCCCCTTAAAAAAAGTTCTGTGTTTATCGTATCGTTATTGGGACTATCCCAGCCACCAATCCAGTGTCCTGTCCATCCTAAGTTCATAGGGAACCCGGTATCTGTGAGATAATTTCCTCTACCTGTGATGGACATGCATCTAGAACAGTAGAATGCGACATTATCCTTTGAGGGGTGTCTAACATACTTTGTACTTCCTGAGCGGGAGCACAGTATATGTATATCATATCTAACAAAATTAAGTTAATCAGGGGCCATTTCTGCTAGGAAAAAGAAGCAAAAGTTTAGAGGCCCCATGTTAACCCCTGCAAGTTTTGTCAAAGGGTAATGTTGCATTTATTTTGTTCTTCCCATTAGCCGAATCTGTGTTTTCTATATGGCTTATGATTCCTTACTATATGTCCCTTGGTCCCGTCTATGTGTTTAATAATGTGGCTTGTGTTTTCTGTCTAGGGGGTCTATATTGACTATGTGTTCTACTACTCCTACAATCTCTTGCAAAATGCCCTTCCTTCCTACAAGTGTAACATATTATTGACCATTAGGGATCTGGGGTTTGGACTGATGGGTCTTTCCTGTATGTGCCAGTATACTTACCGTCCTCAACCTCTCCACCTGTTGTTCTCTGCGCCTAGCACTATTCTTGAGATGTTCAATAGCACACTATCTAAGATTAGCTACTGTGACCCCTTTCCAATTTTGCAAAGAAGTCTGCACCCTGCCCTCAATGCCTTACGGAGCCCGTCCATTAGCACAGAGACAGCCACCCCCCATTTGCCGAATTAATGTTTACCAGTGATCTTATCCAGATGGAGAGTTTTCTATTACTGCAAATGACAAAAAAAAAAAAAGTTTAACAAGCTTCTAGGTCATGCGAAGTATTCATTCAATCCTTCTCATCCCGTATTAAGGGTCTGTACATGGTCCAACAAACATTTCCAAGCTCATCTTGACTAGGGGCATTACTAGGAATGAATACTTCTAATATGGTAACTGAAAGAAATACCCGGGGGTTACCTTGTCTCTGTCCGCTTTCCTACTGGCAAATACTAATGTGCGGACAGGTTTTTCTCCATTTCTGACGTTACTTTCTTGATTTTTTTGTTTTAATTTTGGGTTTTACTTAGTGATGAGCGGGTTCGGTTCCTCGAGATCTGAACCCCCCCAAACTTCACCCATTTTACATGGTTCCGAGGCAGACTCGAATCTTCCTGCCTTGCTCGGTTAACCCGAGCGCGCCCGAAAGTCATCATCCTGCTGTCGGATTCTCGCGAGATTCGTATTCTATATAAGGAGCCGCGCATCGCCGCCATTTTCACTCGTGCTTTGGAGATGATAGCGAGAGGACGTGGCTGCGTTCTTTCAGTTTCTGTGTTCAGTGTGCTGCAAATATCTGTGCTCAGTGTGCTGCAAATATCTGTGCTCAGTGACAGTGTGCTTGCAAATATCTGTGCTCAGTGTGCTGAAAATATCTACGTTCTTTGCCTGAAAAACGCTCCATATCTGTGCTGCATTGTAGTATATAGTAGGAGGACAGTGCAGAATTTTGCTGTGACCTCCAGTATATATAGCAGTATGGTACAGTAGTCCACTGCTCTACCTCTGTGTCGTCAAGTATACTATCCATCCATACCTGTGCTGCATTTTAGTTGTGCGCAGTATATAGTAGGACAGTGCAGAATTTTGCTGTGACCACCAGCATATATATAGCAGTACAGTACAGTAGTCCACTGCTCTACCTCTGTGTCGTCAAGTATACTATCCATCCATACCTGTGCTGCATTTTAGTTGTGCGCAGTATATAGTAGGAGGACAGTGCAGAATTTTGCTGTGACCACCAGTATATATATATATAGCAGTACGGTACAGTAGTCCACTGCTCTACCTCTGTGTCGTCAAGTATACTATCCATCCATACCTGTGCTGCATTTTAGTTGTGCGCAGTATATAGTAGGAGGACAGTGCAGAATTTTGCTGTGACCACCAGTATATATAGCAGTACGGTACAGTAGTCCACTGCTCTACCTCTGTGTCGTCAAGTATACTATCCATCCATACCTGTGCTGCATTTTAGTTGTGCGCAGTATATAGTAGGAGGACAGTGCAGAATTTTGCTGTGACCACCAGTATATATATATATAGCAGTACGGTACAGTAGTCCACTGCTCTACCTCTGTGTCGTCAAGTATACTATCCATCCATACCTGTGCTGCATTTTAGTTGTGCGCAGTATATAGTAGTAGGACAGTGCAGAATTTTGCTGTGACCACCAGTATATATAGCAGTATGGTACAGTAGTCCACTGCTCTACCTCTGTGTCGTCAAGTATACTATCCATCCATACCTGTACTGCTTTTTAGTTGTGCGCAGTATATAGTAGGAGGACAGTGCAGAATTTTGCTGTGACCACCAGTATATATATATAGCAGTACGGAACTGTAGTCCACTGCTCTACCTCTGTGTCGTCAAGTATACAATCCATCCATACCTGTGCTGCATTTTAGTTGTGCGCAGTATATAGTAGGAGGACAGTGCAGAATTTTGCTGTGACCACCAGTATATATATAGCAGTACGGTACAGTAGTCCACTGCTCTACCTCTGTGTCGTCAAGTATACTATCCATCCATACCTGTGCTGCATTTTAGTTGTGCGCAGTATATAGTAGGAGGACAGTGCAGAATTTTGCTGACCACCAGTATATATATAGCAGTACAGTACAGTAGGCCATTGCTATTGATATATTACTGGCATATAATGCCACACATTAAAAAATGGAGGGTAAAATAGGGAAAGATCAAGATCCACTTCCACCTCGTGCTGAAGCTGCTGCCACTAGTCATGGCCGAGACGATGAAATGCCATCAACGTCGAGAGCATGTAAAATCCAAAAAACAAAAGTTCAGTAAAATGACCCAAAAATCAAAATTAAAAGCATCTGATGAGAAGCGTAAACTTGCCAATATGCCATTTACGACACGGAGTGGCAAGGAACGGCTGAGGCCCTGGCCTATGTTCATGGCTATTGGTTCAGATACACATGAGTATGGAAGCACTCATCCTCTCGCTAGAAAAATGAAAAGACTTAAGCTGGCAAAAGCACAGCAAAGAACTGTGTGTTCTTCTAAATCACAAATCCCCAAGGAGAATCCAATTGTGTCGGTTGCGATGCCTGACCTACCCAACACTGGACGGGAAGAGGTGGCGCCTTCCACCATTTGCACGCCCCCTGCAAGTGCTGGAAGGAGCACCCGCAGTCCAGTTCCTGATAGTCAAATTGAACATGTCACTGTTGAAGTACACCAGGATGAGGATATGGGTGTTGCTGGCGCTGAGGAGGAAATTGACAAGGAGGATTCTGATGGTGAGGTGGTTTGTTTAAGTCAGGCACCCGGGGAGACACCTGTTGTCCGTGGGACGAATATGGTCATTGACATGCCTGGTCAAATTACAAAAAAAATCACCTCGTCGGTGTGGAATTATTTTAACAGAAATGCGGACAACATTTGTCAAGACGTGTGTTGCCTTTGTCAAGCTGTAATAAGTAGGGGTAAGGACGTTAACCACCTAGGAACATCATCCCTTATACATCACCTGGAGCGCATTCATCAGAAGTCATTGACAAGTTCAAAAACTTTGGGTGACAGCGGAAGCAGTCCACTGACAACTAACTCCCTTCCTCTTGTAACCAAGCTCCTGCAAACCACACCACCAACTCCCTCAGTGTCAATTTCCTCCTTAGACAGGAAAACCAATAGTCCTGCAGGCCATGTCACTGTCAAGTCTGACGAGTCCTCTCCTGCCTGGGATTCCTCCAATGCATCCTTGAGTGTAACGCCTACTGCTGCTGCTGTTGTTGCTGCTGGGAGTCGATTGTCATCCAAGAGGGGAAGTCGGAAGACCACTTGTACTACTTCCAGTAAGCAATTGACTATCCAACAGTCCTTTGCGAGGAAGATGAAATATCACAGCCGTCATCCTGCTGAAAAGCAGATAACTCAGACCTTGGCAGCCTGGGTGGTGTTAAACGTGTGTCCGTTATCCACCGTTAATTCACAGGGAATTAGAGAATTTCTTGAGTTAGTGTGTCCCCGGTACCAAATACCATCTAGGTTCCACTTCTCTAGGCAGGCGATACCGAGAATGTACACAGACCTCAGAAAAAGAGTCACCAGTGTCCTAAAAAATGCAGTTGTACCCAATGTCCACTTAACCACGGACATGTGGACAAGTGGAGCAGGGCAGACTAAGGACTATATGACTGTGATAGCCCACTGGGTAGATGTATTGCCTCCCGCAGCAAGAACTGCAGCGGCGGCACCAGTAGCAGCATCTCGCAAACGCCAACTCGTTCCTAGGCAGGCTACGCTTTGTATCACCGCTTTCCATAAGAGGCACACAGCTGACAACCTCTTACGGAAACTGAGGAACATCATCGCAGAATGGCTTACCCCAATTGGACTCTCCTCGGGATTTGTGACATCGGACAATGCCACCAATATTGTGTGTGCATTACATGTGGGCAAATTCAAGCACGTCCCATGTTTTGCACAAACATTGAATTTGGTGGTTCAGAATTTTTTAAAAAAACGACAGGGGCGTGCAAGAGATGTTGTCGGTGGCCCGAAGAATTGCGGGCCACTTTTGGCATTCAGCCACCGCGTGCCGAAGACTGGAGCACCAGCAAACACTCCTGAACCTGCCGCGCCATCATCTGAGCAAGTGTTGGTAACGAGGTGGAATTCAACCCTCTATATGCTTCAGAGGATGGAGGAGCAGCAAAAGGCCATTCAAGCCTATACATCTACCTACTATATAGGCAAAGGAGGGGGAATGCACCTGACTCAAGCGCAGTGGAGAATGATTTCAACGTTGTGCAAGGTTCTGCAACCCTTTGAACTTGCCACACGTGAAGTCAGTTCAGACACTGCCAGCCTGAGTCAGGTCATTCCCCTCATCAGGCTTTTGCAGAAGAAGCTGGAGAGATTGAAGGAGGAGCTAAAATGGAGCGATTCCGCTAGGCATGTGGGACTTGTGGATGGAGCCCTTAATTCGCTTAACCAGGATTCAGGGGTGGTCAATCTGTTGAAATCAGAGCACTACATTTTGGCCACCGTGCTCGATCCTAGGTTTAAAGCCTACGTTGTATCTCTCTTTCCGGCAGACACAAGTCTGCAGAGGTGCAAAGACCTGCTGGTGAGACACTTGTCAAGTCAAGCGGAACGTGACCCGTCAACAGCTCCTCCTTCACATTCTCCCGCATCTGGGGCTGCGAGGAAAAGGCTAAGAATTCCGAGCCCACCCGCTGGCGGTGATGCAGGGCAGTCTGGAGCGAGTGCTGACATCTGGTCCGGACTGAAGGACCTGCCAACGATTACTGACATGTCGTCTATTGTCACTGCATATGATTCTTTCACCATTGAAAGAATGGTGGAGGATTATATGAGTGACCGCATCCAAGTAGTCACGTCAGACAGTCCGTACGTATACTGGCAGGAAAAAGAGGCAATTTGGAGGCCCTTGCAGAAACTGGCTTTATTTTACCTTAGTTGCCCCCCCCCCCTCCAGTGTGTACTCTGAAAGAGTGTTTAGTGCAGCCGCTCACCTTGTCAGCAATCAGCGTACGAGGTTACTTCCAGAAAATGTGGAGAAGATGATGTTCATCAAAATTAATTACAATCAATTCCTCTGTGGAGACATTCACCAGCAATTGCCTCCAGAAAGTACACAGGGACCTGAGATGGTGGATTCCAGTGGGGACGAATGAATACTCTGTGAGGAGGGGGATGTACACAGTGAAAGGGGTGAGGAATCGGAGGATGAGGAGGAGGTGGACATCTTGCCTCTGTAGAGCCAGTTTGTGCAAGGAGAGATTGATTGCTTCTTCATCCATCCATCCATCCCAAACCAACCAGTCATTTCAGTCACAGTCATGTGGCAGACCCTGTCGCTGAAATGATGGGTTTGTTAAAGTGTGCATGTCCTGTTTATACAACATAAGGGTGGGTGGGAGGGCCCAAGGACAATTCCATCTTGCACCTTTTTTTTCTTTAATTTATCTTTGCATCATGTGCTGTTTGGGGACTATTTTTTGAAGTGCCATCCTGTCTGACACTGCAGTGCCAATCCTAGATGGGCTAGGTGTTTGTGTCGGCCACTTGGGTCGCTTAGCTTAGCCATCCAGCGACCTTGGTGCACCTCTTTTTTTCTTTGCATCATGTGCTGTTTGGGGACTACTTATTAAATCTGCCATCCTGTCTGACACTGCAGTGCCACTCCTAGATGGGCCAGGTGTTTGTGTCGGCCACTTGGGTCGCTTAGCTTAGCCATCCAGCGACCTTGGTGCACCTCTTTTTTTCTTTGCATCATGTGCTGTTTGGGGACTATTTTTTGAAGTGCCATCCTGTCTGACACTGCAGTGCCACTCCTAAATGGGCCAGTTGTTTGTGTCGGCCACTTGGGTCGCTTAGCTTAGTCATGGAGCGACCTCGGTGCAAATTTTAGGACTAAAAATAATAATGTTAGGTGTTCAAAATAGACTGGAAATGAGTGGAAATTATGGTTATTGAGGTTAATAATACTATGGGATCAAAATGACCCCCAAATTCTATGATTTAAGCTGTTTTTGAGGGGTTTTTGTAAAAAAACACCCGAATCCGACAAAAAATTTTCAGGGAGGTTTTGCCAAAACGCGTCTGAATCCAAAACACGGCCGCGGAACCGAATCCCAAACCAAAACAGAAAACCAAAAAAATTTCCGGTGCACATCACTAGTTTTACTATATATGTACACGAATGATACCATACTTACCTGTTCCACTGGTCTCAGCCACTTCCCCCGCAGGCTACTGCTCTTCTTTTACCGGTTGGATACTCCTATGGGTGCATGAGAAATGGCTGAAAACAATCAATTCACCTTCTCCTCCTAAATAAAACTTCAACATTCATTAATACATATATAGGTTACAGTCATATTTTTCATAATTTTATTATTTTCTATAGTTTGCATGCTGGCCGTAACTGCTTCCACATCTACATATGGCGGTGTACTTGCATTCTCTTTTTTTTTTTCTACTTGTTTATTGTTGCTACAAGTTCAAACAGTTCTTATATTTCTATTCTTGTCTTATATGACTTTAGTTAGACATATCACCTGCTATACCTTAGGATCAAACTCACCAACCCCTTTTGCTGCCACAGGTTTAAACAATTTGTATGTCTGACCCTTTGTTTTCTGGATTTTATCAGACACATCCTTATCCTTAAGTTCTGCAATACCACTGGTTCAAAGCTGCCCACCTTAGGGAATGGTACCCTATCTTTGTCAGTCATACATACTAGTCATGTGCACCAGAAATTTTTCGAGTTTTGGATTCGGTTCCGCTGCCGTATTTTGGATTCGGACGCGTTTTGGCAAAACCTCCCTGAAAATTTTTTGTCGGATTCGGGTGTGTTTTGGATTCGTTTTTTTTTTTTTTTACAAAAAACCCTCAAAAACAGCTTAAATCATAGAATTTGGGGGTCATTTTGGTCCCATAGTATTATTAACCTCAATAACCATAATTTCCACTCATTTCCAGTCTGTTCTGAACACCTCACACCTCACAATATTATTTTTAGTCCTAAAATTTGCACCAAGGTCGCTCCATGACTAAGCTAAGCGACCCAAGTGGCCGACACAAACACCTGGCCCATCTAGGAGTGGCACTGCAGTGTCAGACAGGATGGCCGATTTAAAAAATAGTCCCCAAACAGCACATGATGCAAAGAAAAAAAGAGGTGCACCAAGGTCGCTGGATGGCTAAGCTAAGCGACACAAGTGGCCGACACAAACACCTGGCCCATCTAGGAGTGGCACTGCAGTGTCAGACAAGATGGCCGATTTAAAAAATAGTCCCAAAACAGCACATGATGCAAAGAAAAAAGAGGTGCACCAAGGTCGCTGGATGGCTAAGCTAAGCAACCCAAGTGGCCGACACAAACACCTGGCCCACCTAGGAGTGGCACTGCAGTTTGCTAGCGAGAGGATGAGTGCTTCCATCCTCATGTGAATCTGAACCACTAGCCATGAACATAGGCCAGGGCCCCAGCCGTTCCTTGCCACTCCGTGTCATAAATGGCATATTGGCCAGTTTACGCTTCTCATCAGATGCTTTTAATTTTGATTTTTGGGTCATTTTACTGAACTTTTGTAGTATACTTGACGACACAGAGGTAGAGCAATGGACTACTGTACCGTACTGCTATATATATATACTGGTGGTCAGCAAAATTCTGCACTGTCCTCCTACTATATAATACTGCGCACAACTAAAATGCAGCACAGGTATGGATGGATAGTATACTTGACGACACAGAGGTAGGTAGAGCAGTGGACTACTGTACTGTACTGCTATATATATACTGGTGGTCAGCAAAATTCTGCACTGTCCTCCTACTATATAATACTGCGCACAATTAAAATGCAGCACAGGTATGGATGGATAGTATACCTGACGACACAGAGGTAGGTAGAGCAATGGACTACTGTACCGTACTGCTATATATATACTGGTGGTCAGCAAAATTCTGCACTGTCCTCCTACTATATAATACTGCGCACAACTAAAATGCAGCACAGGTATGGATGGATAGTATACCTGACGACACAGAGGTAGGTAGAGCAGTGGACTACTGTACCGTACTGCTATATATATACTGGTGGTCAGCAAAATTCTGCACTGTCCTCCTACTATATATACTGCGCACAACTAAAATGCAGCACAGGTATGGATGGATAGTATACTTGACGACACAGAGGTAGGTAGAGCAGTGGACTACTGTACCATACTGCTATATATATATACTGGTGGTCAGCAAAATTCTGCACTGTCCTCCTACTATATATACTGCGCACAACTAAAATGCAGCACAGGTATGGATGGACAGTATACTTGACGACACAGAGGTAGGTAGAGCAGTGGACTACTGTACCATACTGCTATATATATATACTGGTGGTCAGCAAAATTCTGCACTGTCCTCCTATTATATATACTGCGCACAACTAAAATGCAGCACAGAAATGGATGGATAGTATACTTGACGACACAGACGTAGGTAGAGCAGTGGACTACTGTACCATACTACTATATAATACTGGTGGTCAGCAAAATTCTGCACTGTCCTCCTACTATATACTACAATGCAGCACAGATATGGAGCGTTTTTCAGGCATAGAACGTAGATATTTTCAACACACTGAGCACAGATATTTGCAAGCACACTAAGCACAGATATTTGCAGCACACTGAGCACAGATATTTGCAGCACACTGAACACAGAAACTGAGAGAACGCAGCCACGTCCTCTCCCTATCATCTCCAATGCACGAGTGAAAATGGCGGCGACGCGTGGCTCCTTATATAGAATACGAATCTCGCGAGAATCCGACAGCGGGATGATGACGTTCGGGCGCGCTCGGGTTAACCGAGCAAGGTGGGAAGATCCGAGTCTGCCTCGGAACCGTGTAAAATGGGTGAAGTTCGGGAGGGTTCGGATTCCGAGGAACCGAACCCGCTCATCACTAATACATACCCATTCGTCACAATAAACTTCAGCGTGTGGACCATATTTTCCACACATGATAAACCTTGCTGACCCTTTCGGCCGCAATTCTGACCTTCTCGGTCCTAACTCTTCTGCCTGAACCCTGCACAAACGTCTCTCACTTGAGCAACTGGGTCCCATATTTGTGGGTCTTTTTAATAACTAAAAAAAAATTCCCACAAACACCAAAATACTCAATGTAAGTAGACGGTGGAAGTATCTCCGAGCGCCTTCCACTCGCTCTCGCCCACGTTGGCCGGTACTATCATACACTGTCGATAGCGAAGGCGATGTACCCAACTTAGGGCTCCTGTCAGACCTTACAGCACCATAATTTCTTTCGGTGGAAGTTCTGTTGGAATATTTTCCTGAGAGAGGCAGCGAAAAATTCCTTTTCGGTATCTTTCAACTGGAATTGTTTGTACGGTGAAAAACAGAGAAATTAGATAACTATCCTTCACCCTTTCCAGTGGAAGCCCACCAGGGAGATTTCCTGACGTTATCAAAGAAAAACCCCTTTGTCTATACAATCACGTCTGCGTATGCTTTTCCACAGCGCATATGACACAATGGTATCACGTTGTGCTGTGCAGAACACACGGACATGCGATGCAATAGCACAGCCTATAGATACTAGTTATCTATATGCCCTACGATTGCTGTAGACCACCAACCACTCCAGATCACCTAGATGTATGGGATACCTAGACCACTTCAGATCACTTAGACCACTTAGTTCTAATCACGCAAGGTAGCGAATCCTACACCACCGGGCCTCTACTAACCCAGTGTTACCACTCCAGCCACTTAGACCACTTCAGTTCCTGGGTTCAGCTCCACTCGCTCCGCTTTCACTCACTCAAATACACCTGGTTTTTCTGTACAGAAAATTTTCACTCGTTCTGATCGGCAGCTTTACCCCCAGAGGCAATACAGTTTTTAAACTATATTTTTATACTAATATGCTTTAGAAACCGGGTAGTTTTGTGCTATTGTAGCATGGCTACTATCCCACCTTAATTGAACAAATATCATGTGGTTTTATTATGCGCACACAACCCTACGCAAGCTTGCGTAATTACGCAACCGTGCGTACCCCTATGCCACGTGTGAGCCTTGCGCCACGTGCACGTTTTTGTACGCTGTCCTCACGTTCCGTTCCACGTGTACCAATGTGCGTACGCAATAAAACAAACCACACAGTCTCTATAAATGTGAGCAATACTAAAAATAATCTCTCACTTAACACAACACCCAGTTTTTTCTTAACAATCAGGTCAGAACGGCGTTTGTGTCTTTACACGTACTTCCTTAAATACTGTTATTTCAAATTTACCTATATAGCAACAAATGTATCCGATTTCACACAGATCTATAATGACTGCAATAATCTATAATTTAAATGATATGATTCAGATTGGATAGCTATCTTGCAGAACATACACTGATATAAATATACACATAATTACAATAATATTACACACACACACATATATATATATATATATATATATATATATATGTTCCACACGGACCGGCACTCCCTCCTCCACTTTATATTAACTCCGGTGCCCTCCATGGAAATCCAGACAGACGAAAAGAAAGGGGCGGCACTCGGAGACTTTAAAGTTGAAAAGGTGTATTTCACAAACAGACCGACGTTTCGGGGTCAATATACCCCTTTGTCAAGGTGAACAAAAGTGTACTACATAACTAACATACCTTAAATAGGAAGAGGTCCCATTCCGTGAATCACGCCCTCCCGGCCGCGCTGCTTCCCGCCTGGCTTCCGTCTTCCTTTTGATGATGTCATCAGAGTCGCGTCTGGTTGCAGTAGCAACCGAAAATGCTGAATGGCCACGCTGCGGCGCTGCGTGAATAAAAAGATAAAAGGAGAAAGGGGGGAAAAAAGGGGAAAAAAAGTGATTCTAAATTACAGCACCCCGTCACCGCAATAAAGGAAGGGGATCAATGATAGCAGTCTCTGAAATATCAGATTTGATCAGGGAGAAACATACCGGCAGGGTGGAAATCGCTCAGAAGTTTAAATAATACATACAAACCAGGGACTCACTTAGAGGGGATTAAACGGTGATCACACCGGAGCCCAAAATAGAAAAAAGCTCAGTTGGAAATAGACAAAGAACGGGGAAAGTTCAACAAAGTAGCAACATCACTGGCATAATAACCGTTCAATTAAGAATAATTTATATCTGATATTTCACAGAACCACAAGGAAATAAATTCAAGTGGGAAGTACCAGAAAAAATTAATTATAGAGAGCTGAACAAACAGAATTATTTAAAGATATTAAAGCTCAATTTCTCGTTGAGGCCATTCGGGCTGGTAGTCCCCAGTTCATAAATCCATCGGGCCTCCAGCTGTAACAGTCTGCCATCCCTATCTCCTCCTCTGGCATGCTTAGGGACATGGTCAATGATTAAATGACGTAAGTCCTTCATGGTATGTCCTGCTGTTGCGAAATGTCTCGCTACTGGTTGTTCGGATTCTTTGCCCTGCAGTGCTTGTTTAATAGCTGAGCGATGGAGGGCCATCCTTTCTCTGAGGGTCCTGATGGACTTCCCCACATAGTGGAGATTACAGGGGCATTTGATGATATAGATCAGAGGTTCTCAAACTCGGTCCTCGGGGGCACACACAGTGCATGTTTTGCAGGTCTCCTCACAGAATCGCAAGTGAAATAATTAGCTCCACCTGTGGACCTTTTAAAATGTGTCAGTGAGTAATTAATACACCTGTGCACCTGCTGAGTTACCTGCAAAACATGCACTGTCTGTGCCCCCGGGGACCGAGTTTGAGAACCTCTGATATAGATAATATGAGTAGTGGTGCAAGTAAGCACGTGCTTTATACTAAAGATCCTTTCACTATGGGGAAGCTTGAAGCTCGAACCGGTGATCATGTATTCACATGTTGTACATTTGATACATTTGTAGCAGCCAGGTTTCTTTTCTAGGAATACACAATGAGGTCGACCTTGTCTATCCAGTTCGGCTTGAAAGCCCGTAATATCCGAGTGAACCACTCTATCTTTGATATTCCTACCCTGCTGGTAACACATCATGGGTCTTTTATTACGGAGAGAGGGGAGAGTTTGATCAGAAGCCACTAGTGGCCACAGAGCTCTGGTGGCTCTTTGCACTACAGGGCTAGAGGTATTATACCTAGTAGAGAATGGAATGACAGGTTTCTGTTGTTGAGTTTTTGGAGTTAACAGAATTTCTCTAGGGATCTGCATGACTTCTTCCTTGTGCCTCAGGAGAAGTTGGTGATTATATCCTCTCTACAAGAATTTAGACACCATACGGTCCAGCTCAAGTTCCAAAGTGAGACGGTCACTGATGATCCGAGACACCCTGATCATTTGCGACTGGGGAAGGCCATCTTTCAAAGCTTTAGGATGATGGCTACTTGCTTTGAGAAGGGTGTTCCTATCTGTGGGCTTACAATATAAACCTGTGTGAAGAGTCCCATCCCGGATGGCAACCTGGACATCTAGGTAATTTAAAGTGCTGGTGCTTGTCTGGAAGGTGTATTTGATGCTGGAGACTCTGGAATTGATGGTCTGCATGAGCGAATAAAACTGGTCCACACCCCCTGTCCACAAGATAAACAGATCATCTATAAACCGAGTGAACAGGAGGATGTGGGCCGCTGTGGATTTATTCCTGAAAAACGCTTCAAATTCCTCCTTGAACATAAAAATATTGGCAAACGATGGGGAGACATTGCTCCCCATCGCACACCCAGTTTTCTGACGGTAGAATTTACCGTTGAAAAGAAAATAATTCTTTTCCAGGGTCATACGCAGGAGGATCATAACCAGTGAAAGGTCAAGTGACTCCATTTTTTCATTTATTAAGAATTCTTCCATAGCTAGCAAACCTGCCTCGTGAGGGATACTGGTGTATAAACTCACCACGTCTACAACACAGATCAGGGTATCTTCAGGGACATGCTTAATCTCGCCTAGGTGATTAATGAAGCTTGTTGTATCTTTGATAAAATTCTGATGCTTGAGTATCAAAGGTTGCAAGATACTGTCCAAGAATACGGACACCGGTTGGAATATTGAATCCCGAGCCGCAATTATGGGTCTGCCAGGTGGGGACTGGAGGTTTTTATGGACTTTAGGTGGTACGGTAAAGAAGATGGTCACAAGGGAATGTTCCTGCTTCAACGCTGCACCTGGTCCTGGTTCCAAAATTACAGGGGACAAAAGATGTAGGGGTCCCCCGTATTTTTAAAACCAGCACCGGTTATTTTGCCAAGTACGTGGATTACAAATAAGAAGAGGACAGATCTACACTGGATTTTTGTGAGTATAATTTTATTTTCAGGTACCCCATGGTTTCTACGTGGAGAAGGGGACAGAGTCGGCGTGTGAACATAGGTAAGTATGTGTGTGTCAGCGTGCATGTATGTAATAAAGTTTTATTTTCACGGTGTGCGTGTACTGTTTTTATATGGGTATTTTTTTTGCAGTAGAACTACAGGTACCAGTGGGCCCGTTTTCCCCCTGCATGCTGGTACTTGTGGTTCTCCAAGTACCAGCTTGCGGGGGAGGCTTGCTGGGACTTGTAGTTCTGCTACAAAAAACAATATTCTTTTTTTTGAAACATGGCTATCAGCCCCCCATCCGCCGCCCTTGGATGGGGGGGACAGCCTCGGGCTTCACCCCTGGCCCTTGGGTGGCTGGAGGGGGGGACCCCTTGATTGAAGGGGTTCCCACTCCTCCAGGGAACCCCGGCCAGGGGTGACTAGTTGGGGGGGTAATGCCACGGCCGCAGGGACCTATATAAAAGTGTTCCCCGGCTGTGGCATTATCTCTCTGGCTAGTGGAGCCTGGTGCTGGTTTTAAAAATATGGGGGACCCCTACATCTTTTGTCCTCCGTATTTTTGGAACCAGGACCAGGCGCAGAGCCCGGTGCTGGTTGTTTAAATATGGGGGAACCCTACGCAATTTTTCCCCTTTATTTTTACAACCAGGACCGGCTCAAAGCGCCTGAGGCTGGTTATGCTTAGGAGAGGGGACCCCACGCAAATGTTTTTTTTTTCATTTAACTATATGTGATGTCCACAGGGCTATTGTCTGCAGCTAGTGAATTTGCCTTTGGACCAGCCCCCCTAGCACCCTAATTCAGCCCATCAGATCTATCGGATATTTTGTGTACCTTACCTTTATATGTTGTTGTTAATTAAGTGAATTGTTGTGTTAATAAAATACAATATATACCCTCATGGACAGCATATCTTATATAATTTTTTTTCCCATTAGCTGCCATAACCGCTTGTGGTGGAAGCCGCTGTATCCACACGCTGCCAGACTCTCTTGCGTTGGAAGACGCTGGACCTGGAAGTTGCCAGCCACCAGATTGTGCTGTGATTCAGGGAGACTGGGCAGACTACCTCTCGGACACTCGGCCTAGGGACACGAGACCTCCCACACACCTGGGTATGTGCACTTGAGGTTCTATCAGGAAAGGAAATATAATACAGTGACAGTGGTCTGCCAGATTTATGTACATTGGGGCTGATATTGCTTATATTAACAGGAGAGTTAGTGGATGGGATGGAAGTTTGGGCTTCCTTCATTCATTAAGGTCTCCCTGCTGAGCTATTATACTCCCTTTTATTGCTGGGGTGCGTAATCTGCTGTAAAAAAAAAATACAGTTTTTTATTTATTTATAAATTTTATTTTATTTATTTAAAAATGTTTTCACAGAAAATGGAGAAAGGAACCGAAATCTTACATGGACATTTTCATTTTAAATCTCTACCAGATGGCACAGTTGATAAAACCAAAGTTATTTGTAAACACTGCAAAGCTGAATTTTCTTATCATCGGAGTACTTTGAGTCTGAAGTATCACTTAAATGCAATACACACCTTTGATGCCAGAAACTCACCCACCCAAACAAACAAACAGTGGAGGGAAGCTTCGGCAGACTACGTTGGATACAGCGCATGGGAGAAGTATAGATAAACAAAAGCAAGAAAAGCTAACAAATAACATAGCGAAGTGGATAGCTACAAACTGCAGGCCAATTAGTATTGTCGAAGATGTCGGTCTGAGGAACGTTCTAAGGATCGCAACGAATGACAGCACGTATGAGCCTCCCTCAAGACGCACCATCACAAGAAGAATACATGACTTGTATGAAAAGGAGAGGACTACAAAAGTGATGGCGTTACAATGTGCACCACATGTTGCTCTCACTGGAGATTACTGGACATCGCTGGGTAACCATAATTACCTCGGAGTTACAGTGCATTATATTGATGAACAGTGGGAGCTACATTCACATGCTCTGACTGTAATGAAAACAGGAGAGAGACATTTTGCTGAAACGTGCGCTGAACATTTTATTCATGTTGCACAGGAGTGGAACATTTCAGATAAAGTCGGCACACTTAGCACAGATAGTGCAAGAAATATGATTGCTGCTGCAAGACACCTGCCTTTTGAACATGTCCCCTGCACTGCGCACAGTCTCCAGCGTTCTGTCACAGTATCTCTGCAGAACAGTGTGTTTGACAATGTCCTGGCCAAATGCAGAAAAGTTGTAGGCCACTTTAAACACAGTCCAGCAAGTGCTGCAGAATTACAAAAACAACAAATTCAACATAGACAAAAGAAGGAGTCGCTTATACAAGATATTCCAACCAGATGGAATTCGACTCTGGACATCATAAAAAGTGTCTGTAGAAATGAACAGCCACTGAGGGATGTCCTTACCACACACAACACCAAGATTGCCATGCCAACTACAGCTGAAATGGACAAACTGCAGAGGTTGGAAACGTTACTGGAGCCCTGCAGGTATATTTTACATACTGCATATATTTCATTTTACCACTGTCCTGTCAGTAAAAAATATAGCATGAACCGGATGTAGTTAGGTAGGTTTAGGCACTTACTGGTGGTGGGTAGGGAGCAGGGAGGGTTAGGGTTAGTAGGAAGCAGGGAAGGTTAGGGTTAGTAGGGAGCAGGGAGGGTTAGGGTTAGTAGGGAGCAGGGAGGGTTAGGGTTTGGCTGCATGGAGGGAGAGTTAGGGTTAGGCAGCACCAGCGGACTTTTAGGGTTAGGCACTATGCAGGGAGGGTTAAGGGTAGGGAGGGTTAGTATACTTACTGGGGACTTTTGGGTATCTGGATTCCAGGATGCCGCTGTCGGTCTTCTGACCAGCAGCATTCTCCCGTACCCAAAGAAATGGGTTTGATTTTTTTTTTGCTGTTGCAGGTATGTGACTGAACTTTTGGGAGGAGAAAAGTATGTTTCATGCTCTGTGTTCTGCCTGCTTTTTGCCATCTCTCTCGGGTCATGGAGAGTTCAGATGATGACCCTGCCTACGTGGTCAAATGTAAGTCTATACAGAACAGACTTGGAGACACGCAAAGAAAATGCCAACATTGCATATCTGAAAATTGCTACCACATTGGACCCTAGATTCAAGGACCTCAAGTGTATACCCAGAGCTGAGAGGGGTGAGGTGTGGGCCTTAGTCACCAACTTACTAAAGGAGCAGAGGTTTGTTGCAAAGAAACATGTGGAAGCAACAACATCAGAGCCACCAAATAAAAAGTTAGCCCTATTGGCTGCTTCATCAGAGTCTGATTCTGAACAGGAGGAAGATTCAGTTGAGAACAGTGTGCGTCGATTCAGAGCGGAGCCCACCATCAGTACAGAGTCCTGTCCATTAGAGTGGTGGTCCAAACATGCAGGCTCACACAGCAGGCTGGCCTCCATTGCATAGAAGTATTGGCCACACCTGCAACATCAGTGCCCTGTGAAAGTTTGTTTTCTCTTGCTGGTCATATTGTACAGAAGAAGAGAGTTTCTTTATTATCTGAAAATGTAAATAACCTTGTGTGTCTTAGCAACTGGCTTGGTGCAGAGGAGTAAATAGGTTACACACCTAAAATACATCTGTCCAATCTGGTGGGAACAAAAATCTGGGAAAGAAAACAGATTTAGATTCTCAGAAAACATATTATTTTATTTTTAATTTTAATTTTTAACATTTTTTAAATGCTACTGTGTTAAGGGAAAAGTGCAAACCAAATGTTATTGCAGTGTTGTTTAATGTTATTGCACTGTTGTTCATATAGAAGTACTAAAAGTGCGCAATACACCACTTTTGAATTCATTATTGACTTTAGTCGGCTAACAATACGATTAATCGCTATTAATCGCAGGAAATGCGATTAATTGCGATTAAAAATTTTAATCGTTGCCCAGCACTAATAAATATATATATATATATATATATCATTTACTGGTCTCCTATGGGACTCATTCACCCATTCAGTGCATCTAATTTGCATATCAAAGATGTTTTGCCTGCCTGTACTAGTGGTTGAACCAGTTAATTAGCATTTCAAGGCCTATCTTATAGCAAACAGAGCGTTAACTAAATCCTGGGAAAGAAGAAGAAAAAAAGTTTTTTTTTCTTTCTTTTTTCTGTGTGCAATTTCTTACACCAAGCCAAGCATTTATCTCACCATTTACTCTCACTAGGCCCAATTGAAACTATTTGTAATTGACTATGGCATGAGTTAAATAAATGCATTGGTAACTCATAAATGGTGCTTGATGTGACAAAGGAAACTGATTGTTCTGAGCAGACTGAAAATCAGCTATTTAGAAAATGACCTTCCTAAAATGGCCACTGCTCCTCCCCTTCCACATCCATGAGGTTTACATAAGATGGTGGACAGGCCATGTGGTTAGTCCAAAATGGAGGACAGACCATGCGGCTTCCTTTGTCACAAAGAAATCACACATTATACAAGCACCAGAAGTTATTTTAGGCCTGAGGTTTAAAAAAAAAAAAAAAAAACTATATCAAGGCTATGCAGCAACTTTTAAATGTACTTTTAAATCTACTTAACAGATAAACAATCCAATCTGAATCAAACACAATATGACTTATTTGAACTTTGTTTTGCAACAATAAAAATACATTTTAGCATCTTAAATATTATGAGAAACACATTGTCCCTTGAATTTTCATATCATTGGCTTACTGATAACACAACAGAACACACGGATATGATTTTCTCAGCGTCAGGATGCGTCCACCACAAGCTGATCAACCACAGCGTTGCGTTTGTAATGTACAGTGCATCATTAAGACCTTGATATCGCGGACGAGCCCTCATCTGTAAATACCTAATTGCTGTCTAACAAATATTTAAAATGCCCACTCTAATATATACTGCAGACGCCAGGCACATCTTATTACCATATACGATAAAAGTGCGCTGTACATCTCAAAACACTACATCCCTTAAGAGAAAAGAATACACCCACACATTATCTGAGTTCCAAAGCTCATCTGATGTATATATTTGTTATTAAAAGGATATAGATTCAATATATTACAATGTACAGTATACATATAGTTATATGGTTACAATTTATACAGTAATTAGTTAATACAAAATACATACAGTTACAGGCCAGCATACAATACCATTCCCTCAATGCATCCTCCTCTTAATATCTCTCTCTCTCTCAGCACATAAATACAGGAACTGATCTAGAAGCACCTCCATCATCGTCTGTTTGTATGCTAAACAGGTTCAGCCTTGAAGACATCAAAAGGGGCTGGCCTGTGCTTCCTGTCCACTACCTGTTTCTGTAGGGTGTGGTTCATCAAATCGACAGTGTCTAGGTCGACAATGTTTAGGTCGACCACTATAGGTCGACATGGATGGAAGGTCGACAGGGTTTCTAGGTCGACATGTGCTAGGTCGACAGGTCTAAAGGTCGACATGAGGATTTTTTTTTTGTGTGTCGTTTTCTTCGCTCGCCATGCTTCGGGCATGGTGCCTTCGCTCCGCTACCGCCTCACTCGGCACACTTTACCGTTCCAATCGTAGTCCACGTGGATCGTTAAGTATGAAAAAATTCAAAAAAAGAAAAAAAATGTGAAAAACTCATGTCGACCTTTAGACCTGTTGACCTAGCACATGTCGACCTAGAAACCCTGTCGACCTTCCATCCATGTCGACCTAGTGACTGTCGACCTATAGTGGTCGACCTAAACATTGTCGACCTAGACACTGTCGATCTTCAGACCGGATCTCGTTTCTGTAAATATCTATTATCCTAATAAGAGTGATTTTAGCTTTCATACATTTAATCATAACTCCTTGTTGCAATGTCCTACAACTTAATAACAAGTATCAAATGAATCTACACATTAATCTGCTTGCTTTAATACCAAATATGACAGGCTTATTTTGCTTCGTTCCAATAATACACATACATGACATTACTTCCTTATATAATTTTAAATCATTATGATGTCTGGCGCTTGATATTATTATAATTATGTACTGTATGAAATAAGTGTTGAATCCATCTCTGTGGCATGTCCGTGTAAATGCGTGTGTTACCATATATTGCTGTGCTCGCTGCGCATATTTGCAAGTATAGCGACTTATATGTGTGTAGTCTGTATGTTCTTTTTATGTAATTTTTTTTACTTCAACATAACATACTACATTTGGTTATACATTTACTGTTGCCATAAAAGTGTGTGAGTGCGACATACAAATTTTGCAGTTATGTCTCACAAGGCAAAAGGTCATAAACTGTCAAAACTCCCATTATTGCTTTCATGTAAAATTTGCTCTGTGGGGTTTTGTGCACAGGATGTTGTACAAGATGGGCTATGTTTTAAATGTTATACACCTCCTGGTCAGTCAACTACTGTACCTACACAGGAACCTCCTTGGGCTTCCTTTACACAGTTATTGGGTACCCTGGTGGACAGACTTCCACCAGCCATGGGTTACCCTATGCCAGTACCAGCCCCAGATACGAATCGACCCTCGGTGGAAACTGGTAAGTTCAGTTCAAAGTCTGGCACAGACATCTATAGCTTTTCAAAAGATGTTATGCTGAACGTACTCTTTCGACCATATCAGCAGTGTTCATACCAGGCCTCCTCAACTGGGAAGCAGACTTCCTCAGTCATCAGGATGTGTACAAGGGTGAATGGGCTCTCCACCCAGAAGTGTTCCAACTACTAGTAAACAGTAAATGATGCTTAAGGCACGCAAGCCTGCTTCAGCACGTAAATGTTATATAATATGACATACCTATTTCACATGGTGCACTTTTAAGTGCTACGATACAACCATATTTAAAGTATTAAGAATACTGGCTTTTCTTTAAAGAGGAATGAATCTAGGTTTATGCCTTGCTTCTCTGAAAGTACACATTTCTGCCTGATCAGTATGGTTTCAGAGAAAAATTGCTACACTACCGGCTAGATGTACTTTTTTTCAAGGGGTCATACATGTACAACCTCCATAGGTTACCACATCAAGATCCCCCTTTTGAACCCTTAAAGTCAGTGGATCTAAAATTGTTGATGGCTAAGACAGTATTTTTGCTGGCTATTGCTTCTGCCAGGACAGTGTCAGACTTAGGAGCTCTCTCCTGTCATCCACCTTTCTTGATTTTTTATCCTGACAGGGCTGTTCTACAGACTAGGCCTGGGTACCTTCCTAAAGTGGTCTCTAGGTTTCACCTTGATCTGGAAATTATAGTCCCGGCATTTGTCTCGCCAGATCTTTCAGCAAAAGAATGGTCTTTGGATGTAATACGTGCCCTACGCATCTACATAGGCCGAAACAGTTCTATCAGAAGATCCGACTCTCTAGTCATACTTCATGGATTTCACAAGTGTGGCTGGCCAGCTAACGAACAGACCCCGGCCAGATGGATTAGAATGGTTATTGCACAAGCATACAATCAAGCTGATATGCCTGTCCCAATGTCAGTTTCTTCCCATTCTACTAGATCTGTAGGTCCCTCATGGGCGACACGCCATGGGGCGTCTCCTGTGCAATTATGTAAGGTCGCTACATGGTCTTCCATTCACACGTTTCTAAAATTCTACTCATTTGATACCTTTGCATCCCAGGATGCTTCCTTTGGATTGAGGATTCTGTTATCCTCTCAGGCACGTCCCCTCCCTTAAAAATACTTTTTTAGGACATCCCCGATGTTCTCCCTGTGGAGCCCTATGAATCCCAAAGAAGAAAACGAAAGTTATGGTAGACTTACCTTTGTTAACTCTCTTTCTTTGAGGTCCACAGGGCACCCCCACCCTGACGAACCTGGCCTCTCTGGGTTTTTGTGACATTAGTCACTGGTTCCTTTCTCCAGTCTGTGAGGATGTTTTCTTATGTGTACAATATCTTTCTTCTCTGCTATCCACTTCCTGCTTTGGGCTTGTTAACAAAACTGACCTGCCTGAGAATGGAGGTGAGGTTATAGGGTACAGGAGCTAAGCATTCTGGGAATCCACAAAGCTTAACTGTTTGGTGCCTGTACTCTCATCCACCACCTACAACCCCGATGTTCTCCCTGTGGACCCTATGAACCTCGAAGAAAGAGAGTTAACAAAGGTAAATCTACCATAACTCTCATTGTATATGAGCCAAAGGGTTCATGTGGGCATTATGTAAAGATGCAGCAGTATATACTGCTGGAAATTTGAGGAGTTTTGATTGGAATAGGTAGGTAGGGGAGGCACTGCCTCACCTGCCATAGATTTTGTACTCTAGAGTTTTGACTATAAAAATGATTAGAATAATACAACAAAGATATTTTGAATCAAATCTTTGTATTATATACTTTATACAGTCAAAACTCTGGTTTATACATTATTATGACAGGAAAGGCTCTACCTCACCCCACCGCACATCACTGGTGGAATATACTCGCTTGATCTGATTCAGGCATGGCAGCTTTAACAGTGTGTGCACATATTGTTAGGCTCTGGAAGCAGTAGGGTTGTAGGTCTTTATATGTATTCATGCCCATACTTATTTAAAATGGCAACAATATTAAATAGAAAACACCCTTAGTTATTGCCGTTTTAAACCCCGTTGAAAAAACGCTGCTTAGTAAATATGCCCCTATAGATTGCTTTCTGTGTTTCCTCCAGTATTCATATCTAATGCTATATTAGGATTGGTACACTTACCAACTATTCTGAAACTACGTGTTATATTTACTAAAGTGCGGGTTTTCAGAAGTGGAGCTGTTGCCCATAGCAACCAATCAGATTCTACTTATTTATCTAGCACCTTCTAGAAGATAGTAGCTAGAATCTGATTGGCTGCTATGGGCAACAGCTCCACTTCTGAAAACCCGCACTTTAGTAAATATAACACGTAGTTTCAGAAGCATCTCTACTTCTAAAAACCTGCACATTAGTAAATATACCCCTACACGTCTCAACGCCTTAGAAACAACAGGTAACCGAAGTAAGCCTTATGGGCCCCATGAAATTAATTGGGGCAAGTCTTTATTTTACCAATGACTAGGTCGAGTCTTCAGCAAAATCCAAAATGTTTGAAAACCTCAATTTGACAATTTCCACCCAATAAAATGATCAGGGATTTAACATGTAGGATTTTGGCAAACCCCCTATAAATCACCTACTATCGAATTCCTCCGATAGGTAGATGTATGGTCCACGTTAGTTATCATCGAAAACTAGAACAAAGAAAAACAGGAAAAGAAAAACATACATCTCACCTGGTATAAAAAACAATAACAACCCTTTATTAGAAACCATAAATATGTACAGATTCTACTGCCCACAAACAGGGAGAGCAGTATGGGTTAATGGCGAATCTTATTATAAAATGGATAAGCAACACTGCTGCCCTGTATTATGCAATGCTGTATTATGCAATGCTGAGTTGGGTTTGTGCCAGAAAACTGATACTGAGGTCACACACACAGATGTTTGTTTCGTTATTCATGAATAGCATCTCTGTAAATGAATAGTAAAACCACTAAACAAGATACATGGGTGACTTGTGTTGTATAGAGATGTTACAAATCCATTTTTTTTTTTTATATTTTAAATAAATATCGGTCGAACTTCATTATGGTGATCATTTTACGTAGGAGGTTTACGAAATAAAAATGAGGTCTGTATGGCCCCAGAAGCAGCCAAGCCAGGTCCTGTTATGTGGAAAATGCACAATAATCAATCTTGTGATGCTATTATTTATTTGCGCTTTTCCACTAAGGTCCTGAGTCTGACCCAGGATTTGGATCACCGTTCCAAACCAGGTCAGATCCAGGACAGACTCCTTTCCATCATGGAGCTGATCCCAGTTATTCCCGGATTGGCGGCTTTCACTCTGCACATGGGGTGCAGTGCCGTGCTTGGAGATGACATAATCTCCTTGTGCTAGAAAAGTGGCTCTCCCCATGCTCTAAACGGATCCTGGGTTGGACCTCCTGGGTTGCCTGTTTCCAGTGCAGCTCACCTGGGTCCTTCCCATGTAAAGCACTGCTCGGTATCCTTTAAGGATTCTCGGATATGTGGACCCAGGGGGAGCCGTTTCCACTGACAAAAATCCCGGGTTCATGCGTGCTCACGTGCAAAAGCCCGGGATTTTCATGTCAGCGGAAAAGGGGTATAAGTTTGAACAGATTCATTTTTTTTTTCTAGATCTCCAAAAATTTTTTACTGTGCTAATTATTAGAATAATAGTAACTGTTCATTTTCTATCTCTGTGAAGAAGACTTTTGTAAAAAGAAACACCTTTTTTTAGGCATTTTAATAATGATTTACAAAGCACAAAATGTCTGACGTTATAGTGCAAACTCAGCTTTGAGCACCAGCCGCTGTATTTGCACCTACAATACTGCCAAAGTGCATGGATTTGTTGAGAATTTGCACAGGCCAAAGAGAAGAGTTGTGGGCAGTGAAAACATTCTCTGCCAAGTAACGCTTATGTGTATAAAACTTGTTACAGAAAGAGAAATTGTACCAGTAATAATGGCCCTCATTCCGAGTTGTTCGCTCGCTAGCTGCTTTTAGCAGCATTGCACACGCTAGGCCGCTGCCCTCTGGGAGTGTATCTTAGCTTAGCAGAATTGCGAACGAAAGATTAGCAGAATTGCGAATAAATAATTCTTAGCAGTTTCTGAGTAGCTCGAGACTTACTCCTACACTGCGATCAGCTCAGCCCATTTCGTTCCTGGTTTGACGTCACAAACACGCCCTGCGTTCGGCCAGCCACTCCCCCGTTTCTGCAGACACTCCTGCGTTTTTCCCTGACACTCCTGCGTTTTTTTGCCAACGCCGGGAAAACGCTGAGTTGCCGCCCAGAAACGCCCCTTTCCTGTCAATCATTTACCGAACACCAGTGCGACTGAAAAGCGCCGTAGACACTACAGCAAAACAGCTAAGTTTTTTGTAAAATAACTAAGCGCATGCGCTCTGCGTACCATGCGCATGCGCAGTTAGAGACTAATCGCAGTATAGCGAAAATCGTCAACGAGCGAACAGCTCGGAATTTATTTATTTATTAACAGTTTCTTATATAGCGCAGCATATTCCGTTGGGGAATGACCCCCAATGTGAGGGTGATAATAGGCTAGCTGGTGCTAATTTGCCACATGTTCAGGTCCTGAAGGTTGGAATCCACCATTACAAGATTACAAAGGTTTGTGACATTACCTGTCTCCTCTCCAACTCAGAATATGTACTGCAGTTCTCATTAAACAGCTGTGTGTCCTGCAGGAGGCAGAAAAGCTGAAAGAGAGGAATGGAATTTGCCAGACAGAGGCTCAAAGAGGAACTAAGGGAGTAAGGGGCAAAGGTATACTCACCTTGGACTTGGGTTATTCCTGGGTCAACCCCATTTACACTGAACCCGGGTCTGTACTGTATGTCACTCACAAACACTCACTTGAAGAAGACATCTGCATATACCTGTACAGACAATCAGCAGCTTTTAAGCATATCCCGGTTCACGCCATTTGTACTGCACCATTGCCCATCTTTCCTGGGTCCAACCCTGGTAGCGACCAGGGTCAGATTCTCGGGTCACTTGACCTAGGTAATTTTTCAATGACCCTTATTCACCAAACCATGACCCGGCAATAACCTGAGTTATTGCAGCAGAGTTAAAAGGGTGTTAGTCATACCCCTTTCAGATTTGAAATGTCATATTGCACCCTGGATTTTGTACATGGGTCCAACCTGGATGCGACCCAACTGCGTTACATCGTCACCGTACACAGTTGCAGCGAAAAACCCGTAAAGTGCTCGCCGCACATCTCTAGTTTAGAGCATAGGAAGAGCTGGCATTGGAGATCATCTCCAAGCGTCATTTATGTTTTGGTTTTGGGTCTAGATCTCCATTCTTGTTTTGGTTCTGGATTGGTTTTGCCAAAACCACCCTTTCGTGTTTTGGTTTTGGATCTGGATTTTTTTTTCACAAAAACATAAAAACAGCTCAAATCACAGAATTTGGGGGTATTTTTGATCCTACAGTATTATCAACCTCAATAACATTCATTTCCACTCCTTCCAGTCTATTCTGAACACCTCACAATATTGTTTTTAGGCCATAAGGTTGCACTGAGGTAGCTGGATGACTAAGCTAAGCGACACAAGTGGGCGGCACAAACACGTGGAACATCTAGGAGTGGCACTGCAGTGGTAGATAGGATGGCAGTTTTAAAAACTAGGCCCCAAAGAGCAGATAATGCAAAGAAAAAAAAGATGGAATTATCCTTGGGCTCTCCCGCCCACCCTTACATTGTTTAAACAGGACATGCACAGTTTAAATAAACCCATCATCTCAGCAACAGGTGGTCCCCCTGGAAAAAGCTTGCCAAGTTCTCTGAATCATAGATAGCTACAAACATACCACCTCCATATTTGATGACTTTTCACATTATGAGAAGAGGCAAGAGAAAAAAGAGGACAGTGTCAAGAAGGCGATTAAAAATTAGAGGCACATGCAATCAGGAACAACACACAGGCTTTCACCTCCACTCCTATATTGGTGTGGAACAGAAAGGACTTTAACCAAGCAAATATGTAATTACCACATTGCTGGACAAACTGAAAAACTAGGGGCCAAAACCTCCGAATTTGTACCCCCTTCTCCATTTTCAGGGATTAAGATAATCTTGAATTTAATGCTGGGATGCAAATAAACTGGTTTATACCACAGGATCAAGATTGGATATGTTCCTATCCATGGAGTCTGGAGATTTATTTTGTGAAAATCTTGTAAGTTTTTCCCCCCCATTTTTTTATTGCATTTTTATTTACATATTTTGTGGCAGATGCCTTATTTTCATTTTTTTTCATGTGAGCATATCTGTGTGTCTCAGTTACACGCTTGTGAGCATACCTGTGTTTCTCCGTCAGGGTCCACAGGTTATCCACAGGATAACAATGGGATATGATCGAGCGACAGCGGATTGGCACCAAACGATCAAAAGCTTTCAGGCCTCCCAGGATGCTACGGGCCCGTCCATATATCTCCACCCACTGGCTCAGGCAAATCAGTTTTTTGTTTGGTGCGCAAGGAGCCAGACCATGGTCAGAGGGTTGCTGTTCCTTTTAGCAGCCCTAAGCTTTCTTATGTTATTTTTTAGTCTTACTAATTTTTTGAGTGATCTTTTCTAAACAGCGTCTAATACGCTTAGAAAGAGTTGCTACAACAACTCTCTGCCGTGCCGCGACAACGCTTACCCACGAGTACAGTGCTGTTTCGGCGGGTGTCTGTGTCGGATATACTAGCAGGTCCAGCAGACATTACCAGGCGGAGTATGGAGAGAAGGTAAGGCATTGATTCCGCTTAGTAGGTGGAATACAGACACAGCCGCACTGTATTGGGAGGAGACTACCAAACAGTAGCTGATGCGGCTGCCACCGCGGGTGCACCAGAGACAGGCCTTAAGGATCTTAGGCACCAGGAATAGTATGAGGCAGCGATCTCCAGGGTTGAATGTCAGCAGGGGGAGTTAGACGCTCTCCTGGTCGCCCCTTCCCCAGTTCATGACCAGTTTCCGCCGGGTCTCCTGCCATGAACTGTTTCCTCGCTTCCGTCCCAGATGCTACCACGAGCGTACTTGGGCACAGCACAGGCCGCTGCCTCTGTGTTCACCAAGCGCTACTGTAAAAGGAGACCCGGTCGCAGCATTGGGCTGTGTGACCGGTGCGTCTGTGTTCACTGAGCGTCTGTGTTCACTATAGGTTCCCGGAGCGACAGTGTACACTAGTAGCGTCTGGATCCACTCAGCGTTCGCTAACGTAATGATCGATCCTGGAAGCGAGGTGAGTCTCCCTGTATCCCACTCTACTCAGTACGGGCTATACATCACTAAATTTCTATCTACAGTACTTGTCAGTATGAATAATTAAGTGCCTATTGCATATGAGTCTGTGTATATTTACTGTGGTTTTCTTCGCAATGTGTCTGAATACGTTAGATCTGTGTAAAACAGGATTCAGTAATATGTACTCCTACATACTTTAAAATGTGTTTGTAGTTGATAATGTGCTCATATGACTAATATATAACGTGACTGACTGCTAGTGTGATTGCTGACTTTAATATATGTTTATCAGTTGTTTCTTCTGATCCTCAATGCCGGTGCATGGGTAGGGTCAGATTGATAGCACTTTAAAAGGTTAAAGTGATTACAGTCACAAATTGTGTAGTACACTGTGAAAGTGCTGATTATTTATCATGTCTAAAAGCGGTAAGTATACTGTAAGGTACACTTACAGTAACACCAACACTCATATCATGTTTGTCTTGCAAAACTGTATTATCCTCTCAGGATCTGGTTCAGGATGGTTTATGTGCAAATTGTTTTGCTTTTCAGCAAAATACAAGGCAGATCCCGGTGCAACGTCAGGTACAGATGGATCCACCTTGGGCTATGTTTGCACAAACCTTGTCCAGTATAGCTGAACAGGTAATTCCTACAGCTTCTTTACCAGGAATGGGGTACACTATTAACCCATACATGCAGCTCCCTACCTATGGTATATCATTTCCCCCAGCAGATTCTCATATGAAGCAAGCTGATAAACCGATGGTAAGTAAACCTTCACAGGCTACACAAGATGATTCATAGGAAGATGAAAATTTAATTTACTCTACTTCGGCATATGAAGAGGAGGAATAGGGTCTCAGCTCAGTGGATATAGCTTAATTAATTAGAGCTATGAAGGCCGTTCTATCCTTAGAGGATTCAGCAGAGCCTGTGTTAAAAACCAAGGCACCTGTATTTAAACGTCCGAAAACAGTTAAGACTGAGTTTCCAGGGTCAGACCAGCTGACGGAAATCATGGAAGAGGCTTGGGTTACACCCAATAAAAAATATACAATTCCCAAAAAGTGGGATTCCAATTACCCTTTTCCAGCAGGGGACTGTTTAAAAAGGGAGGTGGCTCATAAAGTAGATACGCATGTAATTCGATTAGTGCGAAAATCTATATTGCCTTTACCGTCAACATCGTTAAATGATGCCACGGATAGGAGAGTGGATGGTTTTCTAAAAACCATATTTTCTCTGTCTGGGGCAGTCATAATGACAGCCATGGCTTCAGCTTGGATAGCAAAGGCAGTGGCTGCCTGGGCTGATGCACTGGAAGAGGACGGTTTCTCAGCTTCTAGAGAACAAAAATCCTATGTAGATCATATTAAACAGGCTGCAGTATTCTTGGAAGAAGCGGCAATAGATATGGGTACTATTGCTTCTAGGTCATCAGCCTCAACAATAGCTGCTCGCAGAGCACTTTGGTTACGTACATGGAAAGCTGATTCAGAATCCAAAAAGGTTTTGGAATCTTTGCCTTTTGCTGGAAATATTATTTTTGGTAAAGAATTGACAGATATTCTGGTGTCAGAAACAGACTCCAAGAAGGTCAAGTTTCCTTCCACATATAATCCAAAACCTAAGGGTCCAGTTTTTCGGCCCTTTCGGTCGCAAGGAAAAGCGAAGGGAAAAAGTGATCGTAAGCAGCCCCAGTACAATAAGTTTGGTAAGTCAAAGAAGCATTGGGCTACCAGAGGGCCAGCTTCCAAACCAGAAGATAAGCCATCAACCTGATGGTGCGGGCCTCCCCCTGGGGGACCCCAGGGTATGGGGCCGGCTTCTTCAGTTTGCACAGATCTGGCAGCAGTCAACAACAGATGCCTTGGTGCAAAAAGCGGTATCTCTAGGTTATGTTTTCCCCTTCAAGAAGCATCCTTCTCAAAGGTTCTTCTGCACCAGCTCGTCTCGGGTGGAGGTGAAGGCAAGGGCCTTGCAAGAAGCAGTTCATAAATTGCTTCAGTCAGGAGTAGTCATTCCAGTACCCCCTGCACAACGGGGACAGGGTTTTTACTCCAACCTGTTTTTGGTTCAGAAGCCAAATGGGTCTTTTCGGCCCATTCTCAATCTCAAAATGCTAAACAAATACATTTGGGTACCACGGTTTCACATGGAGACGTTACGCTCCATAGTTTTGGCCTTGGAACCAGGGGATTATATGGTATTCCTGGATATTCAGGATGCATACCTACATGTGCCTATAGCACTGTTCCATCAGTGTTATTTCAGGTTTGCCATCCTCCAGCAGCATTTTCAGTTCCAGGCCCTACCCTTTGGGTTATCCACAGCCCCCAGAGTTTTTACCAAGATCATGGTGGTTATGGCAGCTTATCTTTACAAGCAGAGGATAAGAATTTTTCCATACCTCAACGACCTTTTAATCCTGGCACAATCCAAGGAATTGCTCCAGTGCCATCTTTAACAGACAATAACATGTCTGCAGAGGCATGGGTGGCTCATAAATTGGGCAAAGTCATCTCTGGTTCCGTCACAATGTATAACTCACTTGGGGGCTGTACTGGATTCAAGTCTGCAGAAATATTTTTACCTCGGAACAAGATATCCAAGGTACAGTCAAAGATTCAGGAGTTGTTACACAGTCAAACAGTATCAATTAATGCAGCAATGCGAGTGATGGGTTTGATGGTGTCAACATTCGACATGGATGAGTATGCGCAATTCCACTCGAGGCCTCTGCAGCGTCTGATTCTGGACAGATGGAATGGAATACATCAGACAATAAAGAAACAGACGATGGTACTTCCAGTAAAGCTAAGAAAGTCATTAGCCTGGTGGCAACAGACATCCCATCTAGACAAGGGGAGACCCTTTTGGATATCAGATTGGGAGATCCTGACAACAGATGCCAGTCTTCAGGGCTGGGGAGCAGTGTCCGGAAAATTATGGTTCCAGGGACAATGGACCACAGAAGAAAGTTGCCTGCCAATAAACCTGTTAGCACTTCGGGCCATATATATGGCATAGATTCAGGCAAAGGACACTCTTCAAGGAAACCAGTCCAGATCCGCTTGGACAATGCAACGGCAGTAGTATACCTCAACCATCAGGGAGGAACCCACAGACAAACAGCAATGAAGATGGTAAGTCACATTCTAAAGTGGGCTGAACTCCATCTCCCAGTCTTGTCCACAGTATTGGTTCCGGGAGTCCTAAACTGGGAAGCAGACTTTCTCAGTCGACATGCCATTCAGGCAAGCGAATGGGCTCTACACCCGGAGGTCTTTCAGACTCTAGTAGACAAGTGAGAATTGTCAGAGATAGATCTCATGACATCCTGTCTGAACAACAATGTGCCCGCATACGGGTCAAGAACAAAGAATCCCAAAGAGTTCTTTGTGGACACCTTGTCAGTGAAATGGGACTTTCATCTGGCGTATCTGTTTCCTCCGATCACCCTGTTACCCAGGGTGATGAGAAAAATAAAGCAAGCAAGGGGTGCTGTGATTCTAATAGCTCTGGCATGGCCCAGAAGGCATTGGTACACAGATCTGCAGAGAATGTCGATGGATGCTCCACTTCTGCTCCCTCAACATCCAGATCTACTAATGCAGGGTCCTTGTTATCACAGACATCTGGATCGACTGTCTTTGACGGCGTGGCTCTTGAAACCTCTATCCTGAAGTCGAGAGGATTCTCACAACAGGTAATTCAAACAATGCTCAGAGCAAGGAAACCCTTCTCAGCTCGTATTTATCACAGAATATGGCAGGCCTATATTCATTGGTGCAGTGAGAGAAGTATGGACCCGAAATCCTTTAGAGTTTCCAGGGTCTTAGCTTTCCTTCAGGCAGGATGGATAAAGGTCTGAAGGTGGCTTCCTTGAGAGTTCAAGTATCAGCATTGACTGTATTGTTCCAAAGAAAATTGGCAATTTACAGGATGTGCGTACTTTTTTTTCCAGGGAATGCTTTTCTTTCCTTTTGTTCCTCCTACAGCATCTTGGGACTTAAGTCTAGTCCTCAAAGTTCTGCAAGTTGCTCCGTTTGAACCACTTAATAAAGTGGATCTTCAATGGTTGACAGCTAAAGTTCTCTTTCTACTGACTATGGCATCAGCTAGAATAGTGTCAGATTTAGGAGCTCTGTCATGTCTTTCCCCTTTTCTGATTTTTTATCCAGATAAAGCAGTTCTTAGAACTATGTCTGGGTCAGTGGCGGAACTAGCGAGCGGTGGGCCCAGGTGCGACAAAATGCTTTGGGGCCCCCCCCCCATCCCATCCAAGTCCACCCCCTCACCTCTGGAGAGGATCTGGTGAGGGGGACCTGCTCAGGGCCAGAGAAATGGATACCTAGAAACTGTGCCGTAACTAGACATTTTAGCACTGTGTGCAAGAAACGGCATCGGAGCCCCACCCCTGCATGCAAAACAGGGGCAGTGCGCGGCGTAGGCGCGCGCAAAAATACATAGTGGCGTGGCTTCGTGGGGAAGGGGTGTGGCCACAAAATAATACCAATTCATAAAACGGTGCACAGTAGTCTCCATTATTCAAATTACGCCGCACAGTAGCACCACTACACCAGGTAGAAACCCTTTTACACCTTACGGCGGACAGATTCCTCTTTTTACACATTACGGCAGACAGCGTCCCCTTTTTACACATTACGGCAGACAACGTCCCCCTTTTTACACATAACGGCAGACAGCGTGCACTTTTTACACATAACGGCAGACAGCGTGCCCTTGTTACACATTGCGGCAGACAGCGTACACTTTTTACACATAACGGCAGACAGCGTCCCATTTTTACACATTACGGCAGACAGTGTGCCCTTGTTACACATTACGGCAGACAGCGTCCCCCTTTTTACACATTACGGCAGGCAGATTCCCCCTTTTTACACATTGCGGCAGGCAGATTCACCCTTTTTACACATTGCGGCAAGCAGATTCCCCATTTTTACACATTGCGGCAGGCAGATTCCCCCTTTTTACACATTGCGGCAGGCAGATTCCCCCTTTTTACACATTGCGGCAGGCAGATTCCCCCTTTTTACACATTGCGGCAGGCAGATTCCCCCTTTTTACACATTGCGGCAGGCAGATTCCCCATTTTTACACATTGCGGCAGGCAGATTCCCCATTTTTACACATTGCGGCAAGCAGATTCCCCATTTTTACACATTGTGGCAGGCAGATTCCCCATTTTTACACATTGCGGCAAGCAGATTCCCCATTTTTACACATTGCGGCAGGCAGATTCCCCCTTTTTACACATTGCGGCAGACAGTCGAAAGAAAGAAAGAAAGAAAGAAAGAAAGAAAGAAAGAAAGAAAGAAAGAAAGAAAGAAAGAAAGAAAGAAAGAAAAGAATTATACTTACCCTCTCCGCTGGCTCAGGCTCCTCGGTGCAGCTTCTGGTCACTCACGATTCCCGGGCAGGAGAGAAGGAGGAGGAGGGAGGTGGAGGAGGGAGTCGCAGCAGCGCTGTGTTATTGGTGGTGGCGCTGCTGCTGCTGCCCCTCTGCTTCACTATAGGCTGTTCTCGGAAGACAGCCTATAGTGAAGCAAAGGGGGCAGCAGCGCCTCCACCAGTAACAAAGCGCTGCTGCGGTTCCCTCCTCCGCCTCCCTTTTCCTCCTCACCCGTACCGCTGCTCCTCTCCTCTCTGGGTGGCTGTGCGCTGCGGGCAGCGGTTGCCTGCAGCGCACAGCGGCATGTAATGAGTCAGTTTGACTCATTACATGCTTTGGGCCCCTGGACAGAGGCGGGCCCCAGTGCAACGCACTGGTTGCACTGGCGGTAGCTCCGCCTCTGGTCTGGGTATCTTCCTAAGGTGGTGTCTAAATTCTACCTTAATGAAGAAATTGTACTCCCGGCTTTTCAGGTATCGGGACTTTCTGCGGGAGATGCATCGCTGGATGTGGTCCGGGCATTAAGAATCTACGTGGATCGTACCAGTGCCATCAGAAAGACAGATTCTCTCTTCATTCTCTACGGATTTCACAAGAGAGGATGGCCTGCTACTAAACAGACGCTGGCAAGATGGCTTCGAATGTCGATTTCAGAAGCATACTCTCAAGCTAATCTCCCTGTTCCGGCTAATGTCTCTGCTCACTCTACTCGTAAGGTAGGTCCTTCATGGGCAGCACAACATGGTGCTTTAGCAGAACAGATATGTAAGGCAGCCACATGGTCTTTCATTAACACATTCATTAGGCATTATGCCTTGGATACTTTTGCCTCTCATGACGCTGAATTCGGGCGTATGGTTCTCCTGTCCAATCAGGAGCGTCCCCACCACTAAATTGCTTTGGGAAATCCCATTGTTTTCCTGTGGATAATCTGTGGTCCCTGCCGGAGAAATATACGTTATGGTAAGAACTTACCGTTGATAACGGTATTTCTCCTAAGTCCACAGGTTCCTTCTGCTCACTAACCTCTTCCTTCTTATACGGAAGGGTGTACATGTGTGTTCTTCTTGCCTGATTAGGGCTCTACATGATGCTCCGGCCTAGTGCTTTGGAATACAACTGATTTGCCTGAGCCAGTGGGCGGGGATATATGGATGGGCCCATTGCATCCTGGGAGGCCTGAGAGCTTGAGATCGTTTGGTGCCAATCCATTTTCGCTTCATCATATCCCATTGTTATCCTGTGGAACCTGTGGACTTAGGATAAATACCATTATCAATGGTAAGTTCTTACCATAACGTATATGTCTTGTTTATTTTTTCATATTTAATTTTTAAATAAAGCAGCCCCTTAGATGTTTTAGCAGCTGCTCATGAGCCCCAACAGCAGCCCTGGATCGGGCAAGTTTAGTTCGGGTGGGTTAGGTACACTACTAAACAGGACTATGCAGTGAATTTTTTGTTATTCAGCCCCTGCCCTAGTGGAGCTTACCACTCTAGTATAAACTCATTTCATATTACAAGTAGGACTGTTGGAGGAAGCAATGCTAACCTCTGTGCCAACAGCATGCCTCAGCCTGGCAAGCCAGACATCTTCCTGGCTGTAAGCCACCATGAGAATTCATACTGGGCCCTTATTCAGTAACTGTTTGTGCCTCACAGGAGTTCCTGGCCCACCTAGTGCTGCAGTACAATAGAAAGCTGATGCAATGCAAGATCACTGAAACTCTGTTCTTCTATCACTGCAAGGTCTTGCGATAACCCTACGCAGCCCTTACATTGTACATTTACAAATTAAAGGAAAAGAACCCTGTACAACAAATGTGCATCTGGTAAATAATCCCAAAATGTGGAACATTAATAATAAATCAAAATTAAGGTTGACAAATTGGAGTCATTCATTTGAGTCCTTAACATGAAATAATTGAGAAGACCCTTTCTCTAATGCTGGGTACACAGTACACGCTAGAAGATATATCTACTAGAGATGAACGGGTTCAGACAGGACACCCCCGGAATTATATGGCAGACATATAGACATAGGTGTGTTTGGAAAATCTAGTTTTCTCTGGCAGTTGCCAGAGAAAATGAAGTAGGAGATGTTGCCATGTCATGATTTTCTGGATTATGATTCTGTCTCTTCTGAGTCTGACTGACTTTGGCCACAAATATGGTCTCTCCCCACTTTATTAAAAAACACTTCCTCAAAATTGCACTTTCCATTTCCACCTTAGCGGCTATATGTTTTCATAAATCTGGTTGTGATGTTCAAGCTTGTTTCATATTCTGCTCTAGACTTTAATTTAAACCTAGGATCAAGTACAGCAGCACCCCTGGAATTATTCCGCAGTGCCTCTGGACTTATACAGCAGATAGACCGCATCCCTGGATTTATACAGCAGATAGGCAACAACTCTGGACTAATACAGCACATCAGACAGGCAACAGCACCTCTTGACTTAAACGGCAGTGCGGCAGCACCGCTGGAATGATGTGGCAGACAAAGAAAAGACATGCAAGATCAAATTGTTCTTAGGCCCTCCCACCCACCCATATGTTGTATAAACAGGACATGCACACATTAACAAACCAATCATTTCAGCGACAGGGTCTGCCACATGACTGTGGCTGAAATTATTGGTTTGTTTGGGCCCCCACCAAAAAAAGAAGCAATTAATCTCTCCTTGCACAAACTGGCTCTACAGAGGCAAGATGTCGTCCTCATCCTCCAATTCCTCACCCCCTTCAGTGTTTACATCCTCATCCTCACAGAGAGATAATTCCACACCGAAGAGTTGGATTTTTTTGTATTTTGCCCAGACATGACAATGGGCTTTTCATCCCATGGCCAACAACTGTCTCCACTGGTGCCTTATTCAAACAAACCACATCCCCATCATAATCCTCATTGTCAACTTCCTCCTCAGCGCTAGCTACATCAGTATCTTCCTTATGCCAGGGGGAATTCTACAGTGACAGCCTCAATTTCAATATCAGCAACTGGACTGGCTGTGCTCCTCCCAGCACTTGCACCTCCTCTTCCCATACAGTCTTGGGAAGGTCAGGCCTAGACATCGCAACCGCAGACACACTTGGACTCTCTTTGGGGATTTGTGATATTTCTGAACTCACAGTTGTTTTTTCCTGTGCTTTAACAAGCTTTATTTTTTATTTTTTTTGAGAGGGAGGAGAGCTTCCATCTTCATGAGAAGCTGAACCACCAGTCACGAACATAGGCCAAGCCCTTAACCTTTCCTTGCCAATTCATGTCGTTAATGGCATATTGCCAATTTTAAATTTCTTATCAGATAATTTTTTTATTTTTTTTTGGTTATTAATGTTTGCTTCTTGGATTTTACATGCCCTCTATGACATTGGGTATCAGCCGTAGCAGACAACATTGATGAAATTGCATTGTCAATGTCAAGACTGGTAGCAGCAGCAGCTTCAGCACTAGAACTAGGAACTGGAAGTGGTTCCTGATCTTTCACTATTTTTTCCTCCACATTTTTGTTCTCCATTTCATAGGACAGCACCCTTTTATTATTACAGCACCCCTGTATTTTTACAGCATAAAGGACAGGGCCAGTGTACATTTATTTTCACAGCACCCTGTATTTTTACAGCATACATGAGAAGGCCAGTGTACCTTTATATTAACAACAGCACCCCTGTATTTTTACAGCATTAAGGACAGGGCCAGTGTACATTTATTTTCACAGCACCCTTATATTTTTACAGCATACAGGACAGGCCCAGTGTACATTTATTTTTACAGCATACAAAACAGGGCTAGTGTAAATGTATTTTCACAGCATCCCTGTATTTTTACAGCATACAAGACAGGGGTAGTGCACCTTTATTTTAACAACAGCACCCCTGTATTTTTACAGCATACAGGACAGGGCCAGTGTACATTTATTTTCACAGCAACTCTGTATTTTTACAGAATACAGGAAAGGGCCAGTGTACATTCATTTTCACAGCAACCCTGTATTTTAACAGCATACAAGACAGGTCCAGTGTACATTTATTTTCACAGCACCCCTGTAATTTGACAGCATAAAGACAGAGCCAGTTTACCTTTACAACACCCCTGTATTTTTTACAGCATACAGGAGAGAACCAGCATCCCTGTATTTTTGCAGCATACAGGACAGTGCCAGCACTCCTGTATTTTAACACCACTGTAATTTTACAGCATACAAGACAGGGCCAGTGTACCTTTATTTTAACAACATCACCCCTGTAATTTTACAGCATACATGACAGGGCCAGCTCCCCTGTATTTTCACAGCACCCCTGTATTTTTACAGCATACAAGACATGGCCAGTGTACCTTTAATTTCACAGCACCCATGTAATTTTATAGCATACAAGACAGGGCAAGTGTACCTTTACATCACCCCTGTAATTTTTACAGAATACAGGAGGGAACCAGCACCCCTATATTTTCACAGCACCCCTGTATTTTTACAGCAGAAAGGACAGTGCCCCTGTACAGCACAGTGACAGAAAAGTCCGGAGTGAAAATGGGCGTGATGTGCAGCTGTTTATATGTAATCCAAAACCCGTGAGAATCCGACAGCGGGAGGATGCCGTTTTGCCTCGCGCTGGGATCTGAGTCTGGCGGGAAGTCCCGAGCCAGACTTGGTTCCAGGCTCGGATCGTGAAATTCAGGGGGCTCGGATCTCAAAGATCTGAACCCGCTCATCTCAACTCTAAACGTGTCCCAGGTCGGATCAACTTGGGTTACCTGTTTACACTGATCCTTACCCCGGTCCTTCCCAGGTAAAATCCTGATATGGTTGGATTCCCAGGTCACTGGACCCGGGTTGAGTCATTTGCACTGACAAAAATCCTCAATTCACGTGCAATGACCTAGTAGAAAAGGGATATAACAAAGCATACACAGAGCTAAAAATTTGTCCGCAAAATGTATTTGCTTGCAACTCTGAATCGGACGTTCTTGGTAACGGTCCCCCTTTTCAGACATTCTTTTAACACTTCCTTAATATATCTTTATTATTTTTTACAATGAATAGACACCAAATTGTTGGAATATTTTTTTGGTTTTATTTTGTGTTCAATTATTATTGTACACCTAATTTAATACCACTATATAAAAAATTTTTTTATCATGAGATACTGTTATAATTTCATGTTGTATGCTCTGATGGCTCTGATTGTCAAGTGGTCACTTGTTGCCTGGTGCTGGACATCAATGTTTGCTGCAAAAAAATTTCCATCTGGGAGAGTAACTTGTGATGTATGGATATCCAAGTGTACTGTAATATTTGTCGACCTTTCAATAAAACAATAAATAGAATATGTTTAAAAAAACAAAAATATATAAGGTAAGATCTCTATGTTATTCTGAGGTATACAGTGCATCCAGAAAGTATTCACAGCGCTTCACTTTTTCCACATTTTGAAATGTTACAGCCTTATTTCAAAATTGAATAAATTCATTTTTGTCCTCAAAATTCTACACACAGTACCCCATAATGACAACGTGAAAAAAGTTTTTTGAGATTTTTTCAAATTTATTAAAAATAAAAAACTAAGAAATAAAATGTACATAAGAATTCACAGCCTTTGCCATGAAGCTCAAAATTGAGCTCAGTTGCATCCTGTTTCCACTGATCATCCTTGAGATGTTCCTACAGCTTAATTGGCATCCACCTGTGGTAAATTTAGTTGATTGGACATGATTTGAAAGGCACACACCTGTCTATATAAGGTCCCGAAAATGACAGTGCATGTATGAGCACAAACCAAGCATGAAGTCAAAGGAATTGTCTGTAGACCTCCGAGACAGGACTGTCTCGAGGCACAAATCTGGGGAAGGGTACAGAAAAATATCTGCTGCTTTGAAGGTTCCAATGAGCACAGTGGCCTCCATCGTCTGTAAATGGATGAAGTACGGAACCACCAGGACTCTTTATAGAGCTGGCCGGCCATCTAAACTGAGCAATCGGGGTAGAAGGGCCCTAGTCAGGGAGATGACTAAGAACCCGATGGTCACTCTGTCAGAGCTACAGCATTCCTTTGTGGAGAGAGGAGAACCTTCCAGAAGGACAACCGTCTCTGCAACAATCCACCAATCAGTCCTGTATGGTAGAGTGTCCATAAGGAAGCCACTCCTTAGTAAAAAGCACATGGCAGCCCGCCTGGAGTTTGCCAAAATGCACCTGAAGGACTCTTAGACCACGAGAAACAAAATTATCTGGTCTGATGAGACAAAGATTGAGCTCTTTGGTGTGAATGCCAGGCATCATGTTTGGAGGAAACCAGGCACCAGTCATCACCAGGCCAATACCATCCCTACAGTGAACCATGGTGGTGGCAGCATCATGCTGTGGGGATGTTATTTAGCAGCAGGAACTGGGAGACTAGTCAGGATAGAGGGAAAGATGAATGCAGCAATGTACAGAGACATCCTGGATGAAAACCTGCTCCAGAGCGCACTTTGTCCTCAGACTGGGGGGACGGTTCATCTTTCAGAAGGACAACGACCCTAAGCACACAGCTAAGATATCACCGGAGTGGCTTCAGGACAACTCTGTGAATGTCCTTGAGTGGCCCAGCCAGAGCCCAGACTTGAAGCCGATTGAACATCTCTGGAGGGATCTGAAAATGTCTGTGCACTGATGCTTCCCATGCAACCTGATGGAGCTTGAGAGGTGCTGCAAAGAGGAATGGGTGAAACTGCCCAAAGATAGGTGTGCCAAGCTTGTGGCATCATATTCAAAAATACTTGAGGCTGTAATTGCTGCCAAAGGTGCATCAACAAAGCATTGAGTAAAGGCTGTGAATACTTATGTACATGTGATTTCTTAGTTTTTTATTTTTAATAAATTTGCATAAATCTCCCAAAAACTTTTTGCATGTTGTTATGGGGCATTGTGTGTAGAATTTTGAGGGAAAAAAATAAATTTATTCCATTTTGGAATAAAGGCTGTAACATAACAAAATGTGGAAAAAGTGAAGTGCTGTGAATACTTTTCGGATGCACTGTATGTCTACTCAATTGCTACACCAGACATAAACCTTGCACATACATCTGTATCCATAATTAGTCACATTGTACATTTAAAACATCTTACGACAAAAGATGAAGAACAAGGTAGGGAAGGGTCAGTCGAGCATATGCTAAGTACTTTAAGTCATGTTCACATAATTGCAACTGAAATAAATTGGGACGCAGAAGCTATTTCACTGGATCTCTTCATCCTCCCATAAGGTGGCCACTCCCTCGATCAAGTCTTTAGGGGGACATGTACTAAGCATTGATACAAGTGGAGAGGTGAGCCAGTGGAGAAGTTGCCCTTGGCAACCAATCAGCATTGAAGTAACATTTATAATTTGCATACTATAAAAGCATACAGAGCAGCTGATTGGTTGCCAAGGACAACTCCACTGGCTCCGCTGGCATGCAGACATCCTCCATTTCAAATTTATGCGCTCCATATCCAGTGCTGCTCTTTTCCTCTCAAAACAGTCTCATTTCAAGACTTTTATCTTCTCTCAGTCCTCCAACCTGCGTTGCCTCTTTGCTATTTTGTTTCCTCCTCTGCCCACCCACATCATCTCATCTTCCCTTCTTACTCCCTGCTCTTGACTACACCATCCACTTCACATCTAAAATTAAATCTATATATCAAAACATTACCTCCACCAGGCCCTAATCACCACACCCTCTCCTTTCCAAGTCTCCTCCACTCCAACCTCTCTTCACCTTCCCCTTCCATTCTGCCTCCTTATCCTTAGCTTCTTAAAATGAAGGCATAGCCCTAATCTGGTCATCCCCACCATCCACCCACTCATGGGATCCTTTCCCCTTCTTCACTGCCTCTTTCCCATTGCCTGGTTTGTTCTTTTCTTGCTCTTTTCCAAACCTTTTGTTTTCAGATTGCCAATTGAGGCTTTATGTCAGTGGTGGCCAAAGCGCTGATCGTGATCTACTGGTCGACACGGACACTTGACCAGTTGATTGCAGATGACATCCATCAGCTAGCAGCAGCCAATAAGAGTCAGGGTGATTCTTACTCACTGCTGCACCAAAATTCATGCAGACTGAAGCCACAGCTAGCAGAAAGCTGTGGCTGTGATGTTTAGGTCTGTGCGGTTGGATGTTTCCGCAGCAGTCAATAAGAATCAGGATGATTCATATTGGCTGCAGTACTGAAATCACTGCTGGCTGTGACTGCTGGATATGTTTGTGGTCAAGTGTCTCAGTAGTAGCCAATAGTAATCAAGGTGATTCTTATTGGCTGGTGCACTAAATGCACTTCTGGGCAAGCTGCGGCTGGTCACATAAGGTCAGTCTTCTTTAGAGGAGCTGGGACTGTGGCAATTTAATGTATTTTATTTTGTGGAGGACATTTTTTTTTTCTCTTGTGGAGAACAATTAATTTAGGTGCTATTTTCCTGTGAGGGGCAATATATTTGGAGGTATTTTCCTGTGGGTACAATGTGTTTGGAAGTATTTTCCAATGGGGACAATGTGTTTGGGGGCATTTGCCGTCGGGGCCAATGTGTTTGGGGGCATTTTCCCATACGGACAATGTGTTTGGAGGTATTTTCCTGTGGAGGATAATGTGTGTAGTTGTTGTTATTTTTTCCCCTGTGGGGGCCAATGTGTTTTATTATTGTGGGGGCCACCGTCTAATTTCGACGGGAGAGTCCCCATACCCCCTTTCTAGCATGCCCCCCCTTTTCTATAGACGCACCTGCAGCATGTGCAAATTTACCTACTTTGTAGATCACAACGGATTTTTATTTTTTTAAGTGGATCACCAAATCCAAAAGTCTGGCCACCTCTGCTCTATGTAATTCATTTATTCACATAATTCTCTAGTGTGGCTGTTCACATTCTTTAATTAATATTTTTCATCTGAATTGCAGCAGAAATTAGATTCCCATGACATTTTAAAATGGGTAAACACCAAATGAGTATATTTTATTTAATTTGCATTTATATTTTGCATGTGTGTTTTTATTAATATCTGTCAACACATTATTCTTTCTTGTGTATATGATACTTCATTACCACAGTTCATTTTGTCAAAAATATTTTTTTGAAGAACGCACAGTACAATTATAAGGGACACATACAAAATACGGGTGGTCTTAGGGTTGCCGGCGGCTGGGCTCCCAACGACCACCATACCGGCGCCGGAATCCCGACCGCTGGCATACCACAACTTTTCTCCCTCTTGGGGGTCCACGACCCCCCTGGAGGGAGAATAGATAGCATAGTGCGCCACCGTGCCCGCAGCGTGGCAATTGCAGCGAGCCTGCAAGGGGCACATTTGCGCTCGCCCAGCTGTCAGTATGGTCGGGATTCCGGAGTCGGTATGCTGGTCACCGGGAGCCCGACCGCCGGCAACACATACTACACCCACAAAATATATAGTGAGAACAGTGCAATACAAGTCAAATAGAAGAAGCGACAAATCACACAAATAAAATAAAATAACAGTTGGGATACCGCATGTGTGAGACCAACATGAGTTGAAAAGTGTCAATGCACCCAAACTGATCAAATAAAACATAAAAAAAACTTTTTTCTAAGAAGCAATCAGCTGTAATCAAAATGGAGGCCAGCCGGAGGTGAACATTTCTAAATTGTACCATGAGGTCAGAGAGACAGATCTACAAAGTGAATCTTTCACAGCAAGAGTAAGGGTACGGACATACAGCAGCTAAACATAAAAACAAGTTGTTCTTTACTTTCTTTATTAACCACTTAACTGACGATTTTTTTCACAAATGAGTGAATTAGGTGAACAACAAGCAGCAGCGGAGGGAAGCTTCTCTTCACTGCAGCTGCAAACACAGTATATCTGACTGGTTGCATTCTGTGCGACCAGATCAGATAAAGCACTTGCTGGTGTGGTCACATCTGATGCGACCATGCCAGGCAAGTGGTTAATTAGCATATCTAGCTAGGTAACAAGCTCAAACGTTTTGAGAGGATAATGGGCTTCAAGAGTAATGACACTAAAACTAAAGCCCAGTACTCACGGGCCGATCAAGGAGAGATGCGTGCTGAGCGAACCGCTCAGCACACATCTCTCCTGCCGCTCAGCACAGCGCGATCTGTGCTGAGCGTGCGGGGGGAGACGGGGGGGCCGCTCACTTCACCCAGCGGGTGAAGTGAGCGACCCGCTAGATTGGCCTGCATGCAGGCCAATCTAGCAGCGGCGATAGCGATGTGCGGGGCCGCGCATCGCTATCGCCGAGGGGGCTACACACGGAGCGATCCTGCCGATATTCTAAGCAATCTAGTCAGATTGCTTAGAATATCGCTCCGTGAGTACCCCCCTTAAAGCTTTGTCTTTTATCAAGGAGGTTAGAGATGGGTGAAGAGATTATTTTCCCTTTCAATTGGCTCACCCACACTCCATATATTTAGGTATAAAAGTCCCACCTCACCCTTCTGATACACCTTTCAAACATCCTCCAAAATCCTGGATTTTTGCACATGAATGCGCATCAACCCAGGATTTTGGTATGTCTGAAAGGCACCAACCCGAGTCGACACGTGTTCCCGGGTCGACAACCCTGCAATTGACCTCGGTTTTTACCAGGACTTACATTTTAGGTAAACAACCCAGGTTAAGTGTGAATAGTGCGATCTGGGAATTTACTCCCAGGTTGCACCTTAAGGCCTCTGATTGGCAATTACTGCCTGGAGGGGGTGGGGATGCCTGGAAGGGGCGTGCGCCAGCTGCTGAGGTACGTGCTGCAGTATGTAGTAGAAGCAGCCGGTGCAGCCTAGCAACAGAGAAACGGCCATTCAACGGCATTGTGGTTAGCAGAGGCGTAACTAGGGTTTTTGGAGCCCAGGGCAAGATCAATAATGGCGCCCCCCCCCAAAAAATAAATAAATAAATAATGTTTTTATAAAAATAATAAATAAATAAAATTATAATAATAAAAAAAAAATACAAAAGGAAAGTATGTGCAGACGCCACCGGTGTCACTGCATATAAAGATATCAGGGTGTGTATGTACAGATGTAGGTGCAGTGGTCGAAGTTGAATTTTTGAAGGCGGAATGAAAGAGTGCAGATAGCAATTATGCGCGCGCCGAAGGCACGCGCGCTTCGGAAAAGGGGCGCAGTCACTCAAAAGGGGCGTGTCCTTCAGTGTAGTAGGACCCCTTATACTATCTAGTACTGGTGCCCCTTTCACATTATAGCACACGGTATGAGCCGAAATTCACATTATAGCACACAGTATGAGTCGAAATTCACATTACCCCACACGGCATGAGCCGAAATTCACATTATAGCACACAGTATGAGCCGAAATTCACATTACCCCACATGGTATGAGCCAAAATTCACATTATAGCACACGGTATGAGCCGAAATTCACATTATAGCACACGGTATGAGCCGAAATTCACATTATAGCACACGGTATGAGCCGAAATTCACATTATAGCACACGGTATGAGCCGAAATTCACATTATAGCACACGGTATGAGCCAAAATTCACATTACTCCACATGGTATGAGCCAAAATTCACATTACCCCACATGGTATGAGCCGAAATTTACATTACAGCAAACGGTATGAGCCGAAATTCACATTACAGCACACGGAATGAGCCAAAATTCACATTAACCCCACATAGTATGAGCCGAAATTCACATTATAGCACACGGTATGAGACAAAATTCACGTTACAGCACATGATATGAGCCAAAATTCCCATTATAGAGTTAGGGGATCCTACCCCCAGAATTAACATGGCCTGTGGGGCACTATGATGAGGGGAGCCAACCCCCTTAATAGACTAATTGCAGAGTTTAGCAGCGGAAGGGCTGCAGCGGTTTCTCACCCCAAGCTGCGGCGCTTCTGCCACCTCCGACACTCCACATCTTCGGCACCACCCGGGATGCAGAGCACCGCACCGGGTATGCACCCTTTTCAGTGTGGTCTGCTGCGCTCCGAAGGGGTTCTTGTTTCATGCTGCAGGATCCCGATGTGCGCCTTCCTCCCCGCTGTTACTGTCACGGTAAGCATTAGTATCGTTTACCGCAGAGGCCATTTTCTGAGGCATATGTGTTAAACCTCAGGAACTGAGATGCCCTTCTCACCATACAGCTGTGTGGCCGAGCCGGGCGGGGGGACAGCCAGCAGCAGCATGCCAGAAATCAGCAGCAGAGGGTGCGGGCTGTACATACTTGAGGCAGCTGGATATTCAACAGTGCTGAAAGCCTCCGGAGCCCGCACCCCCGGAGCTGCAGTACACCGGCAGAGGACACCCATCCCCCGAACCCTGCGTAGCCCAAAGCCGGAGATCAGCAGCATGTTGAACGCGGAAGCAGAAGCTGCTTATTGCCGGTCAACATGCTGCTGATCTCCGGCTTTGGGCTCTGCACGTGCCTTACAGCCCCCACCCTCGGCTGCTGATATCCGGCATGCTGCCCCTGCTGCTGGCTTTCCACCCGCCCGGCTCGCCCACCCAGCTGGATGGTGAGTGAGAAGGGCATCTCAGTGCTCGTGGTTTAATACATATCTCTCTTCGGTAAATGGCCATTAGTACATCCCACACACACTGATTACACACACACAGACTGGCCACCCCCAAATCCTACACACACACACTCAGACTACACACACACATTCTCATACTTTCCTCTCCCCCACACACACACTGGACTGCAAAAATTTACACACACTGACACTGTTCCACACACACACAATTAACACACTCACACTGTCCCACACACACAATTAACACACACGCACACTGTCCCACACACCAGTGGCGTGCGGTGAGGTCAGTGGCGTGCGGTGAAGCACTACAGCCATAATGTCTGCCGAATCCTGCCGATGACCCCTACCGCCACCGAGCCAATGCCCGCCACTGCCTCTGAGCCGATGCCCGCTGCCACCACCAATGGCTTACAAACTCGCCCACCATCAACTGACCCAGCCCTCCGCCACTAATTTGCAACTCAGTCCAAAGCCGCCAATGCCCGCTGCATGCCTGCTCATCATACTTGTGATATATTGTACATTTTTATAGAAAAAAATAATAATTTGTGTTTGGGACTGGGAAGGGAGTGGGAGGAGGACATGAATGCAATTTTGTTGTCCAGGGCTTCCATTAACTTAATGGAGAAGGGTCTGAATGGGTTAAAAATGTAAAAAAGAACTGCGTGAGGTTTCCCCTCCTAAGTATAACCAGCCTCGGGCTCTTTGAGCCGGTCCTGGTTGTTTAAATACTGGGAAAAAATTGGACAGGGGTTCCCCGTATTTAGACAACCAGCATCGGGCTCTTAGTCCGGTCCTGGTTCCAAAAATACGGGGGACAAAAGATGTAGGGGTCCCCCCGTATTTTTAAAACCAGCACCGGGCTCCACTAGCCAGGGACATAATGCCACAGCCGGGGGACACATTTATGTAGGTCCCTGCGGCCGTGGCATTACCCCCCCCAACTAGTCACCACTGGCCGGGGTTCCCTGGAGGAGTGGAGACCCCTTAAATAAAGGGGTCACCCCCCCTCCAGGCACCCAAGGGCCAGGGGTGAAGCCCGAGGCTGTCCCCCCCATCCGTGGGCTGTGGATGGAAGGCTGATAGCCATGTAAGTAAAAAAAGAATATTGTTTTTTGTTGTGGAACTACAAGGCCCAGAAAGCCTCCCCCGCTTGCTGGAACTTGGAGAACCTCAAGTACCAACATGCAGGGAAATAACGGGCCCGCCGGTACCTGTAGTTCTACAACAGAAAAAATACCCAAATAAAAACACAACTCACACACCGTGACAGTAAAAATTTATTAAAACACACTGAAACACTCACACATACTTACCTATATCCCACGCCGGTGACGTCCACTTGTCCAGTAGAATCCAATAGGGGTAGCTGTAAAAATGAGAGACACATTACTTACCTACATCCCACGCCGGTCACGTCCACTTGTCCAGTATAATCCAATAGGGGAATCTGTAAAAATGAGAGACAGATTACTTACCTAAATCCCACGCCGGTCACGTCCACTTGTCCAGTAGAATCCAATAGGGGTACCTGTAAAAATGAGAGACAGATTACTTACCTACATCCCACGCCGGTCACGTCCACTTGTCCAGTAGAATCCAGTAGGGGAATCTGTAAAAATGAGAGACAGATTACTTACCTACATTCCACGCCGGTCACGTCCACTTGTCCAGTAGAATCCAGTAGGGGAATCTGTAAAAATGAGAGACAAATTACTTACCGACATCCCACGCCGGTCACGTCCACTTGTCTAGTAGAATCCAGTAGGGGAATCTGTAAAAATGAGAGACAGATTACTTACCTACATCCCACGCCGGTCACGTCCACTTGTCTAGTAGAATACAATAGGGGTACCTGTAAAAATGAGAGACAGATTACTTACCTACATCCCACGCCGGTCACGTCCACTTGTCCAGTAGAATTCAATAGGGGTACCTGTAAAAATGAGAGACAGATTACTTACCTACATTCCACGCTGGTCACGTCCACTTGTCCAGTAGAATCCAGTAGGGGAATCTGTAAAAATGAGAGACAGATTACTTACCTACATCCCACGCCGATCACGTCCACTTGTCCAGTAGAATCCAATAGGGGTACCTGTAAAAATGAGAGACAGATTACTTACCTACATCCCACGCCGGTCACGTCCACTTGTCCAGTAGAATCCAATAGGGGTACCTGTAAAAATGAGAGACAGATTACTTACCTACATCCCACGCCGATCACGTCCACTTGTCCAGTAGAATCCAATAGGGGTACCTGTAAAAATGAGAGACAGATTACTTACCTACATCACACGCCGATCACGTCCACTTGTCCAGTAGAATCCAATAGGGGTACCTGTAAAAATGAGAGACAGATTACTTACCTACATCTCACGCCGATCACGTCCACTTGTCCAGTAGAATTCAATAGGGGTACCTGTAAAAATGAGAGACAGATTACTTACCTACTGTTAGGGTCTCCGGCCCTGTGCTGCCACGTCATCATGGCAACCGGGAGACAAGTGCTAGTGGAGTAACCTGAGCGCAGCTGATACTCCGGTTCGGGTCTTTTGCTGTGCAGTGGTTACAGGCTCTGTGCACGGCAAGGGATCCGGTGCAGGTTTTTGTGCTCACAGTCTGTGAGGTCTGAGTGGGGCGTGGACAGCACCTGCTATATAAGGCCTCTTCTCAGGTTAAGCAGATGCTGCTGAATCTTTGTTGGTTAGTCAGTTCCTGAAAGTTAGCCAGTACTGTGTAGCTTTGTATTTGTTGTTGCTTACTGCAAATAGGCCTGGGGATTTGGTACTACACTCTGCCAATCCAGACCTAGCAGTAAGACTGGAGTCAGTCGTTTAACTTGCTGGGGTTCTTTTGCTACTCTGTGAACTTAGCAAGTTTGCGGCTGTATTCTCAGATTTGCCTGCCTAAATCCTGTCTCACTGTGCAAGGAGTTCAGGTGTCAGTTTAGTGGCAGTAAGCTGAACCTGTGCACTGCAAGTGAGGATTAGGATTGTGGAGACTCTCCTTGTGTCTATCATTCCATCTCTGACCAAGGAGTTTACTGCCACACCCGTTGGTAACCCTTTAGGGTTTTGCTGTTGCCCTTAGCAACAGCATTTCGGGTTCTCTACGTATTAAAACACAACATCTTGCTTTTTCCATCTGAGCATTACTAATACTAGGGAGACACCCAGTTTCTTAGCCTCTGGGCTTCTCTGTTCACTTTGTGTTTATTTTGTTACCCTATCACCTTCTGTGTACGTAATGTCATATTCCCCAGTCTGTCTGTTAGTTCATTTGTTTTGCATCCCTATCCGTTCAGACACCAGTACATTCCTGCAGGCACTGGTGTGCATAACAGTTCAGACACCAGTACATTCCTGCAGGCACTGGTGTGCATAACATATTCAGCAGCCTAATACTCCTGTTGAAATTTTGTGGGAATATGGAGCATACCCCTCAAAATACGTTGCAACAGGTGGTCGATCAGGTGCAGGTCCTGACTCGACAATTTAATGATTTGTCCATTAAAATGCACACCTCCCAGGCCGCTGGCGGAGCTCCCGCAGCAGCAGCACCTTCAGGGGTTAAGGAGCCGAAAGTAAATCTCCCGGATCGTTTTTCTGGAGATCGCTCGCAGTTCTTTTGTTTCAAGGAGAGCTGCAAGCTATACTTCCGGCTTAGGCCTCAGTCTTCTGGGTCGGAGATTCAGCGGGTGGGCATAGTGATTTCCTTGCTACAAGGAGACCCACAGGTCTGGGCATATGGGTTGCAGCCTGACTGTCCGTCGCTTAAAAGTGTTGATGCCTTTTTTACAGCACTGGGCATGTTGTATGATGACCCTGACAAGACGGCCTCAGCCGAGGCTCAGATTTCGATCCTTAAGCAAGGGCGAAGGCCAGTTGAGGTTTACTGTACAGAGTTTCGGAGGTTGGCCCATGATACCCAGTGGAATGACCCAGCCCTGAGACACCAGTACCGAAGAGGTCTTTCTAACCAGATAAAAGACCAACTGGTACAATATCCCTTGCCTGATAGCTTGGATCAGCTCATGCAGTTATCCATCCGGGTGGATAGACGACTGAGAGAGCGTAGGCTTGAAAGGGAGACCGAGGTTTCCTTCTTTCCCAAGGGAACCTCAGACTCTGAGGAATTTTCCGAGGAGCCTATGCAGATTGGGGCTACCCGCCTCTCCTCGCGTGAGAAGACGCGGAGGAGACAGCAGGGGTTGTGTTTGTACTGTGGGAATAAAGGTCATGTGGTAGACCATCATGCCCAGAAAAGCCGGAAAACTTCAGGGCCTGAGGGTGATGGGAAATATCCTGTCAGGCCAGAAGTCAGAATTTCCCAAGAAGACTTTTATCATTCCGGTGACCTTGAAGATCCTCGGTCAAACTGTCAAGACTGAGGCCTTTGTGGACAGTGGGGCCGACGGGGTTTTTATGGACCGCCAATTCGCCCTGAAACACTCTGTTCCCTTAGTACCCTTGGCATCGGAAATTGAGATTTGTGGGTTAAACGGGGAACCATTATCCCAAGGTAAAATTACCTCTTGCACTAGCCAGATTTCTTTGTTTATTGGAGCCACACACTCTGAAAAATTGTCCTTTTATGTGACTGTCTGTACTTTTGCCCCATTGGTGTTGGGGTTACCCTGGTTAAGGGCCCACAATCCTCAATTTGACTGGGTCTCTGGGGAGATTCTTAGTTGGGGTACTGATTGTTTCAGGAGTTGCTTGAGTCTTCCAGTCAGGCTCTCGCAGCTAAGTTTGCCAGGATTGCCAGGGTGTTATGCAGATTTTGCGGACGTGTTCTCCAAAAAAATTGCAGAGGTACTACCTCCCCATCGCCCCTATGACTGTGCCATTGATTTGTTGCCAAATGCTAAGCTTCCCAAGAGCAGGTTGTACTCCCTGTCACGTCCTGAGACTCAGGCTATGGCAGAGTACATTCAGGAGAACTTGGCTAAGGGATTTATCAGACCTTCACAGTCTCCAGTTGGGTCGGGGTTCTTCTTCGTGGGTAAAAAGGACGGTTCGTTGCGACCCTGCATCGGCTTCAGGGAATTGAACCGTATCACGATTAAAAACTCATACCCACTGCCTCTCATTTCGGTCTTGTTTGGCCAGCTTCGTACTGCCACCATTTTTTCTAAGATTGACCTACGCGGTGCGTACAATCTAATCCGAATAAGAGAGGGGGATGAATGGAAGACTGCCTTTAATACCCACTCAGGGCATTATGAATATTTGGTGATGCCTTTTGGGCTCTGTAATGCCCCGGCAGTCTTCCAGCATTTCATGAATGATGTACTCAGGGAATATTTGGATAGATTCTTAGTTGTATACTTAGATGACATCCTAATCTTCTCCCATTCCCTGGAGGAACATCGGAAGCATGTACGCTTAGTCCTCCAGAAACTCAGAGACCACCGGCTTGGGGCAAAGCTGGAGAAGTGCGAATTTGAAGTTCAGCAAATCGCATAAGTTAGGCCCCCGGTTCATCGGCCCTTATAAGATCACCAGGGTTATCAATCCGGTGGCATTTCAGTTAGATCTGCCCCGTTCTTTGGGTATCAATAAAACATTTCATTGTTCCCTTTTAAAACGGGCGATTAGTAATCCTTCTTCCAGTGGAAGACCTTCCCCTCTTCTGATACGTGGCCAGAGGGAGTTTGTTGTTGAAAGGATTCTTGACTCCAAGATGGTTCGGGGTCGGCTGACATTTTTGGTGCACTGGAAGGGGTATGGCCCGGAGGAGCGGTCATGGGTGCGCAGTTGTGATCTTCATGCCCCCAGACTGATACGCTCTTTCTTCTCGCAGTTCCCCGATAAACCCGGTGGTAGGGGTTCTTTGACCCCTCGTCAGAGGGGGGGTACTGTTAGGGTCTCCGGCCCTGTGCTGCCACGTCATCATGGCAACCGGGAGACAAGTGCTAGCGGAGTAACCTGAGCGCAGCTGATACTCCGGTTCGGGTCTTTTGCTGTGCAGTGGTTACAGGCTCTGTGCACGGCAGGGGATCCGGTGCTGGTTTTTGTGCTCACAGTCTGTGAGGTCTGAGTGGGGCGTGGACAGCACCTGCTATATAAGGCCTCTTCTCAGGTTAAGCAGATGCTGCTGAATCTTTGTTGGTTAGTCAGTTCCTGAAAGTTAGCCAGTACTGTGTAGCTTTGTATTTGTTGTTGCTTACTGCAAATAGGCCTGGGGATTTGGTACTACACTCTGCCAATCCAGACCTAGCAGTAAGACTGGAGTCAGTCGTTTAACTTGCTGGGGTTCTTTTGCTACTCTGTGAACTTAGCAAGTTTGCGGCTGTATTCTCAGATTTGCCTGCCTAAATCCTGTCTCACTGTGCAAGGAGTTCAGGTGTCAGTTTAGTGGCAGTAAGCTGAACCTGTGCACTGCAAGTGAGGATTAGGATTGTGGAGACTCTCCTTGTGTATATCATTCCATCTCTGACCAAGGAGTTTACTGCCACACCCGTTGGTAACCCTTTAGGGTTTTGCTGTTGCCCTTAGCAACAGCATTTCGGGTTCTCTACGTATTAAAACACAACATCTTGCTTTTTCCATCTGAGCATTACTAATACTAGGGAGACACCCAGTTTCTTAGCCTCTGGGCTTCTCTGTTCACTTTGTGTTTATTTTGTTACCCTATCACCTTCTGTGTACGTAATGTCATATTCCCCAGTCTGTCTGTAAGTTCATTTGTTTTGCATCCCTATCCGTTCAGACACCAGTACATTCCTGCAGGCACTGGTGTGCATAACAGTTCAGACACCAGTACATTCCTGCAGGCACTGGTGTGCATAACACCTACATCCCACGCTGGTCACGTCCACTTGTCCAGTAGAATCCAGTAGGGGAATCTGTAAAAATGAGAGACCGATTACTTACCTATATCCCACGCCGGTCACGTCCACTTGTCCAGTAGAATCCAATAGGGGTACCTGTAAAAATGAGAGACAGATTACTTACCTACATCCCACGCCGATCACGTCCACTTGTCCAGTAGAATCCAATAGGGGTACCTGTAAAAATGAGAGACAGATTACTTACCTACATCACACGCCGATCACGTCCACTTGTCCAGTAGAATCCAATAGGGGTACCTGTAAAAATGAGAGACAGATTACTTACCTACATCTCACGCCGATCACGTCCACTTGTCCAGTAGAATTCAATAGGGGTACCTGTTAAAATGAGAGACAGATTACTTACCTACTGTTAGGGTCTCCGGCCCTGTGCTGCCACGTCATCATGGCAACCGGGAGACAAGTGCTAGCGGAGTAACCTGAGCGCAGCTGATACTCCGGTTCGGGTCTTTTGCTGTGCAGTGGTTACAGGCTCTGTGCACGGCAGGGGATCCGGTGCAGGTTTTTGTGCTCACAGTCTGTGAGGTCTGAGTGGGGCGTGGACAGCACCTGCTATATAAGGCCTCTTCTCAGGTTAAGCAGATACTGCTGAATCTTTGTTGGTTAGTCAGTTCCTGAAAGTTAGCCAGTACTGTGTAGCTTTGTATTTGTTGTTGCTTACTGCAAATAGGCCTGGGGATTTGGTACTACACTCTGCCAATCCAGACCTAGCAGTAAGACTGGAGTCAGTCGTTTAACTTGCTGGGGTTCTTTTGCTACTCTGTGAACTTAGCAAGTTTGCGGCTGTATTCTCAGATTTGCCTGCCTAAATCCTGTCTCACTGTGCAAGGAGTTCAGGTGTCAGTTTAGTGGCAGTAAGCTGAACCTGTGCACTGCAAGTGAGGATTAGGATTGTGGAGACTCTCCTTGTGTCTATCATTCCATCTCTGACCAAGGAGTTTACTGCCACACCCGTTGGTAACCCTTTAGGGTTTTGCTGTTGCCCTTAACAACAGCATTTCGGGTTCTCTACGTATTAAAACACAACATCTTGCTTTTTCCATCTGAGCATTACTAATACTAGGGAGACACCCAGTTTCTTAGCCTCTGGGCTTCTCTGTTCACTTTGTGTTTATTTTGTTACCCTATCACCTTCTGTGTACGTAATGTCATATTCCCCAGTCTGTCTGTAAGTTCATTTGTTTTGCATCCCTATCCGTTCAGACACCAGTACATTCCTGCAGGCACTGGTGTGCATAACAGTTCAGACACCAGTACATTCCTGCAGGCACTGGTGTGCATAACATATTCAGCAGCCTAATACTCCTGTTGAAATTTTGTGGGAATATGGAGCATACCCCTCAAAATACGTTGCAACAGGTGGTCGATCAGGTGCAGGTCCTGACTCGACAATTTAATGATTTGTCCATTAAAATGCACACCTCCCAGGCCGCTGGCGGAGCTCCCGCAGCAGCAGCACCTTCAGGGGTTAAGGAGCCGAAAGTAAATCTCCCGGATCGTTTTTCTGGAGATCGCTCGCAGTTCTTTTGTTTCAAGGAGAGCTGCAAGCTATACTTCCGGCTTAGGCCTCAGTCTTCTGGGTCGGAGATTCAGCGGGTGGGCATAGTGATTTCCTTGCTACAAGGAGACCCACAGGTCTGGGCATATGGGTTGCAGCCTGACTGTCCGTCGCTTAAAAGTGTTGATGCCTTTTTTACAGCACTGGGCATGTTGTATGATGACCCTGACAAGACGGCCTCAGCCGAGGCTCAGATTTCGATCCTTAAGCAAGGGCGAAGGCCAGTTGAGGTTTACTGTACAGAGTTTCGGAGGTTGGCCCATGATACCCAGTGGAATGACCCAGCCCTGAGACACCAGTACCGAAGAGGTCTTTCTAACCAGATAAAAGACCAACTGGTACAATATCCCTTGCCTGATAGCTTGGATCAGCTCATGCAGTTATCCATCCGGGTGGATAGACGACTGAGAGAGCGTAGGCTTGAAAGGGAGACCGAGGTTTCCTTCTTTCCCAAGGGAACCTCAGACTCTGAGGAATTTTCCGAGGAGCCTATGCAGATTGGGGCTACCCGCCTCTCCTCGCGTGAGAAGACGCGGAGGAGACAGCAGGGGTTGTGTTTGTACTGTGGGAATAAAGGTCATGTGGTAGACCATCATGCCCAGAAAAGCCGGAAAACTTCAGGGCCTGAGGGTGATGGGAAATATCCTGTCAGGCCAGAAGTCAGAATTTCCCAAGAAGACTTTTATCATTCCGGTGACCTTGAAGATCCTCGGTCAAACTGTCAAGACTGAGGCCTTTGTGGACAGTGGGGCCGACGGGGTTTTTATGGACCGCCAATTCGCCCTGAAACACTCTGTTCCCTTAGTACCCTTGGCATCGGAAATTGAGATTTGTGGGTTAAACGGGGAACCATTATCCCAAGGTAAAATTACCTCTTGCACTAGCCAGATTTCTTTGTTTATTGGAGCCACACACTCTGAAAAATTGTCCTTTTATGTGACTGTCTGTACTTTTGCCCCATTGGTGTTGGGGTTACCCTGGTTAAGGGCCCACAATCCTCAATTTGACTGGGTCTCTGGGGAGATTCTTAGTTGGGGTATTGATTGTTTCAGGAGTTGCTTGAGTCTTCCAGTCAGGCTCTCGCAGCTAAGTTTGCCAGGATTGCCAGGGTGTTATGCAGATTTTGCGGACGTGTTCTCCAAAAAAATTGCAGAGGTACTACCTCCCCATCGCCCCTATGACTGTGCCATTGATTTGTTGCCAAATGCTAAGCTTCCCAAGAGCAGGTTGTACTCCCTGTCACGTCCTGAGACTCAGGCTATGGCAGAGTACATTCAGGAGAACTTGGCTAAGGGATTTATCAGACCTTCACAGTCTCCAGTTGGGTCGGGGTTCTTCTTCGTGGGTAAAAAGGACGGTTCGTTGCGACCCTGCATCGACTTCAGGGAATTGAACCGTATCACGATTAAAAACTCATACCCACTGCCTCTCATTTCGGTCTTGTTTGGCCAGCTTCGTACTGCCACCATTTTTTCTAAGATTGACCTACGCGGTGCGTACAATCTAATCCGAATAAGAGAGGGGGATGAATGGAAGACTGCCTTTAATACCCACTCAGGGCATTATGAATATTTGGTGATGCCTTTTGGGCTCTGTAATGCCCCGGCAGTCTTCCAGCATTTCATGAATGATGTACTCAGGGAATATTTGGATAGATTCTTAGTTGTATACTTAGATGACATCCTAATCTTCTCCCATTCCCTGGAGGAACATCGGAAGCATGTACGCTTAGTCCTCCAGAAACTCAGAGACCACCGGCTTGGGGCAAAGCTGGAGAAGTGCGAATTTGAAGTTCAGCAAATCGCATAAGTTAGGCCCCCGGTTCATCGGCCCTTATAAGATCACCAGGGTTATCAATCCGGTGGCATTTCAGTTAGATCTGCCCCGTTCTTTGGGTATCAATAAAACATTTCATTGTTCCCTTTTAAAACGGGCGATTAGTAATCCTTCTTCCAGTGGAAGACCTTCCCCTCTTCTGATACGTGGCCAGAGGGAGTTTGTTGTTGAAAGGATTCTTGACTCCAAGATGGTTCGGGGTCGGCTGTCATTTTTGGTGCACTGGAAGGGGTATGGCCCGGAGGAGCGGTCATGGGTGCGCAGTTGTGATCTTCATGCCCCCAGACTGATACGCTCTTTCTTCTCGCAGTTCCCCGATAAACCCGGTGGTAGGGGTTCTTTGACCCCTCGTCAGAGGGGGGGTACTGTTAGGGTCTCCGGCCCTGTGCTGCCACGTCATCATGGCAACCGGGAGACAAGTGCTAGCGGAGTAACCTGAGCGCAGCTGATACTCCGGTTCGGGTCTTTTGCTGTGCAGTGGTTACAGGCTCTGTGCACGGCAGGGGATCCGGTGCTGGTTTTTGTGCTCACAGTCTGTGAGGTCTGAGTGGGGCGTGGACAGCACCTGCTATATAAGGCCTCTTCTCAGGTTAAGCAGATGCTGCTGAATCTTTGTTGGTTAGTCAGTTCCTGAAAGTTAGCCAGTACTGTGTAGCTTTGTATTTGTTGTTGCTTACTGCAAATAGGCCTGGGGATTTGGTACTACACTCTGCCAATCCAGACCTAGCAGTAAGACTGGAGTCAGTCGTTTAACTTGCTGGGGTTCTTTTGCTACTCTGTGAACTTAGCAAGTTTGCGGCTGTATTCTCAGATTTGCCTGCCTAAATCCTGTCTCACTGTGCAAGGAGTTCAGGTGTCAGTTTAGTGGCAGTAAGCTGAACCTGTGCACTGCAAGTGAGGATTAGGATTGTGGAGACTCTCCTTGTGTCTATCATTCCATCTCTGACCAAGGAGTTTACTGCCACACCCGTTGGTAACCCTTTAGGGTTTTGCTGTTGCCCTTAGCAACAGCATTTCGGGTTCTCTACGTATTAAAACACAACATCTTGCTTTTTCCATCTGAGCATTACTAATACTAGGGAGACACCCAGTTTCTTAGCCTCTGGGCTTCTCTGTTCACTTTGTGTTTATTTTGTTACCCTATCACCTTCTGTGTACGTAATGTCATATTCCCCAGTCTGTCTGTAAGTTCATTTGTTTTGCATCCCTATCCGTTCAGACACCAGTACATTCCTGCAGGCACTGGTGTGCATAACAGTTCAGACACCAGTACATTCCTGCAGGCACTGGTGTGCATAACACCTACATCCCACGCTGGTCACGTCCACTTGTCCAGTAGAATCCAGTAGGGGAATCTGTAAAAATGAGAGACCGATTACTTACCTACATCCCACGCCGGTCACGTCCACTTGTCCAGTAGAATCCAATAGGGGTACCTGTAAAAATGAGAGACAGATTACTTACCTACATCCCACGCCGATCACGTCCACTTGTCCAGTAGAATCCAATAGGGGTACATCTAAAAATGAAAATGATACTTACAAACTTCAATCCACAGGAGAAGAGAGAGAGAGAGAGAGATAGAGAGAGAGAGAGACTAACCTGCTGCTGCTGGGGAGACCGGCACACACTGCAAGGCCACGACGGGAGGACGGAGCCGGCGGAGGAGGGGGAGAGCCGCACACCGCCGCTCCTGTCAGCGGCAGCGGAGGAGGACGGGGCGCACACTACAGATGCCAATAACCGCCGGGACAATTAACACACACACACACACACACACACACACAATTAACACACACGCACACTGTCCCCCCCCCACACACACACACAATTAACACACACGCACACTGTCCCACACACACAATTAACACACACGCACGCTGTCCCACACACACAAATAACACACACGCACACTGTCCCACACACACACACACAATTAACACACACTCACACTGTCCCACACACACACACACACACACACACACACACACACACACACACACACACACACACACACAATTAACACACCCACACAATTAACACACATTCACACTGTCCCACACACACAATTAACACACTCACACTGTCCCACACACACAATTAACACACCCACACAATTAACACACATTCACACTGTCCCACACACACACACACACACACACACACACACACACACACACACACACACACACACACAATTAACACACATTCACACTGTCCCACACACACACACACACACACACACAATTAACACACTCACACTGTCACACACTCACACAATTAACACACACTCACAGACAATTAACACACACACACACTGTCCCGCACCCCCCTCTCCCGACAGAAAAAATATATAAACATAATTGTAAAGCCCGCTCACCTGTTAAGGCCGCGCACGCACCTCCGAGGTCGCGCGCACCTCCGAGGTCGCGGTCGCGCGCGCGCGATCGCGTACAGTACAATGTGCAGGGAGGAGGGGGGGATGAGGGGGGATGAGAGGAGGCTCCTGGCTGCCGCTGCCTGTCCAGTGTGACAGGCACAGCAGCCGGGGAGACAGGGAGAGCGCCGCAGGTAGCGCCGGCGGAATCCCTGTCGCATGGGGTGAGCGGGCCGTGCCGGTGGCGCCCCCTCTGTTGGGGCTTCCACGGCGCCCAGGGCACGTGCCCTGCTCGCCCCGTGCTAGATACGCCTCTGGTGGTTAGGTCTGGTGGCTGGTGTGTGACATGTATGTGTCTGTGTGTATGAGTTTAACATGTGTGTGTATATGACATGTATGTGTGAGTTTCTGTGACGTGTGTGTGTGTATGTCATGTAATATGAGAGTAATCTGGTCTGCCATAGCTTGTAGAATGCCAGGACAGACCAGGTTTATGTCTGAAAGGGGTCAACCCGGGAATTTCCCAGGTCTCAGGTTTAGTGTGAAAGGGGGTCTCCAGCAAAAACCCGGGATACTTCAAAGGTGAAAAACCCGGGACTGAGCAGGGAAATTCCTGGGTTGTATGTTTGAAAGGTGTGTAAGTCACACAAAGTGAACTACACACAGCTCTTGTTGAAAACATACTCTGAGTTCACTAAATGGGCACATCTCCCCTTATCTTAAATTATGTTTTCTTAGAGTGCTTTATGTCCTTCAGATGTTACCAATTATATAAAGAAAGAGAGATTTGGAGCTTCTTTATCAAGCTTTACAAACATTAATATGGGCAGGTAAACCTCCCAGAATCTCATTATTTTAGTTACAATAGTAGACCCATTTGGGGGATTTCAATACACCCTGTCTCAGGCAATATGCTATAGCGGCTAATTATAGAATTGCTAAGGATTGGATGGGAAGTTCTAATACATATACTGTATGTTGAATGGAGCAGGCCTGTGTCCCAATCCAAACCTTGTCTCCCTCCTACTATCCACAATCTCTTCCTTCAGCAGTAAAAAGATACATATTAGCGCATGATCAAGTCCCGACTGTTACTTTTCCTACCATTATCCTCTCTTTCTACCTGGTAGGTCATCCCCTCTTTTTCACACATGGTACATCAGTGGTCTCAACTATATTTACATGAACGTACATTACAACCTCTTAGAAGTTCTCAATTACCTGAGAAATTCCCCACCTTGTTGATCCCTTTGTTTCCATTTTTACAAGCAGTCGCTATATTCAATCCATATTACATGACCTTACTGACAATGATCTAAGTTGGGTCTTGTATGGTGAGTTGCATCGACCACCACAGCGTCCTTTCCTTACTTGTCATATACACTCCCACTATCGCCCTTTTATTAGGTTGGAGACCTGCAAGACTGGGTAAACAAAGTGGCAGGCTGATTTCCAGAACTTATCCATGGAGACTATTGTTGTTACTTCCTCCCTTAAGATGACTAAGCAATTATTCTACACCTCCTATGCGAATATGTATCTTAAAATATTGCACATCAGAAATTAGAGCTATGCGGCTCAGTTCTTCCAGAAATTTGAATCCTCACAAATTTTGTGGATCCGAACCAAAACCAATCCGAATCTCCCAAGGAGATCCAAACAGAGTCACGTGGTTCAGAATTCAGATTTTCAATAAAAAAATTAATGTTTTGGATTGCAAGAATTACACGATTTTAGCTGTTTTTATCAATGGTTATTGAGTTTTAATGATTTTAACCAACTCGAAATCCAACCAAAACACTTGAGGGTGGTTTTGCAAAACCAAAACACAAGGATGAAATGATTTAGAACTAAAACCAAAGCATGTGGGTGTGCATACATCTCTACTAGAAATGTGTCTGAACATGCACTTGTAAAAGTGTGCGCCTTTACTGCTTTAATCTACATAAACAGGTAACATTAGGTCGATTACACACTGCAGAGCATTTCTCACTTTCTCAGTCACCTGATGCCTGACTAAGGTGCCAAGGCCCTCACTCAGCTTCAGTTGCAGTTTTGCCATTTTAGCAAAACTGCAACTGGCTGCGATCGCATGCTGGGGGCCGCCCAGCACAGGGCAAGGCCACCCGGCATGCTAAGACCTGGCATCGATGCGATCGCAATACAGGCACAGAGTGCACCTTTCCGGTTCGTAGTGTTGCTTGTGATGTCATGTGGCCCCCCTGAACCCGCCCCCATTTCCGATGCCATGCCTGCCAAATGCCACTCACCACTGCGATATTTCTGACTTCTCCAAATCCCCTTTTCCCCCCTCTGACCACCACCTGATGTCTTTCAACTTATCTATCTCCGTATCTCTATCTCTCCTTCCTAAGACTACCATCACTAAGCGTAACATTGAGGCTTAATTAAGCAAAAAACGGCTGCACAAGGTAGCAGGGAAAGTTATGATAATAGGGAGCCGATGTGTATGAATAAAAAAGGTTTATTTAAACAAAACAGTTTAAAAGATATATACACACAACGATTAATAAAAGCTTAGTTAGATACCATGAAATTATATTGTAGCTTTGCACCCTGATGGTATAATAATGTAATCTGTCAGCCAGTAGTGGTAACTGATTACCAGCAAGAGACAATGGCCCTCATTCCGAGTTGTTCGCTCGCTAGCTGCTTTTAGCAGCATTGCACACGCTAGGCCGCCACCCTCTGGGAGTGTATCTTAGCATAGCAGAATTGCGAACGAAAGATTAGCAGAATTGCGAATAAATAATTCTTAGCAGTTTCTGAGTAGCTTGAGACTTACTCCTACACTGCGATCAGCTCAGCCCGTTTCGTTCCTGGTTTGACGTCACAAACACGCCCTGCGTTCGGCCAGCCACTCCACCGTTTCTCCAGACACTCCTGCGTTTTATCCTGGCACGCCTGCGTTTTTCCGCACACTCCCAGAAAACGGTCAGTTTCCGCCCAGAAACACCCACTTCCTGTCAATCGCACTCCGATCACTTCAACGATGAAAATTCTTCCTTCGGACGTGAGTAAATCTACTAAGTTTTGTGCTAAAATACTTAGCGCATGCGTGCTGCGTACCATGCGCATGCGCATTTTTACCTTAATCGCTACATTGCGAAAATCGACAACGAGCGAACAACTCGGAATGACCCCCAATATAACAATAAATATGCTCTGAAAAGTAATAAATGTATGAGTGAGATTCCACAATCACAATAAGTGGATACAGTTCAGTTTGCCACTAAATAGTGTTATGAACCACAGGTAGTGGTTCATTCCTATTTTATGTTTATAAGTTGTCTTGCAGGCCAGGATTTCCCGTTGCTCTGTTTAAGAATACTCTTGTTTGCTGCCGGTGGTGAGTCTGTGTAATTGCAGCTTGTTCCCATGTGTTCAGCCTCACCTGGCTGCTAATTGCATCTTGTCAGTTTGGAGTCATGCAACAGGGCAGCTGCATGACATAATTAATTAGGCCTCTCTGTTATATGCTGGCTGAGTGCAATTCACAGACGCTGGTGATATTTCTAGGTTTCCAGTCTTCCAGAGTGTTTGAGTTCTGAGCTTGTTCCTGCCAATTCCTGAGCTCCTGTCTAACAGTGTCTGACTAGCTGCTTCCTGTGTCGATTCCTGTGTCAGTTCCCGTGTCCTGCCGTGAAGCATTCCTGTCCTGAAGTCCTGTGGCTTTGCCTGTGCCTGGTCGAGTTTCTAGCTTCTTGGTGTCCACCGGTCTGTCGTTTGGGATTCTGCCTGTCCTCCAGTTCTGAGAGTCTGTGTCGGCAGCATTGGGGGTTCCTGTCCATTTGCCAGTATTTGTACCGGTTCCGTGAGTAGCGGCTTTGCCGCGTCCGTCGGCCTAGGCCGCTGTATTCCTTGGTTGTATCTGTCACTGGTGTTTTGCAGAGGGTTCTGCTTATGCTGTCACCGCCGGTACACAAAAGTATTGTGTCGGCGTGTGGTCAGCATTTCCTTTGTTGTTCTTTTCCTTTGGCGGCAAGCTGCACATACATTTGGTTTTAGGCTAGTTAGTAGCCCCTGGCTTGGTTGTTTCAGTTAGAGGGCCCCTTGTTATTACCCTGTCTCAGTTCACGCTTTGTCTCTCTTTAAGACCTGAGGGGGCATCAGAGTTGGGCAGACCTAATCCGCCCTTCAAACGCGGCTGCCATGGGCCCAAGAAACCATAGTCCTGCAAGCGTGAATTGACAACACGGGTAAAACAACGGAGGTAGGGTGCCAGGGGCTATTCCCGTTCCATTTCACCAAATCCAGTATTACGTCCTGGTGCTCTGGACTCACTTCATAACATCTCCCTTGTTCTGAGCACCAGGAACCTAACAAATAGCAGTATGTGATTGTTGCAGTTCCGTGATAAAATGGGATTGCTGTGCTAGAGTGAAACTCAATATAATAGTGCTGTTAATATACCTCTCCTGTGAGCTGGTACAACCGTGCGTCCTCGGTTGAAAGTCCTGTAGTGCTCATGATTTGGTTGTTTGGAGAGAGGATTTATTCCGTCCGGCAATCGCGGGAGGCTGGGAGCCGCGTGTATGGAAAAGCGGCTTTGCTGGGGTCACGGTGTCAATGCGGTGACTCTCAAAAACAGAAGCTGCTGTAACTTGATGCCGTCCGGCAATAGCAGGAGGCTATTAACCGCGTGTTGAGGAAGGCGGCTTATGGCAGTCATGGTGCAGGAACGATCAAAGCTGCTCAGAGACAATGTGCTGCTGTAGCGGGTGCAGGGTTCAAGGTATCGCCAGATACAGAGTCCTAACGCGTTTCGTCACGTGTCCCGTGACTTTTTCAAAATCATGTAATCCGTCCGAAACGCGTTAAGCGAATGGTGATCGTTGCTGAGTTGAGGGCGGACTGACCTGGACCATCGAATCCTTTATGCACTGGTGGTATCCGGAACTTCCAGTGCTTACTCTGGTGATACCTCGGGAGGGTAATTTGATGATACCAGATGCAAGCGCCCCATTCTGTTCACTTCTATGTGGTTACATGCTTTTATATTTCTGTCTATTGTGAGTACTCTGTGTTAATAAATCTATTGTCCCTGTGAAATTTGTCTGCACTATGATATTTTTCTTATACCGAGATAAGAATTATATTTTGGGAGGAAACACAGAGGAGTGAACTAAGAACACAGAGCTCTATTAAAAGGAATAGGTGGGAAGTCCTTTCAAGCCTATACGGAAATGTATTTTATGTAAGGACATTTATATGGTTTTGCGTCTACTGTTAACCATTTCTTATTGATTGTGTCCTATTGTTTGGAATTTTTGTGAAGATTCCTGTAACTGGTGGTTGGCTGCATCTATACCATAGGCAGCGCATTTGTTTGAATTTTCTTGTTCATTTTTCTCCCATGTATCTGGTGAGGAAGTCATGGCCTTCATCCGTTCCTCCCCACCACCACCACCTCCCCACTTGACCCTATCCCCTTCTACTTCCTCCGCTACCTCTCTCCTTCTGCCTGTTCCCATCTTGCCCACTTTCTCAATCACTTTCTCTCCTGACTGTCCTCCTACCTCTCTGATCATTCCTTCTCTGTCTCCTCTCATGACGCTACCTCCACCCCACTTCCACTAACTGTTGGTGTCCCCCAAGGTTCTGTTCTTGGTCCTCTCCTTTTCTCTCTCTTTACGTCCTCTTTAGGTGAACTCATTAGTTCTTTTAACTTCCAATATCACCTCTATGCTGATGACACTCAAATCTACCTTTCTCCCCTGATCTCTCCCTGGCTCTCCTCACTCGTACTTCCAACTGTCTCTCTGCTATCTCTTCCTGGATGTTCCAGTGCTTTCTTAAACTCAACATGTCCAAGACTGAGCTGATCATCTTTCCACCCTCCCGCACAACCTCACCTGTCACAATCTCATTATCCATTGATGGCACAACTATCTCCTCTAGCCCCCAAGTACGCTGTCTTGGCGTAATCCTTGACTCCTCCCTCTCCTTCAAACCACACATTCAGCACCTCTCACAAACCTGTAATTTTCATCTCAAAAACATTTCCAGGATCAGACCCTTTCTCACCCTGGCCTTCCTGACAATTACCTCTTCGCACTCCAATCTATCCTCAATGCTACAGCCCGGCTCATCTTCCTCACCAAACGCACTACATCCACCTCCCCTCTCCTACAAGCCCTTCTCTGGCTTCCCTTCCCTTTCAGAATCCAATTCATACTTCTCACACTCACGAAGCACTCACCCACTCTTCTCCCACTTACATCTCTGACCTTATCTCCCACCCATCCTCTTCGCTCTGCTAACGCACACCGACTCTCCTGTCTACTGATTACTTCATCCCACTCCTATCTCCAAGATTTTTCACGTGCTGCTCCCTTACTCTGGAATGATCTACCTCTCCACCTCTCTACAGAACTTCAAACGGGCTCTTAAGACCCACTTCTTTACCAAACCCAACCAAATCTCATTCTAACCCTCTGTCCCACGCTCGGTCTACCCCATCTGTGTCACCCCTGTCTGTCTACACCTCCCCTTTAGAATGTAAGCTCTCACGAGAAGGGCCCTCTTCCCTCATGTGCTTATCTTTTTCTTACTGCTGCAGTTTTCGGCTGCCTTGATACATATCTTGGTGTCGTCTACTGATGTAGTTATGCTAAGTTACCCTGTACTTGTCCTATATTGTCTTCAACTGTAAGTCACTGTTTTCCTGCTTTGATTATGTGCTGATAATGCTGATTTTGATTACCTTATAACCTTCACTATATGGGTAAGAGACTCAGTACGCAATTGGCGTATGGGGTACCGTAAGGGTACGCGCTTAGCGTAGCATACGCTCGGCCGTGATCGAGACGCACATGCGGCACGCTCGCTCACAGCTTAATGCGTGGTGTCGAGCACGCTATAGGCGGGCAACTACCGTAATGCTACGCTCCCAGCGTAGCGGACGCTCGAGACCACGAGGAGATCACGAACGGCGCAGACGCTCACAGGATGACAATCAGTAAACCTTGAATGTAACACACAGAAAGGATACTCTTATGCTGTAAACCTTGTACTGAAATACTGCAGCAATATAACGCTGCTTAACCTTGTTAATCCTAAAGCTGTTTGAGCGATCGAGACGCTCCTATTACCCTCTGCAATGTAATGAACACACGATACCGTGCTAAGGTTCCAACACCTTTACTAACAAGCTTTTAGTTATATCGAAAAGGGGTAAACAGTTTACAAGTCATACACTACAAGCTAACATATAATTCTAACAGAATATCTAGACAGGAATATACAATAGCGTCACAATCTTATACTATAACAGAGAGAGAGAGAATGGCCAATACAAACAGAGAACAAGTTGATTTACAGAGAATTACTTACACACACACTGGGAACGATCGCTGCGCTATTCCTGGTACCAGCTCCAAGTTAGTCAATATGAAAACCGTTTGTGGCGTGAGAGAGTGAGCTGTCCAGGCTGGCTGATCTTATATACACTGCATACAGTATACTACAAAGGGACCTATAATCTCATTGTTCATTGGACACAGGAATGTCTCCTCGCATCATAACAAAAGGTCATAGGTTAGTTTGAACAGGTGGGCTGTGACTGTTACAAACAGCTCAGGTGGGAGGGAATCGCCGGATTCCCACCGCATGGATAATGAACTGCAATATTAGAAATGTCCAGAAACTACTAATGGCCATAACTATATGCAGCAGCGATTAATCTTTACCTAACCAACACCGGATTGTTGCTATTAAAATACTCTTCGGTTAGGTACCAAACACATCTGCTCAAACCCTGTCTGGCCCTTCGTACAACAAAAAGAGGAATTCCTTTGTCCAGGGACCAACTACACTAACCAAACTTACTGTTACTATTAAGGGGAACATTATCTATTAAACCTGCTATATGGATTTATTAAGTAGCGATTGTGTCGCTCGCTAGACGCACACAAACTCTACCGTAAATGCACATACCATGCGTTCAAGCGCACGCCCGTAGGGGCGCCGTCACGCAACTGCGAATATGTGCACGCACGCCAGAGAAAGTGCATGTGCAGCGGGCGAGCGCATGAGGTGAATATATGGCAACGTGCAGCATGATATTTTTCTGACTTTGACAGTCCACCCTTTGGCAGTCATCAATAACTGCCACTTCCTAAAACAGTTCAAAAAGAGAAAAATATATGTCATATGTAATACATTTCTATGATTGGGTAAGGGTGAAGAGAAGAAGGTGGGAAAAAAGTATGACCTAGTGAAATAGTAGAAGCATGTGTGTATGAGTCCATGTTTGAGGGGTCATGTATCATCGTGCCGTATGTGTTTTAAATCAAGCTTCGAGGTATTGCGAAGTATACATTTGAATTCCTTCTTATCCCGTATCAAGGTTCTGTGGATAGGCTGTCAAACTTTACCGAGCTCTTTTCGGCTTTTGGTTGTAACAAAATGGGGGAGCACATTTTAGTTGATGATACATGAATGGGGGGATATGTGAGTGCTGATATCTGTGCCTATGTTCCCTATTGACTATGTGTGTGTTATTACCTGAAGGTTGTAGAAATGAAGATAAGAAGCAATTATGGTAAATGCAGTCAAACTATGTGAGTTTAATATACATTTGCCGATTGAGGTCTTGTCTTGTGTCTTGTCTCGATGTACATGTTGACTGTAGTCTCCCGATGCTTTTGCTATAAATGGTGTGCAAAAAGCTTTCTCAATGTCCATAGACTTACAATCTTTAAAGTATTGGGCTATCGTACAAGTTAAAGTCACTAGGGATATTGGGGGTCTATGGCATTGTCCATCAGTGGTCTGTGTAAAAGGTTGTCAAATTCTTCTTCCAAGCGGATGTCTTCGTACCTTGGAGGAAAACAAAGGAGAAACGGGTGAAAGAAACGGACCGTGGAATCACATTTTCATCACAACATTGTCTCTATCGTTGGGTCATAAATCAAATTAGTCGTTGTAATTACAGTGTCTTCACTCCTTAGACTCATCACTCGGGTACTACGTTTACACTTTGTTAAAATCCGAACGCATCTAAATATCATGCCAATAAATATGACGACTCCCAATATACACAAGAGAAACTTCCCTACATCCATGATAATACCTTGGGCCCATTCTCCTAAGCCCGAAAACCAATTTCGTGGGTTCAACCATGACACCCAACCGGTCAGCTCATTGCCCACAGCGGCGAGAGTGAGATTATGTCTCCTTCGGAACTCCCACTTTAATTGCAAAATGTCATCCATCTTTTGGTCTATGACCTCGACCGGGTCCTCAGTGCTGTTTGTAATGTACGTGCAGCACTTTATTCCATACTGAGTCGCTAGGGTAACACAATACCCGCCTGTTACTGCTGTGAGATAATTGAGAACCATCCTATGCTGAACTATCTATAGTTTAACACTCCTCTGGCGGTACGAGTGATATCTAACGCGATTAGGAATTGAATCCCGGTGGATTCATGGATCAGGTCAGAGGCCGGATGCTCTGTTCTCTCTATCAGGTGCCGTTTAACGATGTGCTCGTAATGGGTGTGAGTATAAGGAGCTTGTGCACTGCGGTGAATATCTTTCATTTTGTTATGGGATACAGTCATTACTTCAGGCAGTACTTTTCCAATATAACATAACCCCTCTGAGTTTGGGGCAAGCCACTTATACGCCTTCCTCCCGCATATGAAATATGCATCATCGGGGAGAACATATGGGACGGAGTATGACATTACCATGTTACAAATTTTCCATGTGAAATCTCCTAACCCTAATTCTCCCATCTGTTTAGTACACGTATCTGTTTGTACGATATGTTCACAGTATCCTGGTGATACTTCTCCAACTCGCATGGTCCTACTTCCTAAGGTGTACCTACACCGAAAGAATTTCCTATGGTTGGCTATCTGGCGTATAAGTTGTGTGTCTATGGGCATTCTGTCGGCTCTATGTGAAAATGTCATGGTTTGATTACTCCATGACATTTCCCAATTTCCCGGCTTTCGGGGATTGGAAATGTTAAAGCACACTAAGGACCTATCCACATGATATTGGTGGAGCTTCAAACTAGGAGGACTAGAGATATTAAACCTCCTGTCCACCGGCCTCCCACCACTTAGCTCAAGTACCTCTCCTACAGTTAAAGGGAATGGTACTAGTCCTGATTTGCTATGGCCTTGAGGTACTTGAGAGCATACCCAACAGTCTGTCTGATTTAACACTTTACCCACTAAGGAGTGATAGTCACTCAATGGATGCCGGTCCATGTGGATATTAAAACTGGACTGACATTTCTTGATGCACCCATCCTCAACTATACTGTCACAGTGTCTACAGATACAGTTCTCTTCAGCTAACAATGCTTCACAATTCCTTCTATTGTCAATGCTACCAGATCGTTTTCTGATACTCGCCTTTACTCGGAGATTATGTTGCTCTTGGAAATTTACGCCTCCATCCTGGTCATCAGAACCCATTCCAGATCCTTCCTCGACCTCCATGGTACTCTCACCGAAACAGACTGCTCTGGTCAACATCATGGTTAACAGGAAAATCCGTATCACAGTCTCTTGGGGCAAGTCCATCTTAGAGGAGTAAAAGGAGAAAAATAAGAAGGGGGAACGGAAATAGGAGGGAGGTGGGAACTGGAGAAAATAACAAATGGGAAAAAGAAATCTAGCTCGACAAGCTTCTGGTTTTATTATTCTCAGCGCTCAGGTGTCGTCTCAATCCTCCCTGAACAGACACTCTAGTGATACAACCTCTACCGTCTGTTCTTTATCACGGGACCTCTCTGGGTCAGTGACCTTTTTACAATGAGACGAATGGACCCAGGTCTCTCTCTCGGCAACCTTCAATGCTGTTGTGCTGGTCAATAAGACTTGATATGGTCCTTCCCATCTGTCAATAAGGCAACCTGAGCGTAGAAAATTCCGTATCATTACATAATCCCCAGGTTCAATGTCATGACAATTACTGTCTGGCAAATCAGGAATCACCAACTTTAGATTATCATTCTGATTCCTCAATTGCTTACTCATCTTAACCAAGTACTTTACGGTTACTTCATTGTTACATTTCAAATCATCTTGGGGGTTAATCATAACATGGGGTTGTCGACCAAACAGAATTTCAAAAGGAGACAGATTAAGAGGGGACCTGGGAGTGGTTCTGATGCTGTATAATACAATTGGCAAAGCTTCAGGCCATAACAGTCCTGTTTCAGTCATTACCTTGCTCCATTTATTTTTAATAGTGCTGTTAACTCTTTCCACCTTCGCACTCGCCTGGGGGCGGTACGGAGTGTGCAGCTTACTATTAATTCCCATCAACTTACACATTGTTTGAAAGACTTCACCGGTGAAATGGGTACCCCTATCACTCTCAATTATTCTAGGGATACCGTACCTACACACAAATTCCTGCACAATTTTCTTTGTAGTAAATACAGCGGTATTTGTGGCCGCGGGAAATGCTTCAACCCAATTTGAGAACACATCAATACAGACCAAAACATATTTTAAATTTCTACAAGGTGGCAATTGTATGAAATCAATTTGTATTACCTGGAAAGGGCCATCTGTCGGAGGGATATGGGTTGGTTCTGTTGGTATTGCCTTTCCGATATTCTTCCTCAAGCAGGTGAGACATGTCATCGCTCTTTTAAACGCATGGGAAGAAAATCCTGGGGCGCACCAATAAGCTCTTACTAGCTTGCACATCCCTTCTTTGCCTAGATGAGTCAGCCCATGTGCTGCTTCCGCTAGACTTGGAAGGTATGCTCTGGGTGCCACTGGTTTACCATGTCCATCTGTCCAGAGTCCTGAGGACTCCTGGCCATATCCTTTTGACCTCCAAACTGCCTTTTCCTGTGGGGAACACAAATTTTGCATTTCACGCAATTTCTGTGTGTTTACAGTATTAAATACCATCAGCTGTGTGGTGTCTGTCTGTATGGGGGTACCGGCTGCTGATTTAGCAGCTTCGTCTGCTCGGCTGTTACCAAGTGATACTGGGTCTTGGCTGTATGTGTGAGCTTTACACTTGATAACAGCCACTCTGTCGGGTATCGCTGTTAGAAGTCTTTTGATGTGGGCTGCATGCGCTACGGGTGTGCCAGCTGCCGTCATGAAATTTCTGAGGCGCCATAGGGCTCCGAAATCATGGACTACTCCGAATGCGTACCTAGAATCTGTGTAGATATTGGCTGACTTGCCCTTAGCCAATTCACATGCTCTGGTTAGGGTAACCAGTTCAGCAACTTGTGCTGAGTGTGGTGGGCCTAGCGGTTCTGCTTTTATGGTACCTTGGTCATCTACGACTGCATATCCAGTACACAAGTCTCCCGAGTCCGTCTGTCTGTGACAACTACCGTCAATGTAGAAAGTAAAATCTACATCTTCCAGTGGGTTGTCACTGATGTCAGGCCTTGCCGTGAAATTTTGGGTCAAATATTCCATACAATCATGCAAGTCATCCCCTGTATTAAATCCTCCTTCACCATCACTCTCATCCTCCACCCTTTGTGCCTGTCCAGGCACACCTGGGAGATACGTTGCAGGATCTAATGCGCTGCATCTCCTTATGGTAATGTTTACGGGGGCCATCAATGCCAATTCCCATCTTGTAAACCGCGCTGATGAGACGTGTCTGGTTTGGGCAGAATTTAGTAAGGCTGACACTGCATGTGGTGTATGAATTGTGAGGTTGTGTCCTAGCACTACATCTTCACTTTTTGTGACTAGCAATGCTATTGCTGCAATGCTTCGCAAGCATGTGGGAATGGATCGCGCTACCGTATCTAGCTGAGCGCTGTAGTAGGCTACCGGCCTGCTGGCATCACCATGCTTCTGGGTTAAGACACCTGCTGCGCAACCAGCACTCTCTGTTCCGTACAGCTCAAAGGGTTTCCCATAGTCAGGCATACCTAATGCCGGTGCCTGTGTTAGGCACTGTTTTAGTCTTTCAAATGCCATCTCAGATTCGTCTGTGTGCGAAATCCGATCAGGTTTACTTGATGAGACCATCTCCTGCAAAGGTAGGGCTAGTATGGAAAAACCTGGGATCCAGTTACGGCAATACCCACACATTCCTAAAAACGTTCTAATCTGTTGCTGGGTTTGTGGCAGGGTCATGTCACAAATTGCTTGGATTCTATCAGCGGTGAGGTGTCTCAGTCCTTGTGTCAGACAGTGTCCCAAATACTTCACCCGGGCCTGGCATAATTGCAACTTGTCCTTGGAAACCTTGTGTCCTGTGTCTGAAAGATGAAACAGGAGCTGTTTCGTATATCTCAGGGATGCTTCCAGTGAATCTGAACACAGTAGTAAATCATCCACGTACTGGATCAATACTGATCCACTCTCTGGTTGGAAAGACTGTAAACAATCATGCAAAGCTTGTGAGAAGATACTTGGACTGTCTATGAAACCTTGTGGTAAGCGAGTCCAGGTATATTGGACTCCTCTGTATGTGAATGCAAATAAGTATTGACTGTCAGGGTGCAGAGGTACCGAGAAGAAAGCGGAGCAGAGGTCAATTACAGTGAAAAATTTGGCAGTGGGAGGGATTTGCATAAGGATGACAGCTGGATTTGGCACTACGGGGAATTGACTCTCAACTATTTTGTTGATCCCTCTTAGATCCTGCACTAATCTGTAACCCCTCCCCCCACTCTTTTTAACAGGGAAGATGGGACTATTTGCAGTGCTGGACGTCCTTACCAGAATGCCCTGTTGTAGCAAGCGCTCTATTACAGGGTAAACTCCTAACTCCACCTCTGGCTTCAGAGGATATTGTGGGATTTTTGGAGCTATCCTACCATCTTTTACTTGCACAACTACTGGGGCTACATTTGCCATCAATCCAGTGTCTTGTCCGTCCTTGGTCCACAGTGACTCTACTATCTGGGACGTCATTTCTTCTACCTTGGACGGACACCTATTTACAATAACAGTGTGTGACACTAATCTTGTTGGGGAGTCTAGCATATCTTGCGCTTCCTGAGCGTGGTTTTCGGGTATGTCCAAGAACACACCTTCAGGAGTACAGTATATGACGCATCCCATTTTGCACAGTAAATCTCTCCCTAAGAGATTAGTCGGAGCCGATGCAGCCAGCAGAAAAGAATGCTTGGTATGCAAAGGCTCTATCGTAATCTCTGCTGGTTTGCTTAAAGGATATTGTCGTACTACTCCTGTTACTCCCATGGCTGGAATTGTTTTACCAGTGGTTCTCATGCCCACGGTCGAATTTATCACTGACTTGGCCGCCCCCGTATCTACAAGGAAATTTAGAGATCTACCAGCTACATCAATTGTGACCTTGGGTTCGCTTCAAAGGCTCGCAATCAATTTCACTGGCTGCAGATTACAGGTGTGGCCACACCCCTATGGTGTATGGTGACCTCCCTGTATCGCACTGGCAGCTATTACCTGTGAAGGGGGTAAATGGGAACTGTCGGAGACTTGCCAGTCTCTCCTTGGGGGATACCTTCTTGTTTCCCCTGCATGTGGCTCATAACTCCATCTCTGCGGTCCTTGATCCCAATTTCGTGTGTCATGTCGTTGTCTGGGGGTCTGGTATTGTATGTTTTTACTTTTACAGTCTCGTGCAAAATGTCCCTCTTTATGACAGCAATAACAAGTTACCACATTTGACTTACCCACAGGGGTCTGAAACTTATACTGAGGTGGCCTTGTGGTCAGGGCCTGTATACTTACCGCCATTAACTTATCACTCTGTGACTCCCTGTGTCTGGTGATATTCCGATCATGATCAATAGCGGCCTCTCTCAAAGTAGCCACCGACAAACCTCGCCAACATGGTTGGGTGGTCTGTACCCTCGTCCTCAATACTTCCTTTAAACCATCCATTAACACAGATGCTGCTACTTATCTATGATTTAAATTTGTTTCAATGTCTTCTATCCCTGTATACTTAGCCATTTCCTGCAATGCCCGATGAAAATAATCATCCGCTGTTTCTCCCTCCTTTTGCTTGATGGAGAAAATTTTGTTCCATTTAGCAACTGCTGGGAAATATACCCCCAGCTGCAAGTTAATTCTTTTCACGTTATCTTGATTGTACTCCTCAGTAAGGGGTACTTCTTCATGTAGTCTACAGTCAGTTATAAAACTCGCTGAGTCGACATTGGAGGGTAAACATGCCCTTAGCAATGTCCGCCAATCTTTGTTATTGGGTTCTACAGTATGTCCTAGCTCTCTAATGTACTTCTGGCTTGCAACTAGATCTTTCTTAGGATCAGGGAATTCTGACACCATTGATCTTAATTCTGTTCAGGAAAAGGGGCAGTGCATGGCGATGTTTCTGATGGGAGTGGTTCCTGAAGTATCAGTTTTCCCATTTGGCACTGCAATTATCCTAACAGGATTAAGTTCAATAACATCATTCTGAGTAGATTCTACAACATGTGGTGAAATGGTTTCAGCATAGTGTATGGTGCCGTACTTACAGGTTGATACGACCTCACCTGTCCCTCCGCTAGGGGCCTTTGATACTAATCTTACGGGTTGGGCCGTGCCCACTGTTGTTTCTGCTATGGTGGCTGCTAGAGAGAGTGCCGATATTGTTGTTGGCTCATCCTCTTGATCACACTCCTGGGGAAAGTTTAAAACAGGGTACAGCTTGCACGGATTAGTATTTGCATCAATAATCTTAGTCACATTATTCTTAACATTTATACAGTTACTAAGTGCATGTTTATCATTCACCAGTGTGCCATTCTCTGTAACCACCTGCTCTCCCGTTATGTATGGTGGTGGTGGCGCAGTGGCTATCAGTTTTCTGATAGGGTTAGATCCACCCGCTTGAGCCAATCCTCTCTGTATTTCACCCTCCTGTTGCCATAACTGTAAATAGTCATAATGCTTGATCCGTCTCTTTGCAGATTTAATGAGACATATCCTTCTCCTTAGATTTTGTAACACATCTGGGCTAAAACTGCCTACCCATGGGAACTTTTCCCCGTCATGCACAGTCATTCTTTCCCATTCATCGCACAAAACCTCTGTGTGTGAACCGTATTTTTCACACATGATATACCTTGCCGACCCTATTGGCCAGTTTACGACATCAACCGGAACCATGGTTGATCGCCCCCTACCTGAACAACTGGCCCCCATCCTTGCAGGTGTTGCTTTCACTACCTCTGACCTTCAAATCAGGGTCTTCAGCGAACCCTTACAAAAACCAAGATGTCCGGTAGGCCGACGGTGAAACTTTACCGAGTACCTTCACAAACTCTCGCCCACGTTGGCCAATACTGCAATCACTGACTCAGAGCTGCTGTACCCAACCTAGGGCCCCTATAAACCTTTATTTCTGGGGCGTGTGGGAGTAGGTTACCCGTCCCCAGCAAGTATCGGTTGTTAGAGAATTCCCGAGTGACCAGCGAACCTCCCTTAAAATAAAAAAATTTCACAAATCACGTTAGAATGTACAAATAGCGTTTATGACCCCTCTAGCGTACGCAAACGGTACTGGGTCAAGTTACTAACTAATGCACACAATTACGTGCGGTACAATCGTACTGCACATAAGCAACTAATCTTATGTGCGGAACGACCAGTGGAATCGAAAATTGCTGCTGCGAATTCCTTCAGCCGGAGCTTAATGGCCTATATGGGTACTGCACCAACCCCCTGGGTTGTGCCTCTTTTCTCTATCTATAGCGGACTTCCTAGTCTGCTGTACCTAGACCTCCTGGTCTGTCTCTCTGGACCTCCTGGACCGTGACCTCCTGGTCTGTGTCTACAGTAGACTTTTACTCTGCTATACTCTAATGCTCCTGTATATGTTTAACAAGGGATGCCTCCCAAGCCACCACGCCGTCACTTACGTGAATGTCCTCACGAGAACTCGACTTCTACGTTCCAATCAAAAAGAGAATACTTATATATGTATACACACACTTTCACCTCATGTACACTTTACTTTTGTTTCTGTGCAGAAATCCCTTTCATTCAGTAACACAGTCTAGTCCAGATGAGTTGCAAATTAGAGAAGGATCTATTAGCTTAAAATTTTGGACACTGAGATCGATTTGCGCTATTATCGCGTTGCCTCCTTTTCGCCTATTTGAAATAATATTATCGTGTGATTTGTATTATGTGGGCGTACCCAGATGCTCCGTTGCGTAATATACGCTCCGTGCGTCGGCCCTTGCGTCGCGTACGCTAGTCTCACCCTTTTGTTAGAGACACGTGTACGCCAGCCAGATATGTCCACAGAAATACAATTAACACGTTTATATCAATGTAGATGATCTTTAACTGTAATCATCTACCGAACACCACACCGAACTTCCTTGTATCTTAGGCAAGCCGTGCGCGTGTTTTACAAATTACTCCTTAACGTATTAATATTACTTTTAACTACCAATAGCAACAAGTCTTTCTCAGCACGTTATCAATTATGAAATGGCAACCAGGAGAGTGATGTGAAAATACACAAATGAAAAGAAATGCAGATGTATGCGTGCGTGCGTACGCAAAACAGAAATAAAACAGTTTTAAAAAGACAATAGCGTATTGTTCTTACCTCCGGTTCCGGATTCCACCAGCACTCCTTCAACGTAGCGAAACAGACGCTTATCTAGCCAGCACTACTGTATCCCGATACGAAGGGATACTGCCTTCCCGCCCTTGCTGACAGATAAAGTCTGTGTTCGCTAGTGCGGATATGTGGAGGACGAACGAGCCGCCAATTGATAATGCTGATTTTGATTACCTTATAACCTTCACTATATGGGTAAGAGACTCAGTACGCAATTGGCGTATGGGGTACCGTAAGGGTACGCGCTTAGCGTAGCATACGCTCGGCTGTGATCGAGACGCACATGCGGCACGCTCGCTCACAGCTTAATGCGTGGTGTCGAGCACGCTGTAGGCGGGCGACTACCGTAATGCTGCGCTACCAGCGTAGCGGACGCTCGAGACCACGAGGAGATCATGAACGGCGCAGACGCTCACAGGATGACAATCAGTAAACCTTGAATGTAACACACAGAAAGGATACTCTTATGCTGTAAACCTTGTACTGAAATACTGCAGCGATATAACGTTGCTTAACCTTGTTAATCCTAAAGCTGTTTGAGCGATCGAGACACTCCTATTACCCTCTGCAATGTAATGAACACACGATACCGTGCTAAGGTTCCAACACCTTTACTAACAAGCTTTTAGTTATATCGAAAAGGGGTAAACAGTTTACAAGTCATACACTACAAGCTAACATATAATTCTAACAGAATATCTAGACAGGAATATACAATAGCGTCACAATCTTATACTATAACAGAGAGAGAAAGAATGGCCAATACAAACAGAGAACAAGTTGATTTACAGAGAATTACTTACACACACACTGGGAACGATCGCTGCGCTATTCCTGGTACCAGCTCCAAGTTAGTCAATATGAAAACCGTTTGTGGAGTGAGAGAGTGAGCTGTCCAGGCTGGCTGATCTTATATACACTGCATACAGTATACTACAAAGGGACCTATAATCTCATTGTTCATTGGACACAGGAATGTCTCTTCGCATCATAACAAAAGGTCATAGGTTAGTTTGAACAGGTGGGCTGTGACTGTTACAAACAGCTCAGGTGGGAGGGAATCGCCGGATTCCCGCCGCATGGATAATGAACTGCAATATTAGAAATGTCCAGAAACTACTAATGGCCATAACTATATGCAGGAGCGATTAATCTTTACCTAACCAACACCGGATTGTTGCTATTAAAATACTCTTCGGTTAGGTACCAAACATATCTGCTCAAACCCTGTCTGGCCCTTCGTACAACAAAAAGAGGAATTCCTTTGTCCAGGGACCAACTACACTAACCAAACTTACTGTTACTATTAAGGGGAACATTATCTATTAAACCTGCTATATGGATTTATTAAGTAGCGATTGTGTCGCTCGCTAGACGCACACAAACTCTACCGTAAATGCACATACCATGCGTTCAAGCGCACGCCCGTAGGGCCGCCGTCACGCAACTGTGAATATGTGCACGCACGCCAGAGAAAGTGCATGTGCAGCGGGCGAGCGCATGAGGTGAATATATGGCAACGTGCAGCATGATATTTTTCTGACTTTGACAGTGCATATGTACTCTGTAATTGGGCGCTGTGGAACCTTTGTGACACTATATAAATAAAGGATAATAATAATAATCAGACAGATGCATTCACATAACTGAGATGCGATCGCATCTCCCCGACAACACACACGCAGAGCGGGTCCTGTGCGTGTGCACTGTAGTGGCACATGGGGATATGCGATCTCATCTCAATTCCGTGTCATGCTGAAAACCCCCCAAGTCCATTATTCTCATAAGAAGCGTAGTTTTATTTTTCTCAGTGCTGTTCACAAACCAGGAACCCATCTAAATCTACAGGAATTATCCGAATTCTTCAACAGTGCTTCCTCATCTTACATTTTCTGTATAGGATATTTCTTAACTAACATTTAAAAAACATTTAAAAAAAATAGGAAAGCTGAAGATCCTTTTCCACATGTGCTCTTTATACAGTATACCTGCAGAAGCAATGACAAGAAGCCAGAAAGCCAGGTGTGTAGTTAGCGTGCACACTGGTCTGAGTCTCTGTTTATTATTTGTAGGCTTTAGAATAAGACCCTTATCAGATGAAAACTGTCTGCTAAAGAACTATTTGCCTCTGGCATGATGATGATGATGACGAAGCTTCACAAAACTTTGTAATCTCACCACAGGCTCTGATCTATGATGTCAGCAGCTGACTGGAATAATCTCTGATTCAGTAGGGAACAATACATTATTCAGTGTGCTATGAAAACAGAACTAACTACGCTTTGTCATCTCCTAATTGCTGGCCTCTTCCAGACATTCGCAATTATGTTTTTGGTGGAGGCCACACCAAGCTCATTGTTCATCTATTGTACAGATGTTCAGCATAAAAAAATAGACCTAGGAATTGGAGATGGAGGAGGAATTAATGTGCTTCTTTTATAAATAATGGTATATTGGTCTAATTGTTCAGGATTAAATATATGTAGTCAGTAACTCGAAAAGCAGGTTACACCCTTAACATAACAAGGAATACATAGCTCATTCTAAGTATTAGATATACGGGACATGAGATGATAGAGAATAAATGTCTGAAGGGGAGATGTATCAAACCTCGGAGACAGATAAAGTGAAGAAGTTGCTCAAAGTAACCAATCAACTTCTAACTGTCATTTCAAAGACTGTGCTAGATTAATGGATGAAGCTGATTGGTTGTGCAACTTCTCCACTTTGTCACTCTCCAAGGATTGATACATGTCCTCCTTATTCTGAGTTAGGGGCAATGTAAAAATAACAAAAAAAAACACAAGTACTTTGCACCTGGTCAACCCACCTTGGAATGCGAGGGTGGCAAATATATTTATATTTTTGCATTTAGGGTAATTAGTGGCTGGTTTAGCATGTAGCCAACAAATCCTGGACAGCTTTATTTTTACACTGCAATTTAGACACAAGTTTGGACATAGTCCTACAAATCTAACTCACTGTACATTACCTGCAGTGTACCATGGTTTTGACCAAGTGCAAAGTTATTTCTTTTTTTTTTTGCTCCTGTGGCCGGAGACCCCCCAGCCACATGGATAATGGCAGCCACGGCGCTGAAGGGGTTAACCCTCAGCTGCCGTGCCCTATTTTAAATGGACAATGAGCACTAGGTACCATTTTAAAAAGAAACACTTGGCTCTAGGCACCAGGCACTATACATAACTAAATGTATGTTTCATAATGTGTCTTAATATGTTATATTGCTGCGCTGTGCGTAGTTGGAGAATTATGAACTGCACGGTTATAGAACTGCATGGACAGGGCACTTATGAGAAAAGTACAGTATGAGTTATTTTGATTCTGAAGGGCTTTGACAATTGATCTTCAGCAATGCGTACATAGCAAGTCATATGGTAATTGTCCTAGCTCCAGACTTGCTATGTACAAGTAGGTGTCAATAAGCCAGCCTTTTGGTGGCCAAACATTTTCTTTGAAATACAAACTAAAGTTTGGAAGGAAGACTGTTTGTGTTTCAGCCTTTCCTGTTGTAATCCCAAAAACTGGGTTTGCATGGAGTTGTGAATGAGACAGGAAAAGGATGAGAAACATATGTATTTTGAAGCTATGTGTTAAATGTCTCAAAGTGGAAGTGTAAACTACCGGGTGGTAAGGAATGGAGTTTAAATGATACCAAACTTTATGTGTGACAGGAAGGAGGAAATTGCTTCATGCACTTATATTCTTTTAAAATGTAATTTATTTATATTTTGTAATTTATCCTGATTGGATGGAAAGGACTCAGGGGGAAACTACCCATTGAGATGCATTGTGGTATAACTGTATAAAAATAGGAGGCCTGTGAGCTTCAGAGTGTATTATACCATTTTTATTCTGCTCTAACATCTTGCTGAATTGCTGAGTTCTTTTCAGAACTATTATTTGGCAAATAAACATCATCTTCCTCAAGACAACTGCTTCATCTTGTGACCTGCAGGGCTAGGCGAAACCTAGCTCCGTTTTCTGGCTGCCAGGGTGTATCCAGCGTGTCCAAGTTCCGCCTTCCGCCAGCTACCAGCAGAGGCCTAGTCAAGCGACTAGTTGGGATTCGTCAGCACCACACAGGTGTGGTAAGGTGGCGTGTCGATGCATACAGAGCAGAACCGTGGTTCCAGACACCACGGCAGGTTAGGAGTTTGGTGGTGGCAGCGCAGAACCCACCCACTGCGCAGTAGGTGGAGTCAGTAACAGGCCGTTACTGATGGTAAGCGCGAATCCCCTATGAAGCCAGTTCCCATGTGACCTAAAACTCCATTCTGTGTCTGGGGATGGGACGCAAAGCGTTCAGGGCTGTCGTACGGGACCGTCCGGTCACAGAAATTGGTGGCATAGCGGTGGGATAATCCCAGGCAGCATTTCGGTCACACGATTGGAGAAGCTGAGTTACTCAGGAGAGGAGTAACTGCAGCGCAGAAGAACGCACAAGATGGCGGACTTCAGTGGAATATCCAAGGATGATTTGAAGATCGTGTCTCGGCAGAAGGGTGTGGAGATTCCTTCCAACGCATCCAAGAGCGTCATGAAGGCGGCGCTCATGAGCTTGGAGGAGTCAAGTCGGGCAGGGGTAGAGAGCGCTGAGGGCATCAGCATCGGAGAGGACGGCCCAACAGTGGCCCTTCATACAGACACAGTGAGGCCCACAAGCCCCGCCCCCTCTTGTAGCAGCCATGTTTTCCAACAGCCTAGAGGATCAGCTAGCGGAATTGGGGGAAAGGGCAACAGAGCAAGAGCGCTTGATCATCATCCAGATGTGGCGTAATGAGCGGGCACCACAGGCTGTGGAACCCCGGGAGCCATTGTATGCTGCTGCATACAGATCAGGATGCATTCAGTTTGCCAAGTTTGCAGACAGTGATGGGGACATTGATGGATATTTACAAGTTTTTGAAAGGACTTGTAAACTACATGATTTGTCCAAGTCGGAGTGGGTGAGACACCTTATGCCCACTCTGCACGGAGAGGCCTTGGAGGCCTATTGAGGAGTGGCCACGGAGGACTTTGGGGATTACGACGAAGTCGCAAAGGCCCTCCTCCAGCGATTCTTCATCACTCCAGAGTCTTACAGGAAGAAGTTCAGAGACTTGCCCAAGAACCCTAACAGCACCCATGAACAGTTCGCCACCCAGCTGCGGCAGTATGTGGTGAAGTGGGTGAAGGATTCTGAAGCCACTACATAGGACGCACTGATCAACCTGATCTGCAGGGAGCAGTTCTATCATAGGTGCACCCTAGAAGTGAAGAAGTGGGTGCTAGACCGGGAGCCACCCAGCTTAAAGATGGCTGCCCAGTTAGCCGACAAGTATGTGGCAATTCGGCCACAGGGGCAGAAGCGCCCAACCAGCAGCCAGTCCCAAAAGACTGTACCACCAGGGGGACACCCCTCTTCTGCTCATCGTCCCCCAAAGCAAGCATCTTCCAACCCGGGTGCTTTTGACCAGCAACCGCCTCGCAGTGCTCCTACCAGTAATCAGAGTCCACCAGAGCCACGCCTGGACAAAAAGTGCTATGGCCGTGGGAAAAACGGACATCTGAGGATGAACTGTCCTGCATCCCAATCACCCCAGACTCATGCCCCAAATCCGAGTGCTGGAGCCCAGATTGCTTGCTTAACCTGTGGCGATGAGCCTTCAGAGACTGTACCCCCTCCAGACAGTCTGATGGAGTGTGGGGAGAAACAGGTGCACTCCGCGGAGAGAGTCACTTGCATGGCCAAACAGCCGCTACACAATATGTGGAGGCACCTGCAGCCAGTCCACGTGGGACCCCTGCAGGGGGAAGGCCTAAGAGACTCTGGGGCCTCAATCACTGTGGTGAGTCCCCACCTTATTGATCCTTCTAAAGTAGTGTAGGGTCGCACTGCCAAGCTCACCCTGGCAGATGGAATGGAGAAAGAGGTTCCCATGGCAAGAGTCTACCTGGACTGGGGAGCTGGACCAGAGTTGTGAGAAGTTGTAATCATGGATAGTCTCCCAACTGATGTGGTCCTAGGAAATGATCTGGGTGATGGGATCATCACCACTTTTGCTGGCGCCCAGAGTCAAGTTCCACAACCACCGTTGACATCAGCTACTCCAGCACAGCCCAGCTCAGAGGAAAAGACTACAGCTGCTAGACAACTGCCAGCACAGCCAACCACAGTCTCAACCAGCCCAGAGGAAAAGATTACAGCGGCTAGATCGGTACATCAACCCTTCATGCCTTTTGCCTCTGGTATGCCTACGTCCCCTAGCAGCGCAGAGGATATTGGTTCCAGCTCATTTGATCCTGTGGGGGTGCCCAATGATGCTCCTGACCCAAGTGGTTTCCAACTCTGGCGGCGAGTATGAGAAACCACACTGACCTTTTCGTGACTGACCCCTACCAGACTGACCCTAGTAGTCCCCCACTTAGATCCCCCTGTAGAGTGTCCCAATTTAGGAGCGATTGAGGGCCGCAGGCAGGAGTTTAAGGAGGCTCAACTCTCTGACCCATCCCTGAAAGGCATGAGGCGCCACTTTGGCAGCAGCCTTGACAGAGTTGGGGTAGGAAGTTTGACTTGGCGGGAAGTGTAAAGGTACAGGGTAGCTCAGAAAGTGGGAGGGGATAGACCAGATAGGGAACGTGTCCAACTAGTCCCCCCAGGGAACTTTCCTGCGCAACCGGTGACAGTTGCCAGCGAAACCCCTTTGGACAGTAATCTGGGGATAGACCGTACCCTGAAGTGCCTTTCACAGAGCTTACCCTGGTCTGGAATGTCAGATGATGCCCAGACCAACTGTAAAGCTGGTGCCATGCGTTGGCAGCTGAGGCACTCCAGCGGTTGTGTTGTGTCTGGGCCTCTGGCCATAGGAAAACCTTTACAGTAAGTTGCTGTGGACATAGCAGGTCCCCTGCCTGTACGCAGTAGATCGGGGAAGACATGCAGCCTCCCTGTAGTGGATGCCACACAAGAGCCAGAGGCTGGTGGTCTGGCCGCCTGTCACTGTGGCACAGGTAGCGGACAAGGAGGAAAGAGCAGACCTAGGTGACAGGGTAGGTTTCCCGAGTCATAGGTCGACAGAGGAGGATTGGAGTGCAGGTCTGACAGTTAGGACAGACAGTTTCCAGATAGAGATGACAGAGGTGCAGTGCCTGGGGCACCATGTGGGAGGATACAGGGATAGACCCAAAGCAGAGGCAACCAGAGGCTGTCCCCGGCCCACATCACCTAGACAGATACTGACCTTAGAACCTATAAGGCCCTACGGACATGTTGTCATTGACTTTAGTCCTGTAGTGAACCCCTTTACAGAAATGGCTAGGAAGGGCATTCCCAAGTCAGTGGACTTTGCATCCGCTTGTGAGGTGGCATTCCTGTCATTGGAGGAGGCTCTGGTACCTGCTCCAGTGCTGATGGCGCACATTCTTGACCAGGACATTGTGGTACAAACTACTGTGCCACTGTATGGACTGGGAGCAGTACTGAGCCAGGAGGAGCCATATGGGCAGGAGCACCCTGTGGCCTGTTTGAGCAGAACACTGCTATGGTAGGAGGTGGGGTATGCCACAATTGGGACACCTTTGGTGGCACTTGTGTGTACATTGGACCAGTTTTTGCTCTGCTTTTGTAACTGGCCCCCCCACAGTGGTGATTTACCACCCACCTGTTAGGTGGCTGCAACCTAGCTTGGGAAAAGTTGACAGACTTTTGTGGTTGAGCCTTGAACTTGGACTTAATATGGACTATTTGAACATTGTGTACCTACGAAGAAAGACCCACCGCAATATGGATGGACTGTCTAGGCCAGAGCCTTAGCTCCCCAGGTAGCGTCCCCTTCACCCCAAGAGACTGCGGGACCAGGAGCCAAATCGTTGGGACATGACTCGTTGGTTTTCCTGCTTGAATTGGGGGATGGAGTGTGGCCGGACATCCCCCAGCCACATGGATAACGGCAACTGCGGCGCTGAAGGGGTTAACCATCAGCTGCCATGCCCCATTTTAAATGGACAATGGGCACTAGGTGCCATTTTAAAAAGAAACACTTGGCTCTAGGCACCATGCACTATACATAACTAAATGTATGTTTCATAATGTGTCTTAATATGTTATATTGCTGTGCTGTGCGTAGTTGGAGAATTATGAACTGCACGGTTATAGAACTGCATGGACAGGGCACTTATGAGAAAAGTACAGTATGAGTTATTTTGATTCTGAAGGGCTTTGACAATTGATCTTCAGCAATGCGTACATAGCAAGTCATATGGTAATTGTCCTAGCTTCAGACTTGCACAAGTAAGTGTCAATAAGCCAGCCTTTTGGTGGCCAAACATTTTCTTTGAAATACAAACTATGGTTTGGAAGGAAGACTGTTTGTGTTTCAGCCTTTCCTGTTGTAATCCCAAAAACTGGGTTTACATGGAGTTGTGAATGAGACAGGAAAAGGATGAGAAATATTTGTATTTTGAAGCTATGTGTTAAATGTCTCAAAGTGGAAGTGTAAACTACCAGGTGGTAAGGAATGGAGTTTAAATGATACCAAACTTTATGTGTGACAGGAAGGAGGAAATTGCTTCATGCACTTATATACTTTTAAAATGTAATTTATTTATATTTTGTAAGTTATCCTGATTGGATGGAAAGGACTCAGGGGGAAACTACCCACTGAGATGCATTGTGGTATGACGGTTTAAAAATAAGAGGCCTATGAGCTTCAGAGTGTATTATACCATTTTCATTCTGCTGAGTTCTTTTCAGAACTATTATTTGGCAAATAAACATCATCTGCCTCAAGACAACCGCTTCATCTTCTGACTTGCAGGGCTAGGCGAAACCTAGCTCTGTTTTCCGGCTGTCCACGTTGTATCCAGCGTGTCCAAGTTCCGCCTTCCGACAGCTACCACCAGAGGCCTAGTCAAGCGACTAGTGGGGATTCGTCAGCACCACACAGGTGTGGTAAGGTGGCATGTTGAGGCATATAGAGCAGAACTGTGGTTCCAGACGCCATGGCAGGGTAGAAGTTTGGTGGTGGCAGCGCAGAACCCGCCCACTGCGCAGTGGGTGGATTCAGTAACAGGCAGTTACTGATGGTAAGTGTGAATCCCCTATGAGGCCAGGTACCATGTGACCTAAAACTCCATTCTGAGACTGGGGACGTGACGCGAAGCGGTCAGGGCTGTTGTACGGGACCGTCCGGTCACAGCCCCCAACTCTGAAAATGCCTCTAATAGGGGAATTCTATTGTGCGTGGGAGATTTAAAACAAACAAGCCTGCGGCATGAGGTATTTCCCACAGCCACAGGGTTTTCCTATTCAATTTAAGGAGAGAAAATGAGACTCTGTGATTTCTATGTAAATCACCAAGTCTTTTTTCATACACTTTCCAGAGCAAGTCTGATTTTCTAATTAAGAAATTGGAAGTTTCCAATTAGCTGAATTAGTCCTACTCCCAAAGCGTTGTCTTCTTCTTCATCTTCTTCTGCAGCAGCAGCAGTGTGTGTGAGAATGTGTGTGATCCACATGTGTGTGTGACCCCCTCAAGAGGCAGCAGCAGGCTAAGGGGGGTACACACAATGATACTGGCAAGTATAATTTTCTAAAATTGGATACTGCGGGTAGCGGGAACTCGCATAGTCATATCCACATTAATCCAAAATTTGGCACGAGGTCCGCAATGCTTTTTTTTACTGTGAACCATGTACTCAATTTAATTCCCCCCTGAAACTGCTGGGAAAGCTTTTCTTAATGTTTAGGATTAAAAATAGGAAAATTCTGTGATTGTGCGCATAAACAGATAGAATGAGCACATACATTAAAGGGAGGTTCACATCTAACACCTTAGGAAATAACAATAGAAAGGGATACCAATAGTGCAAACAGGTTTTTATAACAATTTAATTAAAAAATTTGCACTCACAAACAAAACATAAAAGCAGTAATATAACACATCAGCATGTTTAGGGGTCCGCAAGAAGTTCTGGATGCTCCTCAGTCCCTCAGTTATTCCAGGTACAATGAGTCCCTTCAGATAGCTGGTAGAGTAGCTACTCTGGTGTGTGGCTGAGCGGCAGAGTTCTATGACTGGGGAGGCACTGGCTAATTAATCCCCCCCTTTAAAAAAAAATGTATGCAGTCTCCCCTGTTTAACAATAACCAGCACCAGGCACAACCAGCCAGGGTGTTAATGCAATAGCAGGAGGGACACTCAGTGTGGGGTCCCCCTGCCATCATATTAACCAGCCCTCAAACTGGTCAGCCCAGGGCTGGAATTCATAAAGAAAGTGGGGATCCCAAAAAATAAAATGGGGTCCCCGTCCCGAGCAACAACCAGCACTGGGCTGATAGCCCAGTGCTATGCCCTTCATCCCTGGTGGCGGTGGGTGTGGGCAGGGGTGTATCTAGGGGTCCGAGCCCTGAATAAGGTGTGAGTATGGGGCATGGTCTTGTGGGGGAAGGGCGTGGACACAATAGTACTTCCAATTCAAATTATGACACACAGTAGTGTCCCCTATTTACATTACACCGCTCAGTAGTGTCTCGTATTCACGTTACACCATCCCTCCCCCCTAACCCTAACCCACCTTTCCCACAGCCTGAGCCTAGCCTGCCCCCCCCCCCCATCAGCCTCTTCAGTGGTGCCTAACCCTAACCCACCCTTCCTAATCTCCCTGCCTGCAGCCTAACCCTAACCCTCCCACCCCCACAGCCTAACCCTAACCCTCCCACGTGGCTTGCCAGTGGAGACTTTGGCACCAACTCGATCCGGATTTTGGCCTTCTGCATTGCGCTCTATGTTGGGATGCCAGCATCAGCATTCCGAGCAGTTTCGGGATGCTGGCGTCAGCATTCCGACCACCGGGATGCCAAACGCTGGCATCTTGACTGCATCCAGAATGAAATGCTAATGAGATGCTGTGAGATGAGCCTAAAATGGACCCAGCCATTAACCAAATACCATTAGTTGTATGGTAGAAGTGATTCCTGTTAGAAAAAAAACATCAGGGTGCCATCACTTCCAGTATAATTATACAATAAACTGATATACATTTCCTTGATCCTGGCCTTGAAATAGGTAAGATATGTGTTTTCTTTATTACACTCAACAAGTTAAAGTTTTCGCTTAGTTACTACTTACTACATCTAACATGCATGAAAATCGTGTAGTTTTCCAGGAACTACAGTCCCTTCTCCCAAACATTGACACTTTTTAATTATCTTCAACAACAAATAGACCTATAGCACTGTGCTATATAACAATTGCTGTGTACCTGGTGAGAGTCTGTTACTGCCGGCGCGACGCCGGTGTCCGTCAGCACCGAACTGCACTAGTGATCAGACTAGTGTCCGGTAGCACCACACTTGTAATCAGACTTAAAATAAACTACAGTTCCCAGCAGTCCTTACTGCCAGGAGCTCCCAGCAACATGGGCTGCTGGGAGCTGTAGTTTATTTTGAGTCTGATTACAAGTGCGGTGCTGCCGGACACTAGTCTGATCACTAGTGCAGTGCGGTGCTGACTGACACCGCCGCCGCGCCGGCAGTAACAGATTCTCACCAGGTACAGTCTAACAGTACTACTTTTCTACCCTTTGGCTGCAGGTGGCAACGCCAGGCGGCGCCCCCTCCTTGCCTGGCGCCCCTGGCGAGTGCCAACCTGGCCAATGGGTAGATACGCCCCTGGGTGTGGGGTTTATTGTATGTTAGTGTTGTTTTTTACAGTTGGCCTACAGGTCCCAGAAAGCCTGCCCCAGCATGCTGACACTAAAAGAACCAGAAGTGCCAGCATGCCCGGACATAAAGGGCCTGTTGGCACCTGTGGTACGCCTGTAAAGAAAATATTAAAATAGAAACATGACACATTTAATGTTATAATAGTTTATTACACTGCGTCTTCACCTGGGGGCAGTGACCTTTCAGCTCTTATTCATGGCCGCCGCCTTCCCAGGACTTCCTACGTCTTCTTCCTGTATCTTCACCCTGGGGGTGGCGGCCTTTAAGCTCTTTTTCATGGACGCCACCCCCAGGGCTACCGGAGACTTCTTTCTTCAGGAGCTCTTCCATGCTCCCTCCCCGCCGATGGACGGCCCAGCTGCTGCCACACACTGGCTTATATAAGCCAGCTGAGGGGGCGGGGCAATGACGCAGCGTGATCGGTTCGTGGTGGCCATCTTGAATTTCAAAAATAGTTCTACGGCGCCATTTTTGAAATGGGTAAGTGCTGCTGAAGTGAGAACAATGACTTGTAAAGTTAAGGATTAACCAATACATGATCTTACAGAGAAGAGAGTACCCAGCTGTCTGTCATCTGAGTGATATATAGTTTATAAGTGATGTGGCTATGTGACCAGTGGTCACTTTACCAACACCGGGATCCCAAATGGTGAACAGCCCGACGGTCGGCATGCTGACCAACAGGGACTGCAAGCTCGCAAGGGTCTTTATTGCGCTCACCCCCCTCCCTGTGCTGGCCATCTAAAAGCCGGGATCCCGCCATCGGTATGGTGACCGACTGCTGGTCATACGAACCCAACCCGTTTATAATTATGCTTAGACTTTGATTTATGGTGGATAAAATAATTGTTCTCTACTTTACTATATTAGGCATTATTGGTGGAATTATTATTACAGTGTGCAGTGATGCTGAAAGTGAGCACCTCAGTGCTAGCACATTTAGGCACATGCTTGTACACCTGCAGAAGGGCTGACACTAGCATTTGCATCTTATCGCTCCCATAACTCTGCCAACAGACACAAAAATGGACACAGCAGTATCCACCTCTGAATCAGGCCCTATGTATCTCTCTGCCACATAGCAATTGGAATACTATCTACAATAAACTACATTCTAACCTCTTACATTACCAATGATTTCTGAGGTACAAATAGAGCCAATATGCTTAGCAGATCATGGGCGGGATGTAATGGCGTCCGAGATCGCCGGAGGTGCGGGGCAATCACTCACAAGGCATGGTAAGTTACTGCCCCTTTAAAAAATTTCAGAGACCGGCCGGCATCCCGTACAATCTTAGATTCCATTACATTCCGCTGCATGCATTAGTATGGCTTTCCTTGTAGATAGAAGCCCATATACACATTGGCAATTCTTCACTCATCTCTTTAAGGGGGGGATGTACTAAGCCTTGGAGAGAGATAAAGTGGAGCGAGATTAAATACAAACCAATCAGTTCCTAGCTGCGATGTTACAGGCTGTGTTTGAAAAATGACATTTATGAGCTGATTGGCTGGTAGTTTATCTCTCTCCAGTTTATCACTCTCCAAGGCTTAGTACATCTGCCCTGGAATCTTTACAATTTTCATGGGTACGCAGCCAGTCGATGGTGTCACAGACACAGATGATCTGATACTGCATCTTAGGATGCAGGAGGTGTGATGATTCCATCTGCATTACCATACTAGTGCTTACATGGAAGCAGCAGCGATAGCTACTCCAGCCACATAAGAATCAGCCCCATTATGCTTACATGTCCATGTTGTTCCAGCGATCTGGTAGTTTCTGAAGCAGCGCACCCAGAAAATCAGTAGGAGCCAATGGAGCCTGTATCCCAGACGCTCCAACCGTGTAATGCATTTTTCCACCTTTTTGGTATAAAATCATCAACTTCCTCAGACGTACACCTACTGTATAAGGCAGAGGTTCCCAAACTGTGTGCCGTGGCTCCCTGGGGTGTCTCGGGACACTTGCAGGGGTGCCCTGGGTTGGTGGTCCAGGACCACTTCAAATTATTCATGGTAAATGTAATAGGTAAAACCAGTGCTGGTGGCTGCCAGTCATAAACTATGTGGTCAAACAGAAGCAAATCTTGTCCCTCACCACATAACTGACACTAAGGATGACATATAAACGCGATCTACTTAATGTAATATTTCTTTCAAAATTTCTCAATCAGATATTTTTTGCATAGGGGTGCCGTGAAAAAAATTCTGATATTCTAGGGCGCCGTGATTCAAAAAAGTTTGGAAACCACTGGTATAAGGTATAAGCAATGTGCCATGAATTGAGACTTGATACATTTGTATTATCTGATAATTGTTTTAATGTTGTACGGTCACATATGCTTACTTTTTATTGTATTTTAAGTAAAGTAATTCAATAAATAATATTGTTTTTTCTGGTTGAAAAGCACTTGCTCAGTAATCTTTGTTTGCAAGATTCTTCACAATATTGACGTGTTTGCAATAACATGCACCCAGTGTTTAAAGTCAAAGGGGGTCATTCAGATCGCTGATGTGCGTTTTCGCACAGCGGGCGATCAGATCCTAACTATAGAAGCATATGCACCGCAATGCTCACGCGAGTCGCACAACAACAATGGGCATCGCCGGTCAGCGATGGGAAAGTGCAAAAATTCCATTTGAACGGGTATTTGCAAGGTGATTAAAAGGAGGAAGCTGTTTGTGGGTGGTAACAGACAGTTTACAGGGAGTGTCCTGAAAAACACAGGCGTTCCCAAGCGTTTTCAGGAAGGGTGTCTTATGTCAGCTCCGGCCCCGATCAGCCTGTTGTGATCGTACTGTAGGAGTAAGTCCTGGGCTGCGCACAGACTGCACAAAGTGGATTTTAGCAGTTCGGCGTACACATGCGATCGCGCACTTGCACGGCGAATATACACTCCCCCTGGAGGCAGCGACTATCTGAACGCAGGGCAGCAAAATTAGCAGCCCAGCGATCCTGACGGACCCCCAAAGATACTGCAATAAACCTGCAAATCTTTGATTGATGTGAGCATACATGATGCTATACAGAGGACTAGATTGAAAAGAAAGGAGGACTAAAAAGTGAAGCCAAATAAGGACTCCCTCCTTCTGGACACCTTCATCAGTTTCAAAATTTTTCAGTAATACCCTATTTCCTGACTTTGGAGTAGGGTATTTCCATTTATCTTTTAGCTCTCTAGAACTCCATCTATGGGGGTCATTCCAAGTTGATCGCTTGCTGCCAATTTGCGCAGCAATCAGGTAAAAAAAATGGCAAAACTGTGCATGCGTATACACCGCAATGCACACGCGCATCGTATGGGTACAAACAGCATCGTTGCTGTGCAATGCTTCTAGCGACGAATCCATTCGCACAGCCAATCGCAAGGAGATTGACAGGAAGAAGACATTTATGGGTGTCAACTGACTGTTTTCTGGGAGTGGCAGGGAAAACGCAAATGTGACCAGGCGTTTTCAGGGCAGGTATCTGACGTCAATTCCGGGACCTCCGACGCTAGAATCATCGCACAAGATAAGTACAGATGTAGCCACCTTTATCTTGAATGGCTGAGGCGTTTGTCCCGATCGAGCATACGCAGCGTACTGGGGCGTAGGGAGGCGCGCCTAGTCACAGAGAGGCTATCTAATCGCACGGAGACAGACGTTTGGCGTTACCTTTATGTGTAATACCTGCGATCAGCCACCAGATGTCACTTTTTACAATCACCACTGCGCATGCGTGTGGGCTCCCATAAAATACAATACTGAAATACTGTATACTGTATTGTAAGGACTACTTTACTAGTGTGTCTCGTTACGCTGAATCCCGCAGACAAAGCAACATAAACCCAGTGGTGTACACTGACGCAAATGGACGTGTTAGGAGTTCATTATTGCCTAATGATATTAAGAATATTGTACAGTATGTTAGCATCCTAATCCCGTAGCCATTATGGCTTAATCAAAACGAATGGATTTATTCATCTGTCTGCGGCGAAGTGGTGAAGTGTTCTGCTTCCTATACTCAGAGTCCCGTGTTCGATTCCTAAAGTACTGTACAGTACGAACGCATGTTAGTTTTTTCCAGACACTTTATAAAATTTTTTTATTAACATAAACCAGGGCAAAGCTGCAGGAGCGGATGTACTGTTAAGGTTCTATGCACCATACGGTACACATACAATTCTGTAGCAGGGCAGACTCAATCGAAATGGCTACTGCCTGTGACTCCTTGCCCCATGGAGGCCCTCAGCTATGGAGCGAGTGACGACATAGATATTGCGGACAACGGGGCAGTGCTGAAGGTGCGTCACAATCCCCTCGCTAACACACAAGGGCGTCAAAGGCTACGGAGCAATGCTGAAGGAGCGTCACAATCCCCTCGCTAAAATACACAGGGGCGATAGGGATAAGCGAGGTCTATGTACATTACGGTACACCGGACTCGATTGCATAGCACACTGTCAAAATGGCCGTCGCCCCTGAACATCCACCACGTTGCAGGCAGCGTTCGGAGATGGAGTGAGAGATAGCAGAAGTCTTGAAGGCTACGGGGCAATGCTGAAGGAGCGTCACAATCCCCTTGCTAAAATACACAGGGGCGATAGGGATAAGCGAGGTCTATGTACATTACGTTACACCGAGCTCGATCGCATAGCAACCTGACAAAATGGCCGCCGACCGTGAACCCCCAGCACGTGGCAGCGCTCGGATATGGAGTGAGAGATGGCATAAGTTTTGCAGGCTACGGGGCAATGCTGAAGGAGCGTCACAATCCCCTAGCTAAAATACACAGGGACATTACAGTAAGGATATTCATGTAAGTATATAAATAATTGTAAACAGTAATTACCTATCAAATACTGTATGAAGAAACTGTGTCAATGAGCTGGAACACGTGAGGCTAGCAGAAGTTTTCAACTGCAGAAACAGAGAGCAAATTATCAGGAGATTTCTCAAAGGTCGGAGATGATCCACACAGCAAGTCTGATTACGAGGAAACAGCTTTGCCAAGTGGGTAGCGGGCAGTGACTGAGACACTCTTTTATTCAGATTCAAACAAAGGGAATACTTCCCGCTGAAAGTATGCTCTGTGTTTGGTGCCAGTATAGGCGCATTCATCCTTACACCAATCACAAAGCATGCTTTCAGCGGGAAGAATTCCCTTTGTTTGAATCTGAATAAAAGAGCGTCTCAGTCACTACCCGCTACCCACTTTGCAAAGCTGTTTCCTCGTAATCAGACTTGCTGTGTGGATCATCTCCGACCCTGGTTTATGCCTTAGGGGACTCGGACGCTCGCATTTGTAAAGCGCGGTATTTTCCACCGCCTCCCGCTAGCCCACCATTCCCATTATGCCTTAGGGAACTCAGACGCTCATGTACTGTACATGTATTTTAAAAGCACGGTGTTTATACATTGTACTGTACATTCTTCCTTTTACACAATTAGTTGCGTCTCCATACACATACAGTACTCTACAGTAGGTCACCATCTTTTTCCACCGCCTCCCGTTACGCCTACAGTATTAACATTACAGTCGTCACTGACCAATTGCCAGAGCTGTAGATCAATCCGCCGCTATACTGTACGATCGAAAGTACTGGATTAGTGGAGCATTAGCCACCCAGTGGTGGAGATGTGTAATGCATGCTGAGTATCTAGAATCGCCTCAACGCGCCTGCCTGTGATTAAACTCAGCTATCGCCTTAGCGTGACTAAACGTCCGTCTAGGCGGAGAATTGGTCAAGATAAAGGTGGCTACATCTGTAACTACAGGGCTGGTCTCATTTTGTACAAAATGTTTTTGTACCGCTCGGCTGCACATGCAATCGCACACTTGCAAAGCGAAAATACACTCCCCCATGGGCAGCGACAATGCGTTTGCACGGCTGCTAAAAGTAGCTAGCGAGCGATCAACTCTCTCAAACAACATTTTTTATTTATATTTATCCTTTAATAGTTTAATGCCTTTACTTTCATATATTTGTAGTAACACATATCACTTGCATATATTTACTTTCATATATTTCTAAAAACACATATCAAGGCAGATATTTGTATGCAGATTTAATTTGCCCATAAATGCTGATGGCAGTGTGGATGGTGTAATGGTTAGCTTTAGTACCTCACAGCACTTAGGTCATGGGTTTGATTCCCACCCTGGTCCTAGTTGTGTGGAGTTTATATATTCTCCCCATTCTTATGTGAATTTCCTCCCATACTCCAGTTTCCTCTCACAATCCAAAAATATACTGGTAGCTAATTGGTTTCTGAAAACAAATGAACCCTAGTGTGTAAATGTGTGCGTGTACATGTGTTTAGGGTAGACTATATGGACTAAGTGTATCTTATCTGCCATCAAATTCTATGTTTCTATGTTTAGAAAAAGTTTGGTGCAGAAACTTTCAGGCATGACAAGACTTTCTCACTATTGTAACTGGGGAAGTATTGAGTCATTTTTATTCTACACATAGGGGGACATTTACTACGCACTGAAAAGAGCGGAGATGTGAGCGATTTGTGAAGTTGCCCATGGCAACCAATCAGCACTGAAGTAACATCTATAATTTGCATACTATAAAATGATACAGAACTGCTGATTGGTTGATGGGGCAACTTCTCCACTGGCTCACTTCTCCACTCGTATCACTGCTTAGTAAATGTCCCCCTTAAACTCTTGCTTATGGCCTGATTCAGAGATCTATGCAAACCCGATGGTTTGCGTTCACCTATGATGGTGGGTGGATTCCGCATGTGTATGTGCAGGACAGGTCCTGCGTGATTGCACACAGTGACCCCTAAGCCGCAACCTGATTTACCAGCTGCCGGCATTTGGAGGCAGTGAGTGGGTAAGCTCATAGATGCTCTGCATCTTGCCTTGCAAATTACCTGGTCCTGGCTGGGCAGTTCCGACTGTCATGACTGTCATTCTGAGTAGGCAGCAGCTTATGAAGATGACGATTGCTGCTAACATCGATGGTCACGATGGTGATCTGATGCTGTATCTGTGGAAAGTTATGTTGATGATGTGGACGTCTCCCTTTTCATCATCAATATTTTCAGTTAAACAGATGCTTTTAAATTTTATATATTTTGATGAACAATCAGCTTTAGCTCACGTAGAGAAGGGGATTGTTCAAAACGACTAATTCCTGTGATATTGCCGTATAATTCCTGTGATATTGCCGTATAATTCTCTGAATACTGGCGTATAATTCCTGTGCTATTGCCGTAAAATTCTCGTGATACTGGCGTATAATTCCTCTGACATTGCCGTATAATTCTTTGAATACTGGTGCATAATTCCTGTGACATTGCCGCATAATTCTCGGAATACTGGCGTATAATTCCTGTGACATTGCCATATAATTCTCGGAATACTGGCGTGTAATTCCTGTAATATTGCCGTATAATTCCTGTGATATTGCCGTATAATTCTCGGAATACTGGCGTATAATTCCTGTGACATTGCTGTAAAATTTTCTAAATACTGGCGTATAATTCCTGTGACATTGCCGTATAATTCTCGGAATACTGGCGTATAATTCTGTGATATTGCCGTATAATTCCTGTGATACTGGCGTATAATTCCTGTGACATTGCCGTATAATTCTCTGAATAGTGGCGTATAATTCCTGTGACATTGCCGTATAATTCTCTGAATACTGGTGCATAATTCCTGTGACATCGCCGTATAATTCTCTGAATACTGGCGTATAATTCCTGTGATATTGCCGTTTAATTCTCGGAATTCTGGCGTAAAATTCCTGTGACATAGCCGTATAATTCTCTGAATACTGGCGTATAATTCCTGTGATACTGGCGTATATATCCTGTGATATTGCCGTATAATTCTCGTAATACTGGCATATAATTCCTGTGACATTGCCGTATAATTCTCAGAATACTGGCGTATAATTCCTGTGATGGTGCCGTATAATTCCTGTGTAATTGCCGTATAATTCACAGAATGCTGGCGTATAATTCCTGTGATATTGCCGTATAATTCTCTGAATACTGGCGTATAATTCCTGTGACATTGCCGTATAATTCTCGGAATACTGGCGTATAATTCCTGTGATATTGCCGTTTAATTCTCGGAATTCTGGCGTAAAATTCCTGTGACATAGCCGTATAATTCTCTGAATACTGGCGTATAATTCCTGTGATACTGGCGTATATATCCTGTGATATTGCCGTATAATTCTCGTAATACTGGCATATAATTCCTGTGACATTGCCGTATAATTCTCAGAATACTGGCGTATAATTCCTGTGATGGTGCCGTATAATTCCTGTGTAATTGCCGTACAATTCACAGAATGCTGGCGTATAATTCCTGTGATATTGCCGTATAATTCTCTGAATACTGGCGTATAATTCCTGTGATATTGCCGTATAATTCTCGGAATACTGGCGTATAATTCCTGTGATATTGCCGTATAATTCCCGTGATACTGATGTATAATTCCAGTTATCCTGCCGTACAATTCCATATAAATCCATATAATTCCATATAAATCCAGTCCAGTGGTGCTGCCATATAAGTTTACTGGTGCTGTATATTATTTATTTCAAATAAAGGGGTTATTAATATTTAATCCAAATAATTTTTACAGGGTTTGCCCTGGGAGGTGTAGGAGTATGCTCTCTTGTGCTGCATATTGTGTTATATAACTCCAGAAAAATAATGGAGAACAAACATTTTGAGGAGCTAATAGGGAAAGATCAAGAACCACTTCCTCCTAGTGCTGAAGCTGCTGCCACTAGCCATGACATAGACGATGAAATGCCATCAATGTCGTCTGCCAAGGCCGATGCCCAATGTGATAGTAGAGGGCATGTAAAATCCAAAAAGCCAAAGTTCAGTAAAAAGAACCAAAAAAAGAAATTTAAATCGTCTGAGGAGAAACGTAAACTTGCCAATATGCCATTTGCGACACGGAATGGTAAGGAACGACTGAGGCCCTGGCCTATGTTCATGGCTAGTGGTTCAGCTTCACATGATGATGGAAGCCCTCATCCTCCCGCTAGAAAAATTAAAAAAGTTAAGCTGGAAAGAGCACAGAAAAGAACGGTGAGCTCTGAGATGGTATCACAAATCCCCAAGGAGAGTCCAATTGTGTCGGCGGTTGCGATGCATGACCTTCCCAACACTGGATGGGAAGAGGTGGCTCCTTCCACCATTTACATGCTCCCCCCTGCAAGTGCTGGAAGGAGCACCCACAGTCCAGTTCCTGATATTCAAACTGAAGATGTCACTGTTGAAGTACACCAGGATGAGGATATGGGTGTTGCTGGCGCTGAGGAGGAAGTTGATGATGAGGATTCTGATGGTGATGTGGTTTGTTTAAGTCAGGCACCGGGAGAGACACCTGTTGTCCTTGGGATGAAGAAGCCCATTGTGATGCCTGGGCAAAATACCAAAAAAGCCACCTCTTCGGTGTGGAATTATTTCTCCTCAAATCCGGACAACAGGTGTCAAGCCATCTGTTGCCTCTGTCAATCTGTAATAAGTAGGGGTAAGGATGTTAATCACCTAGGAACATCCTCCCTTATACGTCACCTGCTGTGCATTCATCAGAAGTCAGTGTCAAGTTGTGAAACTTTGGGTAAGAGCGTAAGCAGTCCACTGACACCTAAATCCCTTCTTCCTCCTGTACCCAAGCTCCTGCCAGCCACACCACCAACTCCCTCAACATCAACTTCCTCCTCAGTCAGGAATGTCTGTAGTCCTGCAGACCATGTCACTGTCAAGACTGAGGAGTCCTCTCCTAACCGGGGTTCCTACATAGGATCCTTGAGTGGTACGCCTGCTGTTGCTGCCGCTGCTCTTGTTGCTGCTGGGAGTCAATCGTCATCCCAGAGGGGAAGTCGGAAGACCACTTGTACTACTTCCAGTAAGCAATTGACTGTCCAACAGTCCTTTGTGAGGAAGATGAAATATGACAGCCGTCATCCTTTTGCAAAGCAGATAACTGAGGCCTTGACAGCTATGTTGGTATTAGAGGTGCGTCCGGTATCCACCATTAATTCAGTCACTTAAAGATTTGTTTGGGTTACTGTGTCCCTGGTATCAATTCCCATCTACAGTAGGTTCCACTTCTCTAGGCAGGCGATACCGAGAATGTACACAGACGTCAGAAAAAGAGTCACCACTGTCCTAAAAAATGCGGTTGTATCCAGTGTCCACTTAACCATGGACATGTGGACAAGTGGAACAGGGCAGACTAAGGACTATATGACTGTAACAGCCCACTGGGTAGATGTATGGCCCCCCGCAGTGACATCAGTAGCAGCATCTTGTAAATGCCAACTCATTCCTAGGCAGGCTACACTATGTATCACCGCTTTCCATAAAAGGCACACAGCTGCCAACCTCTTACGGAAACTGAGGAACATCATCGCAGAATGGCTTACCCCAATTGGACTCTCCTGTGGATTTGTGATATCGGACAACGCCACCAATATTGTGCGTGCATTACAACTGGGCAAATTCCAGCACGTCCCATGTTTTGCACATACAATTAATTTGGTGGTGCAGAATTTTTTGAAAAATGAGAGGGGTGTGCAGGAGATGCTGTCGGTGGCCCGATAAATTGCTGCCCACTTTCGGCATTCTGTCACTGCGTGCCGGAGACTGGAGCACTAGCAAACACTCCTGAACCTGCCCCGCCATCAACTGAAGCAAGAGGTGGTAACAAGGTGGAATTCAACACTCTATGCTTCAGAGGATGGAGGAGCAGCAAAGGGCCATTCAAGCCTATACATCCACCTACGATATAGGCAAAGGAGGGTTAATGCACCTGACTCAAGCGCAGTGAAGAATAATTTCCGTCTTGTGCAAGGTTCTCCAACCCTTCGAACTTGCCACGCGTGAAGTCAGTTCAGACACTGCCAGCTTGAGTCAGGTCATTCCCCTCATCAGGCTTTTGCAGAAGCAGCTGGATAAATTGAAGGAGGAGCTAAGATGGAGCGATTCCACAAAGTATGTGGGACTTGTGGATGGAGCCCTTCATTCGCTTTGCCAGGATTCAATCTGTTGAAATCAGAGCACTACATTTTGGCCACCGTGCTTGATCCTAGGTTTAAAGCCTACATTGTATCTCTCTTTCCGGCAGACACAAGTGTGCAGAGGTGCAAAGACCTGCTGGTGAGTAAATTGTCAACTCAAGCGGAATGTGACCCGTCAACAGCTCCTCCTTCAATTTCTCCCGCCACTGGGGCTGCAAGGAAAAGGATAACATTTCCTAGCCCACCCACTGGCGATGATGCAGGGAAGTCAGAAGCGAAAGCTGACATCTGGTCCGGACTGAAGGACCTGCCAATGATTACTGACATGGCTACTGTCACTGCATATGATTCTGTCACCATTGAAAGAATGGTGGAGGATCATATGAGTGGCCGCATACAAGTACAGATGGAGCCACAATCATCTTGGCTTCTATGCTGAGCCTAGTCACACAATGGTTTATTAGCATAAGCCTTTCATCTATTGTTCTCAGCTGCAATACAATAAGAGAGAACAGTACAGCAGGGGATTAAGTCATTACAGCAGGGGATTGAATCCGACTGCCCTGGCTCAATTAATCCCATTAAAGGCCAAAATAAAGATGGCTCTATCTGTAGGCATGTCAGACAATCTGTACGTATACTGGCAGGAAAAAGAGGCAATTTGGAGGCTCTTGCACAAAAGTTGCCCCCCTCCAGTGTGTACTCCGAAAGAGTGTTTAGTGCAGCCGGTAACCTTGTCAGCGATCGGCGTAGGAGGTTACTTCCACAAAATGTGGAGAAGATGATGTTCATCAAAATGAATTATAAAGTCCTCCGGGAAGACCTTAACCAGCAATTGCCTCTAAAATGTACACAGGAACCTGTGATGGTGGATTCCAGTGGGGACAAATTAATACTCAGTGAGGAGGATGTACACGGTGAAAGGGGTGAGGAATCGGAGAATGATGATGATGATGATGTGGACATCTTGCCTCTGTAGAGCCAGTTTGTGCAAGGAGAGATTGATTGCTTCTTTTTTGGTGGGGGCCCAAACAAACCAGTCATTTCAGCCACAGTTAGAATTGACAATTGGTGAAAGTTGACAACTTTAGATTGATTACTGCTATTGATGTAGAAACTTACTTATTATCGTTCATATCTTTTTTTATACAATTAAATATTCCAACCTTTCTGTCATTTTACCAAATATGTTTTCACTTGTCTATGTGTGCCTTTGTGTTTGTTAAGTAGATAAAAAGATAAATAGTGCTTTCATTTTTCTGTCATGCTGAACTTGATTTCTCTCCACCGAGTCATAATACATACCGTAGCAGATATTTAACTAGGCAAGACAGGGAGAGCACAATATTGTAGTTGAACTTTAATCTTGCTTTATATGTATATTATGAATCAGTAGATTTGCTGACTCTTTCTATTTACAACTGTGTATATGTTTATATTTCTTTATGCTTGTTTTATTTAAAGTTTATTTATTAAAAATTTCTTATATAGCGCAGCAAATTCCGTTGCGCTTTACAATTGGACACAATGATTAAACAGAACTGGGTAATAGACAAACAGTCATAGATAGGGAAGCCAATCCCGGGCCATTTTTTCAAACCCGGGTATCGCGATTGAAAAATGGCCAATGGGATACTCGGGATTGGCTTTTAGCTATGTGGCCGCCCCCTCGCCCCGCTCCGCCCGCCCGCCCCACACACATAACTCACCATATACTGGGGGTGGGTGTGAAACATCCTCCGCTCTCTCCTGGCGGCATGTGACGGCGCAGCGTGACCTCTCGCGCTGTGCTGGAGAGCCAGAAGAAGAAAGCCGGCCAGCATCTGAGCGTCCTGTGGACGCGCAACACTGATCCCTCAATCCCCGGGATTGGAGCTTCCAATCCCGGGATTGAATCCCATCCATTTTTGTCCCTAAATCCCGGGATCCCGCCGATCCTGGGATTGGCCACCATAGTGATAATGTCGATATTATCTTAAACCATAAAGCTATACCTTAAAACACACCTTTACCATGGAGCCGCTGCGGCCGCTAGACTTAATATGCACTCTACGTACTTTGTACGCTATTTGCGTACAGAGTCCCGTACCTTGTACGGACTCAGCGTACAAACGCCGTGCTGGGGGTACAAAGTACACACAGTGCGCACACACCCAGAGATATACTTTAAACCTTAGTAGAAATGCAATGCAATGATATTACACCTTAAACCTTATGCAGCAAAGCAATGCAATGATGTTACACCTTAAACCTTATGCAGTTAGGTAATGTAATACACTTTAAACCCTAGCAGGGAAAAGAGGACACAACACCGATTTGTAGTTAATAACTGGGTTCCGACACCACAGAGTAATATATCTGAAAGGGGGTTAACAATACAAATTATGCACTACAATACAACAGAGTAAATGGCTACAGTCAATGTACATACGTGAGAATATTCGCATGCACTTCCAGGTCCAGTCCTCCGCTAATCAGGTAGATAGCGTTAAGAGTCTTCTGACCGGCCAGGCAGCAACAGGCTTTTTATACACTACTTCCAAAAGCAATACAATGGATACTGTAATCCCTTTGTCCATTGGACACAGGGATGCATCTTTACATTACAGGAGAGGTCATAGGTTGATTTGAAAAGGTGGGCGGTGTCTTTCTCAACTGCTCTTGTGGGTGGTCTCCTCTGGATTCCCGCCGCATACATAATATACAGTAAATACAGTTTATATCTATATTCTACTTCTGCACATAACTATACGCAGGAACATGCGATCTTCCTCTAACCAACACCGGAATGTTACCCTTAAAATACCCTACAGCTGGATACCAGACATCACCTTATAACCTTAGTCTGTCCCTTCCTATCATGCAAAGGTGAATCCCTTAGTCCTGGAATCATTTAAACTGTTGATACTTGCTGATGTGGTGCAGGGGGGCTATGTGTACAATGTGCACTATTTGGATTAAATATGTAATGTTTTGATAGCCCTCCATGCGCTCACAAACTCCGCCGTAAATACCCATACCACGTGCAGGATCGCGGGAGCGACCATATGCTAATTGCGGATATGTGCACGCACGGCGGAACAAGTGCAGGCGCAGCGGGCATGTGTGTGTACTGCAACATTTTTCGACTTTGACAGTCCACCCTTTGGCAGTCAACAATAACTGCCACTATATAATTACTAAACAGAAAAATATACAATACAATATCTACAGATGATTGGAAGGTAGGAGGAGAGGTGTAGGTGGGAAATGTATGACCTAGTGGGATAGTAAAAGCATGTATGTATGAATGCATGTCTGAGGGGCATGTATCATCGTGCCGTATATGTTCTAGATAAGCTTTGAGGTATTGCGAAGTATACATTAAATCCTTCTCATCCGACTTCCGGTTCCGGCTTCATGGAGACCTGAGCTCCGTTTTGAGCTCCGTCCCCCGCTCCTCTACAGACACCTTTTATTAGGCTTTTAAAGCCTCATTTGGTGCCCGGAGCCCTCCCGCAGTGACCTTGCACCCCCCGCAGCCGACATGGACCGCTTTTTAGCGCAGCTGACGCCGCAGCCCCAGACGGACCACCAGCAGCAGCAGCAGCAGCCTCCACGCCAGGAGAAGCGGCGGGCCGCAGGGACCATGCAGGCAGACTCTGCAGTGGAGAGTGCACCCCCCCTGCATAAGAAAACCGCGGCCGAAGGACCTGGGGGACACGTGAGTGCAGGCTGTGATGCCCCTGTGACTTACTCAGAGGTGGTGGCGGCCATTACAGCTACCATGACTCCCCTTCTATCCAAAGCAGTGGCTGATATCACCAGTCAGCTGCAACATCTGACCTACAGGGTTTCTAATGCAGAACAACAGATCAGTTTAGCCTCCCATGATATAGGTGATTTGCAACACACCGTGAAGCGCCTCACTAACGATTCCTACCAGCTGTGGAACAAGATAGACGATATTGAGAACAGATCGCGTCGAAACAATATTAGGCTGGTCGGCCTCCCTGAATCTATCAAGGGGCCCGCTTTGGCCCATTTTGTCCGCAACACTCTACCCTCGCTTTTAGGCATAGAGGCGGTTTGCCAGGACATGGTAATAGAGAGGGTCCATAGGGTGGGCCCGACTCCGACCCCTAACAGGCCGAGAGCCCGCGTTACCCTGTTCCGCTGCTTAAATTACCTACACAAAATGGAGATATGGTCGGCCTCTCGCAAAGCTAAATCTTTGTCATGGGAAGGACATAAGCTTCATATTTTTCAAGACTACTCCGCTGAATTGTCACGGGCCAGGAAATCCTTTTCCCCTGTTTGCTCTCAATTAGTCGCTGAAGGGCGCAAATTTGGCCTGCTATATCCTGCCAGGCTTCGCATTTATGACGGGTCCTCATTTAAGGACTTTTCCACCCCGCCTGACGCTTTGGCTTACCTCCAGGAGCTGTCCCAGGCCAAGGATGCAGACATCTCTGATTCAGCTAAATGAAGGACTGTGCTCCATGTTCTAAATTGTCTCATTAAGTTCTCCCTGTTTTGCATGATTTCATGTCTGTTTAGGGATTTCTGAGTTTATACCGCTACCCTTTTTTTTCCGCATTTAGTGGCTCATTCTCTCTATATTACATGATATTTCAATGTTCTTATGTGTAACGCGCTGCCGGGACCTACGGGCCCCAGTTATACAGCTATATGTTAGTATTTTGCTGCACTTTGAGGATCGGGGGCGGACACGCCCCTCCGTGCTGGATGTATGTCCTTTTTGTTATGATACTTTATGTGCTTTTGCTTGGAAGTCTGGCATCAAATGCTAGCGTTTGTATGCCTCTTTTCATTTGTGTTTCCTACCTCCCCTCCCGTACACTCCTCCCCTCCCTCACAGCCTGGTACCCTCCTCCAATTCCTGTGGGCGCTGTCCTGCCCTGTATAGCTTGGCAAGAATGTATGATATCCTTTGACATAGTTGTACTAAAAGTTCCCCTTTTTGTCTTTTTATGCTCTAAGCTGCTGTTCCTTTTTCTCCCTGTTTCCTGCAGGGATGCCTAGTCTACGCTACACAACCTGGAACGTCGGAGGTATCAACTCTCCGTCGAAACGCAGGAAATTTTTGATTTTCTTACAAAAGTCTGGCGTGGACGTGGCATTCCTCCAGGAAACTCATCTGACTCCCTCTGAATCTGCAAAACTAGGAATGCTGGGCTGGTCTGTATTGGCATCTTCTTCCTACAGTTCCAAGGCAAGAGAAGTGGTTATCCTGGTAAAACGCACTCTGGCTCATGAGGTTCACCGTGTTGTTACTGATGATACAGGTAGATATGTGGTGGTCTCGGTGGAATTACTTGGCAAGAGGCTCACACTGGCAAATGTATATATCCCCCCTCCCTATTCATATCCTCTACATGCCTAGCTTGTCATCATCTTTATTAATGTAATATTATATCAGTTTAGTTACAATAACTTAATTAGGAACTAAGTATAATGATGTCTGGTTGTATGTTCATGACCCCACCATAATGTGGTGTTTCTGCCTTTGATGGGCCGACAGCGCTCTGATCTTTCATCCCCACTCCCCCCCCCCCCCGCCCCACCCCCCCATGTTTGACTGTATTTTCTTGTTTTCCTATTGCATATTGCTGTTTGGCTTAGATATACTTGTATTGATCCACTTTTCATGCATTCCTTATGTTCTAAGGTTCGTCACATTATAATGCTGATGTCATATTGTCAAACGCATATTTCTTATATATATATGAAAAACCTCAATAAAAATCAGTTCTTTAAAAAAAAATCCTTCTCATCCCATATTAAGGGTCTGTAAGTGGGCCAACAAACACTACCGAGCTCTTTTCGGCTTCTTGTTCCAACAAATGGGGTGCACAATTAGTTGATGATACATGGAGGGGGAACATATGTGAGTGCTAGTATATGTGGATATCACCTGTCCGACTATGTGTGTCACTAACTAAAGGTTGTAGAGATGAAGATAAGACACATATCTAAAATACATTCACATAACATTTTCATAATCATTCTTGGGTAGGGTCGACGTCTTTTCCGGATCGGTGTATCTGGGCAGAGGGGGAGACAAAGGAAAAACAGGTGAAAGAAACAGGCCATGGAATTCATTTGCAATCCTTATCATAACACTGTCTCTATGGATGGGTCGTAAATTAAATCTGCTGCTGTAACAATGCCCCCGCTCCTTAAACTCATCAATTTTGTGCCGTGCTTGCGCCGCATCAGAATTCGAACACACCTAAATATCAAACCAAAAATTATGACGACTCCCAGGATACAAAGGAGAAACTTTCCCACACTCATAATAACATTTTGAGCCTACTCTCCTAATCCTGAGAACCAATTTCGTGGGTTCAACCATGAGACCCAGCCGGTCAGTTCATTACTCACAGCAGTCAGGGTAAGGTTGTGTCTTCTTCGGAACTCCCACTTCAACTGCAAGATATCGTCCATCTTTTGATCGATAATCTCCGTGGGGTCGTCAGTGCTGTTTGTAATATACGTGCAGCACTTCACACCATATTGAGTTGCCAAAGTGACACAGTACCCACCCGTCACGGCTGTGATATAATTGAGGACCATCCTATGCTGGATCAGTTCTGTCTTGTAAGCTTGCAACTCCCTACCCGTATACCTGAAGGTGATATTATCTATCAAGTTCGCTAGCGCATGGATATACCTATAATTTATAATTCCTCTGGCAGTACGGGTGATGTCTAATGTGAGAAGGAATTGAATCCTGGTGGATTCATGGATAAAATCAGAGGCTACGTGCTCTGTCCTATCTATCAGGTGTCTCTTGACGATGTGCTCATAGTGAGTATGAGTATAAGGAGCCTGAGCACTGCGGTGAACGTCTTTCATCTTATCATGGGTTATGGTCATGACCTCTGGCAACACTCTTCCAACATAACACAATCCCTCTGAGTTTGGGGCAAGCCACTTATACGCCTTCCTCCCACATATGAAATAGGCATCATTGGGGAGAACATATGGGACAGAATATGACATTACCATATTACAAACTTTCCAAGTGAAAAACCCAATCCCTAGTTCTCCCATCTGCTCAGTACAAGTATCAGGCTGGATGATATGAGCACAGTACCCTGGTGATACTTCTCCAACCCACATGGTCTTGCTTCCTCGAGTATACCTATACCGAAAATACCTTCCACTGTTGGCTATTTGGCGTACAAGTTCAGAGTCTATGGGTATCTTATCAGCTCTGTGCGAAAAGGCCACGGTTTGATTATTCCATGTCACCTCCCAATCTCCCGGTCTTCGGCAATTGGAAACGCCGAAGCACAATAAGGATCTATCCACATGATACTGGTGGAGCTCCAAACTAGGGGGCCCAGAAACACTAAACCCTTTGTCCACCGGTCTCCCACCCCGCAACTCGAGCACCCCATCCACCGCCAAAGGGTACGGCACCAATCCCTACCTGCTCCGACCCTGAGGCACCCACAAGCACACCCAGCACTCCGCTCGGTCCAAAACCTTACCCACTAGTGAGTGGTAATCACTCAATGGATGATGGTCCATGTTGATATTAAGGCTGGACTGACATCTCTGGATGCACCCATCCTCAACTATGTTCTCACAACTCCTACAAATGCAATTTTCCTCAGCCAATAACCCTTCACAGTGCCTCCTAGCTCCCTGACTACCAGATCGTTTTCTGATACTCGCCTTTGCTCGAGTAATGTGTTGCTCTTGGAATTCTACAAATCCGTCCTCGCCATCAGAACCCATTCCAGATCCTTTCTCGACCTCTCTGGGACTTTCACCGAAACAGACTGTTCTGGTCAACAACAGGGTTAACAGGAAAACCCGGATTGCAGTCTCTTGGGGTAAGTCCATCTTGTTAAGGGGAGAGAAAGGAAACAAGAAGGGGGAGGAAAAGGGAAGGAGAGAAGGAGGGTAGTGGGAGATGGAGAAAATAATAAAAAAAGAAAAAAAACTGGTGCGACAACCGCCTCTTGGTCTTGTTGTTCTCCGCACTCAGGTGCCATCTCAACAGTACTGCCTCTCAGCCTTCCCGGAACAGACACTCCAGTGATACGATGTTCTCTACACTCTGCTCTTTGTCACGGGTTCTCTCTGGGTCAGCGACCTTCTTACAGTGGGACGAGTGGACCCAAGTCTCTCTTTCGGCAACTTTAAAGGCTGTCGTGCTGGTTAGTATGACTTGGTACGGTCCTTCCCACCTGTCAATGAGGCAACCTGAGCGTAGAAAATTTCGAATCATTACATAATCCCCAGGTTCAATGTCATGACAATTACTGTTCGGTAGGTCAGGAATCACCAGCTTTAGATTTCTATTTTGATTCCTCAACTGCTGGCTCATCCTAACCAAATATTTTACAGTCACTTCGTTATTGCATTTCAAATCATCCTGGTGGTCTATCATTACATGGGGTTGTCGACCAAAAAGAATCTCAAAGGGTGATAGGTTAAGGGGGGACCTGGGAGTGGTTCTGATGCTGTACAATACCAGTGGCAAAGTTTCTGGCCACAACAATCCAGTTTCAGCCATCACTTTGCTCAGCTTGTTCTTAATAGTGCTGTTTACTCTCTCCACCTTCGCACTCGCCTGTGGGCGGTACGGAGTGTGCAGCTTGCTATTAATTCCCATCAGTTTGCACATAACCTGAAAGACTTCACCTGTAAAATGGGTACCCCTATCGCTTTCAATTATTCTAGGGATACCATATCTACACACAAATTCCTGCACAATTTTCTTTGCAGTGAACGTAGCAGTATTTGTGGCAGCAGGGAACGCTTCTACCCAATTGGAAAACACATCAATACAGACTAACACATATTTTAAATTCCTACAGGGTGGTAACTGTATGAAATCAATCTGTATTACCTGAAAAGGGCCGTTTGTCGGCGGGATATGGGATGGTTCTGTTGGTATTGACTTTCCAATATTCTTCCTTAAGCAAATAAGACATGTCATTGCTCTCTTACCCGCATGAGAAGAGAATCCTGGCACACATCAGTAGGCTCTCACCAGCTTACACATACCCTGTTTACCCAGATGAGTCAGACCGTGTGCCGCCTCAGCTAAGCTTGGAAGATATGCTCTGGGGGCCACTGGCTTACCCTGTCCATCTGTCCAGAGTCCTGAGGACTCCTGGCCATACCCCTTTGACCTCCAGACCGCCTTTTCCTGTGGAGAACACAAATTTTGCATTTCACTTAATTTTTGTGTGTTGATTGCGTTGAATGTCATCAGTGATGTGATATCTGTTTGTATGGGGGTGCTGGCTGCTGATTTAGCAGCTTTGTCTGCCCGGCTGTTACCAAGTGAGATTGGATCTTGGTTGTAAGTGTGTGCTTTGCACTTGATAACAGCCACTCTGTCTGGTACTTGTATCGCTGTTAGAATCCTTTTTATGTGGGATGCATGCGCTACAGGTGTGCCAGCTGCCGTCATGAAATTTCTGAGGCGCCATAGGGCCCCGAAATCATGCACTACTCCAAAGGCATACCTAGAATCTGTGTATATATTGGCTGACTTACCCTTGGCCAATTCACACGCTCTGGTTAGGGCGACCAGCTCAGCAACTTGTGTTGAGTGCGGTGGGCCCAGGGGTTCTGCTTCTATGATACCTCTGTCATCTACGACTGCATATCCAGTACACAGGTCTCCCGAGTCCGTCTGTCTGTGGCAACTACCGTCAGTGTAAAAAGTAAAATCTACGCCTTCCAGTGGGTTGTCACTAATGTCGGGTCTTGCAGTGAAAGTCTGGTTCAGGTATTCCATACAATCATGCGTGTCAGTGTCTGCACTAAATCCTCCTTCACCATCATTCTCATCCTCCTCCCTTTGTGCCTGTCCAGGCACACCCGGCAGATAAGTTGCAGGATTTAGTGCGCTGCATCTCTTTATGGTGATGTTTACAGGGGCCATTAGTGCTAATTCCCACCTTGTAAACCGTGCCAATTAGACATGTCTGGTTTGGGATGAGTTCAGTAAGGCTGACACTGCATGAGGTGTATGTATTGTCAGGTTGTGTCCTAACACTACGTCTTCACTTTTGCTTACTAGCAAGGCTATCGCTGCAACACTTCGCAAGCATGTGGGGAGAGACCGCGCTACGGTGTCCAACTGTGCACTGTAGTAAGCTACCGGCCTGCTGGCATCACCATGTCTCTGGGTTAGGACACCTGCCGCACACCCAGCACTTTCCGTACCATACAATTCAAAGGCTTTCCCATAATCTGGCATGCCTAATGCAGGTGCCTGTGATAGGCACTGTTTGAGTCTCTCAAATGCCAGTTCGGACTCATCTGTGTGCGAGATTCGATCTGGTTTGTTTGAAGAGACCATTTCTTGCAAGGGTAAAGCCAGTATGGAGAACCCTGGGATCCAGTTTCGGCAGTACCCACACATTCCAAGAAAAGGGCGGATCTGTTGCTGGGTTTGTGGCAGAGTCATGTCGCAAATCACCTGTATTCTATCAGCGGTGAGGTGTATAAGTCCTTGCGTCAAGCAATGTCCCAAATATTTTACCCTTGTCTGGCACAACTGCAACTTATCCCTTGAAACCTTGTGTCCCATATTAGAAAGGTGAAACAGAAGCTGTTTCGTGTCTTTCAAGGACGATTCGAGTGAATCAGAACACAGCAGTAAGTCATCTACATACTGTATTAATACTGATCCGCTCTCAGGTTGAAAGGATTGTAAACAGTCATGCAGAGCCTGGGAGAAAATACTTGGGCTGTCAATGAAACCTTGGGGTAGGCGAGTCCAGGTGTACTGTACTCCCCTGTATGTGAATGCAAACAGGTATTGGCTGTCAGGGTGCAGAGGGACAGAAAAGAAAGCAGAACAGAGGTCAATGACAGTGAAAAATTTTGCAGTAGGGGGAATTTGCATGAGGATGACAGCTGGATTTGGCACTACTGGGAATTGGCTCTCAACTATCTTGGTTATCCCCCTTAGATCCTGCACTAGCCTGTATCCCCTCCCCCCACTCTTTTTCACAGGGAAGATGGGACTATTGGCAGTGCTGGACGTCCTGACTAGGATGCCCTGTTGTAGCAAGCACTCTATGACTGGGTACACTCCTAATTCCACCTCTGGCTTCAGAGGATACTGAGGGATTTTTGAAGCTACCCTACCATCTTTTACTTGCACTACTACGGGAGCTACATTCGCCATCAATCCAGTGTCTTGTCCATCTTTGGTCCAGAGGGATCCCGGTATTTGTGAGATCATTTACTCTACCTTGGATGGACACCTGTCTATACCAGCAGAGTGTGACATTAGCCTTTGTGGGGTATCTAACATATCCTGCACTTCCTGAACATGATTCTCGGTTATATCCAAGAAGACACCCTCAGGAGTACAATATATGACACACCCCATTTTACACAATAAATCTCTCCCAAGTAGATTAGTCGGAGCCGATGCAGCTAGCAAAAAGGAATGATTGGTCTGCAAGGGCCCTATCGTAATCTCCGCAGATCTACTCAAAGGGTAGTGTTGCACTACTCCTGTTACTCCCATTGCCGAAATTGTTTTACCCGTGGTTTTCATATCTACCGTTGAATTTAACACTGACCTGGCCGCCCCTGTATCTACAAGAAAAGGTAGTGAACTACCAGCTACATCAACTGTTACCTCAGGTTCACTACCAAGGCTAGCAATGAACTTCACTGGCTGCAGACTACAGGTGTGGCCCAACCCCTATTGTATATTGTGACCCTCCCACAGTGCACTGGTAGCTACAATATGTGAGGGGGGTAACTGAGAATTTTTGAAGGTCTGCCAGTCCCTCCTAGGTGGGTACCTCCTTGTTTCCCCTGCATGCGGCTCATAACTTCTCCTATGCGTTCCCTGATCCCTATCATGTATATTATAATGTGGTTCATATCCTGTTCTAGGGGGTCGATATACCTTATGTGTGCCTTTATAACTACAGTTCCGTGCAAAATGTCCTTCCTTCCGACAGTTATAGCATACTACTAAACGTGACTTACCATCAGGGGTCTGGGGTTTTGGCTGATGCGGTTTGGTTGTAAGGGCATTTATACTTACTGTCATCAGCTTATCCCCCTGTGACTCCCTGTGCTTAATGACGTTCCGATCGTGCTCGATAGCGGACTCTCTTAATGCAGCCACCGAGATACCTCTCCAGTTAGGTAGAGTGGTTTGTACCCTTGTTCTCAATGTTTCTTTTAACCCGTCCATTAATACTGACACAGCTACCTCCCTGTGATGTACATTTTCCTTAATGTCCTCGACCCCAGTGTATCTAGCCATTTCCTGCAGTGCTCGGTGGAAATATTCAGATGCCGTTTCACCTTCTTTTTGTCTTATGGAAGAGATTTTATTCCATTTGACAACAGTAGGGAAATATACTCCTAATTGCAGATTGATTTGTCGTACATTCTCCTGAGTGTACTCATCAGTGAGAGGTACTTCTGTGTCTAATTTACAATCAGTAATGAATTTTGCGGGGTCAATATTGGAAGGTAAACATACTCGTAGCACTGTTCACCAACTTTATTGGTGAACAGTCCCCATTGGGGACTGCGATCACCCTGACAGGATTTAGTTCAATTACATAATTCTGAGTTGACTCCACAATCTGAGGTGCTATTGTCTCTGCATAATGTATGGTACCGTACTAACCTGTGGACACGACCTCACTTATCCCTCCGCTAGGGGGCCTTACAACTGATCTTACTGGTTGGACCGTGCCCACCTGAGTGTTCTGTATGGTGGCTGCTAGAGAGAGTGCCGATATCGTGCTGGGCTCATCTTCTTGCTCGCAATCCTGAGGAAAGTTTAAAATGGGATCCAACTTGCACGGGTTAGCATTAGTACATTTATCAACTATACTCTTATCAGATACCAATATGCCATTGTCTGTAGCCACTTTCTCCCCTACAATATACGGTGGTGGTGGTGCGGTTGCCATCATTTTCCTGCTAGGTTTGGAACCTGCTGCGTGAGCTAGTTCCCTTTGCATATCACCCTCTTGCTGCCATAAATTTAAACAGTTTGTGTGTCTGACCCTTTGCTTTCGGGATTTTATCAGACATATCCTAATCCTTAAATTCTGCAATACCTCTGGTTCAAAACTGCCTACCTTAGGAAATGGTTCCCTATCTTCCGCAGTCATACGTTCCCATTCATTGCAAAAAACTTCTGTGTGTGGTCCATGCTTCTCACACATAATGAACCTCGCCGACCCCCTGGGCCGCGGAATGTCAACCTGAACCCTGGTTGAACGTCCCTTACTTGAGCAACTGGCCCCCATATTTTGCAGGTATTGTCCTTTTGGCTAATCCCACAAAAATAACCAAAATACTCAATATAAGGCAACGGTGAAAGTTCTCCGAGTGCTTTCACCCACTCACGCCCACGTTGGCCAGTACTACCATACACTGTCGATAGCGAAGGCAATGTACCCAACCTAGGGCCCTGTGTAACCTCTATTTACTGGAAGTATCTGGGAATAATTTACCCTTTCCAGTAAATCTAAATTGTTGGAGATTTCCTGAGAGAGACCAGCGAAAAATCCCTAAACCTTTATTATACACAAATCACGCTTGCGTATGCTATAGTTAGCGCTAATGATACCGCGATTTTACGCAAAACTCGTAAAAAGAGTATCACGTTGCGCTAATATTGCACCCACTAACACACGGTCCAATCGCACAGCGTATAGGTACTTGTTACTTAACCGCCGTACGACCAATGGAATCGATTTTTCAGGCTGAGTAACCTCAGCCAGAGCGTATCAAAAACAAGCCTATATGGGTAAACCTCGCTAACCCCCTGGGCTGCGGTACTCTAAACCTCGCTGACCTCTTGGGCCGCGGTACTCTAAACCTCGCTGACCTTCTGGTCTGCTGTACTCTGCTACCTTGCTCCTTTGTACTTCAATCTATATTAACATGAGTCAGCTGCCTCACGCCACCGAGTCTCCACTCACTCAGTGTACCACTTATACGGGATCCCGAATTCCTGGGGTCTACTACGTTCAATGTTACGTTCGCTCACTCACGTTCGCTCACTCAAATACACTTTGGTTTTTCTGTACAGAAAATTAACTTTCATTCAAATAAACAGCCTTAGTACCAGAGGTAATACAGTAAAAAAGGTTTTATTTAAACTAAATCTTGGAAACCGAGCAATTTGTGCTATTGTAGCGTGGCTACTGTTCCGCCCCTAAACTAAGCAATGCTATTGTGTAATTTGTACTTAGCGGTCGTACCCTTACGCACGTTGCGTAAACACGCGACCGTGCGTGTCTTTACGTTGCGCACGCAGTCCCGTACTTTGTCCGAGACACGTGTACAAAGACCGTACGTCCGCAATAGTACAAATCCCACACTTCTATAAATGTAAGCGATATTACCTATAATCGTTTACTTAACACAACACAGTTTCTTTCTGTATAAACCTGTTTAACTAGGCCAGACTGTATTTGTGTTTTACGTTTACTTCCTTATTATTTAGTCTATGTTTTAACTAAATAGCAACAAATTTCTCTGCACAGGTCTAAATGAATCTAATAATCAGTATTTATGGCAACAAAATGACCAGGTATACAAATACAAAGTACAGGTGTATGCTTGTGTTGTGTGCGCATTTGGTGCCAAACAGAAATTCACAGACTTTTAAAATAGCTTTGCGTATTTACTTTACGGGTCCCACCAGCATCCCTACAAACCATGCAGAGCAGACACCATCTAATCAGCAATAAGATAGGGTTTTCCAGTGTATTCTACGGCCAGGAAAAGGTTCACGTAGGATACCTGTCCGCCCTTTGCTGATAGATAAAGCCTGCTTTAACCTGCTAGGCTGCGGGTATGTGGAAAAACCGGACGATGCCCCCAATTGATAATGTCGATATTATCTTAAACCATAAAGCTATACCTTTAAACACACCTTTACCATGGAGCCGCTGCGGCCGCTAGACTTAATATGCACTCTACGTACTTTGTACGCTATTTGCGTACAGAGTCCCGTACCTTGTATGGACTTAGCGTACAAACGCCGTGCTGGGGGTACAAAGTACACACAGCATGCACACACCCAGAGATATACTTTAAACCTTAGTAGTAATGCAATGCAATGATATTACACCTTAAACCTTAAGCAGCAAAGCAATGCAATGATGTTACACCTTAAACCTTATGCAGTTAGGTAATGTAATACACTTTAAACCCTAGCAGGGAAAAGAGGAAACAACACTGATTTGTAGTCACTGGGTTCCGACACCACAGAGTAATATATCTGAAAGGGGGTTAACAATACAAATTATGCACTACAATACAACAGAGTAAATGGCTACAGTCAATGTACATACGTGAGAATATTCGCATGCGCTTCCTGGTCCAGTCCTCCGCTAATCAGGTAGATAGCGTTAAGAGTCTTCTGACCAGCCAGGCAGCAACATGCTTTTTATACACTACTTCCAAAAGCAATACAATGGATACTGTAATCCCTTTGTCCATTGGACACAGGGATGCATCTTTACATTACAGGAGAGGTCATAGGTTGATTTGAAAAGGTGGGCGATGTCTTTCTCAACTGCTCTTGTGGGTGGTCTCCTCTGGATTCCCGCAGCATACATAATATACAGTAAATACAGTTTATATCTATATTCTACTTCTTCACATAACTATACGCAGGAACATGCGATCTTCCTCTAACCAACACCGGAATGTTACCCTTAAAATACCCTACAGCTGGATACCAGACATCACCTTATAACCTTAGTCTGTCCCTTCCTATCATGCAAAGGCGAATCCCTTAGTCCTGGAATCATTTAAACCGTTGATACTTGCTGATATGGTGCAGGGGGGCTATGTGTACAATGTGCACTATTTGGATTAAATATGTAATGTTTTGATAGCCCTCCATGCGCTCACAAACTCCGCCGTAAATACCCATACCACGCGCAGGCCAGCGGGAGCGACCATACGCAAATTGCGGATATGTGCACGCACGGCAGAACAATGTGTGTGTTGTTAGTACGTGATGTGTGTACTGCAATATTTTTCAACTTTGACAATAGTCATAGAGGTAGGAGGGCCCTGCTTGCAAGCTTACAATCTATAGGGAAATAGGCATTGATACACAAGGAAAGGCACTATCTACTGCATATTTGTCCACCGGATTGCAAAGGTTCTATGTGGGCTGCCTGGTACCACATCACAGCAATGATGAACCAGGGTCAGAAGAAAGGGAAAGTGAAGAAAGAGAAAATATGTGGAGGATATGTGTGGACTGTACAGTGGGGGATATAATTGGATAGGAAAGCTTATGAAGGTTGAGTGAGTGGTTCTGGAATGTGATAAGCTAGCCTGAAGAGGTGAGTTTTCAGGGAACGCTTGAAGGTTTGGAGACTAGAGGACAGTCTTATTGTGCATGGGAGGGCATTCCACAGAGTGGGTGCATCCCAAAGAAAGTCCTGCAATCGTGCATGGGAGCGAGTAATGAGTGTGGTTGAGAGACGTAGATCTTGTGAAGAGCGGAAAGGTTGGGTTTGGAGATATTTTGAGATGAGCGAAGAGATGTACATTGGTGTAGTATGGTTAATGGCCTTATGTGTAATTAAAAGTATTTTATATTTAATACGGTTGTTTTGAAAAACCCAAGTAATATATTTTACAAAACTTTGCATCCAGTAATTCCGGGAGGGGTAACATTTTCTCCCTACTTGGGAGCTCTGTTTTAAAAAAGCTGAAAGTTGTAGTTTAACAGCAAATGGAAACTCCCAGGTTAGCAGTTGTTTGGCCTGGACATCAACAACATGCAAAGAATTTCGAAAGCCAAATGAATCTGAAAACATATAGAAATCTGGTGGGTGGATATAATGGAAATAAATAGTATTTATAGAAATGTTTCTGGACTTGAAATTACAATATGATTGCACTTATTTAAATATGTATAATTTAAACTTGATTCATATTCAAAGCAAGATAAACTCAAATTCATTATAAAATATAATGTATTTAAATATACGCATCAATCATAATCTGTGCGAAATATTGAAAGAAAATGGTACAAAACAAAAAGAAACTGATATATTTTGACCACTTTATTGTTTAGTGCGCGAGTTTGCCAAAAACTAACAATTCTTAGTTTAAAGCCAATTACTGTATTAAATGGTGTGACCTCTGTCCACTGCTGCAAAGTACCTTCCTCAAATATATAATTTCCGCTTTTGTTGGCATGAGATAAAGGAAAAACAAAGGCTAGTTAATTGAATGAACTGGTTGTAAGCATAGCCAATAGCTTATAATCAGTTCCTTATTTCCAGCGGGCCACTTGGCTCTTTTTTAATAGTTTATGGGCAATGAAACCGGCTGTGTAGCTGAATTGCTGTTATTATGTTGTATTAGACCCCGGCTGATTGCTTAAACCAGACTTGAGTGTGAAGGTTAGGCATCTATACACAGAATAATTTACTTTCCTTGTTGGCATCATCAAATATTCATTAGCAATCATGTCTGAATGCATTAAGTCATGTCTGCAGATCCACTTTAAAAATAAAATACCCTTTTGTGGAACCCATTGGTTGCTGGAATGTCACATTTGGGCACAAAGGCAATTTTGGGCTTAGCATGAAATGGGGTTAATATTAGAGATGAGCGCCTGAAATTTTTCGGGTTTTGTGTTTTGGTTTTGGGTTCGGTTCCGCGGCCGTGTTTTGGGTTCGACCGCGTTTTGGCAAAACCTCACCGAATTTTTTTTGTCGGATTCGGGTGTGTTTTGGAATCGGGTGGTTTTTTCAAAAAACCCTAAAAAACATCTTAAAACATTGAATTTGGGGGTCATTTTGATCCCATAGTATTATTAACCTCAATAACCATAATTAACACTCATTTTCAGTCTATTCTGAACACCTTACACCTCACAATATTATTTTTAGTCCTAAAATTTGCACCGAGGTCGCTGGATGACTAAGCTCAGCGACCCTAGTGGCCGACACAAACACCGGGCCCATCTAGGAGTGGCACTGCAGTGTCACGCAGGATGTCCCTTCCAAAAAACCCTCCCCAAACAGCACATGACGCAAAGAAAAAAAGAGGCGCAATGAGGTAGCTGTGTGAGTAAGATTAGCGACCCTAGTGGCCGACACAAACACCGGGCCCATCTAGGAGTGGCACTGCAGTGTCACGCAGGATGTCCCTTCCAAAAAACCCTCCCCAAACAGCACATGACGCAAAGAAAAAAAGAGGCGCAATGAGGTAGCTGACTGTGTGAGAAAGATAAGCGACCCTAGTGGCCGACACAAACACCGGGCCCATCTAGGAGTGGCACTGCAGTGTCACGCAGGATGTCCCTTCCAAAAAACCCTCCCCAAACAGCACATGACGCAAAGAAAAAAAGAGGCGCAATGAGGTAGCTGTGTGAGTAAGATTAGCGACCCTAGTGGCCGACACAAACACCTGGCCCATCTAGGAGTGGCACTGCAGTGTCACGCAGGATGTCCCTTCCAAAAAACCCTCCCCAAACAGCACATGACGCAAAGAAAAAAAGAGGCGCAATGAGGTAGCTGACTGTGTGAGAAAGATAAGCGACCCTAGTGGCCGACACAAACACCGGGCCCATCTAGGAGTGGCACTGCAGTGTCACGCAGGATGTCCCTTCCAAAAAACCCTCCCCAAACAGCACATGACGCAAAGAAAAAAAGAGGCGCAATGAGGTAGCTGACTGTGTGAGAAAGATAAGCGACCCTAGTGGCCGACACAAACACCGGGCCCATCTAGGAGTGGCACTGCAGTGTCACGCAGGATGTCCCTTCCAAAAAACCCTCCCCAAACAGCACATGACGCAAAGAAAAATAAAAGAAAAAAGAGGTGCAAGATGGAATTGTCCTTGGGCCCTTCCCACCCACCCTTATGTTGTATAAACAAAACAGGACATGCACACTTTAACCAACCCATCATTTCAGTGACAGGGTCTGCCACACGACTGTGACTGAAATGACGGGTTGGTTTGGACCCCCACCAAAAAAGAAGCAATTAATCTCTCCTTGCACAAACTGGCTCTACAGAGGCAAGATGTCCACCTCATCATCATCCTCCGATATATCACCGTGTACATCCCCCTCCTCACAGATTATCAATTCGTCCCCACTGGAATCCACCATGTCAGCTCCCTGTGTACTTTGTGGAGGCAATTGCTGCTGGTCAATGTCTCCGCGGAGGAATTGATTATAATTCATTTTAATGAACATCATCTTCTCCACATTTTCTGGATGTAACCTCGTACGCCGATTGCTGACAAGGTGAGCGGCGGCACTAAACACTCTTTCGGAGTACACACTTGTGGGAGGGCAACTTAGGTAGAATAAAGCCAGTTTGTGCAAGGGCCTCCAAATTGCCTCTTTTTCCTGCCAGTATAAGTACGGACTGTGTGACGTGCCTACTTGGATGCGGTCACTCATATAATCCTCCACCATTCTATCAATGGTGAGAGAATCATATGCAGTGACAGTAGACGACATGTCCGTAATGGTTGTCAGGTCCTTCAGTCCGGACCAGATGTCAGCATCAGCAGTCGCTCCAGACTGCCCTGCATCACCGCCAGCGGGTGGGCTCGGAATTCGGATTTGGGATTTCGAAGAATGCACAGTTCTTTGCTGTGCTGCTTTTGCCAGCTTGAGTCTTTTCATTTTTCTAGCGAGAGGCTGAGTGCTTCCATCCTCATGTGAAGCTGAACCACTAGCCATGAACATAGGCCAGGGCCTCAGCCGTTCCTTGCCACTCCGTGTGGTAAATGGCATATTGGCAAGTTTACGCTTCTCCTCCGACAATTTTATTTTAGGTTTTGGAGTCCTTTTTTTTCTGATATTTGGTGTTTTGGATTTGACATGCTCTGTACTATGACATTGGGCATCGGCCTTGGCAGACGACGTTGCTGGCATTTCATCGTCTCGGCCATGACTAGTGGCAGCAGCTTCAGCACGAGGTGGAAGTGGATCTTGATCTTTCCCTAATTTTGGAACCTCAACTTTTTTGTTCTCCATATTTTATAGGCAGAACTAAAAGGCACCTCAGGTAAACAATGGAGATGGATGGATTGGATACTAGTATACAATTATGGACGGACTGCCACGGTTAGGTGGTATAAAAAAACCACGGTTAGGTGGTATATAATACAATTATGGATGGACGGACTGCGTGACGAGTTCCGACACAGAGGTAGCCACAGCCGTGAACTACCGCACTGTACACTGGTTGATAAAGAGATAGTAGTATACTCGTAACAACTAGTATGACACTATGACGACGGTATAAAGAATGAAAAAAAAACCACGGTTAGGTGGTATATATTATAATAATAATACAATTATGGATGGACGGACTGCCTGCCGACTGCCGACACAGAGGTAGCCACAGCCGTGAACTACCGCACTGTACACTGGTTGATAAAGAGATAGTAGTATACTCGTAACAACTAGTATGACACTATGACGACGGTATAAAGAATGAAAAAAAAACCACGGTTAGGTGGTATATATAATAATAATAATACAATTATGGATGGACGGACTGCCTGCCGAGTTCCGACACAGAGGTAGCCACAGCCGTGAACTACCGCACTGTACACTGGTTGATAAAGAGATAGTAGTATACTCGTAACAACTAGTATGACACTATGACGACGGTATAAAGAATGAAAAAAAAACCACGGTTAGGTGGTATATATTATAATAATAATACAATTATGGATGGACGGACTGCCTGCCGACTGCCGACACAGAGGTAGCCACAGCCGTGAACTACCGCACTGTACACTGGTTGATAAAGAGATAGTAGTATACTCGTAACAACTAGTATGACACTATGACGACGGTATAAAGAAAGAAAAAAAAATACCACAGTTAGGTGGTATATATTATAATAATAATACAATTATGGATGGACGGACTGCCTGCCGACTTCCGACACAGAGGTAGCCACAGCCGTGAACTACCGCACTGTACACTGGTTGATAAAGAGATAGTAGTATACTCGTAACAACTAGTATGACACTATGACGGTATAAAGAATGAAAAAAAAACCACGGTTAGGTGGTATATATTATAATAATAATACAATTATGGATGGACGGACTGCCTGCCGACTGCCGACACAGAGGTAGCCACAGCCGTGAACTACCGCACTGTACACTGGTTGATAAAGAGATAGTAGTATACTCGTAACAACTAGTATGACACTATGACGACGGTATAAAGAAAGAAAAAAAAATACCACGGTTAGGTGGTATATATTGTAATACAATTATGGATGGACGGACTGCCTGCCGAGTTCCGACTGCCGACACAGAGGTAGCCACAGCCGTGAACTACCGCACTGTACTGTGTCTGCTGCTAATATAGACTGGTTGATAAAGAGATAGTATACAATACATACAACAATATACTACTATACTGGTGGTCAGGCACTGGTCACCACTAGTCACACTGGCAGTGGCACTCCTGCAGCAAAAGTGTGCACTGTTTAATTTTAAATTAATATAATATTATGTACTCCTGGGGGCTCCTGCTATAACAACCTGCAGTGCTCCCCAGTCTCCCCCACAATTATTATAAGCTTTGCCTTTTATACATTGATGTGCAGCACACTGGGCTGAGCTGAGTGCACACAGACTGAGTCACACTGTGTGACTGGCTGCTGCTGTGTATCGTTTTTTTTCAGGCAGAGAACGGATATAGCAGAGAACGGATATATTATATTAAAATAAATAAAAGTTAACTAACAACAACTGCACTGGTCACTGTGGTAAACTCTGTCTGACTCTGCACAATCTCTCTCTCTCTTCTAATCTAATTTCTAATGGAGAGGACGCCAGCCACGTCCTCTCCCTATCAATCTCAATGCACGTGTGAAAATGGCGGCGACGCGCGGCTCCTTATATAGAATCCGAGTCTCGCGAGAATCCGACAGCGTCATGATGACGTTCGGGCGCGCTCGGGTTAACCGAGCAAGGCGGGAGGATCCGAGTCTGCTCGGACCCGTGAAAAAAACATGAAGTTCGTGCGGGTTCGGTTTCAGAGAAACCGAACCCGCTCATCTCTAGTTAATATACGAGGAAAATAAAATGATGGTACATTTCGAGAAGCAGCATTCTTGGAGAACAAATAATGAGTAGGTAGGACACAGTAGTGTTTAAATCTGATTGATGTTTAATGGAACAAATCCCACTCTATGACAATGAAGGGGATTTGGGCACACGTGTTTGTAAAAATGTGTTTTAATATAACGTTTAACGTCTTTTTTTAGCTGAAGAAATTTTATTAGAGAAGGTTTTCAATACAGAGCATACACAACAATTTGAAAACAAATAAAGCCAATAACACAGTGGTAGTACGTAGAGATGAGCGGGTTCGGTTTCTCTGAATCCGAACCCGCCAGAACTTCATGTTTTTTTTTCACGGGTCCGAGCGACTCGGATCTTCCCGCCTTGCTCGGTTAACCCGAGCGCGCCCGAACGTCATCATGACGCTGTCGGATTCTCGCGAGGCTCGGATTCTATCGCGAGACTCGGATTCTATATAAGGAGCCGCGCGTCGCCGCCATTTTCACACGTGCATTGAGATTGATAGGGAGAGGACGTGGCTGGCGTCCTCTCCGTTTAGAATTAGAATAGATTAGAGAGACACTTGATTTACTAATTTTGGGGAGCATTAGGAGTACTCAGTAGTGTACAGTGCAGAGTTTTGCTGATAGTGACCAGTGACCACCACTTTTATTTATAATCCGTTCTCTGCCTGAAAAAAGCGATACACAGCACACAGTGACTCAGTCACATACCATATCTGTGTGCACTGCTCAGGCTCAGGCCAGTGTGCTGCATCATCTATATATATTATATATCTGTCTGACTGCTCAGCTCACACAGCTTATAATTGTGGGGGAGACTGGGGAGCACTACTGCAGTGCCAGTTATAGGTTATAGCAGGAGCCAGGAGTACATAATATTATATTAAAATTAAACAGTGCACACTTTTGCTGCAGGAGTGCCACTGCCAGTGTGACTAGTGACCAGTGACCTGACCACCAGTATATAATATTAGTAGTATACTATCTCTTTATCAACCAGTCTATATTAGCAGCAGACACAGTACAGTGCGGTAGTTCACGGCTGTGGCTACCTCTGTGTCGGCACTCGGCAGCCCGTCCATAATTGTATATACCAGTGACCTAACCGTGGTTTTTTTTTCTTTCTTTATACATACATACTAGTTACGAGTATACTATCTCTTTATCAACCAGTCTATATATTAGCAGCAGACACAGTACAGTGCGGTAGTTCACGGCTGTGGCTACCTCTGTGTCGGCACTCGGCAGCCCGTCCATAATTGTATATACCACCTAACCGTGGTTTTTTTTTCTTTCTTTATACATACATACTAGTTACGAGTATACTATCTCTTTATCAACCAGTCTATATATTAGCAGCAGACACAGTACAGTGCGGTAGTTCACGGCTGTGGCTACCTCTGTGTCGGCACTCGGCAGCCCGTCCATAATTGTATATACCACCTAACCGTGGTTTTTTTTTCTTTCTTTATACATACATACTAGTTACGAGTATACTATCTCTTTATCAACCAGTCTATATATTAGCAGCAGACACAGTACAGTGCGGTAGTTCACGGCTGTGGCTACCTCTGTGTCGGCACTCGGCAGCCCGTCCATAATTGTATATACCACCTAACCGTGGTTTTTTTTTCTTTCTTTATACATACATACTAGTTACGAGTATACTATCTCTTTATCAACCAGTCTATATATTAGCAGCAGACACAGTACAGTGCGGTAGTTCACGGCTGTGGCTACCTCTGTGTCGGCACTCGGCAGCCCGTCCATAATTGTATGTACCACCTAACCGTGGTTTTTTTTTCTTTCTTTATACATACATACTAGTTACGAGTATACTATCTCTTTATCAACCAGTCTATATATTAGCAGCAGACACAGTACAGTGCGGTAGTTCACGGCTGTGGCTACCTCTGTGTCGGCACTCGGCAGCCCGTCCATAATTGTATATACCACATAACCGTGGTTTTTTTTTCTTTCTTTATACATACATACTAGTTACGAGTATACTATCTCTTTATCAACCAGTCTATATATTAGCAGCAGACACAGTACAGTGCGGTAGTTCACGGCTGTGGCTACCTCTGTGTCGGCACTCGGCAGCCCGTCCATAATTGTATATACCACCTAACCGTGGTTTTTTTTTCTTTCTTTATACATACATACTAGTTACGAGTATACTATCTCTTTATCAACCAGTCTATATATTAGCAGCAGACACAGTACAGTGCGGTAGTTCACGGCTGTGGCTACCTCTGTGTCGGCACTCGGCAGCCCGTCCATAATTGTATATACCACCTAACCGTGGTTTTTTTTTCTTTCTTTATACATACATACTAGTTACGAGTATACTATCTCTTTATCAACCAGTCTATATATTAGCAGCAGACACAGTACAGTGCGGTAGTTCACGGCTGTGGCTACCTCTGTGTCGGCACTCGGCAGCCCGTCCATAATTGTATATACCACCTAACCGTGGTTTTTTTTTCTTTCTTTATACATACATACTAGTTACGAGTATACTATCTCTTTATCAACCAGTCTATATATTAGCAGCAGACACAGTACAGTGCGGTAGTTCACGGCTGTGGCTACCTCTGTGTCGGCACTCGGCAGCCCGTCCATAATTGTATATACCACCTAACCGTGGTTTTTTTTTCTTTCTTTATACATACATACTAGTTACGAGTATACTATCTCTTTATCAACCAGTCTATATATTAGCAGCAGACACAGTACAGTGCGGTAGTTCACGGCTGTGGCTACCTCTGTGTCGGCACTCGGCAGCCCGTCCATAATTGTATATACCACCTAACCGTGGTTTTTTTTTCTTTCTTTATACATACATACTAGTTACGAGTATACTATCTCTTTATCAACCAGTCTATATATTAGCAGCAGACACAGTACAGTGCGGTAGTTCACGGCTGTGGCTACCTCTGTGTCGGCACTCGGCAGCCCGTCCATAATTGTATACTAGTATCCAATCCATCCATCTCCATTGTTTACCTGAGGTGCCTTTTAGTTGTGCCTATTAAAATATGGAGAACAAAAATGTTGAGGTTCCAAAATTAGGGAAAGATCAAGATCCACTTCCACCTCGTGCTGAAGCTGCTGCCACTAGTCATGGCCGAGACGATGAAATGCCAGCAACGTCGTCTGCCAAGGCCGATGCCCAATGGCATAGTACAGAGCATGTCAAAACCAAAACACCAAATATCAGTAAAAAAAGGACTCCAAAACCTAAAATAAAATTGTCGGAGGAGAAGCGTAAACTTGCCAATATGCCATTTACCACACGGAGTGGCAAGGAACGGCTGAGGCCCTGGCCTATGTTCATGGCTAGTGGTTCAGCTTCACATGAGGATGGAAGCACTCAGCCTCTCGCTAGAAAACTGAAAAGACTCAAGCTGGCAAAAGCACCGCAAAGAACTGTGCGTTCTTTGAAATCCCAAATCCACAAGGAGAGTCCAATTGTGTCGGTTGCGATGCCTGACCTTCCCAACACTGGACGTGAAGAGCATGCCCCTTCCACCATTTGCACGCCCCCTGCAAGTGCTGGAAGGAGCACCCGCAGTCCAGTTCCTGATAGTCAGATTGAAGATGTCAGTGTTGAAGTACACCAGGATGAGGAGGATATGGGTGTTGCTGGCGCTGGGGAGGAAATTGACCAGGAGGATTCTGATGGTGAGGTGGTTTGTTTAAGTCAGGCACCCGGGGAGACACCTGTTGTCCGTGGGAGGAATATGGCCGTTGACATGCCAGGTGAAAATACCAAAAAAATCAGCTCTTCGGTGTGGAGGTATTTCACCAGAAATGCGGACAACAGGTGTCAAGCCGTGTGTTCCCTTTGTCAAGCTGTAATAAGTAGGGGTAAGGACGTTAACCACCTCGGAACATCCTCCCTTATACGTCACCTGCAGCGCATTCATAATAAGTCAGTGACAAGTTCAAAAACTTTGGGCGACAGCGGAAGCAGTCCACTGACCAGTAAATCCCTTCCTCTTGTAACCAAGCTCACGCAAACCACCCCACCAACTCCCTCAGTGTCAATTTCCTCCTTCCCCAGGAATGCCAATAGTCCTGCAGGCCATGTCACTGGCAATTCTGACGAGTCCTCTCCTGCCTGGGATTCCTCCGATGCATCCTTGCGTGTAATGCCTACTGCTGCTGGCGCTGCTGTTGTTGCCGCTGGGAGTCGATGGTCATCCCAGAGGGGAAGTCGTAAGCCCACTTGTACTACTTCCAGTAAGCAATTGACTGTTCAACAGTCCTTTGCGAGGAAGATGAAATATCACAGCAGTCATCCTACTGCAAAGCGGATAACTGAGTCCTTGACAACTATGTTGGTGTTAGACGTGCGTCCGGTATCCGCCGTTAGTTCACAGGGAACTAGACAATTTATTGAGGCAGTGTGCCCCCGTTACCAAATACCATCTAGGTTCCACTTCTCTAGGCAGGCGATACCGAGAATGTACACGGACGTCAGAAAAAGACTCACCAGTGTCCTAAAAAATGCAGTTGTACCCAATGTCCACTTAACCACGGACATGTGGACAAGTGGAGCAGGGCAGGGTCAGGACTATATGACTGTGACAGCCCACTGGGTAGATGTATGGACTCCCGCCGCAAGAACAGCAGCGGCGGCACCAGTAGCAGCATCTCGCAAACGCCAACTCTTTCCTAGGCAGGCTACGCTTTGTATCACCGCTTTCCAGAATACGCACACAGCTGAAAACCTCTTACGGCAACTGAGGAAGATCATCGCGGAATGGCTTACCCCAATTGGACTCTCCTGTGGATTTGTGGCATCGGACAACGCCAGCAATATTGTGTGTGCATTAAATATGGGCAAATTCCAGCACGTCCCATGTTTTGCACATACCTTGAATTTGGTGGTGCAGAATTTTTTAAAAAACGACAGGGGCGTGCAAGAGATGCTGTCGGTGGCCAGAAAAATTGCGGGACACTTTCGGCGTACAGGCACCACGTACAGAAGACTGGAGCACCACCAAAAACTACTGAACCTGCCCTGCCATCATCTGAAGCAAGAAGTGGTAACGAGGTGGAATTCAACCCTCTATATGCTTCAGAGGTTGGAGGAGCAGCAAAAGGCCATTCAAGCCTATACAATTGAGCACGATATAGTAGGTGGAATGCACCTGTCTCAAGTGCAGTGGAGAATGATTTCAACGTTGTGCAAGGTTCTGATGCCCTTTGAACTTGCCACACGTGAAGTCAGTTCAGACACTGCCAGCCTGAGTCAGGTCATTCCCCTCATCAGGCTTTTGCAGAAGAAGCTGGAGGCATTGAAGAAGGAGCTAAAAGGGAGCGATTCCGCTAGGCATGTGGGACTTGTGGATGCAGCCCTTAATTCGCTTAACAAGGATTCACGGGTGGTCAATCTGTTGAAATCAGAGCACTACATTTTGGCCACCGTGCTCGATCCTAGATTTAAAGCCTACCTTGGATCTCTCTTTCCGGCAGACACAGGTCTGCTGGGGTTGAAAGACCTGCTGGTGACAAAATTGTCAAGTCAAGCGGAACGCGACCTGTCAACATCTCCTCCTTCACATTCTCCCGCAACTGGGGGTGCGAGGAAAAGGCTCAGAATTCCGAGCCCACCCGCTGGCGGTGATGCAGGGCAGTCTGGAGCGACTGCTGATGCTGACATCTGGTCCGGACTGAAGGACCTGACAACGATTACGGACATGTCGTCTACTGTCACTGCATATGATTCTCTCAACATTGATAGAATGGTGGAGGATTATATGAGTGACCGCATCCAAGTAGGCACGTCACACAGTCCGTACTTATACTGGCAGGAAAAAGAGGCAATTTGGAGGCCCTTGCACAAACTGGCTTTATTCTACCTAAGTTGCCCTCCCACAAGTGTGTACTCCGAAAGAGTGTTTAGTGCCGCCGCTCACCTTGTCAGCAATCGGCGTACGAGGTTACATCCAGAAAATGTGGAGAAGATGATGTTCATTAAAATGAATTATAATCAATTCCTCCGCGGAGACATTGACCAGCAGCAATTGCCTCCACAAAGTACACAGGGAGCTGAGATGGTGGATTCCAGTGGGGACGAATTGATAATCTGTGAGGAGGGGGATGTACACGGTGATATATCGGAGGGTGAAGATGAGGTGGACATCTTGCCTCTGTAGAGCCAGTTTGTGCAAGGAGAGATTAATTGCTTCTTTTTTGGGGGGGGTCCAAACCAACCCGTCATATCAGTCACAGTCGTGTGGCAGACCCTGTCACTGAAATGATGGGTTGGTTAAAGTGTGCATGTCCTGTTTTGTTTATACAACATAAGGGTGGGTGGGAGGGCCCAAGGACAATTCCATCTTGCACCTCTTTTTTCTTTTCTTTTTCTTTGCATCATGTGCTGATTGGGGAGGGTTTTTTGGAAGGGACATCCTGCGTGACACTGCAGTGCCACTCCTAGATGGGCCCGGTGTTTGTGTCGGCCACTAGGGTCGCTAATCTTACTCACACAGTCAGCTACCTCATTGCGCCTCTTTTTTTCTTTGCGTCATGTGCTGTTTGGGGAGGGTTTTTTGGAAGGGACATCCTGCGTGACACTGCAGTGCCACTCCTAGATGGGCCCGGTGTTTGTGTCGGCCACTAGGGTCGCTAATCTTACTCACACAGTCAGCTACCTCATTGCGCCTCTTTTTTTCTTTGCGTCATGTGCTGTTTGGGGAGGGTTTTTTGGAAGGGACATCCTGCGTGACACTGCAGTGCCACTCCTAGATGGGCCCGGTGTTTGTGTCGGCCACTAGGGTCGCTAATCTTACTCACACAGTCAGCTACCTCATTGCGCCTCTTTTTTTCTTTGCGTCATCTGCTGTTTGGGGAGGGTTTTTTGGAAGGGACATCCTGCGTGACACTGCAGTGCCACTCCTAGATGTGCCCGGTGTTTGTGTCGGCCACTAGGGTCGCTAATCTTACTCACACAGCTACCTCATTGCGCCTCTTTTTTTCTTTGCGTCATGTGCTGTTTGGGGAGGTTTTTTTGGAAGGGCCATCCTGCGTGACACTGCAGTGCCACTCCTAGATGGGCCCGGTGTTTGTGTCAGCCACTAGGGTCGCTAATCTTACTCACACTGCTACCTCATTGCGCCTCTTTTTTTCTTTGCGTCATGTGCTGTTTGGGGAGGGTTTTTTGGAAGGGACATCCTGCGTGACACTGCAGTGCCACTCCTAGATGGGCCCGGTGTTTGTGTCGGCCACTAGGGTCGCTAATCTTACTCACACAGTCAGCTACCTCATTGCGCCTCTTTTTTTCTTTGCGTCATGTGCTGTTTGGGGAGGGTTTTTTGGAAGGGCCATCCTGCGTGACACTGCAGTGCCACTCCTAGATGGGCCCGGTGTTTGTGTCGGCCACTAGGGTCGCTAATCTTACTCACACAGCTACCTCATTGCGCCTCTTTTTTTCTTTGCGTCATGTGCTGTTTGGGGAGGGTTTTTTGGAAGGGCCATCCTGCGTGACACTGCAGTGCCACTCCTAGATGGGCCCGGTGTTTGTGTCGGCCACTAGGGTCGCTAATCTTACTCACACAGCTACCTCATTGCGCCTCTTTTTTTCTTTGCGTCATGTGCTGTTTGGGGAGGGTTTTTTGGAAGGGACATCCTGCGTGACACTGCAGTGCCACTCCTAGATGGGCCCGGTGTTTGTGTCGGCCACTAGGGTCGCTTATCTTACTCACACAGCGACCTCGGTGCAAATTTTAGGACTAAAAATAATATTGTGAGGTGTGAGGTATTCAGAATAGACTGAAAATGAGTGTAAATTATGGTTTTTGAGGTTAATAATACTTTGGGATCAAAATGACCCCCAAATTCTATGATTTAAGCTGTTTTTTTAGTGTTTTTGGAAAAAAACACCCGAATCCAAAACACACCCGAATCCGACAAAAAAAATTCGGTGAGGTTTTGCCAAAACGCGTTTGAACCCAAAACACGGCCGCGGAACCGAACCCAAAACCAAAACACAAAACCCGAAAAATTTCAGGCGCTCATCTCTAGTAGTACGTCTGTAAACCATGATACAGGGTAACAAAGTAACAATACTAAAAAGCATAAAAATCCGAAACAAAAGGAGAATAGGGGAAAGGAGGAAGAGAGAAGATAGAGAAAGAGAGAAACACAAAATAGGAAAGATGCTGACAGTCAGTATTCCAGGGAAAATGTAGAGAACCTGCGCATATATATGTATAACCTGAACTAAACAGTGGGTAGATACTTAGAAAAAACAGAAAAGGCTCATGTGTATGATCTATCCTTTGACAATTAGCCCTACCCGGGCTATGTCAAGAGGGCTCGGCCTCAGCATTTTACAGGTTCATAGCAACAGAAAAGTAAAACAGTCACACAATACAAGACAATCTATTTCGGGGAGCAATAAAGGAGGAATAATAATCAAACCAAGGCAACCATTTGAGTAGAGGGGATTGAGGAGCTAAGGAATATTTAACACTCATAGTTTCCATTTCAAAATTGCGCTGGATTGACGCTATAATTTTGGACAAACGCGGTGGGTCTGTTCTTTTCTAATATTGAGAAATGGCGGCCCTAGTGGCTATGAGAATATGGCCTATAACATAAGAGTGTTCAGAGGGTACAGAGGGAGGGAAATAATGTAAAAAAAACAATCTCAGGACGGGGAGGGAGGAGCACCTTTGTGACCTTTTCAATTAGTCCAAAAACCTCCGTCCAAAGTGGCCTAATAATCGGGCATGTCCAAAATATATGTATTAATGTACCCTCCAACCCACAATGTCTCCATCAGAATTTAGAGGAATCAGGCCAGATCCTATGGAGTTTATCTGGTGTGTGATAAAGGCCATGGATATTAAATTCTGTCTCCCAACGCACTTGAATATGTAATTTCACATCATTGCACGGAGAGAGGAGAGTGACATACCACTGAGATATACCGCCTTTGTGGTGTATGGAGGAGAAGTTACCCAAGATATATGGAGGGGGAGTAGGGGAGGAGAGAGGATCAGGTATATTCGCCATTATCCAATGTCGAATGCGTAGATATTTATAAAAGTCCTTTGACGGTATCGAATGTTGGGATTGTAGCTGTTGGAAAGTTTTAAGCCCTGAATTATCGTATAAGTCCTTGACCAGCTGTATGCCAATCTCCCGCCAGTTCCGCAAAGAAAGATCTGGGAGCAGTTTAGAAATCGCTAAAAGGGATAGGCGTGAGGAGGGCAGCGGGCAGTCGCCCAAATTAGTAACCAATCTGTCCCAAACTTTAAGAGAATTAGTTACACTCCTCATAAGTTTAGCAGAAGGGGGCCTATGTGAAGGTTTGACCCAAATTAAGTCTGGAAGAGGAAAATCAGAGCACATATGTCTTTCAATATCTACCCAGGGTTTTACGGACTCTGTCCGGAGCCAGTCCTTCAACTGATCAAGGAGACACGCATGCTGGTAAAATTCAAGATTAGGGAAAGCAAGACCGCCGCTACCTTTGGATCTAAACAAGCGAGTTCTAGCTATCCTGGGTTTTTTACCCTTCCAAATAAAAGTAGACATGACAGAGTAGAATTTGTTAAGGAGAGCAAGCGGGACTAAGTAAGGTATGGCTCTAAACAGGTAAAGAATTTTAGGGAGGAGCATAATTTTAATCGATGAAAGTCGTCCTAACCAAGAAATTTCATAATTCGTCCACTGTTTAGTGAGGATTTTGAACTGGTCTAAGAGAGGGAGGTAGTTACAATCCACCGCGGAATGAGATCTGGAGGGGATCCTGATCCCAAGATATTGAAGGGAAGAGTCTTGCCAGGCATAAGGATATGTAGATTGTAGGGATTGGAGTGGGATCGGATCGATATCGAAGGCTAGCGCCTCTGTTTTAGCCGTGTTCAGTTTGTAGTAGGAGACTTCGGAGTAAGTCTGAAGAATATCGTGGATAGCTGGGAGAGAGGAAGCGGGACTAAGTAAAGTATGGCTCTAAACAGGTAAAGAATTTTAGGGAGGAGCATCATTTTAATCGATGAAAGTCGTCCTAACCAAGAAATTTCATAATTCGTCCACTGTTTAGTGAGGATTTTGAACTGGTCTAAGAGAGGGAGGTAGTTACAATCCACCGCGGAATGAGATCTGGAGGGGATCCTGATCCCAAGATATTGAAGGGAAGAGTCTTGCCAGGCATAAGGATATGTAGATTGTAGGGATTGGAGTGGGATCGGATCGATATCGAAGGCTAGCGCCTCTGTTTTAGCCGTGTTCAGTTTGTAGTAAGAGACTTCGGAGTAAGTCTGAAGAATATCGTGGATAGCTGGGAGAGAGGATTCAGGTTTAGTTACAAACAGCAGGACGTCATCTGCAAACAGGCAAGTCTTATGCTGTGTGGGACCTATATAAACTCCACTAACAAGGGTAGAAGACCTAATTTTCTCTGCCAAAGGTTCTATTGCTAGGATGAAAATTAATGGCGACAGTGGGCATCCCTGGCGAGTGCCGTTGGTGATGGGGAAAAGATCGGATAGAAACCCATTACTAAAAATGCGCGCTGAGGGATGTGTGTATAGACGTAGAACATTTTGTAAAAATTGTCCCGCGAACCCAAATCTGGCAAGAACTTCAGACATGTATAACCAATGAATCCTGTCGAAAGCTTTCTCCGCGTCAAGAGAGAGCAGTAGTAGGGGCTCCCGAAGTGTGGATTGAGCTTCTAGAAGGGAGAATACTCTCCTAGTATTATCAGGGGCTTGGCGACCGATAGTGAAACCCACTTGATCTTGATGTATCAAAGTGGGGATCAACGGATTCAGTCTATTTGCAAGCAGTTTGGCAAACAGCTTAATATCTGTGTTTAAAAGTGCTATTGGTCTATAATTTGCGCAGAGAGACGGGTTCTTGCCAGGCTTGAGAATTGTTATCACCTGTGCCTCTAACATTTCTCCAGGGAAAGGGTTAGAGGAGGCGTCATTGTACAAATTAAGAAGAAGTGGGGAGAGTGAATCTTGGAAGGTAATATAAAAGAGATTAATAAACCCATCTGGGCCGGGGGGCTTGTCCTTTTTGAGAGCTTTCAGAGAGGCCTGGATTTCGCTCTCAGTCCAGGGTGTGCAAAGTGTGGAAGCATCATCGGGGGAAATGGAAGGCAAATTCATGGAATCCTGGAAAGACCGTATAAGCTGCAAGGAAGGTTGAGGAGTAAGGGAGTCATGTTTGAGGTTGTATAGTTTTCTATAGTAAGAAGCAAATTGGTTTGCAATATCTTTAGGGTTCAGGGACAGCGATCCATCCGGGTTAGTCAAATTTTTAATTCTATTGATAAGATTTTTCCCTCTAAGTTTCTGCGCCAATAATTTACCAGCCCTATTGCCTAATGTGTAATATTTTTGGTTTAGGTTGGAGACTGCTCTTTGTACGTGCAAAAGGTACAGACTGTTCAGTTTCCTCTTCGTTTCAGTCAGAGACGTGAGAATGAGATCGTCTGCAGGGGACTGTTTATGTTTAGTTTCTAAAGTCGTCACCTCCAACTCATAGGCCAACTGGACTTCCCGGTCACGGCGCGCTATATGTGCTGAAGCATGGATAGTTGCACCTCTCTGGACTGCCTTAAGGGCACACCAATGATTAGAAATAGAGGTATCAGCAGGACTATTGGTGGCCAGATAAGACGACAAGGCCTCTCGTAATATAGAGACTCCATCCTCATCTTTCAAAATGTAATCCCGCAACCTCCAAGGGCGTGGAGGAGGGGTAGACGATTTGTATGACCAAGACCAAATTAAAGGTGCATGATCTCACCACGAAATCTGCAAAATTTTAACGGTAGGGATCGATTGTAATGTCCATTTATCCGTCAGGAGCAAATCGATCCTAGAATAGGATCTGTGCACTGCCGAATAAAATGTGTAGTCTCTGGCACCAATATTCCTGACTCTCCAAGCGTCATATAGATCGAATTCAGTCAGTAAGTGTGAGAAGGAGGAGGCTAGCGATTTGGCTGCATTGGCAGATTGTTTATCAAGTTTCGAGGATTTGTCTAGATTAGGGTCAGGAGCCAAATTAAAGTCACCCATAAGAAAAGTCGCACCTTTCCTAACACTATACAACTTTTGAAAAAAGTATTTCAGGAACCGGGGTTGATTGGAATTAGGGGCATAAAGGGAAACTAAAGTGACATACCTAGTTCGCAATTTCCCCACTAGAATCAGATATCTGCCATTGCCATCCACCCACTTACCCTCCAATTGGAAAGAGCACGATTTATGGAAAAGAATAGCCACTCCATTCCTTTTAAACGGACCGCAAGAGACATAGTGAACTGGGTAATTGGTATTGGAAAACTGTGGGGGAGAGTGCAATGGAAAGTGGGATTCCTGTATAGCCACTACATCCGCCTTGTGATCAGCAAAATATTTCAGAGCCAAACGCCTCTTGTGGGGTGAATTGAGCCCTTTGACATTAAGACTTAAAAAAGTGGCCATGGGGGAGGGTATGACAGAGTGGTACACAGCACAGCGAAAAGCATCAGTAACAGTCGTGTCAAAATGTAATACATATCGGCATAGCCCTCCAAGAAAAAAGAAGCAAAGTCAGCATCAGTAAAGAAAAGAACATAAGAAGAGAAAACAGAACAAAAAATAAAACAGGGAAAAAAACAGAAATAGCATCCATAAAGGAGCTAGAGGTCCCGTCACACGGGTATCGTGACGGGCAAATACGGGTGGGTGGCGTGTCGGCCAAAAATACCCACCATCGCTTCCAAACCAGAGCATACTTAGCAGGTAATTATCAATCACAAAAATAAAATAAAAAATAAGCAAGGTCATCCTAAAATGAGAAGAAATGGACATTTGCTATATAATTAAAACAAGAACAGTTCTACCTCAACCTAAGATTAACGAAAACATTGGAACATCAGGTGAATAGCAAAGCCTATAGGGTAATAATCACGTAAACACAGATAAACCTGTAAAGAAAAAAAGCGAAATAATAGCTATCTTATGGATAGCCCAAGGTAAGCTTCAGCCCGGAGCCAATGTCCAGTCTTGGGCAATTCGTTTCGGTGATGTAGCGGGGGGAGCATGTTGTATATCAAGAAGGATGTCCCATTTTTTCAGGATTTTAGGCCCATCCTCAGGGGTGTTGATGACAGTGGTAGTACCATTACGTAGCACTATCAACTTAGTAGGGAATCCCCACTTATATTGGACTGTAGCTTTCCGTAAGGCTGATGTAATAGCGGAAAATGAACGCCTTTTAGCCAGAGTCGCTGGTGACAGGTCCGGGAAAAGTTGAAGAGAATCCAGACAAGTCGCCATAGGTGAAGAGGGCATTGCTGCACGCAAGATCTTCTCCTTAATGTGGAAAAAGTGAACCCTGAGAAGGGTGTCCCGGGGGGCCTGAGCAGGTGCTTGTCTAGACTTTGGGAGTCTATGAATCCTGTCGATCAGAAGATCAGGTAGCGGAGCATCAGGTAACAATTTATGGAAAAGATCGGTGGCGTAGCCATATAGGTCAGCATTAGAAACAGCATCAGGGATGCCTCTTATTTTGATGTTATTCCTACGTGAGCGGTCCTCTAAATCCGTAGTTTTGTCGCAGATGTAGGAGACTTCCTCTAGGAGAGAGTCATGTGCGGTGATCAGATCATTGTGCGATGCGACCAGCTCCTCCATCTTATGCTCAATATGGTCCGTCCTGTCACCAATTTCAGAGATGTCAGAGCGAAGAGCTTGAATGTTAGATCTAAGCTCGGCCGAAATGTCAGACTTGAAAGAGGCTAACAAAGAATGGATAGAACGTAGCGTGACCGGACCATCCAGAGAATCCATATCAACTTGTGCGGCGTTAGCCGGGTTGCATAGCTTTGATGAAGTTGTTTGAGACGGTTGAGCCAGAGTCGGCGAGGGAAGGGATGGGCGGGGCTTGTTACCGGAGGAGGAGGACCCAAAGAAATTCACTTGCGGAGCAGATTTAGACCCCTTCGTCTTCTTTGGAGGCATATCGAGATGCCCCGAGGGAGATTAGTAGATCATACAGGTGAAGAGAGGATGACCGTTGCAAATGGTTACTCAGGCAGGAAGCGACGGTGAGGTAGACATGGTGTTAGAAGGACATATCCTCACGGTGAAGTCGCATCATATGTACTGTAGTTGTTAGCAATGAGCGCAAAACTGCGTGATCCTGGAAAATCAGATTATATGTACGAGAGAACAAAGCGGGGGCACGGGTCTTATGATCCCTCCCCAGCTCCGCACCTCAAAGCTCCCAGCTTGGACCAGCCAGCAGCCAGGGTCTGCAGTGTAGGGGCTCGCAAACATCCAGGGAGGCACTGAGGAGTGAGTTAGCTGGAGGATATCTGGAGTACAGGAGATGTAACCCGTTTAACGTCTTTTAGTGAATTATATTTAACCACTTGAGGTATGGAAAGGATTTCCTTTATTAGTTTGCACAGCCTGCACTATAATCTAGTGTAGGGGTATATTCTGAAAAGAATCTAATGCAAGGTAAACTCAGCTGCTTCAACTAATAGGATCTGGTTAGGATCCTGTCTGTGAAAATGTTGATGCTGGAATTCTGACACATAACGGAATGCCGGCACCAAAATCCTGACAGGGAGAGGTTAGGGTTAGACTGCGGGGAGGGGGGGTTAGGCACCACCAGGGAGGATTAGGGTTAGGCTGCGGGTGGGGGTGGGGGGTTGTTTAGGTTCAGGCTGCAAAACGGGAGGATCAGGAGTCCACTGGGGGAAATTAAGTATACTTATTATATATATATATATATATATATATATATAACAAATAGAAATGGATTCTCGTGGGAGCCAATATGCCTTTTGTATGACAATAATTAAAAGTTTTTATTGTACAGAAACAAACGATATTTATCCTAAGCGTTCGTTATTGACACAACCTTCTAAAAATTCATATAAAACAATATTACAATCTTATACATAAATTACAGTTGGATGTGAGGATTTTACAGCCAGGTGATCACAGTCAGAACTCGAAATGGATGTATCTCCAACCAGATGTTTGTGATAAGGACTTTGTTAACCAGACGTTGCAAAATCCAACGCGTTTCGTCCGTTAGGACTTCATCAGGGGTTTGGAATCTGGATAGTTACAAATGGAAATATATAAATCATATAGTCTTCATTAATAAGACATATTATTATCCAGGTAAGTATTCCATTGAAATCTATTGTGGATTAACATACATACCAGTTCTTATAGTAGGAGTGATTACCATTGATTAGAAAGGTTTAGAATATCCAATGATTACATCCAATCACATATTCAATTCGATAAATATAATATCTGAAACATTATCGTTATAATAATCAATAAACATTATCCTTATACAAATGATAAAAGGAAGAGGGAGGGAGAGTCAAAAGAAGAGAAAAGGGAGGGAAAGTCGAAAGAATATTATGAATGTCAATATAAATCAAATAGCTCCGTATTTATCCACATAATCAACATCAATTCAGCTGATGGAAATGATACAAAGGGCAGGGTCTACAAGTATCAGAAACTACCAATAGTTATAGAACACTCCAATTAAAGTCCACATAAAACTTCAAATTCACAATATACACACAATTATATCCACATTACAGCTCATTGTACAATACATACCTAGATAGACTTAAAAAAATAAATATATAAATTTGGTTGAAATTAGATGATGTTACGTTCCCTAAAAGGGATAAAGATAAAATAGTTTTTTGTCACTCAAATGATTGTTAATAGGAAATGTTCCTGTAACATCCTGTTTACCATTAAAATAACATAGATGCTACCAACAAATCAGAGAAGATATAACAACAACTTCCTCAATTGATTATAAGAAACCATGCTGATGTCAGTATTTAATGTAAGGTATTTAAGGTGATTCAAATAGAAGAACTTTTTTATCCCAAACTAATTAATAAATGATGTCTTTAATCTAACATGCAATGGGGAGTGGTATATGCAATCAATCATTAGAGAGCCAATTAAGTTCACAGCTGTAATTTATAACCAGCAAGAATAACTTTTTAACATCTGAAATACTAATCTTAACATCATATGGTATTTAATATTTGCACTAAATTAGTCTGGTTCTTACCTATTTTCAATCAAGAATGGTAGAACCTTATAGTCTACCTCTGTTTATACATGTCACCAAACAGAGAACTTAGGAAAATTTCAAATCCTGAACGAAACTATTCCCTGTGGACAAGTAAATCTAAATCAGTATATTACAATCATACTAAAATTAAGTAGTTACTCTTAAATTAAGGAATCCATTCATCTAATAAATTTTCAAAAAGACCATCCAATAACTAAGTTCCAAATATACAATTATAGTACTCAAACTTACTTTTTACAGGAACAAGTGCAACCTCACTGAATCCCAACTACAGAATGAGAGGCAATATAAGGACATCCCTTTATAGCTCCCTTGATATTACATCACTTCCTCTTTTTCCTGCCAGTATACATACACACTGTCTGACATGCCTACTTGTATGCTGTCACCCATATGATCCTCCGCCATTCTTTCAATGGTGACAGCATAATATGCAGTGACAGTAGACATGTCAGTAATTGTTTTCAGCTCCTTCAGTCCAAACCAGATGTCAACACTGGCTCCTGCCTGCCCTGCACCACCGCCAGCGGGTGGGTTAGGAAATTTTATCCTTTTTCTCGCAGCCCAGTTGCGGGAGAAAATGAAGAAGGAGTTGTTGATGGGTCACGTTCAGCTTGAGTTGACAATTGTCTCACTAGCAGGTCTCTGAACCTCTGCAGACTTGTGTCTGCCAGAAAAAGAGATACAACATAGGCTTTAAACCTAGGATCGAGCATGGTGGCCAAAATGTAGTGCTCTGATTTCAACAGATTGACCACCCTTGAATCCTGGCAAAGCGAATGAAGGGCTCCATCCACAAGTCCCACATACTTAGTGGAATTGCTCCATCTTAGCTCCTCCTTCATTTTCTCCAGCTGCTTCTGCAAAAACTTGATAAGGGGAATGACCTGACTCAAGCTGGCATTGGTGGTCATTCCGAGTTGTTCGCTCGCTAGCTGCTTTTAGCAGCATTGCAAACGCTAGGCCGCCGCCCTCTGGGAGTGTATGTTATCTTAGCAGAATAGCGACCGAAAGATTAGCAGAACTGCTACTAAATAATTCCCTGCAGTTTCTGAGTAGCTCCAGACCTACTCCTAGACTGCGATCACCTCAGTCCGTTTAGTTCCTGGTTTGACGTCACAAACACGCCCTGCGTTCGGCCAGACACTCCCCCGTTTCTCCAGCCACTCCTGTGTTTTTACCTGGCACGCCTGCGTTTTTTAGCACACTCCCTGAAAACGGGCTGTTTCCGCCCAGAAACACCCACTTCCTGTCAATCACACTACGATCATTCGAGCAATGAAAAAACGTCGCCCTAGCTTGTGCAAATCTTCAAAGTTTTGTGTAAAAGTACTTAGCGCATGCGCGCTGCGTACCATGCGCATGCGCATTTTTGCCATTTTTTCACTTGATCGCTGCACTGCGAAAATCGGCAGCGAGCGAACAACTCGGAATGACCACCATTGTCTGAACTGACTTCACGTGTGGCAAGTTCGAATGGTTCGAGAACCTTGCACAAGACGGAAATCCTTCTCCACTGCGCTTGAGTCAGGTGCATTCCCCCTCTTTTGCCTATATCGTAGGTGGATGTATAGGTTCGAATGACCTTTTGCTGCTCCTCCATCCTCTGAAGCATATAGAGTGTTGACTTCCACCTTGTTACAACCTCTTGCTTCAGATGATGGCAGGGCTGGTTCAGGAGTGTTTTCTGGTGCTCCAGACTTCGGCACGCAGTGGCTGAATGTCGAAAGTGGGCTGCAATTTTGCGTCCCACAGACAGCATCTCCTGCATGCCCCTGTCATTTTTGTCTGCACCACCAAATTAATTATATGCGCAAAACATGGGACATGCTGGAATTTGCCCAAATGTAATGCACGCACAATATTGGTGGCATTGTCCGTTATCACAAATCCCCAGGAGAGTCTAAGTGGGTTAAGCCATTGTGCGATGATGTCGCTCAATTTCCGTAAGAGGTTGTCAACGGTGTGCCTCTTACGGAAACCGGTGATACACAGCGTAGCCTGCCTAGGAACGAGCTGGCATTTGTGAGATGTTGCTACTGGTGCCGCTGCTGTTGTTGCTGTGGGAGGCAATACATCTACCCAGTGGGCTGTCATGTAGTACTTAGTTTGCCCTGTTCCACTTGTCCACATGTCAGTGTTTAAGTGGACACTGGGTACAACTGCATTTTTCAGGACACTGAGGACACTTTTCTTAATGACACTGTACAGCCCAGGAATCGCTTTCTTAGTGAAGTGGACTCTAGATGGGATTTGGTACCGGGGACACACTACCTCCATCATTTGTCGAAAAACCACTGCACTAATGGCAGATACCGGACGCACGTCTAACACCAACATAGCTGTCAAGGCCTCAGTTATCCGCTTTGCAACAGGATGAATGCTGTCATATTTCATCTTCCTCTCAAAGGACTGTTGGACAGTCAATTGCTTAGTTGAAGTAGTACAAGTGGTCTTCTGACTTTCCCTCTGGGTTGACGATCGACTCACAGCAGTAATAACAGCAGCAGCAGCAGCAGTCGTACCACTCAAGGATCCTCCGGAGAGAACTTGTCAGTCATGCCAGTGACATGGCCTGCAGGACTACTGACATTCCTGACTGAGGAGGAAATTGACGTTGAGGGAGTTGGTGGTGTGGCTTGCAGGAGCTTGGGTACAAGAGGAAGAAGCGATTTAGGTGTCAGTGGACTGCTTACTCTCTTACCCAAAGTCTCTGAACTTGAAAATGACTTCTAATGAATATGCTGCAGGTAACATATAAGGGAGGATGTTCCTAGGTGGTTAACTTCCTTACCCCTACTTACTACGGATTGACAAAGGCAACACAAGGCTTGACACTTGTCCGGATTTGTGGAGAAATAATCCAACACTGAAGAGGTGGCTTTTTTGGTAATTTGCCAAGGCATGACAATGGGCTTATTCATCCCATGGACAACAACTGTCTCCCCTGGTGCCTGATTTAAACAAACCACATCACCATCAGAATCCTCCACATCAACTTCCTCCTCAGCGCCCGCAACACCCATATCTACATCCTGGTGTACTTCAACAGTGACATCTTCAATTTCACTATCAGAAACTGGACTGTGGGTGCTCCTTCCAGCACTTGCAGAAGGCATGCAAATGGTGGAAGGAGCCACCTCTTCCCGTCCAGTGTTGGGAAGGTCTGGCATCGCAACGGCCGACACACTTGGACTCTCTTTGGGGATTTGTGATACCATCTTAGGTCGCACAGTTCTTTGCTGTGCTTTTGCCAGCTTAACTCTTATCATTTTTCTAGTGGGAGGATGAGGGCTTCCATCGTCATGTGAAGCTGAGCCACTAGTCATGAAGATAGGCCAGGGCCTTAGCCGTTCCTTGCCACTCAGTTTGTAAATGGCATATTGGTAAGTTTATGTTTCTCCTCAGATGATTTACATTTATTTTTTGGGGTCATTTTACTGAACTTTGGCTTTTTGGATTTTACATGCCCTCTACAATGACATTGGGCATCGGCCTTGGCAGACGACGTTGATGGCATTTCATTGTCTAAGTCATGACTAGTGGCAGCAGCTTCAGCACTAGGAGGAAGTGGTTATTGATCTTTATGGATGTGAAAAAAAGAAAGAATGGGAGCGCTGGATGAATCTAATATATATTTTTTTATTAAAATATTATTATATCAACCACGTAAAAATACAGTACATAAACTGGCCTAAAAATGATGAACAATTAATAATGTATAAATATATACAAGACTGCCATATCTCCTGAACCAATATGAATAAGAAAACCTTTAATAAACCTTAATTAAGGGCTGCATTGGTGCTTCATGAAAATCAGCCGTGCGTCCACGAGCTGAAATATTTATAAAAAGGAGACTGATGAAAAAGTGCCTCTGTTATAAATCACTGTTAAAGTGTACACTCTCTTCTCCTTGTACACAAAAGAACCTCATTGGCAAAGAGTATCCCAGTATTGAAATTGCGGACACCCGCGCTGTATTGAAGGACTTCATCTGACTGCGGCATTCTCCTGACACTCCGTGAGCCGTATATATCGAGTGGACCGTAGCCGCAATTAAAACGGACTTTTCACCAGCGGCTGGGGAATTTGCTGCTCCAATCTTTCTGCACTGCTGCACATTCAAATTGGTACAGTACCCTTTAGCGGAGAAAACAGCCGCGTTTGTCTGGATGGTTCACTGGCGACGTGACCAGCTGTACTTTCACTGCACAGAGCAGCTGCAAACCCGGCTCAGTACAGCGCCTTTGACGGAGAGGCTCTCACATCAGGTGATATACTACAAGTGAATTTGACTATCACCGTTCATTTGTCACTTAATAATACAGCGCGGGTGTCCGCAATTTCAATACTGGGATACTCTTTGCCAATGAGGTTCTTTTGTGTACAAGGAGAAGAGAGTGTACACTTTAACAGTGATTTATAACAGAGGCACTTTTTCATCAGTCTCCTTTTTATAAATATTTCAGCTCGTGGACGCACGGCTGATTTTCATGAAGCACCAATGCAGCCCTTAATTAAGGTTTATTAAAGGTTTTCTTATTCATATTGGTTCAGGAGATATGGCAGTCTTGTATATATTTATACATTATTAATTGTTCATCATTTTTAGGCCAGTTTATGTACTGTATTTTTACGTGGTTGATATAATAATATTTTAATAAAAAAAATATATTAGATTCATCCAGCGCTCCCATTCTTTCTTTTTTTCACATCCATTTTGATCTATTGTTGGGGCAGCCCGCCCACAACTGGTGAGCAGCTGTCTGAATCCAATTGGATATAGTGTGTGTACTGTAGAGCGCCAATCTTTTGTACATGTTATTGATCTTTCCCTTTTTTATCATCCAAAGTTTTGTTCTCCATTATTTTTCTGGAGTTATATAACAATATGCGGCACAGAAGAGCATACCCCTACACCAAACAGGGCAAACCCTGTAAAAATTATTTGTATTAAATATTAATAACCTCTTAATTTGGAGTAAATAATATACAGAACAGGACAGCACCACTGGACTTATATGGCAGTACCACTAGACTGGACCTATATGGCAGTACCCCAGGATTATATGGCAGTACCTCTGAACTTATATGTCAGTATCCCTGGACTTATACGGCAGCACCATTGGACTCATGCGGCAGTTCCACTGGACTGGACTTATATGGCAGTACCTCTGGACTTATATGGCAGTACCTCTGGACTTATACGGCAGCATCACTGGACTGGACTTATAAGGTAGTACCACTGAACTTGACTTATATGGCAGTACCACTGGACTGGATTTATACGGCAGTACCTTGGACTTATACGGCAGCACCACTGGACTTACACAGCAGTACCACTGGACTGGACTTATACAGCAGTACCCCTGGACTTATACGGCAGCACCACAGGACTGGACTTATTCGGCAGTACCCCTGGACTTATACGACAGTAACCCTGGACTTATACGGCAGTATCACTGGACTTATATGGCAGTACCACGGGAGTGGACTTATACGGCAGTACCACTGGGCTGCACTTATATGGCATTATCAATGGACTGGACTTATACGGCAGTACACCTGGACTTATATGGCAGCACCACTGGACTGGACTTATATGGCAGTACCCCTTGACTTATATGGCAGCACCAATGGACTTATACGTTAGCACCACTGGACTGGACTTAAACGGCAGTACCCCTGGTTTTATATGGCAGCACAACTGGACTATATACGGAAGTATCACTGGATTGGATTTGTATGGCAATACCCCTGGACTTATACGGCAGCACCACTGGACTTATGTGGCAATTCCACTGGACTGGACTTATTCGGCAGTACCCCTGGACTTATACGGCAGCACCACTGGACTGGACTTATACGGCATCACCACTGGACTTATACGGCAGTACCACTGGACTGGACTTATACGGCAGTACCCCTGGACTTATACGGCAGCACCACTGGACTTAAGCGGCTATTCCAATTGACTGGACTTATACGGCACTACCCCTGGACTTATATGGCTGTACCCCTGGACTTATACGGCAGTACCCCTGGACTTATACAGCAGCACCACTGGACTTATGCAGCAGTTCCACTGGACTGGTACGGCAGTGCCCCGTGACTTATATGGCAGTACCCCTGGACTTATAAGGCAGCACCACTGGACTGGACTTATACTGCAGTACAACTGGACTGGACTTATATGGCAGCACCACTGGCCGAGACTTATACAGCAGTATTCTGGACTTATACAGCAGCACCACTGGATTTACATGGCAGTACCACTGGACTGGACTTATACGACAGTAGCCCTGGACTTATAAGGCAGCACCACTGGACTGGACTGATACGGCAGTACCACCAGACTGGACTTATACGGCAGTACCCCAGGACTTATACGGCATCACCACTGGCCTTATACGGCAGCACCACTGGACTGGACTTATATGGCAGTACCCCTGGACTTATACGGCAGCACCACTGTACTTATACGGCAGCACCACTGGACTGGACTTATACGGCAGTACCCCTGGACTCTTAAAGCAGCACCACTGGACTTATACGGCTGTACCCCTGGACTTATACGGTAGCACCACTGGACTGAACTTATACTGCAGTACCACTGGACTGGACTTATATGGCAGTTCCACTGGACTGCACTTATATAGAGTACCCCTGAACTGATATGGCAGTACCACTGGACTGGACTTATACGGCAGTACCCCTGGACTTAAATGGCAGCACAACAGGACTTATACGGCAGTACCACTGGACTGGACTTATATAGTAGTATCCCTGGTCTTATATGGCAGCACCACTGGACTTATACGGCAGCACCACTGGACTGGACTTAAACGGCAGTACCCCTGGACTTATACGGCAGCACCACTGGATTTACATGGCAGTACCACTGGACTGGACTTATATGGCAGTACCCCTGGACTTATATGACAGCACCACTAGACTGGACTGATACGGCAGTACCACTGGACTGGACTTATACGGCAGTACCCCTGGACTTATACGGCAGCACCACGGGACTGGACTTATAAGGCAGTACCCCTGGACTCATATGGCAGTACCACTGGACTTATACGGCAGCACCACTGGACTGGACTTATACGGCAGTACCTCTGGACTGGACTTATATGGCAGTAGCACTGGACTGGACTTATACGGCAGTACCCCTGGACTTATATGGCAGAACCACTGGACTGGACTTATATGGCAGTACCCCATGAATTATACGGCAGCACCACTGGACTTATACGGCAGCACCACTGGACTGGACTTATAAGGCAGTACCCCTGGACTTATATGGTAGCACCACTGGACTTATACGGCAGTACCACTTTACTGGACTTATACGGCAGTACCCTTGGACTTATACGGTAGCACCACTGGACTTATGTGGCAGTTTCACTGGACTGGACTTATACAGCAGTGCCCCTGGACTTATACGGCAGCACCACTGGACTGGACTTATACACCAGCACCACTGGACTGGACTGGCATGGCAGCACCACTGGACTTATGGCAGCACAGGACACCACCACTGGACTTATAGCAGCACAGGACACCACCTCTGTGACTAATGCAGCACAAGACAGCACCACTGAACTGGACTGGACTTATACAGCAGCACTGGACATATGGCAGCAGAGGACACCACCACTGTGACTGGACTTATGCAGCACAAGACAGTACCACTGTACTGATGCAGGACACTGAGGACGGAGACATTTCCTCTCACTACACTCTCCAATGACGGAGTGAAAATGGCAGCGCCGCGCGGCTCCTTATATGGAATCCAAACCCCGCGAGAATCCGACAGCGGGATGATGACGTTTTGCCTCGTTCTGGTTTCTGAGTCAGGCGGGAAAACCCGAGCCTGACTCGGATCTGGGCATGGGTAGTGAAACCTGCTCATCTCTAATAAATATATATATATATATAGTGTACAGAAAAGTGCAGATAGCATCGGGATGTCCCTTACTCGTACTGACTCTCCGTTCAATTCGTCCAGGTGTTGGTGTGGAGTTTGTACGTATATGCAAGACAATGTATCAGTAAACTGCTCTTAGAAAGTGACAAAGTGCTGCTTTGTGCTAAATTTTGCAATAAAAGTGAATATGTGCAGAAAAGTGCTAAAGTGCTTGTTCAAAAATAGGTTGCACCCTTAATAAATGGTATCTAAGCACATTACCTAAGAAAAAAAGGGGACTAGCACACTGTCAGCAACATATATACCTTATTTCATTCATATTTATGTTTGAACCGGAGAGTCAGTACGAGTAAGGGACATCCCGATGCAAAGACACTTCATATAAGGCGACTGTTCTACGTATGTCTGGTACGCACATTTTAACTGTCATCTAAGGATTTGTAATGAATTATTCACAAACACTGAAGGCGCAACTGATTTACCACTAGAACAATATATATATATATATATGTACAACAGGAAAATGTTTGGCAGCACTCCCAGTCTCAGAATGTCAATGTCCGGTGCCCTCACGAACCCGTATGGCAGCGGGTAACATACAGAATCTTGTCGGCGGCACTCCGGTATACAAATAGGTACCTATTTGTATACCGGAGTGCCGCCGACAAGATTCTGTATATATGTATATATGTACAACAATAGAAGAATTGGCGCCAAGGGGTCACATCAACTCCCAATTTTCTAACCCTTAAATGGTTAACACTTTTTAACATAAGATAATGACATGTTCCATCATAAAACATTTATTAAAAACATATTCAAATTAGTACAGAGGAGATGTATTATTCCACACTTTAAGTTGTATGACTCTTAGCGCTGAATACAAATGTTGAAGGATCACAACAATCTCCTCCTTCTCCTTAAAGTTGGTTCGGAGATAACTTCACAACACAGACACTCACCTAGAGAATAAGCCCTATGTTCATTGAAAGGTATCTTTGTGTGTGAAATAAATTCATATCCTATATTAAAAGTTCACAGAAACTATTCACAAATACATTACATTCTATTTTAACCGGACTGATTACTATGCTGATTCATAGTGAACTCAAAAAAATATTCATATCACTATAATCAGCATTTCCCCATACTATTTAAAGGTACACAACACTTTTTAATCTACAAGGGAGCATACCTATATTAATTCATAGTAGATACACACTGTCACTAACCCCGTGCGGCGGCCGCCAAGCTTATCCCTCCGGGCTTGCTGGGTGTCCGGGGCTTCTTCCCCCTACAGTGGGCTCCGGTCCTCGGCGTGCGGACGCGCTGTGGCCGGAGGTCTCCAAGCTGGTGGGCGCCGCCAGTAGGACTCAGGAGCTCAGTGACGCGATCTACTCCTCCCGCCAATCAAAGGAAGGCGGGAGTTTTAAAAACAGACGCTGGGCAAAGGCCGGCATCTGAGTATCGTCGTTACAGGGTTTTGCCAGGCTCACGCTGCAGGACTATAGGAGTGTTTCCAGCCCTCTGTTTTCCAGTCTCTCAAGTGTGCTCTCAGCACTGCAAGTGTGCTCCGTCTCCAGCACTACAATCAGGGACGGATTAAGGGACTCATGGGCCTGGGTCTGAAAATGTTCAGGGGCCTGTTACAAGATGCAGTGGGGGTGTGACCAGTGCTGTGTAGGCATGGCCAGTGCCATGTAGACCCTGTATACTATCAGCCCCAATGTCTCCCTAAATAAGTACAAAAATGACATCATCTTGATTGGAAAATATAAATACAATTTAATGCTTATGATTTATGGCCAACCGTGTGGCCAGCTGTGCAGCTGGTGGCTGGTTATCATCATGCTATCATGATGATGGGCCCTTTTTTATGTGGAGGCCTGGAGCTAGAGCTCCATCTGCCCCATTGTTAATCTGGCCCTGATTACAAGTGTGCCCTCAGCATTGCAAGTGTGCTCCATCTCAGCATTGCAAGTGTCCTCCGTCTCCAGCATTACAAGTGTACTCTCAGCATTGCAAGTGTGCTCCGTTTCCAGCATTGCAAGTGTACTTCCGTCTCCAACACTGCAAGTGTGCTCCCGTCTCCAGCTTCTCTGCATTACAAGTGTGACTTCAGTTCTCATGGACATTCAGAGTTCCTCAACATCGTTCTCAAATCATCATTTATTTCTTCACTCCGTGACCGTCAACATTGTTTATACGTTATCACCCATTACCTTCCGTGCTTTCTGACATTGGGGGTCATTCCGAGTTGATCGCTCGTTGCCGATTTTCGCTATACTGCGATTAGTCGCTTACTGCGCATGCGCAAGGTTTGCAGAGCGCATGCGCTTAGTTATTTTACACAGAAGTTAGGTATTTTACTCACGGCATAACGAGGATTTTTCATCGTTCTGGTGAACGTAGTGTGAGTGACAGGAAGAGGGTGTTTCTGGGCGGAAACTGGCCGTTTTCTGGGAGTGTGCGAAAAAACGCTGGCGTTTCTGGGAAAACGCGGGAGTGTCTGAAGAAACGGGGGAGTGTCTGGGCGAATGCTGGGTGTGTTTGTGACGTCAAACCAGGAACGAAACTGACTGAACTGATCGCAATGTAGGAGTAAGTCTCGAGCTACTCAGAAACTTCTATTCGCAATTCTGCTAATCTTTCGTTCGCAATTCTGCTAAGCTAAGATACACTCCCAGAGGGTGGTGGCCTAGCGTGTGCAATGCTGCTAAAAGCAGCTAGCGAGCGAACAACTCGGAATGGGGGCCATTGTTCGCAAGCATCTGTTATTAATAAAGCTGCATGAGGAAAACCTACATCTATCTGTCTTTATTGCGACCCAGCTACGGTTCCTCTTCCCGACCATCGGAGAATTCCCGAGTACCAAACTCTCTCAGCTCAGGTCTGTGACAGTCTACTCAGGCCCAATGGACTCAGAGGATCGGAACGCGAAGCAAGTGCCATACAAAGTCTTCCTTCCCGTCAGAAGGCGGCACACGGTCAGGTAATGCAGTATCTCCAGGAGTTGTCTGGTGGTCTGGATCAAATACAGGCAAATTTGGCCTCTGTGGCTCCAGGCCCTGCTCCAGTTTCCACCAGCAGTGTCCAGTCTTCAGCAGCGGTTAGGTCTTGTCTGCAGCTACCCACCCCATCCTGATATAATGGAGATTCAAAACATTGGCGCGGTTCTTGAATCAGTGCGAGGTGCACTTTGAACTACTTTCCCATAAGTTTGCTACGGATCGATCCAAGGTAGCGTACATCATTTCCCTGCTCAAGGGATCAGCGTTGGATTGGGTATCTCCATTGTGTGAACGTTCAGACCCATTAGTCTCCAATTACAATGACTTCATAGCTTCTTTCCGAAGAATTTTTGATGAGCCCGGTAGGACCACCGCAGCTTCTACCAAATTACTCCATGTTCGACAAGGCTCCCATTCAGTTGGGCAGTACGTAGTCCAATTCCAGACCATCGTTTCCGAGTTACGCTGGAATAACAAAGCTCTCAGGGCACCTTCTGGAGCGGGCTCTCGGATCGCCTTAAGGATGAGCTGGTCATCAGGGATCTGCCAGATCAACTTGAAGAGTAAATTTTGCTCTGCATCAAGGTTGATCTCCGCATGCGGGAGCGTGGTAGTGAGCGAAGCCATTTGGATTGGCCTAGGTTCTGGCCTCTTCCTCCCAGGCAGACTGCGGTACCAAGTCTGAACGAACCCATGCAGATCAATCACTCCTGTTTGTCTCCTGAGGAACGCCAGCGACGTCGTGTAGGGAAACTTTGTCTCTACTGTGTAGCCGCTGATCATTTTATTAAGTTCTGTAAGTCACGTCCAGGAAACAGGCAAGCCTATCTTTTCTGGAGGAGTCAAGTTGGGTGCCATGTCTAAATCTTCTCCGGCAGGGGACTATTTACTCTCGGTATCGTTGTTCTCCAAATCGATCACTAATCCCTTTTATGCCTTGCTGGACTCCAGGGCCACTGGGAATTTTATCTCTGCCTCTTGTGCTCAGGAAATGGGTCTAAAGCTGAAGTCCATCGAACAACCCATTATGTTGCCTGCCATCAATGGTACCCAAATCTCCAATGGTCTGATTTCTAGCCGCACGGAGTCGACCAAGCTGCAGGTCGGAGCTCTGCATCTAGAACACCTGTAGTTCCTGATGATTCCAGAGATGCCTCATGACGTTGTCCTCGGCTTACCTTGGCTCAAGACTCATAACCCCCACATCGATTGGAAGTCCTTGCAAATCCAGTCCTGGAGATCTTATTGTTGTACAAGTTGCCTCACATCTGTTTGCCCGCTTCGGTTGTCCTCCAACTCAGACAAAGAATTTCTTCCGGAGGCCTATCGGGGATTCACAGTCAGAATATATCAAGTCCAACCTCCAAAACGGTTTAATTCATCCCTTTACCTCTCCAGCTGGAGCTGGTTTCTGTTTGTTTTTTTTTTAGACAACAATTTCTTTATTATTATTTAAGATAATCATCACGACAACGTATACATTTACAATGAATATAACGATGACGGCATTACAGAAAAATAGAAATAACAATTTAGAAGTTATGTTAGAGAAGAAGTATAATTCCCGTATCAGGGAATCTAGGGCAAAGGAGAGAAAAAGAAAGTAACTAAATAAATTTAGCAATATATATATCAGAACCCTCCTCAGCTTAAAAGGGAGAATTAACCAGGTTGTGGTTAACATCCGTAGGAGAGCCAGTAAATATATAATAACTCTTGTATAATAAAAGCAAATGTCCGTGTGAAAAGCTATAACTAACTAAACTTAGAGATGTCGACATCGCAGTTCTCACCATAGAATCACACACAAAAAAAACCAATAAAATAAAAACAGAATAAAACTACATGAGAGGGTATGGGAGGGGTTTGAGAGGGGGGAGGGGAAGTAGATATTCGTGATACCAAATAATTAAAGTTTAAGAAGCTCTCAGTTTGTCATAAACCCAGACTGAAACAAAACACTTTATTATGTTTAATAATACCTATCAGGGGGTTAAGAAAGTTGTTTGCGTAAATATGCCTAAGTAAGGTTACGCAAAAGTTGCCATTCTGTGTTTTCAAAAATTTTCATAATGGTAGTTTGTGTGGAAAGATCCAAGGAAGAAATAAAAGGTTCCCATTTCAAATGAAATTTCTCTATGTTTTTATTTAAATCTGGAAATGTATCTCTCCTATCAAAGTACATTAATTGAAGTAATTTTTGTCTAACTTCTAATATGGATGGAGTGGTCATAGATATCCAATGAACAAGGATAATTTTCTTGGCCACTGTAACTATAACCGTTAATAAAGGCAGAATGGTTGATTTTCGGGTGCCTAGGGCCCAACCCCTAAAATCAGCTAAGAGACAAGCAGAAGGATTTGGGAAAAGGTGGAGATTGAATAAAGAATTTATGTAATTGAGTAATTTACACCAAAAACGTTTGATTTTCCCACAACTCCACATGCAACGGAAAAAATCTGCTCTAGAAACTCGGCATTTCGGACAGGAGCTATCATTTTCAGGAAACATGTGAGCTCTCTGAGACGGGGAAGCATAAGCTCTGTGTGTTGTTTTTAAATGTACCTCTTGTAAATATGAGGATTTCAAGTGCTTCAGCGTTGTTTCAAAATGGCTAGTAATGTCGGCGGAAATTTGTACAGTTGCTATGTCAGAATGCCATGCTTTTAAAAGTTTTGACCAAGCCGTTGACGTAGAGGCAGGGCAAAGAAGAGAATAAAGCAATTTAGTGTGGTATGGCATAGATTTTAGAGCATTAAATAAACTATTTAGAGGATCTGTAGAAAGTGTATAGCGAGTAGAAGGAGTCAGGTATAGTGCATAGTGTCTAGATCAGCGTTTTTCAACAGGTGTGCCGCGGCACACTGGTGTGCCGCGAGCAGTTTCCAGGTGTGCCGCCTGCACACAGACCCGCTGCCGCCTGCATACAGACCTGCCGCCGACCGCACACAGACCCGCTGCCGCCTGCATACAGACCTGCCGCCAACCGCACACAGACCCGCTGCCGCCCGCCACACAGACTTGCTGCAGCAGCCAGCCAGATATGCCTGGTTGCCGGGCAGCGCTGCACTTCAGTGACAGCCGGCTCGTGACCTATGGTGACTCATAGGTCACGCACCGCACGTCTCGTTCCCCCGTTTGCAGTGCACAGTACACTCGACACTCACTCGCTACTGCTCCTCCTCAATGCTGCCTCGTCCCAGTGCTCCTCACTTCTCCCCACAGAGAGGGCAAGAGTTAAGGTTACTATATATATATATATATAAGAGTTAAGGTTACTATATATATATATATATATATATATAAAACATTAATGTGTGAGGAATTACTATGGCGGGGGGAGGTGTGAGGAATTACTATGGCGGGGGGAGGTGTGTGGAATTACTATTGGGGGTAGGTGTGTGGAATTACTATAGGGTGGGGAAGGTGTGTGGTATTACTATAGGGAGGGAGGTGTGTGGAATTACTATAGGGGGGAAGGTGTGTGGTATTACTATAGGGAGGGAGGTGTGTGGTATTACTATAGTGGGGGAGGTGTGTGGTATTACTATAGGGGGGGAGGTGTGTGGTATTACTATAGGGGGGGGAGGTGTGTGGTATTACTATAGGGGGGAAGGTGTGTGGTATTACTATAGGGGGGGAGGTGTGTGGTATTACTATAGGGGAGAGGTGTGTGGTATTACTATGGGGGGGGAGGTTTGTGGTGTTACTATAGTGGGGAAGGTGTGTGGTATTACTATAGGGGGGAAGGTGTGTGGTATTACTATGCGGGGGTGCAGGTGTGTGTGTTTTATTACTGCGGGCCCGAAAAAAAAGATGGTGTGCCTTGGCAATTTTAAAATCTTGGTTAGTGTGCCACGAGTTTAAAAAGGTTGAAAATCACTGGTCTAGATTGTAAATACATAAAAAAGGTCCGATCAGATAACTAATACGTAAGTTTCAGTTCGGAGTAAGAAAGTATAAGCCCTCCTGGTTCAAAAATTTGGGAAGTTAGAGACAGACCTTTCTGTTTCCAGTTCAAATAGTCAGCATTTGTTAATGAAGGTGGGAATGAAGGATTTCCCCACAAAGGGATGTAAGGAGATGAGAGGTGATTTCTGAATAATTTTTTGTTAATTGATTTCCATGCTAAATAAACATCCCGAAACAGTACATTCTGTAAAACGGTAGGTGGAATGTCCCCTTGTTTAGAGTGGAGCAAGGCACTAGGAGCGAATGGAAAGAAGATGGCACAGTCCAATGCAAGATCAGTGTAAATGGAAGAATTTAGCATCCAGTCAGTAATAACTCGAAATTGTACAGAAAGAAAATATCTATGGAGATTAGGGGCGTTCATTCCTCCTTTGGAGCGAGGAGACTGAAGTTTATCCAGGGCGATTCTAGGGCGTTTTTGATTCCATAAAAAACGTGAAGTGAGACTATCAAATTTGGAAAAATCTGATTTGGAGAGTCCAATTGGAAGCATTTGAAGGGCATAGAAAATCTTCGGAAAGATAATACTCTTAACAATAGCTAAACGGCCAAGAAGAGAGAGGGGAAGGTTCATCCATGCATCATATAAGGTCGAGATTTTTGCAAGAATTGGAGAAAAATTAAATTTGTACAAAGAAGAAAGGTCAGAGGGAATATTTATACCTAAATATTTGATACTGTCAACCTTAGTAAAATGGGATTGTATCGAGGAAAAAGAGGGCTGGATTGAATGAGAACTAGGTACAGTAAGTAATTCAGACTTAGCGATGTTTATCCTGAAGCCCGCAACACTCCCGAACGAATGGATAAGAGACATTACATTGGGGATCGAAATATCAGGTCGGGAGAGGAATAATAACATGTCATCCGCGAAGAGAGCCGTCTTCAGAACAACATCGCCAATTCGAATACCATCAACACATGGAGAATTACGAATAGAAACCACAAGGGGTTCAATTGCTAGCGCAAACAACAAGGGGGAGAGTGGACACCCTTGACGTGTGCCTTTATATATGGTAAATGGAGTAGAGAAATAACCGTTACATAGGAGTTGGGATTTCGGGGAAGTATATAAGGTTTTCAATAAAGAAATAAATAAAGAAGGGTAACCGAATTTCTCTAAAGTCAAAAATAAATGGGGCCAAGTTATGAGGTCGAAGGCCTTTTCTGCATCTAAAGTTAAAACTACAGTGGGGGGGGAGTCGCGAAAACTAGGGGCTGTCAAATGTTGAATAGTAGCTAATACCCTTCTAACATTCCGAACAGAGTGGCGTCCGCAAATGAAACCTGTTCGATCAGGATGGATAACCTGCGGTAGAGAGAACTTCAATCTGTCAGCTAAAATTTTTGTCAGGATTTTGTAATCTAAATTTAAGAGGGAAATGGGACGGTAGGAAGCGGGGTTAGAGAGGTCACGACCTTGTTTTGGGAGGACTTTAATAATGGCCGAATTAAAATGAAGGGGAATCATGTTAGAATCTATAATATGATTGTAGAAAGCCGTCAGGTGTGTGTCTATTTTTGGAGCTAGGTGTTTATAGAATTCTCCTGACAATCCGTCAGGACCAGAGGCCTTGGAGGATTTTAACTTAGAAATTGCCTGCCGGACTTCTTCGCAGGTGATCGGAGCCATCAAAGAAGGAAAATCTTCAGCCGAAAATTGTGGAAGTTCTGGGAAATCCCAAGTTTGAAAGGGGGATTGAATACCGAAAGGAGGGGAGGGTGAGGTAGAATGAGGAGAATATAGGTTTTCATAATATATTTTCATCCTATCTGAGATTTGTTGAGGATCAGTGGTCAATGTGCCCTCCGCAGTTGCTAAGGGGTGTACTATCATAGTAATGACAGTTCCTTTTAGGAGGTTTGTGAGCATCTTACCAGTTTTATTTCCAAATTTGTGGAATTTATAGTCAATCTTAAATTTGTATTTATCTCCCATAGAGGATAATAATTCATTAAAGTGTAATTTTTGCGTAAAATAAGCGTGTTTATTAGCAAGGGATGGATTCATCTTATAGGATTGATATGCATCTGTGAGAGCTCGTTGAGCTGATAAATAGGATTGTGCATATTTTCTTTTGAGTGCCGAAGTATAAGAAAGAATTTCGCCTCGTAAAACAGCCTTGGAGGCTAGCCAAAAAGGTGATGGGTCAGAATCTGCATGAGACTTATTAGCATAAGAGTAATTATCCCAAGCAGCGTCTAACATATCACCAAATTTAGAGGATACTATTAAATGAGATGGGAATCTCCATTGGGGGGGGGGGGTTATTTACAGGCCGTATGAGGAGTGAGAACCAAATCAAGGCATGATCAGAAACTGCAATTGGTTCAATGTCAGAATCTGTGATTTTTGGAAATAGTTGATGAGATATAAAAGTGTAATCGATACGTGAAAGAGTGTTGTGTGCAGCAGAAAGGCAGGTATAGTTTTTATCCATAGGGTGTAAGGCTCTCCAAATATCAACTAAGTGTAATGATGAACATAGATGTGAGATACCTAGTTTGGGAAGGTGAAGGGGAGCGCCAGAAGAGTATGAGCGATCTAAGTAAGGAGAAGTAATTACATTAAAATCTCCACACATAACCAGGTTATTATGGGCATGAGGAATGAGTTTGGAGAGCAGTAGTTGAAGGAACGCTTTGCTATAAGCATTGGGAGCATATACATTGCAAAAAATATAAGGGATATCGTATAAAGTGAGTTCTACAATGAGGAGCCTACCAGCAGGATCTGCATCAACTCGTGTTACCGCAATTGGTACATGACGCTTGGCTAGTATGACTACACCGCGTACCTTGGAATTAAATGGGGCATCTGCGATCAAGGACCACTGAAGCATTTGAAGTTTAAGTGTTTCTAGGTGAGTGAGATGTGACTCCTGTAAAAAGATAACGTCCACATTTTGTTTAGTCAGATAGTGAAGAATTTTGCGTCTCTTAGCCGGAGAATTTATACCCCCAACGTTAAGGGAACCTATTTTGATTTCAGTCATTTAAAGCATAGAACATAGTAATAATGAGCAACTGGGAGCAGCAGGCAAGCAAGAAATCAGTACATGTATATCTAGCTGGAATGGGGAGAGAAGGGGGAGGGACATAGGTAAAACAAAGCAAAATAGTAACAAACCAGAACAAATAATGAATAATGTCTGTATAATACAGACGGAAATCCGGTAAACAGATTACAAACAACATTGAACACAAATACTGTGGAATTTCGACATAGTACTCCGGTAGGCAAAATCACCACATAAGACTTGGTATACAGAAAAGAGACCAATAAGCAAAAGACTGAAACATTGCCATTGAAATTGAAAAAAAAAAAAAAAAAAGCAGTCATATTAGGTTTACAGCTAGAAACATATAAATGCAACCACATATATGAAAAGTGAAATACGGGTAAACTTAAGTAGTAGTGAGATAAGCAGAGTACCCCCAATTACATTCCTGCAACATGAGAAAAAATAAAAGTAAAAATATATATATGTATTTAACATCATACGACCATCACATCACAACGGTGAGTCCGTCTTGTAGTGAGTCATAAATGCAGAAAACCAGAAAGCGACCATCCAGCGGGATCTTTGGCAGGAAAAGAAGGTTTATTCAGAAGCGACAGGGAGAGGGGCATCAGTAATATCTTCCCGGGTGTCTGAAGCTTCATCATGAAGATAGGCCAAGGCGTCATCGGGAGAAGTAAAATCCAGCGGTTTATCACCTCCATAAATTCTGAGTTTTGCAGGGTATAACAAAGAGAATTTACGTTTTTCCTGAACTAATTTAGAACATACTGGGTTAAAAGCTTTTCTAGCCCTGGTCAATTCAGCAGAAAAATCCTGAAAGATAAACAGGCGAGAGTTGTTCCACATCACGGATCTCTGTTTGCGGGAGGCTGTCCAAAAGGCCACTTTATGCAGGTAATTAAGACAGCGAAACAGTGTGACCCGCGGGCGGCCATCGGGAGTGCGTGGAGGGGGGCCCACTCTGTGTACCCTTTCAATCACTAGATCTTTGCAGGCGTCAGATATATTTAAGAGGGACGGCAGAGTGGTCTGAACGAAGTTAACTAGGTCAGCACCCTTGACGGACTCAGACAAGCCCACTAACCTAATATTGTTCCATCGCGAGCGATTTTCTGCGTCTTCCAGACGGTTCCATAATTGATGGTTCTCTTTTTGTAAACGGAGGATGGAGCATTGAGCTGACGCCATATCATGACTCAAAACCCCAATTTGATTATCATGAACAGACACCTTGTGTGTGAGGTGCTGTAACTGCTGTGTAATATCAGCCACAGCCTTAGACAACAGAGGACCCATAGTGCTGGTGATCGCAGCTGCCAGGTCAGAATGAGTTATTGGGTCATCTGAGGAGAGACTAACCTGTGGAGAGTCTTTATGAAACAGCTCAGTGGCCGTTTTTTTAGTCGCAGGAGATGCCGGAGGAGTGTTGCTACTCGACGCCATATTAGGACTGGCACGCTTCTTCTCCTGTCTGGGCGGCTGCGGGAGAGAGGAGGACTTCGGCGCAGCCCCCGAAACTAAGTACTTCTACATCAGGGTGCGGAGGTTATCGGCAGTGAGCGAAGGTCTCAGTGGAAGCCATGAAAACGGCTTTTAAAAGCTAAGTGGGATAGTGCCTCACGGAGCGACGCTGGGAGCGCACCTCACAGCATCAAGCCGGAACCGAAAGTCTCAGCTGGTTTCTTTTTTGTAAAGAAGAAGGACTGAGGGTTAAGACCGTGTATCGACTATCGTAGCTTGAATGATATCACTATCAAGAACAGGTACCCGTTGCCATTGATCACAGAGTTGTTCGATAAGGTTCACGGAGCCCGCATTTTAACGAAGCTGGATTTAAGGGGAGCTTATAACCTCATATGCATCAGAAGGGGGACGAGTGGAAGACTGCCTTTAATACCAGGGATGGGCATTACGAGTATTTGGTAATGCCGTTTAGTCTTAGTAATGCTCCTGCCATCTTCCAGGGATTCATAAATGAGGTCTTTGGTGACATGCTATACCAAAGTGTAGTGGTCTACTTGGATGACATCTTGACCTTTTCCAGAAATCTCGCAGAACATAGGATGCAGGTCAAAGAAGTACTTCACCATCTGCGTGAGAATCATCTATATGGCAAGATCTCCAAGTGTACCTTTGAAGAACCGTCAATTCCTTTCCTCGGATATATCATCTCGAGCACAGAGCTACGCATGGATCTGGAAAAGGTTAAAGCCAAGAGAGACTCAACCTCTCTCCTTGAAAGCAGTGCAAAGATTCCTGGGCTTTGTGAACTATTATAGGAAATTCATTAAGGGGTTCTCCACCATTGTAGCACCTATCTCCGTTCTGACCAAGAAGGGCTCCAATCCGAGTCTGTGGTCGTACGAGGCCATGGAAGCATTTTCTCAGTTGAAATCGGCCTTAATGTCTGCTCCGGTGCCCCAGCAGCTAAATCTTGAGAAGCCGTTCTACTTGGAAGTCGATGCATCCTCAGTTGGTGTCGGAGCTGTCCTGTCACAATACTCCTCTAATGGGAAGTTGCAGCCGTGTGGTTACTACTCTCTGAAGTTTTCGCCAGGTGATGAAATTATTCCATAGGAGATCAGGAGCTTTTGGCAATATAATCTGCCCTGGAGGAGTGGAGATATTTATTGGAAGGTGCTAAACATCTAATTACCATCTATACTGATCACAACTTTACATCAAGACCGCTCAATGCCTGAACACCTGCCAAGCTATATGGTCACTCTTTCACTCGGTTTTAATTCATTATTAAATATCGGGCCGGAACTCTCAATGCGAAAGCTGATGCCTTGTCTTGCTCTCTAACTGCCACTGATGAAGAGAATTCAGTCTCCCTCTCCGCGGCTCCAACCTCCCTAGGTCCTCCTCCCAGAAAGTCATCCGTCCCGTGGAGTGCCGCCCAAAATTGTTGCAGTGGGCTCATAAATCTAAGTTCTCTGGACACCCGGGAGTACAAAAAATGCTTAAATTCCTGCAAAGGCTTTTCTGGTAGCCCCCCATGAGAAAGGTAGTACAGGATTTTGCCAGCTCGTGCTCACAATGTACCCAAAATAAAATTCCACGTCTGCCTCCTGCCGGTATGCTCCTTCCTTTGTCCATTCCTAGAAGGCCCTGGACTCATATCTATATGGACTTCATCACTGAGTTACCTCTTTTCAAAGGATATAACACCATCTGGGTGATCGTTGATCGATTTTAAAAAATGGCACATTTCGTTCCCTTGACAGGTCTACCTTCGGCTCCCAAGTTGGCCCTATTGTTCATCCGGGAACATTTTCGATTACATGGATTACCACAGGAAGTGGTCTCCGATCGAGGAGTTCAATTCACCGCCAGGTTCTTGAGAACTCTCTGTCTCACTCTACAAATTAGAATCAAGTTTTCTTCTGCTTACCACCCACAAACCAAAGGTCAAACCGCATTTATCTTTCTCCGTCACAAGATGACTGGGTGGAGTTATTGCCCTGGGCTGAATTCGCCCATAATTATCAGTACCATACTTCTACTGGCGAGACTCCATTCTACATCAATTACGGATTCCATCCGCATGTTTTTGAATCACCACATTTATCTTCTAAGGAAGTTATAGCTGTAACCGCCACGTTACAACATTTCAGTCGCATCTGGAATAAAGCCCATGCACACCTCAAGAGTATCTCCTTCAGATATAAACTCTTCGTGGAATAAATGCGGCGGGCAGCCCCGCAATACAAGGTTGGCGACAGGGTATGACTCTCTACCTGCAACCTTCATCTAAAGGTTCCTACTATGAAATTTGCTCCAAGATTCATCGGTCCTTACCCTGTTCTGCAAGTCTTGGATCCTGTTGTCTGCAAGTTGGGTTTGCCTTCTCACTTTTTAATACCGAATTCTTTCTATGTCTCTCTTCTATATCCTCTTGTTCTAAATCGTTTTCATTCGGATTCTCCTAAATCAACCCCGGTAGAGACCAAAGCTGGAGCGGAGTTTGAGGTCAAGACCATTCTCGATTCTCATTACTACTGCAGGAATCTGCAGTACCTGATGGAGTGGAAAGGTGCTGTACCTGAAGTAAGAAGTTGGTTGAATGCTTCCGATGTCTCGGCTCCTCGACTAATTTGGATCTTTCATTCCAAACATCCAACGAAACCAGGAAAGTGTCCAGGGGCCACTCCTAGAGGAGGGGGTAGTGTCACTAATCCTGTGCAGCTGCCGCCGTGCAGACCCCTCCGGGCTTTCTGGGTGGCTTCCCTCTCCAGTGGGCTCCGGTCCTCAGCGTGCGGACGAGCTGTGGCCGGCGGTCTCCCGGCTGGTGGGCGCTGCCATTAGGGCTCAGGAGCTCAGTGACGTGATCTACTCCTGCCGCCAATCAGAGGACGGCAGGAGGTTTTAAAGGAGACGCCGGGCAAAGCCCAGCGCCTGAGTATCGTCGCTGCAGGGCTTCCCCAGGCTCACACTGCAGGACTGTAGGAGTGTTCCCAGCCCTCTGTATTCCAGTCAAGTGTGCTCTCAGCACTGCAAGTGTGCCCGTCTCCAGCATTGCAAGTGTGCTCCCAGCATTGCAAGTGTGCTTCCATTTCCAGCACTGCAAGTGTGCTCCCGTCTCCAGCTTTTCTGCATTACAAGTGTGACTTCAGTTCTCACGGACATTCAGAGTTCATCAACATCGTTCTCAAATCATCATTTATTTCTTCACTCCGTGACCTTCAACATTGTTTATACGTTATCACCCATTACTTTCCGTGCTTTCTGACATTGTTCGCAAGCATCTATTATTAATAGAGCTGCATGAGGAAAACCTACATCCGTCCGTCTTTATTGCGACCCAGCTAATGTTCCTCTTCCCAACCATCGGAAGAATCCCAGAGTGCTCAACTCTCTCTTTTATTATTAATAAAACATATACCATCAGGGATTTTGTGTCATGTAATAGCAAGATTTGTGTATACCTAAATGTTCATGGGGTTCTCAATATGTGGGTCGAACCACACGGATGTTGAAAATACGTATGGCCGAGCACATACGAAATATTAAGAAGGGGCTCAGCCATACCACACCCCATGAAATAAGTAGAGATGAGCGCCTGAAATTTTTCGGGTTTTGTGTTTTGGTTTTGGGTTCGGTTCCGCGGCCGTGTTTTGGGTTCGAACGCGTTTTGGCAAAACCTCACCGAATTTTTTTTGTCGGATTCGGGTGTGTTTTGGATTCGGGTGTTTTTTTCAAAAAACACTAAAAAACAGCTTAAATCATAGAATTTGGGGGTCATTTTGATCCCAAAGTATTATTAACCTCAAAAACCATAATTTACACTCATTTTCAGTCTATTCTGAATACCTCACACCTCACAATATTATTTTTAGTCCTAAAATTTGCACCGAGGTCGCTGTGTGAGTAAGATAAGCGACCCTAGTGGCCGACACAAACACCGGGCCCATCTAGGAGTGGCACTGCAGTGTCACGCAGGATGTCCCTTCCAAAAAACCCTCCCCAAACAGCACATGACGCAAAGAAAAAAAGAGGCGCAATGAGGTAGCTGTGTGAGTAAGATTAGCGACCCTAGTGGCCGACACAAACACCGGGCCCATCTAGGAGTGTCACTGCAGTGTCACGCAGGATGTCCCTTCCAAAAAACCCTCCCCAAACAGCACATGACGCAAAGAAAAAAAGAGGCGCAATGAGGTAGCTGACTGTGTGAGTAAGATTAGCGACCCTAGTGGCCGACACAAACACCGGGCCCATCTAGGAGTGGCACTGCAGTGTCACGCAGGATGTCCCTTCCAAAAAACCCTCCCCAATCAGCACATGATGCAAAGAAAAAGAAAAGAAAAAAGAGGTGCAAGATGGAATTGTCCTTGGGCCCTCCCACCCACCCTTATGTTGTATAAACAAAACAGGACATGCACACTTTAACCAACCCATCATTTCAGTGACAGGGTCTGCCACACGACTGTGACTGATATGACGGGTTGGTTTGGACCCCCCCCAAAAAAGAAGCAATTAATCTCTCCTTGCACAAACTGGCTCTACAGAGGCAAGATGTCCACCTCATCTTCACCCTCCGATATATCACCGTGTACATCCCCCTCCTCACAGATTATCAATTCGTCCCCACTGGAATCCACCATCTCAGCTCCCTGTGTACTTTGTGGAGGCAATTGCTGCTGGTCAATGTCTCCGCGGAGGAATTGATTATAATTCATTTTAATGAACATCATCTTCTCCACATTTTCTGGATGTAACCTCGTACGCCGATTGCTGACAAGGTGAGCGGCGGCACTAAACACTCTTTCGGAGTACACACTTGTGGGAGGGCAACTTAGGTAGAATAAAGCCAGTTTGTGCAAGGGCCTCCAAATTGCCTCTTTTTCCTGCCAGTATAAGTACGGACTGTGTGACGTGCCTACTTGGATGCGGTCACTCATATAATCCTCCACCATTCTATCAATGTTGAGAGAATCATATGCAGTGACAGTAGACGACATGTCCGTAATCGTTGTCAGGTCCTTCAGTCCGGACCAGATGTCAGCATCAGCAGTCGCTCCAGACTGCCCTGCATCACCGCCAGCGGGTGGGCTCGGAATTCTGAGCCTTTTCCTCGCACCCCCAGTTGCGGGAGAATGTGAAGGAGGAGATGTTGACAGGTCGCGTTCCGCTTGACTTGACAATTTTGTCACCAGCAGGTCTTTCAACCCCAGCAGACCTGTGTCTGCCGGAAAGAGAGATCCAAGGTAGGCTTTAAATCTAGGATCGAGCACGGTGGCCAAAATGTAGTGCTCTGATTTCAACAGATTGACCACCCGTGAATCCTTGTTAAGCGAATTAAGGGCTGCATCCACAAGTCCCACATGCCTAGCGGAATCGCTCCCTTTTAGCTCCTTCTTCAATGCCTCCAGCTTCTTCTGCAAAAGCCTGATGAGGGGAATGACCTGACTCAGGCTGGCAGTGTCTGAACTGACTTCACGTGTGGCAAGTTCAAAGGGCATCAGAACCTTGCACAACGTTGAAATCATTCTCCACTGCACTTGAGACAGGTGCATTCCACCTACTATATCGTGCTCAATTGTATAGGCTTGAATGGCCTTTTGCTGCTCCTCCAACCTCTGAAGCATATAGAGGGTTGAATTCCACCTCGTTACCACTTCTTGCTTCAGATGATGGCAGGGCAGGTTCAGTAGTTTTTGGTGGTGCTCCAGTCTTCTGTACGTGGTGCCTGTACGCCGAAAGTGTCCCGCAATTTTTCTGGCCACCGACAGCATCTCTTGCACGCCCCTGTCGTTTTTTAAAAAATTCTGCACCACCAAATTCAAGGTATGTGCAAAACATGGGACGTGCTGGAATTTGCCCATATTTAATGCACACACAATATTGCTGGCGTTGTCCGATGCCACAAATCCACAGGAGAGTCCAATTGGGGTAAGCCATTCCGCGATGATCTTCCTCAGTTGCCGTAAGAGGTTTTCAGCTGTGTGCGTATTCTGGAAAGCGGTGATACAAAGCGTAGCCTGCCTAGGAAAGAGTTGGCGTTTGCGAGATGCTGCTACTGGTGCCGCCGCTGCTGTTCTTGCGGCGGGAGTCCATACATCTACCCAGTGGGCTGTCACAGTCATATAGTCCTGACCCTGCCCTGCTCCACTTGTCCACATGTCCGTGGTTAAGTGGACATTGGGTACAACTGCATTTTTTAGGACACTGGTGAGTCTTTTTCTGACGTCCGTGTACATTCTCGGTATCGCCTGCCTAGAGAAGTGGAACCTAGATGGTATTTGGTAACGGGGGCACACTGCCTCAATAAATTGTCTAGTTCCCTGTGAACTAACGGCGGATACCGGACGCACGTCTAACACCAACATAGTTGTCAAGGACTCAGTTATCCGCTTTGCAGTAGGATGACTGCTGTGATATTTCATCTTCCTCGCAAAGGACTGTTGAACAGTCAATTGCTTACTGGAAGTAGTACAAGTGGGCTTACGACTTCCCCTCTGGGATGACCATCGACTCCCAGCGGCAACAACAGCAGCGCCAGCAGCAGTAGGCGTTACACGCAAGGATGCATCGGAGGAATCCCAGGCAGGAGAGGACTCGTCAGAATTGCCAGTGACATGGCCTGCAGGACTATTGGCATTCCTGGGGAAGGAGGAAATTGACACTGAGGGAGTTGGTGGGGTGGTTTGCGTGAGCTTGGTTACAAGAGGAAGGGATTTACTGGTCAGTGGACTGCTTCCGCTGTCACCCAAAGTTTTTGAACTTGTCACTGACTTATTATGAATGCGCTGCAGGTGACGTATAAGGGAGGATGTTCCGAGGTGGTTAACGTCCTTACCCCTACTTATTACAGCTTGACAAAGGGAACACACGGCTTGACACCTGTTGTCCGCATTTCTGGTGAAATACCTCCACACCGAAGAGCTGATTTTTTTGGTATTTTCACCTGGCATGTCAACGGCCATATTCCTCCCGCGGACAACAGGTGTCTCCCCGGGTGCCTGACTTAAACAAACCACCTCACCATCAGAATCCTCCTGGTCAATTTCCTCCCCAGCGCCAGCAACACCCATATCCTCCTCATCCTGGTGTACTTCAACACTGACATCTTCAATCTGACTATCAGGAACTGGACTGCGGGTGCTCCTTCCAGCACTTGCAGGGGGCGTGCAAATGGTGGAAGGCGCATGCTCTTCACATCCAGTGTTGGGAAGGTCAGGCATCGCAACCGACACAATTGGACTCTCCTTGTGGATTTGGGATTTCGAAGAATGCACAGTTCTTTGCTGTGCTGCTTTTGCCAGCTTGAGTCTTTTCATTTTTCTAGCGAGAGGCTGAGTGCTTCCATCCTCATGTGAAGCTGAACCACTAGCCATGAACATAGGCCAGGGCCTCAGCCGTTCCTTGCCACTCCGTGTGGTAAATGGCATATTGGCAAGTTTACGCTTCTCCTCCGACAATTTTATTTTAGGTTTTGGAGTCCTTTTTTTACTGATATTTGGTGTTTTGGATTTGACATGCTCTGTACTATGACATTGGGCATCGGCCTTGGCAGACGACGTTGCTGGCATTTCATCGTCTCGGCCATGACTAGTGGCAGCATCTTCAGCACGAGGTGGAAGTGGATCTTGATCTTTCCCTAATTTTGGAACCTCAACATTTTTGTTCTCCATATTTTAATAGGCACAACTAAAAGGCACCTCAGGTAAACAATGGAGATGGATTGGATACTAGTATACAATTATGGACGGGCTGCCGAGTGCCGACACAGAGGTAGCCACAGCCGTGAACTACCGCACTGTACTGTGTCTGCTGCTAATATATAGACTGGTTGATAAAGAGATAGTATACTCGTAACTAGTATGTATGTATAAAGAAAGAAAAAAAAACCACGGTTAGGTGGTATATACAATTATGGACGGGCTGCCGAGTGCCGACACAGAGGTAGCCACAGCCGTGAACTACCGCACTGTACTGTGTCTGCTGCTAATATATAGACTGGTTGATAAAGAGATAGTATACTCGTAACTAGTATGTATGTATAAAGAAAGAAAAAAAAACCACGGTTAGGTGGTATATACAATTATGGACGGGCTGCCGAGTGCCGACACAGAGGTAGCCACAGCCGTGAACTACCGCACTGTACTGTGTCTGCTGCTAATATAGACTGGTTGATAAAGAGATAGTATACTCGTAACTAGTATGTATGTATAAAGAAAGAAAAAAAAACCACGGTTAGGTGGTATATACAATTATGGACGGGCTGCCGAGTGCCGACACAGAGGTAGCCACAGCCGTGAACTACCGCACTGTACTGTGTCTGCTGCTAATATATAGACTGGTTGATAAAGAGATAGTATACTCGTAACTAGTATGTATGTATAAAGAAAGAAAAAAAAACCACGGTTAGGTGGTATATACAATTATGGACGGGCTGCCGAGTGCCGACACAGAGGTAGCCACAGCCGTGAACTACCGCACTGTACTGTGTCTGCTGCTAATATATAGACTGGTTGATAAAGAGATAGTATACTCGTAACTAGTATGTATGTATAAAGAAAGAAAAAAAAAACACGGTTAGGTGGTATATACAATTATGGACGGGCTGCCGAGTGCCGACACAGAGGTAGCCACAGCCGTGAACTACCGCACTGTACTGTGTCTGCTGCTAATATATAGACTGGTTGATAAAGAGATAGTATACTCGTAACTAGTATGTATGTATAAAGAAAGAAAAAAAAACCACGGTTAGGTGGTATATACAATTATGGACGGGCTGCCGAGTGCCGACACAGAGGTAGCCACAGCCGTGAACTACCGCACTGTACTGTGTCTGCTGCTAATATATAGACTGGTTGATAAAGAGATAGTATACTCGTAACTAGTATGTATGTATAAAGAAAGAAAAAAAAACCACGGTTAGGTGGTATATACAATTATGGACGGGCTGCCGAGTGCCGACACAGAGGTAGCCACAGCCGTGAACTACCGCACTGTACTGTGTCTGCTGCTAATATATAGACTGGTTGATAAAGAGATAGTATACTCGTAACTAGTATGTATGTATAAAGAAAGAAAAAAAAACCACGGTTAGGTGGTATATACAATTATGGACGGGCTGCCGAGTGCCGACACAGAGGTAGCCACAGCCGTGAACTACCGCACTGTACTGTGTCTGCTGCTAATATAGACTGGTTGATAAAGAGATAGTATACTCGTAACTAGTATGTATGTATAAAGAAAGAAAAAAAAACCACGGTTAGGTGGTATATACAATTATGGACGGGCTGCCGAGTGCCGACACAGAGGTAGCCACAGCCGTGAACTACCGCACTGTACTGTGTCTGCTGCTAATATAGACTGGTTGATAAAGAGATAGTATACTACTAATATTATATATACTGGTGGTCAGGTCACTGGTCACTAGTCACACTGGCAGTGGCACTCCTGCAGCAAAAGTGTGCACTGTTTAATTTTAATATAATATTATGTACTCCTGGCTCCTGCTATAACCTATAACTGGCACTGCAGTAGTGCTCCCCAGTCTCCCCCACAATTATAAGCTGTGTGAGCTGAGCAGTCAGACAGATATATAATATATATAGATGATGCAGCACACTGGCCTGAGCCTGAGCAGTGCACACAGATATGGTATGTGACTGACTGAGTCACTGTGTGTATCGCTTTTTTCAGGCAGAGAACGGATATATTAAATAAACTGCACTGTGTGTCTGGTGGTCACTCACTATATAATATATTATGTACTCCTGGCTCCTGCTATAACCTATAACTGGCACTGCAGTAGTGCTCCCCAGTCTCCCCCACAATTATAAGCTGTGTGAGCTGAGCAGTCAGACAGATATATATAATATTATATATAGATAATAGATGATGCAGCACACTGGCCTGAGCCTGAGCAGTGCACACAGATATGGTATGTGACTGAGTCACTGTGTGCTGTGTATCGCTTTTTTCAGGCAGAGAACGGATTATAAATAAAACTGGTGGTCACTATCAGCAAAACTCTGCACTGTACTGAGTACTCCTAATGCTCCCCAAAATTAGTAAATCAAGTGTCTCTCTAATCTATTCTAAACGGAGAGGACGCCAGCCACGTCCTCTCCCTATCAATCTCAATGCACGTGTGAAAATGGCGGCGACTTATATAGAATCCGAGTCTCGCGATAGAATCCGAGCCTCGCGAGAATCCGACAGCGTCATGATGACGTTCGGGCGCGCTCGGGTTAACCGAGCAAGGCGGGAAGATCCGAGTCGCTCGGACCCGTGAAAAAAAACATGAAGTTCTGGCGGGTTCGGATTCAGAGAAACCGAACCCGCTCATCTCTAGAAATAAGGTAAATAAAAGTGAAATTTGGGGAATAGTCTGCTAGGCAAAAGGTGCATATTGATGGGGGTAAGTTGTACAGGGGAGCAGGTTGGTGTGGAGGGTGAATGTTTTGTGAAGTGGGGCATTTACAGCAGGTGTACAGGAGAGCATATTGGTGTATAGGGAGCATGCTGATTTCCAGGGGAGGCATATCATAGTAACACAGTAACATACATAGGCCCTCATTCCGAGTTGATCGGTCGCAAGGCGATTTTAGCAGAGTTACACACGCTAAGCCGCCGCCTACTGGGAGTGAATCTTAGCTTCTTAAAATTGCGAACGATGTATTCGCAATATTGCGATTACAAACTTCTTAGCAGTTTCAGAGTAGCTCCACACTTACTCGGCATCTGCGATCAGTTCAGTGCTTGTCGTTCCTGGTTTGACGTCACAAACACACCCAGCGTTCGCCCAGACACTCCCCCGTTTCTCCAGCCACTCCTGCGTTTTTTCCGGAAACGGTAGCGTTTTCATCCACACGCCCCTAAAACGCCGTGTTTCCGCCCAGTAACACCCATTTCCTGTCAATCACACTACGATCGCCGGAGCGATGAAAAAGCCGTGAGTAAAAATACTATCTTCATTGTAAAATTACTTGGCGCAGTCGCAGTGCGAATATTGCGCATGCGTACTAAGCGGAATTTCAGTGCGATGCGATGAAAAATACCGAGCGAACGACTCGGAATGAGGGCCATAGTAACATAGTATCTAAGGTTGAAAAAAGACAATTGTCCATCGGGTTCAAGCTATTTGTGGTCTCCAATGCACGATTATTTTGTATAAAATATATATATGTCGATGTGGTGGGAGAGAATGCAAGGGAGGGAGGGTTGGTGTAGACGGTATGTTGGTGTGCAAGAGGAGTATGTTAGTGTGCAGTGGGTGAGGTAAGGGGGCAGGAAGCGGTGGCAAGTGAGGGATATATCCGTGGGTAGGGTATGCTTGTCAGGGAGTGGTGGAGAGTGATATACATACTGTATGTACAGTAATATATATCAATTTAAAAATTCAAGTTGAATGGTTATGCATTATGTCAAATGCTTAGTAAAATGACATAGTGTTCTATAGAGCGCTGTAGCTAAGGGGGTGTGATTTGTGTGACACCACCATAGATGACTAACTAAAATGGATGGAGGGAAGGCCCTTTAGCATGCACTTGCTCCAGGTGCCATGGCTCCAAACTACACCACTGTGATAAACTAATGCAGTGGCGGAACAAGCAAGCGGTGGGCCCAGGTGCGACAAAATGCTTTGGGCCCCCCCCATCCAAGTCCACCCCAGGGGCAGTGCGCGCCGTAGGCGCGCGCAAAAATACATAGTGGCGTGGCTTCGTGGGGAAGGGGTGTGGCCACAAAATAATACCAACACAGTAGTCTCCATTATTCAAATTACGCCGCACAGTAGCACCACTACACCAGGTAGAGACCCTTTTACACCTTACAGCGAACAGATTCCTCTTTTTACACATTACAGCAGACAGCGTGCCCTTTTTACACATAACGGCAGACAGCGTGCCCTTTTTACACATTACAGCAGACAGCGTGCCCTTGTTACACATAGCGGCAGACAGCGTGCCCTTTTTACACATTACGGCAGACAGCGTGCCCTTGTTACACATTACGGCAGACCGCGTGCCCTTGTTACACATTACGGCAGACAGCGTGCCCTTGTTACACATTACGGCAGACAGCGTCCCCATTTTTACACATTACGGCAGGCAGATTCCCCATTTTTACACATAGCAGCAGGCAGATTCCCCATTTTTACACATAGCGTCAGGCAGTCCCCCTTTTTTACACATTACGGCAGGCAGATTCCCCTTTTTACACATTGCGTCGGGCAGATTACCCCTTTTTACACATAGCGGCAGGCAGTCCCCCATTTTTACACATTGCGGCAGGCTGATTCCCCCTTTTTACACATTGCGGCAGGCAGTCCCCCCTTTTTACACATTGCGGCAGGCAGTCCCCCCTTTTTACACATTGCGGCAGGCAATCCCCCCTTTTTACACATTGCTGCAGGCAGTCCCCCCTTTTTACACATTGCTGCAGGCAGTCCCCCCTTTTTACACATTGCGGCAGGTATGCCCCCCTTTTTACACATTGCGGCAGGTAGTCCCCCCTTTTTACACAGTGCAGCAGGTAGTCCCCCATTTTTACACAGTGCGGCAGGTAGTCCCCCATTTTTACACATTGCGGCAGGCAGGCACAAGAAAGAAGGAAGGAAAGAAAGAAAGAAAGAAAGAAAGAAAGAAAGAAAGAAAGAAAGAAAGAAAGAAAGAAAGAAAGAAAGAAAGAAGAATTATACTTACCCTCTCCGCTGGCTCAGGCTCCTCGGTGCAGCGTCAGAGACGATTCCCGGGCTGGAGAGAAGGAGGAGGAGGGAGGCTGAGAAGGGAGCCGCAGCAGCGCTGTGTTACTGGTGGAGGCGCTGCTGCTGCTGCCCCTCTGCTTCCCTATAGGCTGTTCTCGGAAGACAGCCTATAGGGAAGCAGAGGGGCAGCAGCAGCAGCGCCTCCACCAGTAACAAAGCGCTGCTGCGGCTCCCTTCTCAGCCTCCCTCCTCCTCCTTCCCCCGTCTGTAGTACCGCTGCTTCTCTCCTCTCCTCTCTTCGCCGGGCGGCTGTGCGCTGCGGGCAGCGGTTGCCCGCAGCGCACAGCGGCATGTAATGAGTCAGTTTGACTCATTACATGCTTGGGCCCCTGGACAGAGGCGGGCCCCAGTGCAGTGCCGGTAGTTCCGCCTCTGAACTAATGTGTGGTTGGTTACAAAGGTATAAAATCGGTTCCCACCATTGGCAGAAATAGGCTTGCTTGATATGCACTTGTACTGCAAAATGGTTTTGTTTTTTTTATATACATATAATTTTAAAATTTAACTTCGTTATGCATTAAAACATCTAGAGTTTGATATAAACAGTAGTCTTGCATACAGGATTTTCAAAACATAGTATTAGTTTGATGTGCTATAAATTGCTAGACCATTCAAAGCTTTAGAGGCTGAATAGTAGAAATAGGTTGTCTTTGAAACATATCTCTTAATCACATAATAGCTCTTAAATTGAAGTTTGCAGGTCCCTGGGGACTATAGGATTTAAAATGGATCAACCAAATTATCAGTCATCCCAATTAAATTCTTAAAAGAAAATAGTGGACTATGGAATGTATGTTTAATGGAGTCTGAGATATTACTATTTTTTCTTTTGTCAGAAATATTTTAAAATTTTTAATACTGTATAAAAGATCATGTATTTATGAAGTGGCAGCTTTTGCAAGCCAAAACTTATTGGCGGGTTTGACCTTAAAATTTAAAGCAGCGCTAATATTATTAAGTGCAAAGCTCAGTGTATTTTGTACTTGTTATTAGTAAAGATGGGCACCCTGACCCCCATATTTTGGTTTTGGATCTGTATTAACTTCGTGTTTTGGTTTGGGTTTTGCTAAAACTGCCCTCAAAGGTTTTGGTTTTGGATCTGTATTTTTTTTTGTAAAGTTTGCTAAAAACAGCACAAATCACATCATGTGGGCCTTTTTTTGTTCTTACAGTATTATTAACCTTAATAACATTCATTTCCAGTCATCTCCACTCGGTTTTAACCACCTCACAGCCAGTGTCGGACTGGGGCATGAAGGGCCCACCGGGGGAATGCAGTGGTAGGGGCCCATGTTTAGGGGTGTGGCCAGTCTACAGAGGGGTAGTGACCTGCCACCACATTGGTTTGCCTAGCCATTAGAGAGTGCACGGGCTGGGCCCATTCATAACTATATATATAGTAAATACTGCTAGGACATGCACGATAAATGTAACAGATTAATAACAGGAATGCACTGTAGAAAATACACCATAGTCCTGTGCAGTATAAGGTAACATATTTATATATATATATTAGAGATGAGCGGGTTCGGTTTCTCTGAATCCGAACCCGCACGAACTTCATGTTTTTTTCACGGGTCCGAGCAGACTCGGATCCTCCCGCCTTGCTCGGTTAACCCGAGCGCGCCCGAACGTCATCATGACGCTGTCGGATTCTCGCGAGACTCGGATTCTATATAAAGAGCCGCGCGTCGCCGCCATTTTCACACGTGCATTGAGATTGATAGGGAGAGGACGTGGCTGGCGTCCTCTCCATTTAGATTAGGGTTGAGAGAGAGAGAGAGAGAGATTGACCTGAGGCTGTGATACTGTAGAAGAGAGTGCAGAGTTTAGTGACTGACGACCACAGTGACCACCAGACAGTGCAGTTGTTTGTTTTATTTAATATATCCGTTCTCTGCCTGAAAAAAACGATACACACAGTGACTCAGTCACATACCATATCTGTGTGCACTGCTCAGCCCAGTGTGCTGCATCAATGTATATATATATCTGACTGTGCTCAGCTCACACAGCTTATAATTGTGGGGGAGACTGGGGAGCACTGCAGTGCCAGTTATAGGTTATAGCAGGAGCCAGGAGTACATAATATTATATTAAAATTAAACAGTGCACACTTTTGCTGCAGGAGTGCCACTGCCAGTGTGACTAGTGACCAGTGACCTGACCACCAGTATATATAATATTAGTAGTATACTATCTCTTTATCAACCAGTCTATATTAGCAGCAGACACAGTACAGTGCGGTAGTTCACGGCTGTGGCTACCTCTGTGTCGGCACTCGGCAGCCCGTCCATAATTGTATATACCACCTAACCGTGGTTTTTTTTTCTTTCTTTATAGTCATACTAGTTACGAGTATACTATCTCTTTATCAACCAGTCTATATTAGCAGCAGACACAGTACAGTGCGGTAGTTCACGGCTGTGGCTACCTCTGTGTCGGCACTCGGCAGCCCGTCCATAATTGTATATACCACCTAACCGTGGTTTTTTTTTCTTTCTTTATACATACATACTAGTTACGAGTATACTATCTCTTTATCAACCAGTCTATATTAGCAGCAGACACAGTACAGTGCGGTAGTTCACGGCTGTGGCTACCTCTGTGTCGGCACTCGGCAGCCCGTCCATAATTGTATATACCACCTAACCGTGGTTTTTTTTTCTTTCTTTATACATACATACTAGTTACGAGTATACTATCTCTTTATCAACCAGTCTATATATTAGCAGCAGACACAGTACAGTGCGGTAGTTCACGGCTGTGGCTACCTCTGTGTCGGCACTCGGCAGCCCGTCCATAATTGTATATACCACCTAACCGTGGTTTTTTTTTCTTTCTTTATACATACATACTAATTACGAGTATACTATCTCTTTATCAACCAGTCTATATATTAGCAGCAGACACAGTACAGTGCGGTAGTTCACGGCTGTGGCTACCTCTGTGTCGGCACTCGGCAGCCCGTCCATAATTGTATATACCACCTAACCGTGGTTTTTTTTTCTTTCTTTATACATACATACTAGTTACGAGTATACTATCTCTTTATCAACCAGTCTATATTAGCAGCAGACACAGTACAGTACGGTAGTTCACGGCTGTGGCTACCTCTGTGTCGGCACTCGGCAGCCCGTCCATAATTGTATATACCACCTAACCGTGGTTTTTTTTTCTTTCTTTATACATACATACTAGTTACGAGTATACTATCTCTTTATCAACCAGTCTATATATTAGCAGCAGACACAGTACAGTGCGGTAGTTCACGGCTGTGGCTACCTCTGTGTCGGCACTCGGCAGCCCGTCCATAATTGTATATACCACCTAACCGTGGTTTTTTTTTCTTTCTTTATAGTCATACTAGTTACGAGTATACTATCTCTTTATCAACCAGTCTATATTAGCAGCAGACACAGTACAGTGCGGTAGTTCACGGCTGTGGCTACCTCTGTGTCGGCACTCGGCAGCCCGTCCATAATTGTATATACCACCTAACCGTGGTTTTTTTTTCTTTCTTTATACATACATACTAGTTACGAGTATACTATCTCTTTATCAACCAGTCTATATTAGCAGCAGACACAGTACAGTGCGGTAGTTCACGGCTGTGGCTACCTCTGTGTCGGCACTCGGCAGCCCGTCCATAATTGTATATACCACCTAACCGTGGTTTTTTTTTCTTTCTTTATACATACATACTAGTTACGAGTATACTATCTCTTTATCAACCAGTCTATATATTAGCAGCAGACACAGTACAGTGCGGTAGTTCACGGCTGTGGCTACCTCTGTGTCGGCACTCAGCAGCCCGTCCATAATTGTATATACCACCTAACCGTGGTTTTTTTTTCTTCTTTATACATACATACTACTACGACATCTCTTTATCAACCAGTCTATATTAGCAGCAGACACAGTACAGTACGGTAGTTCACGGCTGTGGCTACCTCTGTGTCTGCACTCGGCAGGCAGTCCGTCCATAATTGTATACCACCTAACCGTGGTTTTTTTTTCTTTCTTCTTTATACATACATAGTTACATAGACATCTCTTTATCAACCAGTCTATATTAGCAGCAGACACAGTACAGTACGGTAGTTCACGGCTGTGGCTACCTCTGTGTCTGCACTCGGCAGGCAGTCCGTCCATAATTGTATACCACCTAACCGTGGTTTTTTTTCTTTCTTCTTTATACATACATAGTTACATAGACATCTCTTTATCAACCAGTCTATATTAGCAGCAGACACAGTACAGTACGGTAGTTCACGGCTGTGGCTACCTCTGTGTCTGCACTCGGCAGGCAGTCCATAATTGTATACTAGTATCCATCTCCATTGTTTACCTGAGGTGCCTTTTAGTTGTGCCTATTAAAATATGGAGAACAAAAATGTTGAGGTTCCAAAATTAGGGAAAGATCAAGATCCACTTCCACCTCGTGCTGAAGCTGCTGCCACTAGTCATGGCCGAGACGATGAAATGCCAGCAACGTCGTCTGCCAAGGCCGATGCCCAATGTCATAGTACAGAGCATGTCAAATCCAAAACACCAAATATCAGAAAAAAAAGGACTCCAAAACCTAAAATAAAATTGTCGGAGGAGAAGCGTAAACTTGCCAATATGCCATTTACGACACGGAGTGGCAAGGAACGGCTGAGGCCCTGGCCTATGTTCATGGCTAGTGGTTCAGCTTCACATGAGGATGGAAGCACTCAGCCTCTCGCTAGAAAAATGAAAAGACTCAAGCTGGCAAAAGCAGCACAGCAAAGAACTGTGCATTCTTCGAAATCCCAAATCCACAAGGAGAGTCCAATTGTGTCGGTTGCGATGCCTGACCTTCCCAACACTGGACGTGAAGAGCATGCGCCTTCCACCATTTGCACGCCCCCTGCAAGTGCTGGAAGGAGCACCCGCAGTCCAGTTCCTGATAGTCAGATTGAAGATGTCAGTGTTGAAGTACACCAGGATGAGGAGGATATGGGTGTTGCTGGCGCTGGGGAGGAAATTGACCAGGAGGATTCTGATGGTGAGGTGGTTTGTTTAAGTCAGGCACCCGGGGAGACACCTGTTGTCCGTGGGAGGAATATGGCCGTTGACATGCCAGGTGAAAATACCAAAAAAATCAGCTCTTCGGTGTGGAGGTATTTCACCAGAAATGCGGACAACAGGTGTCAAGCCGTGTGTTCCCTTTGTCAAGCTGTAATAAGTAGGGGTAAGGACGTTAACCACCTCGGAACATCCTCCCTTATACGTCACCTGCAGCGCATTCATAATAAGTCAGTGACAAGTTCAAAAACTTTGGGTGACAGCGGAAGCAGTCCACTGACCAGTAAATCCCTTCCTCTTGTAACCAAGCTCACGCAAACCACCCCACCAACTCCCTCAGTGTCAATTTCCTCCTTCCCCAGGAATGCCAATAGTCCTGCAGGCCATGTCACTGGCAATTCTGACGATTCCTCTCCTGCCTGGGATTCCTCCGATGCATCCTTGCGTGTAACGCCTACTGCTGCTGGCGCTGCTGTTGTTGCTGCTGGGAGTCGATGGTCATCCCAGAGGGGAAGTCGTAAGCCCACTTGTACTACTTCCAGTAAGCAATTGACTGTTCAACAGTCCTTTGCGAGGAAGATGAAATATCACAGCAGTCATCCTGCTGCAAAGCGGATAACTGAGGCCTTGACAACTATGTTGGTGCTAGACGTGCGTCCGGTATCCGCCGTTAGTTCACAGGGAACTAGACAATTTATTGAGGCAGTGTGCCCCCGTTACCAAATACCATCTAGGTTCCACTTCTCTAGGCAGGCGATACCGAGAATGTACACGGACGTCAGAAAAAGACTCACCAGTGTCCTAAAAAATGCAGTTGTACCCAATGTCCACTTAACCACGGACATGTGGACAAGTGGAGCAGGGCAGGGTCAGGACTATATGACTGTGACAGCCCACTGGGTAGATGTATGGACTCCCGCCGCAAGAACAGCAGCGGCGGCACCAGTAGCAGCATCTCGCAAACGCCAACTCTTTCCTAGGCAGGCTACGCTTTGTATCACCGCTTTCCAGAATACGCACACAGCTGAAAACCTCTTACGGCAACTGAGGAAGATCATCGCGGAATGGCTTACCCCAATTGGACTCTCCTGTGGATTTGTGGCATCGGACAACGCCAGCAATATTGTGTGTGCATTAAATATGGGCAAATTCCAGCACGTCCCATGTTTTGCACATACCTTGAATTTGGTGGTGCAGAATTTTTTAAAAAACGACAGGGGCGTGCAAGAGATGCTGTCGGTGGCCAGAAGAATTGCGGGACACTTTCGGCGTACAGGCACCACGTACAGAAGACTGGAGCACCACCAAAAACTACTGAACCTGCCCTGCCATCATCTGAAGCAAGAAGTGGTAACGAGGTGGAATTCAACCCTCTATATGCTTCAGAGGTTGGAGGAGCAGCAAAAGGCCATTCAAGCCTATACAATTGAGCACGATATAGTAGGTGGAATGCACCTGTCTCAGGCGCAGTGGAGAATGATTTCAACGTTGTGCAAGGTTCTGATGCCCTTTGAACTTGCCACACGTGAAGTCAGTTCAGACACTGCCAGCCTGAGTCAGGTCATTCCCCTCATCAGGCTTTTGCAGAAGAAGCTGGAGACATTGAAGGAGGAGCTAACACGGAGCGATTCCGCTAGGCATGTGGGACTTGTGGATGGAGCCCTTAATTCGCTTAACAAGGATTCACGGGTGGTCAATCTGTTGAAATCAGAGCACTACATTTTGGCCACCGTGCTCGATCCTAGATTTAAAGCCTACCTTGGATCTCTCTTTCCGGCAGACACAAGTCTGCTGGGGTTGAAAGACCTGCTGGTGACAAAATTGTCAAGTCAAGCGGAACGCGACCTGTCAACATCTCCTCCTTCACATTCTCCCGCAACTGGGGGTGCGAGGAAAAGGCTCAGAATTCCGAGCCCACCCGCTGGCGGTGATGCAGGGCAGTCTGGAGCGACTGCTGATGCTGACATCTGGTCCGGACTGAAGGACCTGACAACGATTACGGACATGTCGTCTACTGTCACTGCATATGATTCTCTCAACATTGATAGAATGGTGGAGGATTATATGAGTGACCGCATCCAAGTAGGCACGTCACACAGTCCGTACTTATACTGGCAGGAAAAAGAGGCAATTTGGAGGCCCTTGCACAAACTGGCTTTATTCTACCTAAGTTGCCCTCCCACAAGTGTGTACTCCGAAAGAGTGTTTAGTGCCGCCGCTCACCTTGTCAGCAATCGGCGTACGAGGTTACATCCAGAAAATGTGGAGAAGATGATGTTCATTAAAATGAATTATAATCAATTCCTCCGCGGAGACATTGACCAGCAGCAATTGCCTCCACAAAGTACACAGGGAGCTGAGATGGTGGATTCCAGTGGGGACGAATTGATAATCTGTGAGGAGGGGGATGTACACGGTGATATATCGGAGGGTGATGATGAGGTGGACATCTTGCCTCTGTAGAGCCAGTTTGTGCAAGGAGAGATTAATTGCTTCTTTTTTGGGGGGGGTCCAAACCAACCCGTCATATCAGTCACAGTCGTGTGGCAGACCCTGTCACTGAAATGATGGGTTGGTTAAAGTGTGCATGTCCTGTTTTGTTTATACAACATAAGGGTGGGTGGGAGGGCCCAAGGACAATTCCATCTTGCACCTCTTTTTTCTTTTCTTTTTCTTTGCATCATGTGCTGATTGGGGAGGGTTTTTTGGAAGGGACATCCTGCGTGACACTGCAGTGCCACTCCTAAATGGGCCCGGTGCTTGTGTCGGCCACTAGGGTCGCTAATCTTACTCACACAGTCAGCTACCTCATTGCGCCTCTTTTTTTCTTTGCGTCATGTGCTGTTTGGGGAGGGTTTTTTGGAAGGGACATCCTGCGTGACACTGCAGTGCCACTCCTAGATGGGCCCGGTGTTTGTGTCGGCCACTAGGGTCGCTAATCTTACTCACACAGCTACCTCATTGCGCCTCTTTTTTTCTTTGCGTCATGTGCTGTTTGGGGAGGGTTTTTTGGAAGGGACATCCTGCGTGACACTGCAGTGCCACTCCTAGATGGGCCCGGTGTTTGTGTCGGCCACTAGGGTCGCTAATCTTACTCACACAGCTACCTCATTGCGCCTCTTTTTTTCTTTGCGTCATGTGCTGTTTGGGGAGGGTTTTTTGGAAGGGCCATCCTGCGTGACACTGCAGTGCCACTCCTAGATGGGCCCGGTGTTTGTGTCGGCCACTAGGGTCGCTAATCTTACTCACACAGCTACCTCATTGCGCCTCTTTTTTTCTTTGCGTCATGTGCTGTTTGGGGAGGGTTTTTTGGAAGGGACATCCTGCGTGACACTGCAGTGCCACTCCTAGATGGGCCCGGTGTTTGTGTCGGCCACTAGGGTCGCTTATCTTACTCACACAGCGACCTCGGTGCAAATTTTAGGACTAAAAATAATATTGTGAGGTGTGAGGTATTCAGAATAGACTGAAAATGAGTGTAAATTATGGTTTTTGAGGTTAATAATACTTTGGGATCAAAATGACCCCCAAATTCTATGATTTAAGCTGTTTTTTAGTGTTTTTTGAAAAAAACACCCGAATCCAAAACACACCCGAATCCGACAAAAAAAATTCGGTGAGGTTTTGCCAAAACGCGTTCGAACCCAAAACACGGCCGCGGAACCGAACCCAAAACCAAAACACAAAACCCGAAAAATTTCAGGCGCTCATCTCTAATATATATATATATATATATATATACTAGGTGCTTCATCGCGCCCTACGGGCGCTCTTCACACCGTCGGAAGGGGCTACGCCCCCTTAACCCCTGCACGCCTTTCTGGGGTTCAATATATGGAGTATTACCTGCATTCCTAGTTTTGTTAGTGTTTGAATATTGCACAATGATAGGGCGTCCGATGGTGAAGGGGGCGTAGTCCCTTGCAACAGGAAGGGGTTTGGGGAGTGGGGACCGCGGATGGGGGAGGGGGTATGAAGGCGCTGTGGGTGGGGTAGGAGCAGGGGTGTCGCAGGTGGGGGATGGCAGCTGCAGGGCTGTTGCGGATGGAGGAGGGGTTCCGAAGGCGCTGCAGATGGGGAAGGGGTGGGTGCGGGTGTGCAGTGGATGGGGGAGGTGTCCAGGGGGCGCGGTGGGTGGGGGAGGGGTGGATGCGGGGGTAACGTGGGTGGGGGAGTGGCGGGTGCGGTGCTGTTGCGAATGGTGTAGGCGATGCGGATTGGGAAGGACCTGCTGCGTGGGTGGGGTAGGGGATCCAAAGGTGCAGCGGGTGGGGGAGAGCCAGATGCGGGGTGTGGCGGATGGGGGAGGGGCTGCTGTAGATGGGGGAGGGGTTTGGAAGACACTGCGGGTGGGGTAGGGGGTCCGAAGGCGCAGTGGGTGGGGGTGCCATGGGTGGTGGAGCGGCAGGTGCGACGGTTTGCGGGGGATGGGGAGGGGTCCAGGGGCGCTGCAGGTGGTGGAGGGGCAGATATCAGTGCACATAGTCTCTGTGGTAGTTAGTGAGGGTTGGTGATGGTGTGAGAGGGGTGAAGGCCAGTACACAGACAGGCAGTTAGAGAGCAGGATGAGGGTGACAGAGCATAGGGAGTACTTAGCAGATATAGGGGTGGGATACAGGTGTGATGTCACAGTGTGTGTACCTTTGCTCTCATGTGTGAGGTATGTGAGGTATATGTGAGGTATATGTGAGGTATGTGTGAGGTATGTGTGAGGTAAGGATGTGCGGGTCGTGGTGGCCACTAACCTCCAGGCTGCTGCTGTGAGATGGTGACTGCAGAGGGAGGGAGCTCAGACCCAGCAGCAATGGGTCTTGGTCAGCATTCCTTCCTGGCCCCGTTCCGCCGCACACTGTCCGCCCCGTCTGACGGGCGTCATTCCTCCATCCTGCATGGCAGCGTCAGCTGCTGTGATCGCGGAGCATAGGTAAGCGTCCGGAGCCCTGTGGGCGGGCAGGCATGGTGTTTCCCTGGAGAGGTGCGGCGCGCGTCCTTAGGCTGCAGACGGAGGGAGCTCCGGCCCAGCAGCAATGTTGATTAGTGCGTGTCCCGTCCTGGCGCTGTCCCGCTGCACATGCTCCGCACCGTTTGCCGCTGAGCATGGCAGCCCTTGTCTGTATGCTGCAGATGCTGATCTAGCGGTGCCTGAGCTAGCGCCCTCTCCCTGGGGTGTGGGTGTCAGGCGGCAGGTATGGTGTGTAGGTGGGAGAGGAGCTGCGGGCGGCGACTCGCTGCCTGCAAGTACCCTCCATATCAGCGCTGTTCCCCTCCCTGCGGATAGTGTCAGTGGCCGTGGTGTACTTTTGCTACTGGTGGCCAGGGCCGGTGCTAGGGTGTTCGGCGCCCCCCTGCAAACTATGAATTTTGCGCCCTCCCATATTCCTTTGTTGTGCATCGGGAAAAGTGGTGTGGTCTCACAACTAAGGGGCATGGCCACACAATAGTACCCCCATTTAAAATTACGCCACAATGTAGCACAATCTTATTCATCTTATACGTAATGCCCCACCCGTAGCAGTAGCGTCCTTATACGTAATGCCCCACCCGTAGTAGTAGCGTCCATATACGTAATGCCCCCCCAATAGTAGTAGTGTCCTTATACATAATGCCCCCCCAGTAGTAGTAGCAGTTATATGCAATGCTCCCCAACAGTAATAGTAGCGTCCTTATACATAATGCCCCCCAGTAGTAGTAGCATCCTTATACATAATGCCCCACCAGTAGTAGTAGCATCCTTATACATAATGCCCCCCCAGTAGTAGTAGCGTCCTAATACATAATGCCCCCCCAATAGTAGTAGTGTCCTTATACATAATGCCCCCCCAGTAGTAGTAGCAGTTATATGTAATGCCCCACAACAGTAATAGTAGCATCCTTATACGTAGTGCCCCACCCGTAGTAGTAGCGTCCTTATACGTAATGCTCCCAGTAGTAGTAGCAGTTATATGTAATGCCCCCCAACAGTAATAGTAGCGTCCTTATACGTAATGCCACCCCAGTAGTAGTAGCATCCTTATACATAATGTGCCCCCAGTAGTAGTACCGCCCTTATACATAATGCCCCCCCAGTAGTAGTAGCATCCTTACATGTAATGCCCTCCCAGTAGTAGTAGCACCGTCCTTATACATAATGCCCCCCAGAAGTAATAGAGTCCTTATACATAATCCCCCCCCCAGTAGTAGCGTCCTTATATGTAATGCCCCCCAGTATTAGTAGCCTCCTTATACGTAATGCCCCCCCGATAGTAGTAGCGTCCTTATACGTAATGTCCCACTATAGTAGTAGCGTCCTTATACGTAATGCCCCCCCATAGTAGTAGCGTCCTTATACGTAATGCCCCCCATAGTAGTAGCGTCCTTATACGTAATGCCCCCCCTATAGTAGTAGCGTCCTTATACGTAATGCCCCCCCATAGTAGTAGCGTCCTTATACGTAATGCCCCCCCCATAGTAGTAGCGTCCTTATACGTAATGCCCCCCCTATAGTAGTAGCGTCCTTATACGTAATGCCCCCCATAGTAGTAGCGTCCTTATACGTAATGCCCCCCCTATAGTAGTAGCGTCCTTATACGTAATGCCCCCCCATAGTAGTGGCGTCCTTATACGTAATGCCCCCCCCATAGTAGTAGCGTCCTTATACGTAATGCCCCCCTATAGTAGTAGTGTCCTTATACGTAATGCCCCCCTATAGTAGTAGCGTCCTTATACGTAATGCCCCCCCATAGTAGTAGCGTCCTTATACGTAATGCCCCCCCATAGTAGTAGCGTCCTTATACGTAATGCCCCCCCTATAGTAGTAGCGTCCTTATACGTAATGCCCCCCCATAGTTGTAGCGTCCTTATACGTAATGCCCCCCCTATAGTAGTAGCATCCTTATACGTAATGCCCCCCCATAGTAGTAGCGTCCTTATACGTAATGCCCCCCCTATAGTAGTAGCGTCCTTATACGTAATGCCCCCCCATAGTAGTAGCGTCCTTATACGTAATGCCCCCCCATAGTAGTAGCGTCCTTATACGTAATGCCCCCCCTATAGTAGTAGCGTCCTTATACGTAATGCCCCCCCATAGTAGTTGCGTCCTTATACGTAATGCCCCCCTATAGTAGTAGCGTCCTTATACGTAATGCCCCCCCCTTAGTAGTAGCGTCCTTATACGTAATGCCCCCCCCATAGTAGTAGCGTCCTTATACGTAATGCCCCCCTATAGTAGTAGTGTCCTTATACGTAATGCCCCCCCTATAGTAGTAGCGTCCTTATATGTAATGCCCCCCCATAGTAGTAGCGTCCTTATACGTAATGCCCCCCCTATAGTAGTAGCGTCCTTATACGTAATGCCCCCCCTATAGTAGTAGCGTCCTTATACGTAATGCCCCCCCTATATTAGTAGCGTCCTTGCATGTAATGGCCCCCTCAGCAGTGGCGTCCATAAAGTGCGCACACACAGACATACCTCACACACAGACAATTCACACATATATACAAACACACACACCCCACCATATATACACAGTCACACACACACACACACTATATACACACACACACACACCCACCCACTATATACACACACGCACACACATTTCTCTCTCACCCTCCACTTACCAAGTCTGGCTGGCCGTCACTGCAATGCTGATTCCACCACTGTTCAGCTGTCTGGTCCCGTGTAGCTCCGCCCCTCTATTCCGTGTAGCTCCGCCCCCTCGTGACGCCGTAGCTCCGCCCCCTTTTCGGGACCGCACTGCACAGCACATAGCCCGCTGTCACAGGTGATTGGGGGGGGGGGGGGGGGACAGGCACAGCAGCCGGCAGCTAGTGGCCATCCTCACCTCCTATACTGTAAGGTAGGGACTTGCACCTGACTGCTGCTGGCACTGGGTATGGGGTAGCTCTCTGCAGCAGATGCAGTTGACTCCGCCCAGCTCTGTGACTCCGCCCAGCGTTACGAGCACAGAGTCACAGATTAAGGCAAATATATAGGAGATATGTGTACAGCACCAAGTTAGTGATGTGCACCGGAAATTTTTCGGGTTTTGTGTTTTGGTTTTGGATTCGGATCCGAGGTCGTGTTTTGGATTCGGACGCGTTTTGGCAAAACCTCCCTGAAATTTTTTTGTCGGTTTCGGGTGTGTTTAGGATTCGGGTGTTTTTTTACAAAAAACCCTCAAAAACAGCTTAAATCATAGAATTTGGGGGTCATTTTGATCCCATAGTATTATTAACCTCAATAACCATAATTTCCACTCATTTTCAGTCTATTCTGAACACCTCACACCTCACAATATTATTTTTAGTCCTAAAATTTGCACCGAGGTCGCTGGATGACTAAGCTAAGCGACCCAAGTGGCCGACACAAACACCTGGTCCATCCAGGAGTGGCACTGCAGTGTCAGACAGGATGGCACTTCAAAAAAATAGTCCCCAAACAGCACATGATGCAAAGAAAAAAAGAGGCGCAATGAGGTAGCTGTGTGACTAAGCTAAGCGACCCAAGTGGCCAACACAAACACCTGGCCCATCTAGGAGTGGCACTGCAGTGTCAGACAGGATGGCAGATTTAAAAAATAGTCCCCAAACAGCACATGATGCAAAGAAAAAAAGAGGTGCACCAAGGTCGCTGTGTGACTAAGCTAAGCGACCCAAGTGTCCGACACAAACACCTGGCCCATCTAGGAGTGGCACTGCAGTGTCAGACAGGATGGCAGATTTAAAAAATAGTCCCCAAACAGCACATGATGCAAAGAAAAAAAGAGGTGCACCAAGGTCGCTGGATGGCTAAGCTAAGCGACCCAAGTGTCCGACACAAACACCTGGCCCATCTAGGAGTGGCACTGCAGTGTCAGACAGGATGGCAGATTTAAAAAATAGTCCCCAAACAGCACATGATGCAAAGAAAAAAAGAGGTGCACCAAGGTCGCTGGATGGCTAAGCTAAGCGACACAAGTGGCCGACACAAACACCTGGCCCATCTAGGAGTGGCACTGCAGTGTCAAGCAGGATGACACTTCAAAAAAATAGTCCCCAAACAGCACATGATGCAAAGAAAAATTAAAGAAAAAAGAGGTGCAAGATGGAATTGTCCTTGGGCCCTCCCACCCACCCTTATGTTGTATAAACAGGACATGCACACTTTAACAAACCCATCATTTCAGCGACAGGGTCTGCCACATGACTGTGACTGAAATGGCTGGTTGGTTTGGGCCCCCACCAAAAAAGAAGCAATAAATCTCTCCTTGCACAAACTGGCTCTACAGAGGCAAGATGTCCACCTCCTCCTCATTGTCCGATTCCTCACCCCTTTCACTGTGTACATCCCCCTCCTCACAGATTATTAATTCGTCCCTACTGGAATCCACCATCTCAGGTCCCTATGTACTTTCTGGAGGCAATCGCTGGTGAATGTCTCCACGGAGGAATTGATTATAATTCATTTTGAGGAACATCATCTTCTCCACATTTTCTGGAAGTAACCTCGTACGCCGATTGCTGACAAGGTGAGCGGCTGCACTAAACACTCCTTCGGAGAACACACTGGAGGGAGGGCAACTTAGGTAAAATAAAGCCAGTTTGTGCAAGGGCCTCCAAATTGCCTCTTTTTCCTGCCAGTATACGTACGGACTGTTTGACGTGCCTACTTGGATGCAGTCACTCATATAATCCTCCACCATTCTTTCAATGGTGACAGAATCATATGCAGTGACAGTAGACGACATGTCAGTAATCGTTGGCAGGTCCTTCAGTCCGGACCAGATGTCAGCACTCGCTCCAGACTGCCCTGCATCACCGCCAGTAGGTGGGCTCGAAATTCTTAGCCTTTTCCTCGCACCCCCAGTTGCGGGAGAATGTGAAGGAGGAGCTGTTGACGGGTCACGTTCCGCTTGACTTGACTATTTTCTCACCAGCAGGTCTTTGAACCTCTGCAGACTTGTGTCTGCCGGAAAGAGAGATACAAAGTAGGTTTTAAATCTAGGATCGAGCACGGTGGCTAAAATGTAGTGCTCTGATTTCAACAGATTGACCACCCGTGAATCCTGGTTAAGCGAATTAAGGGCTCCATCCACAAGTCCCACATGCCTAGCGGAATCGCTCTGTTTTAGCTCCTCCTTCAATGTCTCCAGCTTCTTCTGCAAAAGCCTGATGAGGGGAATGACCTGACTCAGGCTGGCAGTGTCTGAACTGACTTCACGTGTGGCAAGTTCAAAGGGTTGCAGAACCTTGCACAACTTTGAAATCATTCTCCACTGCGCTTGAGTCAGGTGCATTCCCTCTCCTTTGCCTATATCGTAGGCAGATGTATAGGCTTGAATGGCCTTTTGCTGCTCCTCCATCCTCTGAAGCATATAGAGGGTTGAATTCCACCTCGTTACCACCTCTTGCTTCAGATGATGGCAGGGCAGGTTCAGGACTGTTTGCTGGTGCTCCAGTCTTCAGCACTCGGTGGCTGAATGCCAAAAGTGGCCCGCAATTCTTCGGGCCACCGACAGCATCTATTGCACGCCCCTGTCATTTTTTAAATAATTCTGCACCACCAAATTCAATGTATGTGCAAAACATGGGACGTGCTGGAATTTGCCCAGATGTAATGCATGCACAATATTGGTAACGTTGTCCAATGTCACAAATCCCCAGGAGAGTCCAATTGGGGTAAGCCATTCTGCGATGATGTTCCTCAGTTCCATAAGAGGTTGTCAGCTGTGTGCCTCTTATGGAAAGCGGTGATACAAAGCGTAGCCTGCCTAGGAACGAGTTGGCGTTTGCGAGATGCTGCTACTGGTGCCGCCGCTGCTGTTCTTGCTGCGGGAGGCAATACATCTACCCAGTGGGCTGTCACAGTCATATAGTCCTGAGTCTGCCCTGCTCCACTTGTCCACATGTCCGTGGTTAAGTGGACATTGGGTACAACTGCATTTTTTAGGACACTGGTGACTCTTTTTCTGACGTCTGTGTACATTTTCGGTATCGCCTGCCTAGAGAAATGGAACCTAGATGGTATTTGGTACCGGGGACACAGTGCCTCAGTCAAGTTTCTAGTTCCCTGTGAATTAACGGTGGATACCGGAAACACGTTTCTCACCATCCAGGCTGCCAAGGCCTGAGTTATCCGCTTTGCAGCAGGATGACTGCTGTGATATTTCATCTTCCTCGCAAAGGACTGTTGGACAGTCAATTGCTTACTGGAAGTAGTACAAGTGGTCTTCCGACTTCCCCTCTGGGATGACGATCGACTCCCAGCAGCAACAACAGCAGCGCCAGCAGCAGTAGGCGTTACACTCAAGGATGCATCGGAGGAATCCCAGGCAGGAGAGGACTCGTCAGACTTGACAGTGACATGGCCTGCAGGACTATTGGCTTTCCTGTGTAAGGAGGAAATTGACACTGAGGGAGTTGGTGGTGTGGTTTGCAGGAGCTTGGTTACAAGAGGAAGGAATTTAGTGGTCAGTGGACTGCTTCCGCTGTTATCCAAAGTTTTTGAACTTGTCACTGACTTCTGATGAATGCGGTCCAGGTGACGTATAAGGGAGGATGTTCCTAGGTGGTTAACGTCCTTACCCCTACTTATTACAGCTTGACAAAGGCAACACACGGCTTGACACCAGTTGTCCGCATTTCTGTTGAAATAATTCCACACCGAAGAGCTGATTTTTTTTGTATTTTGACCAGGCATGTCAATGGCCATATTCGTCCCACGGACAACAGGTGTCTCCCCGGGTGCCTGACTTAAACAAACCACCTCACCATCAGAATCCTCCTTGTCAATTTCCTCCCCAGCGCCAGCAACACCCATATCCTCATCCTGGTGTACTTCAACAGTGACATCTTCAATTTGACTATCAGGAACTGGACTGCGGGTGCTCCTTCCAGCACTTGCAGGGGGCGTGCAAATGGTGGAAGGCGCAAGCTCTTCCCGTCCAGTGTTGGGAAGGTCAGGCATCGTAACCGACACAATTGGACTCTCCTTGGGGATTTGTGATTTAGAAGAACGCACAGTTCTTTGCTGTGCTTTTGCCATCTTAACTCTTTTAAGCTTTCTAGCAGGAGGATGAGTGCTTCCATCCTCAGGTGAAGCTGAACCACTAGCCTTGAACATAGGCCAAGGCCTCAGCCGTTCCTTGCCACTCCGTGTCGTAAATGGCACATTGGCAAGTTTACTCTTCTTCTCAGATGATTTTGATTTAGATTTTTGGGTCATTTTACTGAGCTTTATTTTTTTGGATTTTACATGCTCTCTACTATGACATTGGGCATCGGCCTTGGCAGACGACGTTGATGGCATTTGATCGTCTCGCCATGACTAGTGGCAGCAGCTTCAGCACGAGGTGGAAGTGGATCTTGATCTTTCCCTATTTTACCCTCCACATTTTTGTTCTCCATTTTTTAATGTGTGGAATTATATGCCAGTATCAATAGCAATGGCCTACTACTATATATACTGCGCACAACTGAAATGCACCACAGGTATGGATGGATAGTATACTTGACGACACAGAGGTAGGTAGAGCAGTGGCCTACTGTACCGTACTGCTATATATTATATACTGGTGGACAGCAAACTGTGCAAAACTGAAATGCACCACAGGTATGGATGGATAGTATACTTGACGACACAGAGGTAGGTAGAGCAGTGGCCTACTGTACCGTACTGCTATATAGTATATACTGGTGGTCAGCAAACTGTGCAAAACTGAAATGCACCACAGGTATGGATGGATAGTATACTTGACGACACAGAGGTAGGTAGAGCAGTGGCCTACTGTACCGTACTGCTATATATTATATACTGGTGGACAGCAAACTGTGCAAAACTGAAATGCACCACAGGTATGGATGGATAGTATACTTGACGACACAGAGGTAGGTAGAGCAGTGGCCTACTGTACCGTACTGCTATATAGTATATACTGGTGGTCAGCAAACTGTGCAAAACTGAAATGCACAACAGGTATGGATGGATAGTATACTTGACGACACAGAGGTAGGTAGAGCAGTGGCCTTCTGTACCGTACTTCTATATAGTATATACTGGTGGTCAGCTAACTGTGCAAAACTGAAATGCACCACAGGTATGGATGGATAGTATACTTGACGACACAGTGGTAGGTAGAGCAGTGGACTACTGTACCGTACTGCTGTATATATAGTTATACTGGTGGTCAGCAAAATTCTGCACTGTCCTCCTACTATATACTACAATGCAGCACAGATATGGAGCGTTTTTCAGGAAGAGAACGTATAATACTGGTGGTCACTGGTCAGCAAAACTCTGCACTGTCCTCCTACTATATAATACTGCTGGTCCCCAGTCCCCACAATAAAGCAATTAGCACACTGAGCACAGATATTTGCAGCACACTGAGCACAGTCAGATATGGAGCATTTTTCAGGCAGAGAACGTAGATATTTGCACTTGCAGCACACTGAGCACAGATATTTGCAGCACACTGAGCACAGATATTTGCAGCACAATTTGCAGCCCACTGAACATAGAAACTGAGAGGACGCCAGCCTCTCACGATCATCTCCAATGCACGAGTGAAAAATGGCGGCGACGCGCGGCTCCTTATATAGAATACAAATCTCGCGAGAATCCGACCGCGGGATGATGACGTTCGGGCGCGCTCGGGTTAACCGAGCAAGGCGGAAGGATCCGAGTTGCTCGGACCCGTGAAAAAAAAGGTGAAGTTCGGGCGGGTTTGGATCCCGAGGATCTGAATCCGCTCATCACTACCAAGGATGAGACGCCAATATCGAGATATATTCCAACGTGATGATACAAGCACCTCTGCTAGGGAAACAAATCCACAGATACCTTCCCCTTCAAGCCAACATCGCCCTTTTGGGGTGACCACCAGGGTATCTACAAGAGGCCCAAGACGTGCGGACCAGTAGGGGCAGACAAAATGAGAGGCAGAACAAGAGGCAGGCCTCCCCGCAACAAATAGAGAAAGTATTCAATTTGTCCTCAACTCCTTTGACAAGTCAAGAACTGGACATTCTTTCAAAAGGCCTTTCTTATATACCTACCACACGATTTGATAGCTTCCAATGGAAGGTTGATACATTCAAACTCAACCGTAATATACGGCTTAAAGAACATTTTAAGGATGCAAAATTACAAGCTAAGGATGACCAAACAACTATAATACTTGCGAATCTGAAGAAAATACAACCCAGGTCTCAGTTTGACCGAGTCAGCAATAATGCCTCTATAAGGACATTTACGCGATTAATGGATCAAATGGGGACTACTTCCGCTAAAGCACAAATATACAGAAATAATTTAACACAGGATGAATTACAAACGATTACTAATTTAAGTCAACGTAAGGATAACGGGGTAGTAGTACAAGCAATGACAGACTATGACACAGATGGGGTCATTCCGAGTTGATCGCTAGCTAAAAATGTTTGCTGCGCTGCGATTAATGGAAAATCCAGCACTTCTGTGCATGCGTATGCGGCGCAGTGAGCACGCGTGATGTACTTTCACGACTTTCACGATGTATTTTTACACAAGGTCTAGCGAAGCTTTTCAGTCGCACTGCTGGCCGCAGAGTGATTGACAGGAAGAGGGCGTTTCTGGGTGTCAACTGACCGTTTTCAGGGAGTGTTCGAAAAAACGCAGGCGTGCCAGGAAAAACGCAGGCATGCCAGGAAAAGCGTAGGCGTGGCTGGGCGAACGCAGGGTATGTTTGTGACGTCAAATCCGGAACTGAATGGTCTGAAGTGATCGCAAGTGCTGAATAGGTCTGGAGCTACTCAGAAACTGCACAAAATGTTTTTGTAGCTGCTCTGCGATCCTTTCGTTCGCACTTCTGCTAAGCTAAAATACACTCCCAGTGGGAGGAGGCATAGCGTTTGCACGGCTGCTAAAAACAGCTAGCGAGCGATCAACTCGGAATGACCCCCAGAGTGTTTAAGAAAATTAGCTGATAGTACCAAGTATGAATTGCTAACAGGCGACCCTACCTTACAGTATAAGCAGGAATTAGATGGAGTACTTAATACAGCAGTTATTAATGGTCATATTACTGCAGATTTGAGAAAGGCATTGTGAGTGGAGTACCCAGTGACACCAATATTTTACATGGCACCCAAAATCCACAAACGGCTGGAGAAGCCTCCGGGTAGACCTATTATTTCCGCCTGGGGGGTTTCTCTATCAGCCAATTTCTGTGTACTTAGACTCACTGTTAAATCCGTGAATACAACAATCTAAATCTTATCTTAAAGATACAATGGATTTACTAATAAAATTGGATAATCTTGGCCTGCTTCCAGTTGATACCCTTTTGTGTAGTATAGATGTAAACAGTTTATACATGTGTATCCCCCACCAGGACAGCATCAAAGCTGTAAGCCTATTGATTACAGATAATGTGCATTATAACGGTCCCTCAATACCAGTATTTTTGCAACTATTGAATCTTGTATTAATTATTTTTTATATGCTGCAAAGTATTACCTTGATATGCTTCTGAGGAAGCTGGGGTATAACAACCCAGGAAAACACGTTGAGCCGCAAGAACTTTGCTTGGATTACATTGCGGACTCCTTCACCACCTACTGGATATTTATGGACATCTAAATCCTCCAGTGGAAAGCTCCAGACATCAGTACTATTAATTAAAGGACACCCCTAGAGCACCTCCATTTATGGGACATTCATTGTGTGTTTAGAAATATTTTGGGACTGCATTCTATTAAGCCAAGCCAGCTCTTTAAGTACACACAGGAGGAATCTGGAGAAGGTGCAAAATCCATATGGTGACTATGTATGGAGTCAGATATGCAATGTATCATGATATTATGAATTCTTGATTATTCTTTTTAACACTACATTTTTAATAATAAACTTTTTAAAAAATGTTTCTAACCATCTAGCATCATCAATTTTTTTAATTATTCGATATTCATTTCAAGCGCTGGTTCCATATATTTCAGATTATAAACTGGCATTAGAGGGAAACTGACATTAGACATTAAAGGGAAACTTGTGGATGAATTCAATCCCGAGATAGAAAGTGGAAATAAGCATGATGCAGCAATGAGAATTCAGGACTGTAATAGTAAAAGCACTAATCAGAGACCAGAAACACATGAATGTTTAGTCTGCAAGAATGTGGTCACTTAAATGCAGGTTGCAGAGTCTGTAGAGCCAGAAGGAATCAGCTAAAGAAACAAGGTGCAAATCAAAATGCAAATTGTGCTGTAAAGGAGCTTGAAAATACTTCTAATGCTGAATGTGCTTTCAATACAAATACAAGCACAGTGATGGTGAGCTACAAGTCATATGACAAACTCTAAGAATTGTTTTTCCTCAGACCAAAGTAATTCAGAAAGAACAGTCACAGTTAATGGTCATTATATACTCTCATAAGGAATAGGAGAAGGATATTATTACAGTCCAGTCTCTTCACCATTTGCCAAAAATATATTTATGACTAATGCCTTTTATGTGACTAATCTTGACACCAATCTGTTGTCTGTAAAAAAGATTGCCAAGGAGCACATCATGTGACATTTAAAGGTGAAAAATGACAGACACTTACACAAGGTACAGTAAGTTTGCAAATAACTGTTTCAGTTAAATTGTAATGAAGCTGTTAATACCACAAAGCAGGAGCATATTAACTGTACTCATGTCTGGCACCATTGTCTAGGGCACATAAATCCAAAAGCCATAAGAATGCTAGCCCAAGAACAGCATGCAAATAGTATAAAGATTGATTTCTGCACCCATGTAATGAAATGTGTAAACTGTTTAAAAGAGAAATATAAAGAAAATGTTTTCCAAAAACCATCAGAACTATGAAGTGTCTAAAGAAATCACACAGATGTATGTGGACCAGTGAAAAATGTGACCGAGGACAAAATAAAGATTTTCTCACATTCTTTGATGATTACTTAAAGTACATAAGTGCATGAATGGACGTTTATGAGAATCTACTGTATTAACCCCCCTTGACTAAGCCTTGCCCCTTGCAAAGTAATGCCGTGATTTGGGGGTGGGGGGGGGGTCATTTTGGCTCCTGATGAAGTTGAATTAATGCTTGAAAAATATCTTCCTCAAGTAAAGAATAAGTTTGGATGTTTTCCAAAAAGACTACATTCAGATAATGGGACAAAGTACACAAGTGACAAGACACAAGTCATTCTGAAAATATATGGCATTATGTTCCAGACAACAGTCCTGTACAATCCAGAGGAAAATTATATCACTGAGAGGATGAATCGGACACTTCTGCAAAAGTGGGCAGAGCGTGCTCTTTGATGCAGCTATACCAGCTATTTACTGGAGAGAAGCAATAACAAAAGTCTGTTATCTTCAAAATAATCTATTGGCCATTAGGACAGTTGTGTGAGAGTTTTAAATAATGCATTGCGATTGTGTGCAGGACATTTGCTGCAACATGTCTGGCAGATATCTTGTATGTGGTGACGGGTCTGGGGAACATGATGTACTGATGAACTTGGACCATACTGTACAGTAAGTAGGCTTTATACAAGAACCAGACAAGTTTAGGAGAGTTGCAATTGCCTCAAGCATTACCCGGTTTCCCTTATTATTTTATTTGAATTCCACCCTTGACATTCTCTTTTTCAGATTAATCTTATACGTCAAGGTCTTGAACTTTTTACTGTTGCATCTTTTAAAACTAAGAGCAGCTATTTAAAGTTTAATTTCAATTTCACTGAGGGAGATGGTTGTAATACTTTTAAGTCATCCATGTGGAAAAGGCTTGGAGCATAAACAGTTGCAGAAAAATGGATGAAAGATTCCCTGTAGTTCCTAGAATTTGTCCGATGAATGTTCAGTCATCCTTCCCCTGATCCTATTTACTTAATCTGTTGAAGTATTTTTGCTCCTGTCGGCATGAAATCGAAGTGTCTTCGCTGTGGAGCAGCTAATAATGAAATCCAAAGAATTAATGTCTTTTCTGCAGCAAGCGGATTAGAAAATGGTTAATTATTATTCATATCACCTCAAAGAACATGGAAAAAACTAAATATTTGTACATTGTTTAGTTATGTTACATAGGAGATTACTTTAAAAAACTATATTCTTTGCTTATAAATTCTTTTAGAGACCTGTTTATATAGATCAATTATCAAAATAATGACTTGTATCTGTCATATGCGTTGATATTACAGTGCAGCTGGCAGTAGTTGTTACTTGCTAAGCATAGTGGTTCCCATTTTACTGTAAACTAGATCAGATTACACAGTGAATAGGACATCATTTGATAGAAGACATAATTAGATATTGTCTGCACTGTAAATTAAGAGGAGTTTAATAAAGGCATTCGAAAAAAATGATTTAGCAAGAAGAAACAGATGCTTGATGGTTACAGTATATGAAAGATGTGTGTTGCCTTCCTAGCTAGCTAATTTACAACATTATTCTAATCTTCTAGGTGAAGATAAAGAGAAATTCTCATGAATTTGCTCCCCAAATACCCTTATTGTCTCAATTACAGAGCAGTCACATCCGCGTACCATTATCCTTTCCTGTAATTAATAGCTCCACTTTCCCAGACACGTTTATTATAACTACAAGGTGCTAAATGAATAACATTGTTCACATATGTATCAATTACATGTATCTGCTTGTTCTGTGCCAAAGCCTTGCAGTTTTTTGTTCTTTGTAACTTCTATGGTTCTGCCTGGAAATATCACCTCTGAGTGACAGTGGCAGCCATTGTATAAGTAAGAAGATAGTGCTTCCGCTATACAAAGAATATGAAAAGTGCATGTAAGGTTCTGAGCTGACCTCTATTATAAAGATAATGGTGTATTATGCTTTTGCTGAGCTTGCCTGTGGTTATATACAGTATACACTCCTAATATCATAGATGTATAGATTCAGGAACACATGGAAGGGAGTGGCCCAGGATGGTGTGGATCGATTGTATTTATTTAGTTATTTTTCCATTGTTAAAGAAAAGCAAAGGGGAGATGGCATTATTTTTTGGGCAAAATATTATAAAATGTATCTAAATGAATATAAAAATGCATAATATAAGTCGATTGCATGTAACTTTATGCCTTGTGCCTAATTCAGAGAGATACGCAAAACCGATTGGTTATATATAGCTCTGTTTGTCAATCTGCTCATGTGCAAATCCATGTCTACGATGACAGTTGCAGTAACCCTTAAGCTGCAGCGCCGTTAGGGAGCAGGGAAGGGGTTGTGACGGCCTTGGACGCAGTCTCACTTCCACTCATTTCCAGTCTATTCTGAACACCTCACACCTCACAATATTATTTTTAGTCCTAAAATTTGCATCGAGGTCGCTGAATGACTAAGCTAAGCGACCCAAGTGGCCGACACAAACACCTGGCCCATCTAGGAGTGGCACTGCAGTGTCAGACAAGATGGCACTTCAAAAAATAGTCCCCAAACAGCACATGATGCAAAGAAAAAAAGAGGTGCAATGAGGTAGCTGTGTGGCTAAGCTAAGCGACCCAAGTGGCCGACACAAACACCTGGCCCATCTAGGAGTGGCACTGCAGTGTCAGACAGGATGGCAGATTTAAAAAAATAGTCCCCAAACAGCACATGATGCAAAGAAAAAAAGAGGTGCAATGAGGTAGCTGCGTGACTAAGCTAAGCGACCTAAGTGGCCGACACAAACACCTGGCCCATCTAGGAGTGGCACTGCAGTGTTAGACAGGATGGCACTTCAAAAAATAGTCCCCAAACAGCACATGATGCAAAGAAAAAAAGAGGTGCACCAAGGTCGCTGTGTGACTAAGCTAAGCGACCCAACTGGCCGACATAAACACCTGGCCCATCTAGGAGTGGCACTGCAGTGTCAGACAGGATGGCACTTCAAAAAATAGTTCCCAAACAGCACATGATGCAAAGAAAAAAAGAGGTGCACCAAGGTCGCTGTGTGACTAAGCTAAGCGACACAAGTGGCCGACACAAACACCTGGCCCATCTAGGAGTGGCACTGCAGTTTTCTAACGAGAGGATGAGTGCTTCCATCCTCATGTGAATCTGAACCACTAGCCATGAACATAGGCCAGGGCCTCAGCCGTTCCTTGCCACTCCGTGTCGTAAATGGCATATTGGCAAGTTTACGCTTCTCATCAGTCGCTTTTAATTTTGATTTTTGGGTAATTTTACTGAACTTTTGTTTTTTGGATTTTACATGCTCTCTACTATGACATTAGGCATCGGCCTTGGCAGACGACGTTGATGGCATTTCAACGTCTCGGCCATGACTAGTGGCAGCAGCTTCAGCACGAGGTGGAAGTGGATCTTGATCTTTCCCTATTTTACCCTCCACATTTTTGTTCTCCATTTTAATATATCAATAGCAAAGGCCTACTGTACCGTACTGCTATATATTATATACTGGTGGTCAGCAAAATTATGCACTGTCCATCTACTACTGCGCAAAACTTAAATGCTCCACAGGTATGGATGGATAGTATACTTGACGACACAGAGGTAGGTAGAGCAGTGGACTACTGTACCATACTGCTATATATTATATACTGGTGGGCAGCAAAATTATGCACTGTCCTCCTACTACTGCGCACAACAACTAAAATGCACCACAGGTATGGATGGATAGTATACTTGACGACAAAGAGGTAGGTAGAGCAGTGGACTACTGTACCGTACTGCTATATATTATATACTGGTGGTCAGCAAAATTATGCACTGTCCTCCTACTACTGCGCACAACAACTAAAATGCACCACAGTTATGGATGGATAGTATACTTGACGACACAGAGGTAGGTAGAGCAGTGGACTACTGTGCCGTACTGCTATATATTATATACTGGTGGTCAGCAAAATTATGCACTGTCCTCCTACTACTGCGCAAAACTTAAATGCACCACAGGTATGGATGGATAGTATACTTGATGACACAGAGGTAGGTAGAGCAGTGGACTACTGTACCGTACTGCTATATATTATATACTGGTGGTCAGCAAAATTATGCACTGTCCTCCTACTACTGCGCAAAACTTAAATGCACCACAGGTATGGATGGATAGTATACTTGACGACACAGAGGTAGGTAGAGCAGTGGACTACTGTACCGTACTGATATAATACTGGTGGTCACTGGCAGGGCCGGATTAACAATGGGGCGGGTGGAGCTGCAGCTCCAGGCCCCCCCATGAAAATAGGCCCAGATGGTGCTGGTAGACATCGGTGACAAGCAAAAAAATAATGTTTTCTTACTGTCACCACCGTCAGTGGCCGTCCGAAGCCCCGCCCACTATGTCCCTCATCCCTCCACCCCACCTGCTGTCCGACTCCGAGTCCACATGCACTTCTTCAGTAGTGCGACACAGTTGAATGGCTTCTCTGTGCGGATGCACTGAAGTGCTAAGAGGCTGGCCGCGGGCTGAGGCGGTCCGGCCTCTCCCCTCCACTTATGTTTCTTCCCCCTCCGCTTGGACGCTGCCATGTGCTTTTCGCCACGGCTCAAAGCCGCGAGATCCGAATGACCGGGACCCGCTGCTGCCGGCGCTTTGACCGGGACCCGCTGCTGCCTGCACAAATACGGAGAGCCGCTGCTGCTGCCGCAAATGACCGGGACCCACTGCTACCTGTGCAAATGACGGGGAGCCGCTGCTGCCAGCGCCACTGATGGGGACCTGCTGCCGCCAACGATGGGGACCTGCTGCCGCCAACGGTGGGGACCCGCTGTTATCGAAGGTGCAAAGTACTGATAACAGGGAGAGGGAGGGGATGCCTAGTCACGTGTTAGCAAAGTGCCACCTGTACGGGGTTAGGGGATGCCTGTCTCAACCCATTACCCAGCCCCCCCTCCCTTTGTCTTTCTCCCCCCCCCCCTCTCTCTCCTCTCTTTCTGTGTGTCTTCCCCCTTCTCTCTCACTGTCTCCCCCCTTCTCTCCCTCTCTGTCCCTCCCTTCTCTCTGTCTACCCCCTTCATTCACTCTGTCTCCCCCTTCTCTGTGTCTCCGCCCTCTCCCCTTCTCTCTCGCTCTGTATCCCCCCTTCTCTTTCTCTATCTCTCTGTAGCCCCTGTCTCTCTCTGTGTGGGTCTCCCCTTCTCTCTCTGTGTGGGTCTCCCCTTCTCTCCCTGTGTGGGTCTCCCCCTTCTCTCCCTGTGTGGGTCTCCCCCTTCTCTCCCCGTGTGGGTCTCCCCCTTCTCTCCCCGTGTGGGTCTCCCCCTTCTCTCCCCGTGTGGGTCTCCCCCTTCTCCCCGTGTGGGTCTCCCCCTTCTCTCCCCGTGTGGGTCTCCCCCTTCTCTCCCCGTGTGGGTCTCTCCCTTCTCTCCCCGTGTGGGTCTCCCCCTTCTCTCCCCGTGTGGGTCTCCCCTTCTCTCCCCGTGTGGGTCTCCCCTTCTCTCCCCGTGTGGGTCTCCCCCTTCTCTCCCCGTGTGGGTCTCCCCCTTCTCTCCCCGTGTGGGTCTCCCCTTCTCTCCCCGTGTGGGTCTTCCCCTTCTCTCCCCGTGTGGGTCTCCCCCTTCTCTCCCCGTGTGGGTCTCCCCTTCTCTCTCTTCCCGTGTGGGTCTTCCCCTTATCTCCCCGTGTGGGTCTTCCCCTTCTCTCCCCGTGTGGGTCTCCCCCTTCTCTCCCCGTGTGGGTCTCCCCCTTCTCTCCCCGTGTGGGTCTCCCCCTTCTATCTCTGTCTCTCTCTGTTTCCCCCTTCTTTCTGTCTCCCCCTTCTCTCCCTGTGTCTCCCCACTTCTCTCTCTATGTATCCCCCTTCTCTCTCTCTCTCTATCCCCCTTCTCTCTCATCACCCCTCTCTACCCCTTTCTATCTCTAGCACTTCTCCCCCATCTCTCTGTTTCCCACTTCTCCCTATTCTCTCTGTCTCCCCCTTCTTTTCTCCAAGTTTCCCCCTTCTTTCTTTCTCTCTGTCTCCCCCTTCTTGCTCTCTCCTCTCCCTCTCACCCTCTCTCTATGTCTTCCCCTTCTCTCTCTCTCTCCCCCTAATTTCTGTGTCTCTCCCTTCTCCCTCTGTGTCTCCTCCCATTCTCTCTCTGTCCCCCATTTCTCTCTCCTCTCCCTCTCATCCCCTCTCTACCCCTTTCTATCTTTAGCACTTCTCCTCCCTCTCGCTGTTTCCCACTTCTCCCTATTCTCTCTGTCTCCCCCTTCTCTCCCTGTGTGTCTCCCCACGTCTCTCTATATTTGAATCCCCTCTCTCTCTCTCTCTGTATCCCCCTTCTCAATCTTCCCTCTCTCTCATCACCCCTCTCTTCCCCTTTCTATCTCTACCACTTCTCCCCCCTCTCCGTCTCCCACTTCTCCCTCTCCCCTGTCTCCCCCTTCTCTCTCTCCATGTTTCCCCCTTTTTTCTTTCTCTCTGTTCCCCCTTCTCTCTCTCCTCTCCCCCTCATCCCTCTCTCTCACCGCTCTCTCTGTATCTTCCCCATCTCTCTCTCCCCATGTCTCCCCCTTTCTCTTTCTATCTCTGTCTCCCCCCTACTCTCTCTCCTCACCCCCTCTCTCACCTCTCTCCTCTCTCTGTATCTTCCCCCTTCTCTCTCTCTCTGTCTCCCCCTTCTCGGTGTGTCTCTCCCTTCTCCCTCTGTGTCTCATCCCCTTCTCTCTGTCACTCCCCCCCTTTCTGTCTCCCCTTTCTCTCTCCCTCTCACCTCCTCTCTGTATTCCTCTTCCCCCTCTGTGTGTGTGTGTGTGTGTCTCTCTCCCCCCCTTTCCTCTCTCTCTGTCTCCCCCTTTCTCTCTGCCTACCCCTTCTCCCTTTGTGTCTCCCCTTCACTCTTTCTGTGTGTCTCTCTGTATCTACCCTCTTTTTCTCCCACTTCTCCTCTCTCTCTCTCCACCCTTTCTCTCTCTCTCTCTCTCTCTCTCTCCACCCTTTCTCTCTCTCTCTCTCTCTCTCTCTCCACCCTTTCTCTCTCTCTCTCTCTCTCTCTCTCTCCACCCCTTCTCTCTCTCTATGTCTAACCCCCTTCTCTCTCTGTCTCCCCCATTCTCTCACCCATTCTCTCTCCCATTCTCTCCCCCATTCTCTCTCTCTCTCTCTCTCTCTCTCTCTCTCTCTCTCTCCCTCTATCCCTCCCTCTCTCTCTCCCTCCCTCTCTCTCTCCCTCTCTCTCCTTTCACTAATATATAGTAAGTATGGCAGGGAAGGTTAGGCTGCGGGAGGGGAGGTTAGGGTTAGGCACTAGGGTGAAGGTTAGTGTTAAGCTGCAGGTGGGGGAGTTAGAATTTGGCTGTGCAAGGGGAAGGTTAGGGTTAGACTGCATGAGGAGAGGGTTAGGGAGAGGGTAAAGGGTAAGGTTAGTTTACTTACCAAGACGTGTCAGTATTTTGACCGCCGGCATCCTCACTGTTGGGATCCCATACCCAACCAATAGCGGGGCACATGTAGACATATTCACATACGGACATATAGACACAGGTACATACGGACATACAGGAGCACATTCAGACATTGGCACATAAAAACATAGCAGAGCACATATAGGTATACTACAGACACAAAAGGACATACAGAAGCACATACGTATATAGGCACATATGAACATATAGGAGCACATACAGATATAGGCACATAAAGACAGCAGAGCACATATAGGTATACTACAGACACAAAAGGACATACAGAAGCACATACGTATATAGGCACATATGAACATATAGGAGCACATACAGATATAGGCACATAAAGACATAGCAGAGCACATATAGGCACTACGAGAACATACGGACAAACAGGAGCATATACAGAAATAGAGTAACACATTTGGACATAGAGGAGCACATACAGAAATAGAGTAACACATTTGGACATAGAGGAGCACATACAGAAATAGAGTAACACATTTGGACATAGAGGAGCACATACAGAAATAGAGTAACACATTTGGACATAGAGGAGCACATACAGAAATAGAGTAACACATTTGGACATAGAGGAGCACATACAGAAATAGAGTAACACATTTGGACATAGAGGAGCACATACAGGCATAGGCACATAAAGACACATAAGGACACCCCTGGATGCCACCCTACAGAACAGGTCGCACCCCCTACATCACTAGTCACGCCACCACAGCACTGGTCACACTCCTGTGCAGGCACACAATAGGCCCTTCAGCAATTTCAGCTCCAGGCCCATGTGGACCTTAATCTGGCACTGGTCACTGGTCAGCAAAATTCTGCACTGTCCTCCTACTATATACTACAATGCAGCACAGATATGGAGCATTTTTCAGGCAGAGAACGTAGATATTTTCACTTCAGCACACTGAGCACAGATATTTGCAAGCACACTGAGCACCGATATTTGCAGCACACAGATATTTGCAGCACACTGAACACAACTGAGAGAACGCTGCACACGTCCTCTCCGTATCATCTCCAATGCACGAGTGAAAATGGCGGCGACGCGCGGCTCCTTATATAGAATACGAATCTCGCGAGAATACGACAGCGGGATGGTGACGTTCGGGCGCGCTTAGGTTAACCGAGCAAGGCGGGAAGATCCGAGTCTGCCTCGGACCCGTGTAAAATGGGTGAAGTTCGGGGGGGTTCGGATTCCGAGGAACCGAACCCGCTCATCTCTACCTTTTTTTCAAGTTAATCAGCTTTTTAATAGTATGATTGACTCAGTTGTTACATGCTTCAGCCATTCAACTATCAAGGGCTCTCTGCTTCCCTCAGATTGGGCACAGCATGTGCCAGGTTCAGTGAAATCAGTATCAACACAGTAGCATTCTGGAGCATTCTGCTTGAAGAATAGGATCTCTCTCTGTATGTGTATATATATATATATATATATATATATACTGTACAAACATACCGTATATATGCAGGATCTATCTATCTATCTATATCTCTATCTATACATATATATATATATATATATATATATATATATATATAATGGTACTCAACCTACTTTGGTGCCAGTGGTACCATACAATGAAAATATAGACATTATATACACTCACCTAATTAAGATTATTCCCTAAGTGCTCATTAATTGATATTCTTGGCTGTGGTTCTGTCTTAAGCCAGTGAGACAGAACCCCTAAAACTAGGAAAGAAGCATATGTTGTATGTAAAATCTTTGCAATATCCTGAAACCAATAACACTGGTCAACAAAAATAAAAACATTTTTTGAGCCTGTATTTTAATGACTATTTTCTGATTCTCTATATCGAAAAATAACTAAAACCTTCATTTATTTTTTTAAAATACTTTGTTTTTGTCCCTTTTACAATGATCAATAAAATTAAAGTTTTTGAATGACCATACAAAGAGAAGCATGTTTTAGTAAGTAAGGGAGGGGACTAGCGGGGGGAAAGCAAGTGGTATTCTGATTCTCATTACACATAAGCAGCGTGTAACTATTCAGATAGCTAAACCATGTCCATCTCTCAATGCACAGACAATGAGATTTCTGGAACTGTAAACCTTTTATTAATACAGACTGGAATGATTGTCCATATAATACTGTATAGCTGTGTTCTGCAAAATAGATTATTATTATTATTATCCTTTATTTATATGGCGCCACAAGGGTTCCGCAGCGCCCAATTACAGAGTACATATGCACATAATCAAAACAGGAAAACAGTGACTTACAGTTGAAGACAATATAGGACAAGTACAGGGCAACTAAGCATAACTACACCAGTAAACATAGAGATAAGTTCCAGGTGGCCAAAAAACTGCGGGATCTGGGCAGTTGAGGATTATTAAAGTAAGAAAAGTATAAGCACATGAGGGAAGAGGGCCCTACTCGTGAGAGCTTACATTCTAAGGGGAGGGGTAGACAGACAGGGGTGACACAGATGGGGTACATAGAGAACATGGAACAGAGGGTTAGGTTGAGATTTGGCTAGGTTTGGTAAAGAAATGGGTCTTAAGAGCCCGTTTGAAGTTTTGTAGAGAGGTGGAGAGTCTGAGGGGGAGAGGTAAAGAATTCCAGAGAAAGGGAGCAGCACGTAAAAAATCTTGGAGATAGGAGTGGGAGGAAGTAATCAGAAGACAGGAGAGTTGGTGTGTATTAGCAGAGCGAAGAGGACGGGTGGGAGAGTAAAGGGAGATAAGGTCTCTATGGCAGTGTTTACATGTGTTTTTAAATTTAATCTGTTGTAAGTGCATTTTGTATTAAAAAGAAATCTCCATTTTATACAAACTACTGCACTATCATTTCTTTCTGTGCTGGTTCCCCCCTGCAATGGTTGATACCATATGAGGGAAGCACGATTTATTTCAATTTCAGAAACCATTGGATGGTACTACCCTCGCTATATACTAAGGAGTTACGCATAGAAGCTTGTGATCCCTTCATCCTCTATAAAAGCTCAGTAACTCTTGTTATTTGGAGGTGGTGCTTTGCATGTTATACACTATTACTGCATGTGTGTTTTTGGTCTTTTTTGTTTTTAAAGCACAACTTTGGTATATGTTTATACATGGTTAAACAAAATAAGCGCAGGTCTGAGCACGTAAATAATCTTTGAGAATACTCCCTATGTTTTGAGTGTTGGATGAACACTCTCATTCACGTGTACTTCTGCTGCATGATTTTGTTTTTAACTGCGCACATTGTAACACCTAAAACACATCTTTCACTTAGTTTAAGAAAGCGCTGAGACATCCAGGAAGAGATAGCATAAAGACAGTTTGAGGTCCGAGTGAGGAGAGCCGTGGAGAGATCAGGGGAGGAGAGGTAGATTTGAGTGTCATCAGCATAGAGGTGGTATTGGAAGTTAAAAGAACTAATGAGTTCACCTAAAGAGGACGTGTAGAGAGAGAAAAGGAGAGGACCAAGAATAGAGCCTTGGGGGACACCAACAGTTAGTGGAAGTGGGGGGGAGATAGCATCATGAGAGGAGACAGAGAAGGAACGATCAGAGAGGTAGGAGTACAGCCAGGAGAGGGCAGTATCACGCAGACCAAGAGAGTGAAGGATTTGCAGAAGGAGAGGGTGGTCCACAGTGTCAAAAGCAGCAGAGAGGTCAAGAAGAATAAGCAGAGAGTAGTGGCCCTTTGATTTGGCTGCATGAAGGTCATTGCAGACTTTTGTGAGGGCAGTTTCAGTGGAGTGGAGAGAACGGAAACCAGACTGGAATGGGTCAATCAGTGAGTGAGAGGAAAGAAAGGCAGTGAGGCGATTATAGACAATACGCTCAAGAAGTTTGGAGGCAAAGGGGAGGAGAGAGATGGGTCGATAGTTGGAGAGAGTGTTAGGATCAAGCGTAGGTTTTTTAAGAATAGGGGAGACAAGAGCATGCTTGAAGGCAGAGGGGACAGTGCCTGATGAAAGGGAGATATTGAGAAGGTGGGCAAGATGGGAACAGGCAGAAGGATAGAGGTAGCGGAGGAGGTGGGAGGGGATAGGGTCGAGCGATGAGGTTGTGGGGGGGAGGAACGGATGAGGGCCATGACTTCCTCGCCAGATACATGGGAGAAAGATGTCAGAGTTGGTAAGAGGGAAGGGGAGGGGTGGCAAGGGATGGGTGGTGGCTGGTTGCTGGTCTGGTGGGATGTGATATCCTGACGTATGGAGTCAATCTTGGATGTGAAATAAGTGTCAAAGTCAAGAGCAGACAATGAGGAAGGGAGAGGAGGTGGTGGTGGGCAGAGGAGGGAGTTAACAGTGGCAAAGAGGCGCCGGGGGTTGGAAGACTGGGTAGAAATGAGGATTTTGAAGTATGATTGTTTAGCAAGGGAAAGGGCAGTACTGAAGGATGAGAGCATGAATTTGAAATGGAGGAAGTCTGCTTTAGAGCGTGATTTCCTCCACTGTCGCTCGGCAGTACGTGAGCATTTTTGTAGATATCTGGTGCATTTGTTGTGCCAGGGTTGAGGTGTTGATTAGCGAGGGTGAATAGTGGTTGGCGGAGCAACAGAGTCAAGGGCAGAAGTAAGAGATGCATTGTATAGGGATGTGGCTTGTTCAGGGCATGTGAGAGAGAGAAGAGGAGAGAGAAGGGAGTCAAACAGGGAGGATAGGGATGAGGTGTCAATAGCCTCAATGTTACGCTTTGTGGTGGTAGCCTTAGGAGGGAGAGATGGGGAAGCAGAGATAGATAAGTTGAAAGAGAGCAAGTGGTGGTCAGAGAGGGGAAAAGGGGAATTAGAGAAATCAGAAATATCACAGCGGTGAGTGAAAACCAGATCCAGTGAGCTCCCGTTCACATGGGAGGGTGAGGTGGTCCACTGGGAGAGACCAAGTGAAGAGGTGAGGTTAAGGAGTTTAGAGGCAGGTGATTTTGTGGGGTTATCGATAGGGATGTTGAAATCACCTAGAATAATGGAGGGAATGTCAGAAGAGAGGAAGTGAGGTAGCCAGGAAGCAAAGTTGTCGAGGAATTTGGAGGAAATGCCAGGTGGACGGTAGATTACAGCAACTCGAAGATTAGTAGGTTGGTAGAGGCGTATTGCATGGACCTCAAATGTAGAGAATGTAAGAGAAGGTTCTGGAGGTATAAGTTGGTATGTGTAGCTTGAGGGTAAAAGGATCCCAACACCACCCCCATGGCGACCCCCGGGTCGGGGTGTGTGTGAGAATGTGAGGCCCCCAGCAGAGAGAGCAGCAGGAGAAGTGGTGTCATGAGGAGTAATCCAGGTTTCTGTAATGGCCAGGAGGTGCAGGGAGTTGGAAATGAAAATGTCATGAGTGGGGGCCAGTTTGTTGCAAATAGATCTGGCATTCCAGAGTGCACAGGATAGGGGGTATGAGTTTGTGGGAGAGATGTGAATGAGATTATCAGGATTGCTGTAGCGTTGAGGTAGGAGTAATTTGGAAGGAAAGGATAAAGAGGGTGTGATGATGGTGCTGGGGCCTTGGCTAGGAAGGGAGACTGCATGAGTGAGACAGGGAGGGAGTGAAGTTTGATACTGGTGGAGGAGAGGTGAGGAGACAGGCAGAGGAGGGAGAGAGCAGGGTTGAGTGGTGGGGTATAAATGGTGTGAAGGGGCAGAAGTGAATTGCAATGGGGAAACAGAAGAGGGGTAGGGAGGCAGACAGAGGAGAGGAGAGAGGATGAGATGTAGGAGACTGGGAGAGAGGGATAGAGGTGGTAACAGGGGACAGAATAAAGGATTAGAAAGACAATGAGTAATGGGGTTTGCCAGCCTAGCCATAGTGTAGATGGGGTGTAAACTGGTAGTAAAATGAGAATAGGAGGAGGAGTGGTGGCTGTATGAGAGAGCAGTGAAGTTTGCAGAAAGAAATACGATTTGCAAGTATTTAAAATGATGTTAATATCTACAGATTACCAGTAAATCAAATATTTGTTGATGTTAGATGGAAAATTACACAGTGTTGGCAAACCACAAGTCAGTGTTACTTCATCAAATATGCTACTCAATAAAACATTTGTTTTCCAGGTATTTGCAGGGTCAGAGTAAAAGTTGTATTGCAGGTGTTTTTGCAGAAAGTGAATGTATAGTTTCCTGGGTAAGTGAGGTTTGGAGAATAATAGGTGTGTACAAACATTTGTAGCTGCAGTCCAAGTATTGGTGGATTGTGATGATTTATTTGCTTTTGTTTGGAGTTTCCATGCAGTTTCCGTCCAGTTAAAGTCCAGTATAAGTCCCAGACGAAACCCTTAGAAATTTTCTCCCTTTGAAATCTTTCTCCCAAAAATGATTCAGCTATGCTAATTCAGCTAAACTACACACTAATATAAAGCCCAAACATGTGTATGTAAGCACATTGATTGATTGGACCCTCCCCTAGCCCATCACCCAATTGGAGCAATAAAACTTAAACAAACAAATGGTGAGTAGGGATGAAACCATTACACATTCCCCAAATAACTACAAATAAAACTTGAATAAATCTGCTAATAATATTTAATCTGCTAGACATACCTATGGCTAGGCATTCATGATATTCCTATATGATAATTAGCAGACTCAGTACAGCAGGCATGTCCAAACTGCGGCCCTCCAGCTGTTGAGAAACTGCACATCCCAGAATGCCCTGACACAGCTTTAGCATTCTCTGACAGCAAAACTGTGTCAGGGCATGCTGGGATATGTAGTTTCACAACAGCTGGAGGGCCGCAGTTTGGACATGCCTGCAGTACAGCTTGCTGGGAATTGTTGTTCCACTAGACATACCTATGGCTAGGCATTCATGATATTCCTATATGATAATTAGCAGACTCAGTATAGCTTGCTGGGAATTGTTGTTCCACTAGACATACCTATGGCTAGGCATTCATGATATTCCTATATGATAATTAGCAGACTCAGTACAGCTTGCTGGGAATTGTTGTTCCACTAGACATACCTATGGCTAGGCATTCATGATATTCCTATATGATAATTAGCAGACTCAGTACAGCTTGCTGGGAATTGTTGTTCCACAAGACATACCTATGGCTAGGCATTCATGATATTCCTATATGATAATTAGCAGACTCAGTACAGCTTGCTGGGAATTGTTGTTCCACAAGACATACCTATGGCTAGGCATTCATGATATTCCTATATGATAGTTTGCAGACTCAGTACAGCTTGCTGGGAATTGTTGTTCCACTATACATACCTATGGCTAGGCATTCATGATATTCCTATATGATAATTAGCAGACTCAGTACAGCTTGCTGGGAATTGTTGTTCCACTAGACATACCTGGTAAGAGAACAATGAGATATGAGGTTACTTCATAGTCCATGCAAATTGATCACAAAGTAGTCCAGTATAAGTCCCAGACGAAACCCTTAGAAATTTTCTCCCTTTGAAATCTTTCTCCCAAAAATGATTCAGCTACGCAGATCACTGTACATGTAACAAATAAGAGAATAAACAGTGCACAGAAATAAGATATAAGTCTCTGGGGTAGAGGAGACTTAACACAGCCTGTCAGCAACTCATGCACAGATAACTGAGTAGTAACACAAATGGAGTATGATGGGCGATTATATTTGGGGGCTAATACGAGAAAGTCCATACAATCACAGAAGAATACGAAAAATATTCATTTCTAATCTTTTTTATATATATTCTGTTACAGTAGTTGTTTGTTTTTAAAAAAAATTGTAAATAATAGCAGTTCAAATTCATGACAAAAGTTTGTTTTATTTTTACATACAATAACGTTATGAAAATAGGGAAATTTTCTTAAATCCGTAATTTCATTCTGATAGCTACAAAAGCAAACTTTTTAGGGTAAAACAATTTTTTCTTTAATTAGTAATGTGGAAGAAATAAAAATCAGATATGCAGAACCCAGACTAAAATTTTCTATTGACCGGTGTAATGCAGAGCAATGCTCATTTTTTTTTTGAGCCAGAGCATGGACTCACCAAAAGGGAATACCATGACATGGTCGTAAGCTTAACAATTTATTGCCACATCTTGGAAATATAACATTCCCTGATTTTAGATGAAATACAGTTTTGAATTTAATTAGGTGAGTGCTGAGTATGTGTGATTTATAAATACAGTATATATATATATATATATATATATATAGATGAAAGGTATATGCGCTGATCCAACAAATCCAAGTCTGTATCAGAGTTAATTGGATGCTCCTGAAGAAATCGCCTTTGGACACAGCAAATCCTCTGCAGCCTCCTCAAGATGTGAGCCGTACCACAGGCTCAATGGTTTACATGCAGAAAAGACAAATGAGGGGCGCGGAGTATAAGTGTAATGCTTCAACAATTACTTTAATTGTAGTACATAGATACATACATATCAGTTTAGATGAAACGGCTCAGTCAGTCCCCCTCGGTGTCTCCGGATCACATCCGATAAGGAGACCTCCCGCCGGCACTTCACCGCTCACCGCTCTCCGGTTATTGCGTTTAAAATCAGGACAGCATGCAGAACGTCAGCACGTCCATTCAGTCGTTGTCACGCCAACGCGTTTCAACCATCAAGGTCTTCGCCAACTTATATCTGGGCAAGTGGGAATCTGAAGTCATTTATAAAGATAACCCTTTTCTGGAAAATATTGTTCAATATAATAGATTTATAGATGACATACTGATCGTTTGGAAGGGAACCCAAGACGATTTCAATTCCTTTATGCAATTTATAAATGTTAACCAACATAATCTTAAATTTACCTCTAACTTTCAAAGCCAAAAAATTGAGTATCTAGATTTGGTGTTGGATACCAGTGAATGGACTCCAGGGAAAAATATTAATACTTATACGTATATTAAGAAGGTGGACAGTAATAATTACATTCACTTTAACAGCTGCCACCTAAAAAATTGGGTTTCTAATATCCCTTATTCCCAATTTTTGCGGGTAAAAAGAAATTGTACGGATACGGCAATGTATGAAAAACAAGCAGAATTGTATGTGGAGTGTTTTAAGGAGAAAAAATACCATCTTAAAGTAATTAATAAATGTAAAGTGAAAGCAGATAAATTAGTAAGGAGTGATTTGCTAATTTATAAGGAGAGGAAAAAAAGTGATAGACCATTCATTCCATTTGTTACAGGTTTTAACATTCAAAATAGACAAATAAAAGAAATCCTTTACAAACACTGGAGCGTTTTAGAACTTGACCCAGTTCTTAAAGGGGTACTTCCTAATAAACCGCAAGTCATTTTTAAGCGAGCAAGAACCCTCAAAAATATTTTGGCTCCGAGTAACCTTCCCGTTATTAAAGATGAACTATGGTTGAAAAATACTAATGGATGTTTTCCGTGTAATCACTGTAAAGTTTGCCCATTTGTTAGTAAAGAGAGGAAAAAAGCTTGGAATAGTGATCGGACTAAACATTGGGATATTAAGGGGTTAATAAATTGTCAAACCACGTTTGTTATATACCTGCTAGAGTGTCAATGTGGGGCTAGGTATGTTGGGAAAACTAAACGCCAACTTAAAATAAGAGTACTAGAACACATGAGGAGTATAACTAATAAATTGATTAATCATTCGGTTCCTAAACATTTTGTTTCTTGTAATGGGGGGTCATTGCGTAATAATTTCAGTTTTAAAGCTATTGAACATATTATTCCGGATCCTAGAGGGGGTGATATTTTAAAGAAATTGAGTAAGAGAGAGACATATTGGATCCATACACTGAAAACACTAAGTCCAGATGGATTGAATGAAACATATGATATCATACCTTTTTTGCACTAGATTGGTATGGGGATGGTTCACTTTGGAGGGCATTGATGTTGATCCATTGGATCCTTTGCTCTGCTTATTAGTGGTCTGTCTCTGTATCAATTCTTTGCAATATCTTTGATATCCTTACATAAAATATATTTCATATACGATTGTCCAAGTAATGTTTATTTTTTATATTGAAGTCTGACTCTTGTTCGTTTGTGTCTCCCCTTGACTTATTCTCTTTTTTAGGAATATATTTACTATGTTTTATGAATCCGTGCCACTGTGGAGAAATTTATGTATATGTATATATACATTCTTTTTTATATATATATTTTTAAATAAATGTAGTAAATTCCTTTTTTATGTATATACTTTTAAATAAATGTAGTAAATTCTTTTTCCCCCTGTATGTAGGGGTTACTGTGTCTCATTGTAATATATGCCACCTGTGCCTAATTTACGGCTTAATACGTTTTTATTGTATTTAAACATAAATTATGAAAAAGTGTTGTCTATTATTTTTAATGTATCGTTATACTATTGGTGCAATTTGTTGTAATGATATACTGTGGATTTTTTGAATTTTTAAAACTTTTTAGTGTTAAATATTTTACTATTCACCTGATATGTGATTGCTGGTTAATTAGCATTGTGTGTATAAATACGGGATTAGATCTTCAGTAGCCACACCCCCTGACGAAGACCTTGATGGTTGAAACGCGTTGGCGTGACAACGACTGAATGGACGTGCTGACGTTCTGCATGCTGTCCTGATTTTAAACGCAATAACCGGAGAGCGGTGAGCGGTGAAGTGCCGGCGGGAGGTCTCCTTATCGGATGTGATCCGGAGACACCGAGGGGGACTGACTGAGCCGTTTCATCTAAACTGATATGTATGTATCTATGTACTACAATTAAAGTAATTGTTGAAGCATTACACTTATACTCCGCGCCCCTCATTTGTCTTTTCTGCATATATATATATATATATATATATACATATATATCTATAGATATATATCTAGATAGATAGATAGATAGATAGATAGCTAGATAGATAGTTAGATAGATACAGGTAGATAGATAGAAGATTGCAGCCTCCTTGTATCACAAATGTACAGTCTAAGTACATACAAGAAACACTTAAAGCAATAGGCGCCAAATATAGTGCATAAACTAAATGAAAATGTGCTGATCCATCTCCACTTCTAAGGCTGGAACATGTTTGTCATCGGGTTATAAAATAGAGGAGCAGCCGTGGCGGAAGAGGAACCTCAACTTCGGAGAAAGTGGAAATATGGGGGCAGTGAAAAAGTGGAGGGAGATCCAATCAGCTTGTAACTGCCATATTAGAGGGGGTCGGGTATGTGGGACCAGCGGTCGGTATCCCGGCGGTCAGCATACCGATGCTGGGATCCCAGCAGCCAAATGCCGGCAGGGGGTCAAGCACAACAAAGACCCTTGCTGGCTCGGCGGCTCGCTGCGCTCACCACAGGTTCTATTTCCATTCTATAGGTGTCGTGGGCACCCACAAGTGGGAATAGTCCTGGGCCCCATGGCAGCATTCTGGCAGGTGGGATTCCGACATCGGTATGCTGAAGGCCGGAATCCCGACCGCCGGGATCATAATTACATCCCATTAGAGGCTGTGTGTTTGAAAAACGAGAGGAGTTGACTATTTGGTAGTTTATCTTTCTCCAGCTTATCACTCTCCAAGGCTTAGTGCATCTAAACCACAGAGAGAGAGAGAAAGAGAGAGAGAGAGGATTCTGCTCACAAGAGATGGCATTCTAAAAGGGAGGTGGGAGTAGCAATGGTAACCTGAAAAACAGTGAGTTAGGGATAGTGGAAGAAAGACCTGATCAGGCTGAGATCTGGTAAGCTAGGGTGAATAAGTGAGGGAGCGCTTGAAGCAGTGCATGTTGGGAGAGAGTCTGATAGATGAGGGAGAGCATTCCAGTAACTGGGCAGTGCAGGAGAAGTAATTTAGGCTAAGAGAGGGTGGAGCAGGTAGTAACCATGCCCAGGACTGATGAAGGGGCCCCCACACCCTTTTACCTGGCAGCTGCAGCTCTTCTCCTCAGTCCAGCATACTCTATTGTGTGCTGGGCTGCACTCTGGCCAGGTAGTCAGCTGCCGGTGGCCAGCAGCGGCAGTCTTCTCTACCTGCCTGCTTTACAGCGCTTACATGAACCAACTGGCTGTTCGAATTGTCAATAGTTTTATGGACGTTGTCTGCCCCCACCCCCCCCACCCCGTAAAATAAAGCAGATGGTAAAGCCAAGGTACATTGTGAAGGTTTCCACATCCCTACACACATATATATTTAGAGAAAGAGAGAGATAAAGAAAGAGTCAGAGATCTTCCAAAAACTTGCATGGAAAATGCAGTTTGTTGACAGTAATCAATTAGCATAATAACATGAAGAGTCTTGTACAATAGTTTGATAGAGACGGGCAAAGACGTCACAGTGTTAACATGGGTTTGTCATTTCCATGGAATGCTAATATGTATATATATATATATATCACAGTGACAAAGTGTAAGTCTGTTATATAAATATTTTCTGACTTTTCAGTTAACATAAGGTACATTAATGATTCAATGCTAAACAAAACAAAACAAACTTATTACAGTTTGGTGTTAAGTGTATGGAATGAAATTACTTGTATGTATCACAATGTGTGACATAACCAACATCACAATGGGTAGCATCACCCATGACCTTAAAGTCGGTAATGTCATAACTAACATCACAATGGATGACATTGCATCACAGTGTCAGACACAATGGGTGACCTTATTGATGACATCACAGTGTACCATAAATTCACTAGCACCAGGAACTAGAGTCCTAAGATACCCTGAGCAGCTCTTCAGCAGTGCTGTTCTGCAGAGTGCTGCTCCAAGCACTCTGGAAGCAAACTGCCATGTGACACTGATGGTGCCACCCCTGGGGCCCTGCATCCTGGGCGATAGCACCACTCACATAACCCTAGCTACAGCCCTGAAGAAAGAGTCTTAAGTAACAACCCTACTTCTTTTCTATCACCACACAGTAAGGAATAATTTAATGCTAAATATACAGGAAGAAGAAGAAAAAACTGTATTCCCAACAAGTTGGTGCTATCATAATATGTAACATCATATATATCACATCACAATAGATAACATAACTGATGACCTCCCGATGAGTGATATCTCTGAGGATATCCCAATGGATGACATCACATGGGTAGATCTGATGACAAATAAAATATTACATCTTATATAGGTGATACCAAATGTGACAACACATATCTATTGTTATATCATCAGTGATGTCACAGAATGTGATATTATTAGGGGTGTGCACCACGCCATTTTTCGGGTTTTGTGTTTTGCTTTTGGATCTGGAGCTCCTTTGTGTTTTGGATCTGGATTGGTTTTGCCAAAACCACCCTTGCAGGTTTTGGTTTTGGATCTGGATTTTTTTTTCTCGAAAAAATCAAGGAAACAGCTAAAATAACAGAATTTGGGGGTGTTTTTGTTCCTACAGTATTATTAACCTCAATAACATTCATTTCCACTCATTTCCACACTATTCTTAGCACAATATTGTTTTTATCCAGTTTAGGACAAAAGGTTGCACTGGGAGCACAAAATATTTTAAAAAAGAATGTATTTAAAAAAGACCCATTAGGCAAGGTTCAAGATTTCATTTCACAAAAAGATGACTAAGGCAAAGAAGAATGAAAAAAGACAATATTTTAGATTTAATTTATTTAATTTATTTTCAGTATTTACTCTGCGAGATACCTGTTGGGTTTAAGATTGCAGATTGCATGTTCCAAAAGTCTATGACACATAGGTGAGTCTCAATCCCATTAGGTGATGTTAGCTCTTGAACCAAGAGCCATTATTGCCAAATAACTAAGTGAACTGTGCAAAATTTTGTAATATAAACGGAGAATTCAAATCTTATCGCACCCCTGATCTCCCGTCTAACGTGATGGGAGATCGAGGGGTGATATTCAAATGCCTCCCATTATCGTGCTGATCGTGCCCAGCAAAGCACCTAAACCCGACTAAAGTAATGGATGCGAGCGTGAAAAGATCCGTTTAGGCGCCCAAACGTGTCTCATTACGTGCATTTCAGCTCGCTACCCCCCCAGGGGTAGCGTGCTGAAATGAACTTGTCGCGCCCATCCGCAGCAACATTAAAATACTGCCGGTGGGTGTGACAGGAGGCAGGAGAGGGGGGCGGAGATTTGAATCTCGCCCAAAGACTACCTCAAAAGTAATCAAAGAATGAGTCTGGCACTCATTATTTTAACAAAAGGCAGCTGCACACTACTTCCTTTGCAGTACATAAAATGTATGGTGGTCAAATATCTATGCTCAGTGGTTGTTTACTGAGCAGGGCCGGTTCTCGACCTTGTGGTGCCCAGGGCAAACATTTCCACTGGCATCCCCCTTCATGCAAAATAGGGTTAGCGTGCAACGAATAGGGGCATGGCATTATGGGGAAGAGACATGACCACAAAATAGTATCAATTCACATCACACCGCACAGTAGTGTCTGTTAGTCACATTACACCACACAGCAGTACCCCTTATTCACATTATGCCAGGTAAGGCCCATTATACAACACAGGAACATAAACACATGAAAAAGAACCTGATTCATGCCCTTTACATTATTTGTAATTTTTCCTCCTTATAGTAATGCCCCTTACACATTATGCCACACACTGTAATGTCCATTACACGTTATGCGACACACCGTAATGCCATACACAATAATGCCTATTACATGTTGTGTCACACACCAATATGCCTATACAACTTATGCCACACACCATAATGCCTATTACATATTAGGCCACACAGCAAAATGCCACACATTATGACACACACCGTAATGCCTATTACACGTTACGCCACACACTGTAATGCCCATTACATGTTATGTCACACACCGTGATGCCCAATACACATTATGCCACGCATTGTATTGTCCATTAAACATTATGCCACACACGATAATGACCATTGCACGTTATGCCACACACCATAATTCTCATTACATGTTATGCCACGCACAATAATGCCTATTACACATTATGCCACACACTGTAATGCCTATTGCACATTATGAAACACAATGTAATGCCTAAAACACATTATGCCAAACATCGTAATGCACATTACACATTATGCCACACATCGTAATGCACATTACACATTATGCCAATCATTATGCCATACACTGTAATGCCCATTACACATTATGCCACATACAGTTATGCCCCTGACACCATTTTATGCCCCACTCACAATGATGTCCCTTACAAATTATGCCCCACAGTAAGGCATCTAATTATTTTTAATTTACCTACTCACTGCCAGGGGTCTCATGCTAGTTGCCAGGGGTCTCATGTTCATTGAAATGGGGTCTCATGCTCATTGCTGAGGGTCTCATGCTCATTCCCAGGGGTCTCATGCTCATTGCCAGGTGTCTCATGCTCATTGCCAGGGGTTTCGTGCTTACTGACAGGGGTCTCATGCTCACTGGCAGGGGTCTCATGCTCACTCCCATGGGGTTCATGCTTGTTGCCAACGGGTTTATATGTGCCACCCGGCTTGCCCACACCTAGAACCGCTCCTGTTACTGAGCTGTCCATTAGAACTTGAGACAAGACCGACTAATGTAGAACCCTCCTGCCAGACTCAAGTAGTACACAAAGTGAAAGTGTTGAGGGAAACTTAAACTACATTGCCCAGCAAGTAAGTAAGAGGGCTACATACAGTATGAATGTAGACACTAGGAAAATCCAATATTTCTTTATAATCTTTATATTGCTAAAATCAGTTTTGTTGCTTTACTGGTACTAATAGCCTAGAAAAGAGTGGCAGAATCTAAGACATTTTTAAATTATATCATTATCATGCAATGGCTAATTTCCTATGAAAAAAAATAATCAAAATTTTAATACATTTAATTGTGTACAATATAACATCATCAGAGAACACATAACCACAGGAATATATCTATCTGCACTAGACTCGTATTTACAAAGTGTTGGCTCTGATGCACTCTTTGATACTCACTGCCTCTTTGTATCCAAATGAATTCAAGGCTATTAGTATCGTCCTCTGGAGAACAAGATGAGCTGTGTGAAGTTTGAGGCCTATCATTAGATTTGTTACAGACTAATTAAAATGCATTATTGGTGTTAAAAGGTTCCTTTGTGCTCATGATTCTGTCATGCTGTAAAACCATAGCACTGTTGTGAAGACAGCGTCATCTAAGAGCACAGTGACTCATAGGAACAATTTGACAGCAGATAGGAATCACTTGGCCTATGTAGTCTGCCCAAAGAATCTGTGTACTGTGCCTTGGCCTTGGACCACATCCTTAATATGATCATTTGACCCTCATTTACTTCTTAAATATTTTAGTCCATTAGTAGAATTATACCTCTCAGCACACCTTACTACACGTATAGATCTGAAAAGGATTGGTTATGAGTTACCGGCGGATGGGATGCCAGTGTTCAGTATACCGACGCCGACATCCTGACAATTAAAATCCCAACAGGCGTGAGCTACCTACTGTATGTTCTCCCCTCTCCCCTACCACCTAACCCTCCCTTCCCGCAGCCTAACCCTAATCTCCTCCTTTGGTGCCCAACCCTAGTCTCACCCGTTGTTAAGGAAAGAAAAAGATACGGAAAGCGCTGAATTCCAGGAAGTATGTGAAACGATGATAGCCAACAATTAAGAATTAATACAAATTTATTAATAATATGAAAAATAGAAATAAAAACTGCATATAAACCTAGAAAGAATGGATTAAAAGACACCTCTATATACTCCGTTTCTAGACATCAAATGAGCATAAGTTCATATTAATAATAGATGAAGAAGATGTCCATAATTGATATAACACCGATGAATGCTGTGCAAGTAGCCGGCAATGGAAAAGTAGATGCAGTCCCGGAGTGTAGCAAGCTACGTTAGTGAAAGTGTGGCAGCTGGCAAATACATAAAGGGCTGTGATCCCAGAGTTATATTTATTTCAAATCACCTGGTTCAAGGTGACTGTTTTACCTCTCATGTGGGCTGGCGATGGGCCGAGCGTCCTCGGCCTGATGTCCTGCAGTGCCCACTTGCGCTGTGCAGCGTGATGGAGATAAAGATGATCACCCGAGTATTCAGGATATTGCCAGCGTTGTGTTGTAAAGCCGCGGCCAGCGGTAATTAGGAGCTTGAGAACACTCGCACCGGAGCAGTACAGATGGTGTGTTTGTGATAACACCGGAGTAGAGGTGAGCTGGAGGCGGAGTCCTAACGCGTTTCGTCACGCTCCACGTGACTTTGTCAAAGGTATACTCCTGCCAATGGCTGGCCGATATTTAAAGCCAGTTCAAAGATTCTAACAGCTGTCTGTAATCGGGATCAGGTGCAGTTATATTAACGAGTGTCGGCTCTCATCGTTAAGAGATAAGAATAATGCAGTGTCAAGTGTAACAAAGATAAAGGAAATAAAACGAAGGACTATATTATACAAAAACTATCAGTCGGTAACATAAATAAATCACAAGATATTATAATCGAACTGTGCTGAGAGGGGTTAATAATTCATAATTTTTGTTTACATTTGTGTAATAAATATCTAACCAGTGATACAGTCTATATAGTTAATAGCTCTAATTTGCTACATGGGAAAGAAAGGCAGATCTCCAGTTCCCTTCCCTTTCTCACCCGTTGTTGCCTAAACCTAACCCCCCACTTTCCCGCAGCCTAAACCTAACCCTCCCCCAATAGTGCCTAAACCTAACTTCCCCCTGGTGGTGCCTAACCCTAACTCCCCCTCCCCACAGACAAACCCTAAAATCTCCCCTCCTGCAGCTTAGCCCTAACCTCCCGGTGTGGCACCTAAACCTAACCCACTCCACCCCTGGCCTTAAACCTAAGCCTCCCGCTATACTTACGGTCGAACTGTCGGATTTCCGGCACCGGTGTCCTGACCTTTTCGGGATTCCGGCATTGATATGCTGACGGGTGTCTTGATTCTGGTGTCAGTATTCCATTTTGACTAGATCCCTCTGAAAGTCATCCAATTTAATATACAGGTTATTGCTTGATTACCAGCTCCTCACAGGAATTGTTAAAAGCAGGTCATTTTGTAGGAATCAAGAGTCTCTGCTACCACAGGCTGTATCTGCACAAGACAATATGTGTTGTTATCAAATCTGCATGTGAAGTCGTGAGCAGTGGGCTGGGGGATAGTGCAATGCATTGACTGGTCATCCAGTAAGTACTGTAGAATGGTAATGGTTGTTTACTAGGTATGATAACAATGAAATCAATTACCGCAGTCACATAATGCATGGCTACACCTGGTGACTGAGATACAGGTAGAAGATTATACCAGCTTCTCTAATACTGTTTTAAACAGAGTGGTGGGAATTTTCTACACAATGGTTGGTGAATGGCTGACCCTACCCTACAATCAGAGTGCAAGAAGCTGTTACATAGTTGTTGAGGTTGAAAAAAGACAAATGTCCATCGAGTTCAACCTGTAGTAATAATTTTTTTTAATTTTCTTTTTTTTAATCAAACTAAATGCTGTATCCTTGGATATTTTTTTCCGCTAGGAATTTATCTAATCCATTTTTAAACTTATTGAGTCCACCATTACTACCTTCTCTGTCCAAATCTTTACTGTTCTTATTGTGAAGAACCCTTTTAACCATTGTGTATGGAATTTTTTTTCTTCTAACCTCAGGGGGTGTCCTCGTGTCCTATGTAGTGCTTTTCTGATAAACAAATAGTTTGATAAATCCTCGTATTGTCTCTTAATGTATTTAAAAATATTAATAATGTCTCCTCTCAGTCGCCTCTTTTCCAGTGTAAACAAATCTAACCATTTAAGTCTTTCCTCATAATCCAGTGCCTCTAATCCCTTAACCAGTTTGGTGGCTCGCCTCTGAACCTTTTCGAGTTCCAAGATATCTTTTTTTTAGTGAAGTGCCCAGAACTGTACACAATATTCCAGGTGTGGCCGCACCAATGATTTATACAGTGGCAGGATTACACTCCCATCCCTTGTCTCCATTCCCTGTTTAATGCATACTAACACCTTATTTGCTTTTGTTGCTGCATTTTTACATTGCGTACTGCTACCAAGTTTATTGTCGATGAGCACTCCCAAATCTTTTTCAACTACTGTTACCCCTACATTTTCCCCATTTAGTTTATAGGCTGCCTGATTGTTCTTAGTCTCAAAGTGCATAACTTTACATTTGTCTGTATTGAACCTCATTCTCCATTTATCCGCCCAGACCTCAAGTCTAGATAAATCATTCCGCAGAGACTCAACATCCTTGTCTGAATTAATTACTCTACATAGCTTAGTATCATCTGCAAAAATTGACACTGTGCTTTCCAGTCCCTCTCCTAGGTCATTAATGAATATGTTAAACAACAATTGTCCGAATACTGAACCCAGTGGAATTCCACTGAGCACTGAAGCCCATTCAGAGTATATCCCATTAATCCCCACTCGCTGTTCCCTATTGAACAGTCAATTATTCACCAAACAACAAATAGTGTGCCCTACCCCAAGCTCCCTTAATTTGAGAATTAGTTTCTTATGTGGAACTTTGTCAAAGGCCTTAGCGAAGTCCAAAAAGATAACATCCACTGCATGACCCTGATCAATATTATTGCTCACTCTCTCAAAGAAGCTTATTACGTTAGTTTGACAGACTCTGTCCTTCACAAAACCATGCTGATTCCTATTAATGACCTTGGAGGTATCCAAGTACTCAAGTATGCTGTCCCTTAATATACCTTCTAGTAATTTCCCCACTATAGATGTCAATATAGTTACCGGGGTGAGTTTTATTACCCTTTTTAAATATTGGGACAGCCTCTGTTATATGCCAGTCCTTTGGTATCGTTCCTGATCTAATTGACTCTCTAAAAATCAAATATAGGGGTCTTGATATCTCTACATTAAGTTCCATAGGAACCCTGAATTGGAGTCCATCCGGCCCAGGAGATTTATTTATCTTAATTTTACTTAGTCTCTCCTGGACTACTTCCTCATTTAACCGAGTACCTAGCATCGGGTCCTTATCATAGCTAATGTTATGCTCTACTCTTGTCAACTTGTCCTCATTCGTGAATACTGATGAAAAAATAATTAAATAAATCTGCTTTATCCCTATCATCATTAATCAAGACATCCAACTCGCCCTTTAAAGGCCCAATATTCTCCCTTTTTAACCTTTTTCTATTTATGTACTTAAAGAACTTTTTTGGGTTTGTTATACTCTCATTTGCGAATTGTTTTTTGTTTTCTATTTTTGCTGCTCTGATTTCTTTTTTGCATTGTTGTTACATTCCTTGTAGAACTGGAATGATTCCACCGTTCCGTCAGACTTAAATGCTTTGAAAGCACGCCTTTTTTTATCCATTCGTTCCTTGACCCTTTTATTAAGCCACATCGGTTTTAATTTTCTACTCCTGTTTTTGTTGACTTTGGGAATATGCAAATGAGTGTACTTACTGAGCGTAGTTGTAAAAACATCCCACATTTCAGCAGTATTCTTACCATGCAATACAATTTCCCAATTGATGTCCCTCATTGCTTGTTTCAGCAATATGAAATTAGCTTTCTTAAAATTAAAAGTTTTAGTTAGACCCATATATTGTTGTTTTTGGAAGCTGATATCAAATGAGATCATATTGTGATCACTATGTCCTAGGGTCTCCCCTACTTTAGTATTTGATATTATTTCCTCATTATTAGTTAGTGCTAGGTGCAGTATAGCCCTATGCCTAGTTGGTTCCCCGATTACCTGGGACAAGTAGTGATCTTTTAGCATGTTTAAGAACCTATTACCCCTAGTTGTATTTACTATTTCGGTGTTCCAGTTGATGTCCGGGTAATTAAAGTCCCCAACAATAATGATGTCCCCCATACCTGCCACTTTTTCGATTTCCTGCCTGAGTAGTAATTCATCAGACACACTAATATCTGGCGGTTTAGAGCATGTCCCTATTTCCCTATTAGAAGTTTTTTCTATCTTTACACCCACTCGAAATCTCAACCCATAATGACTCCACATTATCTCCAGTCCCCTCGTAAATGACTTCCTTTAAATACGGTTTTAAGAAAAGGTTTAACATATAGACATATAGACAAACACCCTCTCCCTTTTTATTAGTCCTATCTCTCCTGAAGAGGGTGCACCCCTCCATGTTTGCCTCCCAGTCGTGTGAATCGTCCAACCATGTCTCTGTAATGCCTATTATATATCAAATTGGTCATTAAGTGCAATTGTTTCTAACTCCCCCTTCTTGCATTTGTAATCATACACTTAAGTTTGGTAATTCCCTGATCCATAAGTTTTGTTTTGGAGATCCGTAAGTTTGGTTTTGGAGATCCGTAAGTTTGGTTTTGTTCATCTGTGTCTGCTATTCCAATACTAATTTGTATACAATCGTGGAATTACAGACATTGCAGCCAGTGCTGAGGATATGGTGCCAGGCAGGGAGGGGCCATATAATGGTGGTAGTTCTGCCACTGTATATGGCTCCCTCCCAGCCTGGTCCCAGTATCGGTATGGTATACCGCCGCATGGGAGGCCGAAGGTCAGTATAATGATATCGGCATCCCGGACGGTGGAATGCCGGCAGGGGGACGAGCGCAATGAAGCTACAGGTTCTATTCTCTCTCTATGGGTGTTGTGGACACGCATAGAGGTGGAATCACCTACCTCGCTGGTATACCGGCGGTATGGTCCTCCACTCGGGATTTGAATGTCGGTATTGTGACAGCCGGGATCCCAACGAGCTGTATGCTGACCGCAGACCCTTGGGTGAATACATATTCTGTAGGGATCAGATTATACAGAACATGTATTCTGTAACATTGCCACACCAACAAACTGTTCCAAATTAGTGGGGTGGTTACCTTAATTCTGACTGTTGTCCCAATAGCCAGTACTACTGGCACTGTATCCTTTCTTTGGTGTGGAATGGTTGTTGTGTGCACCTGCTGCCATAGTACACAGTAATAGAGAGGCATATTTAGGGGACAAGAAGAGGGGTTGGAGTGTACCAAGCCCTATGATTACTGTTGGCTGGCCCTGCTAAGAGAGTATATATATTTTCCTGTGAATTACTTATAAATAAAATGGATGTCTTGTAAACTTGTGCTGCGGCCATGAAAAATGGGTGTTTTTTCGTGATTTTCCTTTTCACCCCTTTCCAATTGTATTTCGCGAAAAAAAACCACACATTTTTGGTGTGAAAATAGTTCTTGCAAAAAGCCACAGACCTATGTATTTTCACGGAACTTATCGCGGTTAAAGTGGGCACAAATCGCAGCTTATGCTTCACGTGCCTGAGTCACGAGAAGCATAATCCTTGATAAGTGGCGACATCGGGGATAAGCGCCGCCTTATCGGGGCTAATTGGATAGCTCCCAGCGAGTCAATTTACCACGGGTAATTGGATATTCAACTAAGCCTTGGAGAATGATAAAGTGGAGAGAGATAAAGTACCAGCCATTCAGCTCCTACCTACCATGTTACAGGCTGTGTTTAAAAACATATTAGTCACGTGATTGTTATCGTGTCTATATTAGACACAGCATATGTATGAAGAAGTCCTCATTTAAATAATTGTGTCCTTAAAGTTTAAACTTTGTATCATAGCTGTAGTCCAATGTGATACAATGTAAATTCAATATGAAACAATCAGCTGTGTCTCCACTCGTGGTAAGCTCACGTGGTAAGCTCACCTGTCTCCGCTCTCTGCAGCTCTAAACTCTAAACGTTTTATATTGTAGCACTGGATGCCGTTCATTGAGTTGTTTTAAGTGATTTTAAATGTTTGTTCATAAAAAAGTTTTTAATGCATGATATAAAGAGATATATATGTACATTAATTGCAACAGTGTGTGGTCAGTCATTTATGCACCTGGAATCCATTAGCGCATAGAGTCACCATAGAATTGTATGTCCATTTTTTAGTGCAGGTGATATCAGCTGTTACTAAATATATCTGTGTGCACCAGTGGCGTAAGTTTGTTCCAGACGCCCAGAGGCAAGATAAATATTGGTGCCCCCCACCTATATATAGACAAATATATATATGGGCAGACACATGCCACTGGGAGGGATCTATTTGAAACGCAGGACAAGCCCATAGACACCATCTTAGCCAAGGGGGGGGGGGGGCAGGCGGTGGCAATGGAGGTCAGAGTGGAGGACAGGATGAGGCAGAATTGGGGTCGTTGGCGACTAGTATATATATATATATATATATATATATACAGACGAAGAAATTAGGTGGCACTCACAGACTTGTAGCTTAAAGTGAAAACACTCTTCACTCCATGAAGAAATTTATTGTGAAACCAGTAACGTTTCGGGGACGTATCCCCTTCCTCAGACTCAGACTTCTACTCCTCCTCCTCTGCACTAGTGAAAGAAGGCTCTGCTCTCCCCGCAGAGCGCCAGCCACAATAGGGAATACGAGGTGAGCGCTGTAGCTGTACCGGCTGTTCTTATCATAACAGCGCCTCGCATATCTGTCCCCCCATCCCTCCCGCAGCAGCAGAAGCTCCTCTCCCAACTTTCACAACCACTGCATTCGCGTACAAGTGCCATGCCTTTCTGGAGGTGAGTGCTGGAGGGACCGCATCACAGTCTGTGGCTGGCAGGCTTACTGTACAGGAAGGAGTCAGTTTGACTCATTGCTGCCATCACGTAACTGGAGACAACAGAGACGAGGTGCCCCCTTTAAAGCAGGAGCCCGGCGGCAGCCGACTTCGTTGCCTCCCAGAGTTCTGCCTCTGGTGTGCACACAGACACAGCTGGACAAGATTGCGACTTGGTTTATTTATTTTTTGATAGATGATCTATTATAAACAAATTGTAAAAAATATATATTAGCACCTGGATAAATTTTGGGAGTGTGTTTAAAAACTGACCGTTGCTGATTGGTTGGTAGTTTGTAACATAGTAACATAGTTCTTGAGGTTGAAAAAAGACAATTTGTCCATCGAGTCTCCTACACTGAAGTATTATTAAGACTAATTTTAACTGTGGTGAATGTTTAGCTATAAACTAAATACTCAATTTTTTATTACTATAGTACATGATTTACCCACCATAACCCTGTATATCCTTATCCATGAGGAATTTATTAAGCCCATTCTTAAAAGTAATGACTGAGTCCGCCATTATTCTCTCAGGCAGGGAATTCTAAATGCGTATTGTCCGTACTGTGAAGAAACCTTTCCGTTTATGTGTGCAAAATCTTCTCTCCTCTCCTCTAACTTAAGCGGGTGTCCATTTGTTGTTTTTAATGATCTTACCAAAAACAGATCCCCTGCTTGCTTTGTGTATTGACCCCTTATATATTTGTAAATGTTAATCATGTGCCCTCTTAATCTCCTTTTTTCCTGTGTAAACATGCCTAGCCTAGCAAGCTTTTCCTCGTATTCTAGAGCCTCCATCCCCTTTATCAATTTAGTCGCCCATCTCTGAACCTTTTCTAGTTCCAGGATATCCTTTTTGTAGTATGGTGGCCATAATTGGGATGTAGTATGTTATGCTGGCTGTCAGGGTCCCGGCGCACGGTGTCGGTATGCCGGCTGTCGGGATTCCAGCACCGGTATACTGTGTGACGGGACCCCGACAGCCGGCAAACTGAAGACCACCCCATAATTGTACACAGTATTTGAGATGTTGCCTCACTAGTGATTTATATAATGGGAGTATAACACTCTCATCCCTTGCATCAATTCCCCACTTAATGCATGCTAATACCTTGTTTGTCTTTTTTGCTGCATTCCTACTTTGGGTACTACTGTTAAGTTTGTTATCTATGTAAACACTTAAATCTTTTTTCCATTACAAAATCCCCTAGTTTCTCCCCATTTAGTATGTAGATAGTGTTCTTGTTCTTGCTACCGAAGTGCATTGCCTTACATTTGTCTATATTGAACCTCATTCTCTATTTTGAAGCCCATGCTTCCAGTTTAAATAAGTTGTTCTGAAGAGACTCAGCATCCTCCACCGAATTTATAACCTTACACAATTTGGTATCGTCTCTCTACACCTGCTTCTAGATCATTTATGAAAATATTGAACAATAGTGGTCTAAGTGCAGACCCCCGTGGCACACCACTGAGCACCTCATTCCATTTTGAAAAAGTTCCATTTACCACCACACGCTGCTCCGTTTTATCCAACCAATTACTTACCCAAGTGCATAATGTGTTCCCTAGCCCAAGTTCTCTTAACTTGTAGCTTAGTCTCATGTGAGGTACTATATCAAAAGCTTTAGCAAAGTCTAAAAAGATTACATCCATCTCTTTACCCTGATCTAGGTTTGCACTAACTGTTTCATAAAAGTTTATTAAGTTAGTTTGACATGATCTATCCTTCACAAATCCATTTTGGTTCCTATTAATAACCTTATTGGTTTCAAAGAACTCCTGTATTCTATCCCTTAAAATACCTTCCGGTACTTTCCCCACTACAGATGTAAGACTTACTGGTCTATAATTAGCCAGTTCAGATTTACTTCCCTTTTTAAATATTGGCACCACTTCTGCTAAGTGCCAGTCTTTGGGAACCATGCCTGATGTGAGTCCATGAAAATCAAATATAGGGGTCTTGCTAATTCGGAGTGTAGCTCCATGAGAACCCTTGGGTGAATTCTATCGGGACCATAGGTGTGCGCAAGGGGGGTGCATGGTGCGCACAGGCACCCCCTAATGTCTGGCACCCTGATCTCACAAGCCTGATGCAGCAATCGCCAAGCGGGCTGATTACTGTCATCTCTGCGCTGCACCCTGTCAGGACTGCATTACTGACCGGACGCATGGGTTAATCAAGGGTGCCACTGCCACCGGCTTTCAAACTCCCGACTCCACCTCCATGTACAAAAACAGCGTGATGTGATGTGATTACGTCATGCTGCTCGCACGCCCACCCGCCACATGCCCACCTCTCTCTTTCTATGCTATGCCAACGCCAGCCACTGATGAGGATCAGCATGCAGCCAGAGTTCCTCTTAGGAAGACAAATTCAATACTGGCAGGCGGTCGGCAGCAACATTGACACGTCACTCGTTTTTCCAGCAGCAGCAGTACTAGTCTGCGACTGTCAGTGTCAGTGAGTGACTGACTTGTAAGTAAGCTGCTGCAGCTTGCAGGGGAAAGAGAGGGGGAGCCAGACCAGGCTGAGGAGGAGCAGTGTAATTGCAGTGAGTGCCATCAGGGGTGTTTGTTTGGTGCACACCATAACATCTGACAATGTATCTGCTTTATTAGGATTGGTGCAAGGGTGGATATTTTATATTGCATTGACTGTCAATAGATGGTGCTAGACACGCCCAAAAGGCGGTGCTAGACACACCCCTCCGATGGTGCACCCCCTAATAAAATGTGCTGCGCACGCCTATGATCGGGACCAGGTGATTTATTAATTTAAATTTTTTTAAATCTGTCACAGACTTCTGCCTCACTTAAATAAGCACTTTGCAGTGGGACATTCTCATTGCTGAGGTTATACGACAATCCTGTCATCTGGTCCTCTCTTGTGAATACTGATGAAAAAAACGTATTTAATTCTTCCGCTACATTAATGTAGTCTTTGATTAGGATGCCCAACTTGCCTTTTAAGGGGTCTATACTCTCCTTTAATCTTTTGCTGTTGATGTATTTAAAAAAACTTTTGGGGGTTTGATTTACTTTTCTTTGCTATTAGCTTTTCTGTTTCTATTTTAGACGCTCTGATTTCTTTTTTGCATATTTTGTTACAATACTTATAGTACTGGAATGACTTAGCTTTCCTGTCTGATTTATACTGTTTGAATGCTCGCCTCTCTTTGGCCATTAGTTCTGTAATCTTTTTGTTAAACCACATTGGTTTGGAATTATTACTGAATTTACGTGTATAACTAGCAAGCAATGTTTTTAGTACATCCCATTTTTCTGTGGTATTCTTGCCTTGAAATAAAATATCCCAGTCAATGTCCCTTAAAGCTTCCCTCATCATGGCAAAGTTGGCTTTGCTAAAGTTTAGAGTCTTAGTTGAGCCTATATAGGACTGTTTGTAATAACTGATATTGAATGTGACCATATTGTGGTTGCTGTTTCCCATGGGTTCCCCTACTGTAATATTCAATATCAATTTCCCATTGTTTGTTAGTACCAGGTCTAAGATTGCATTGTACCTAATAGGTTCCTTGATTAATTGAAGTATGTAGTGATCATTTAGTGTGTTTAAGAACCTGTTACCCCTAGCAGTATCACATGAATCATTTGTCCAATTAATCTCTGGATAGTTAAAATCACCCAACACTATTACGTCTCCTAATCCTGACGCTTTTTCAGTTTGCTTCATTAACAATTTCTCATCAGACACATTAATATCAGGTGGCTTGTAGCATATCCCAATTAGTAGCTTTTTAGTTCCCTTACATGCAATTTCTACCCAAAGAAAAGACTCCAGTCCCATCGAGAATGTCATCCTTTATATCAGGTTTTTTAAAAAGGCTTTACATAAAGACATACCCCTCCACCCCATTCATTTATCCTGTCTCTCCCTATTTATTTATTACCAGTTATTTATATAGCGCACACATATTCCGCAGTGCTTTACAGAGAATATTTGGCCATTTACATCAGTCCCTGCCCCAGTGGAGCTTACAATCTATACATGTACACGCACACATTCATGCTAGCGTTAATTTTGTTGGGATCCAATTAACCTACCAGTATATTTTTGGGGGGATTGTGGGAGGAAACCGGAGTACTCGGAGGAAACCCATGCAAGTACGGGCAGAATATACAAACTCCGCACAGTTAGAGCCATGGTGGGAATTGAACCCATGACCTCAGTACTGTGAGGCAGTAATGCTAACCATTACACCATCTCTCCAGATTAACTGTCCAATCATGAGTTTCATCCTACCTAGTTTCAGTAATACCTATAATATCACACTGTTTGTTTGCTGCAAGGACTTCTTTTTCCATCTATTTCCATGTAAGGCTTCCAGCATTTACATAACAATATATAAACAGCGTTACCAGGTGCTAATTCATATAAATATGTAAATTTTATTAAAAGATATTCAATATCCTAAACACATGTAATTAAAATCTAAAAAATCAGATGAATAAGACAAGCCTCATATGCCAGTAGTATGACCAAATAGACTTTCCATGGACTCTTTATACAGGCCAAGTGATGGTTGAAAATGTTCCAATGCTTTATGATAATTACCAGATCCCAGGTGGAAGAAGGCAGGGTATTCCACCTAGCGCGGTGATGATGATTCTGTCCTGCGCAAATGTGAATGGTGGTTCTCCCCTTTTGTTAAATGTCCACATGTATGGATCGGTCTCCGGATAGATGAATATTAGATGGGTCAGAGCTCTGAAGACCACTGTGGGTCATCCCAAACATCTATATCCAAATTTAGGAAAAGCAGTGGGTAGTCAGTTCCATAAACTCACTGGCCTTAGCGACGTCCTGGTCATAGGCTGGCAACCTAACGCGTTTCACTGTCTGTTTGGCAGCTTTATCAAAGGTAATGTACTAGAGGCTCAATACCCCTTATATAGGGGATTTAATAACAAAATAATTAGCACCTGGACAAACATTAATAACATAAATTTATCCAAAACAATCTTAGATTCTCTAGAAAACAGCAGGAGAACAAACTATATAATACTCATATCTTCCAGTTGAAAAACGAGATTAATAAACCGCTTAAAAAAGACTTTATCTATCTAGCATATTATAAAGAACGATCATGTGATCTTAGGCACATGACCGCTCTGTCTCTTATCATTGGCTCTTATCCACAACAAAACACGTTGCTGCAGCAACCATATAATCCCCATTCAAACTCCCGGATGTCTATGTCCTTATTTGGATTTCCAACAGCGTCATGCTTCCGGTCACGTGTTTATGATCACGTGATCGGACTGTGTTCCATGACGCTGCGCCCTCCATAAGGCTAGTAATAAAAGCCTTTATTTAGGCCACGTGACCACAACCCACCAACGTCATACCTCCGATCACGTGGGCATAATCACATGATCGGACGGGGACCCGTGACGTAGATGCAGTCACGTGATGGGACCGCAACAGATAGCAGAAAAGGTATTCTTAAGAGTATAGCCCTTTTATCCCTAATAGGGCTTACAGTGGCATCATCTACCTGATCGTGAGACTTTCCAAATTCTAGATATAATCACATACAAAACATAAATAATATACAGATAATAGCACTGAGCATAATATGCATATGAATTTTCTAATCACATTGTATTCTAAGGTGAATAATAAACAGATAGGGTCACAAGGTCAAACCATATCTCATAATGGAAAAGTTTCTATCATGGCATAAATCTTCTAAAGAACTTAAAAACCTATCTATATATATACCCATTACAGATCGCATTCATACCATCTGAGTATATCTATAAGGAGACTCTAATTCCTAAATAATAATCATGCCCCTTCCTCTTTCTTACCAGATATCTAGAACCTATCTATATATGTGACTGGACCACATTAACAAAAATAACCCACAGATAATGAATTATAGGACCGAATTAAGTTCCATTGCTTCGTTGAGACCATGGGGATGTAAAGAATTAAGCTTAAATATCCAGTAGATCTCTTGTTTGCAAAGGATTTTAAACCTATCACCCCCTCGTTTTGTTTTTATGATCTGCTCTAAACCAGTAACTTTTAATGTACTAGGGTCCCCTTGATGGTATTCGGAAAAGTGTCGAGATACACTATGGTCCAATTTTTTATTGATGACATTGCGTCGATGTTCCATAAATCTAATTTTTAAGGGACGCGTAGTCCTACCAATATACCTCATATTACAACTACAGTGTAACATATAAATCACCCAATCAGTATCACAATTAATAAAACTTTTTATACTATATATATCCTTATCTGGATCTATAGTAATAATTTTTGTTCGATTCATAGTATGGGTACAAGTGGTGCATCTCGTTTTCCCACACTTAAAAAATCCCATAGTCCTGGTAGCCAACCACCCTCCTTGCCTAGATTTTCTACTCAAGTCCGAATCATTTTTTAGCATACTCGGGGCCAGCATTGTTTTGAGCGATCTATTCTTCTTAAATATAACATTCGGAATGGAAGGGAAGTCATCTTTTAGAAGAGGGTCCTGTTTTAAAATATTATAATTTCGATTAAAACTTCGTTTAATTTCTCCAGATCTACTATTATATTTAGTGATAAAGGCTAAATCTCTACACTGGAAATCCTTTTTTTTCCTCTCCCCATGAATAAGTGTCTCTCTATCTAACTCAGAGACTTCCTCAAATGCTTTTCTTACTAATTTCCTGGGATAACTCCGACAGCCGAAGGAATCAATCATTGACCCTGCTTGTTCTGAGAAAACATCTCTTTCGGAACAATTACGTTTTATTCGCAGCAATTGCCCTTTTGGAATGTTATCTTTCCAGGGAGTATAATGTGCACTGGTGTAATGGAGATATGCATTACTGCCTATCTCTTTAACATAATTTTTTGTCTGAATTTTATCATCAACAATCTCCAGGGTTAAATCCAAATAATTAATTTTTTGTCTATCGTAAGTGTGCGTAAACGTTAAGTTAAAAGTGTTGGTGTTGAGTGATTTAACAAAATTGGAAGTCGTGTCTGAATCCCCATCCCAAATAAAAAATAAATCATCTATGTAACGGCCATAGAGGACCAGGTGCGCGCCAAGATTGCCACCCCAAATGTGCAGGTCCTCCACCTGACCCATATAGAGGTTGGCATAACTCGGCGCGAACCTGCTCCCCATGGCCGTTCCCATCACCTGTAAATAAAATGTGTCCAAAAATAAAAAATAATTGTGTTGAAGAATGAAGGCAATGGACTTTAATAAAAATATCCTGTGTTCCTCTGTGAGGTCCCCATCATTATTAAGTGTCCTCTCTATTGCCTCTATTCCCAAATCATGCGGGATATTTGTGTAGAGGCTCTGAACATCCATAGTCAGAAACGCATAAGAAGGTTTCCACACTACTGTTTGTATTAACTGCAAAAAATGAGTAGTATCCCGGATGTGGGACCTCAACAGAGGAACACGAGGTTGAAGGTGACTGTCAACATAAAAAGATAAATTGGATGTGAGGGAATCTATGCCTGAAATAATAGGTCGCCCAGGGGGTGCAGTGAGGGATTTGTGAATTTTAGGGAGGTGATAATATATGGGAGTGATAGGATGATGAGAAAACAAAAACATGAATTCCTCCCTGGAGATTATCCCTTTATGTTGTGCCTCTTCTAATAAGTTTTGGAGTTCCATTTTATAATCCATAGTAGGGTCTTTCAACAGTTTTATATAGAATCTGACATCCTCTAGCTGACGGAGAGCTTCTTTTACATAATCGGACCTGTCCTGTATCACTAGGCTACCGCCTTTATCGGCCTGTTTGATTATAAGTGAGGTGTCCTATAATAATTTCTTGAGGGCCTTTTTCTCCCATTTATTTAAATTTTGGGAGCTGATGGTCTTTTTCTCATTTTTATGACATATTGTTTTAAAGTCCTCCAGTGTCGTTTTGTAAAAGCTCTTAATGTGGCTACTTTTATATCTCATGGGAAAAAACTCTGACTTTCTATTAAAAGATGATTTACTTATATCAAAAATCTTCTTATTTGTTTGTGTAACTGACCATTCCTCCTGTAACTCAACCAACCTCTGTATGATGGGTTCATCTATACAATCCAGCAAAATGGGTGTCGCTGGATCATTGTTTTTATTAAAATTTTTCCTAGCGAAATATCTCTTCCTACACAAAGAACGTACGAAACGATTTAACTCGACAAACAAATCAAAAATGTTAGGATCTGATGTCGGTGAAAATTTTAACCCTTTATTAAGAAGAGACATTTCACTATGTGACAAAGTTTTAGATGAGAGATTGAAAATGGCATTATTAATGTGTTTTTTAGATGCCATTTTCAGTCTCTTGTATTTCTCCTTTTTCCCCCCTCTTCTTCCTCTACACTGGAATTTCGGCCCCTTTTTGGGGTGGGTGATGGGTCTCCCTTGCTGGGGTGACGCTCTCTTTGTCTGTAAGACTGATTTCTTTCCCCCCCAAAAAAACGCCCTATTGTCATTCTTTCTGGGGTGACTATACGTAGTGTTGTTTTTGGGGCGTGCTCCCAAATCATTACCTGTCGTATATCTATCAGATTCTACTTCTCGGTAAGGACTTCTCCTACTTTCTGTCCTAGTGCGAGACTGATACTCCAGGTGACCCCTTTGTCTTCCGCGCTGTCGCACAGGGGCAGGTGATCTGGTGAGTGAATAGCCATTGGTTTGTCTTCCATTCACGGAGACAAACCTAGGTCTCCTCGTTGGGGGATTATTCAGTCTATGTTTGCCATATGTATAGACCTCTCCCCTTTTGTAATAATTCAAATCTCTCTGGAATTTTCTACATTTTGCTTCTGTTATCTGCTGCTCAAATTTTAGGACCCTTTCCATGACCTTATGATCTCTTTCTACAAATTCTGGATCTTTAATATGTACTTCTAATTTACTTTTCAGTACATTAATATCCTTTTCTAATGATCTGACTTTCTCAGTCCTATATTTAATCACCAACCATATGAGTTGTTCCGAACATTTATCTAAAATGGATTCCCATTCCTTCTGATAATTTTCATTTTCCCCAAAGATAGATGGTTTTGTCACCCTCAGACCCCGGGGGATCATTTTCCTATCTAAATATTTTTGTAAATTAGTCCCATCCAACCAGTTCTTAGTCTCGGATTTTAACAGTTCTTCTAATTTAAAGAAATCCTCTTTTAATATACAGTCCTCTTCTCTTCTAAAGTCCTGTCCCGACAACTCCCATTTAGATAGATAAGTCTGTCTCCTGCTGTTTCTGTTATCAAAATTAGAAAAACAGCTCATGTTAGCAGCCCGAATAAGACTATGTGTAATAGCAAAAAATGTAAATAAAAATATACTAATGAATTAGTATATTCTTTCCGGGCGCTTTAACAGGGCTGTTTTCCTAGAGCAGCTGTTTGATTAAGGTGATAGTCAGTCACCACATGAGGCAAAACAAAACAATATATAAACAGCGCTACCAGGTGCTAATTCATATAAATATGTAAATTTTATTAAAAGATATTCAATATCCTAAACACATGTAATTAAAATCTAAAAAATCAGATGAATAAGACAAGCCTCATATGCCAGTAGTATGACCAAATAGACTTTCCATGGACTCTTTATACAGGCCAAGTGATGGTTGAAAATGTTCCAATGCTTTATGATAATTACCAGATCCCAGGTGGAAGAAGGCAGGGTATTCCACCTAGCGCGGTGATGATGATTCTGTCCTGCGCAAATGTGAATGATGGTTCTCCCCTTTTGTTAAATGTCCACATGTATGGATCGGTCTCCGGATAGATGAATATTAGTTGGGTCAGAGCTCTGAAGACCACTGTGGGTCATCCCAAACATCTATATCCAAATTTAGGAAAAGCAGTGGGTAGTCAGTTCCATAAACTCACTGGCCTTAGCGACGTCCTGGTCATAGGCTGGCAAGCTAACGCGTTTCACTGTCTGTTTGGCAGCTTTATCCAGCATTTACATACATACAATTAAAATAAGTATTCCCTCTTGTGCTAGGAACATTTTCTTTATGCGTTATTGGTAATCCGTAATCATTGTTAATTTGTGTTTTGGTAATACCCTTTTTCGGCTCTTTCCCTCCTCCCTTCTCCACCCCCATTAAGCTCACTACCTCCAACCTTAATATTCTCACTGCTTGACCTGTAGTTTCTAGCTAAACCCTCCCCCCAGGCAACTAGTTTAAAATCTCCTCCAACCTTCTAACCATCCTTCCCCCAAGCACTGTTGCACCCTCCTCATTCATGTGCAATCCATCGTGACAAAAAAGATGGCATCTGACTGAGAAGTCCGCCCAGTGTCCCAGGAACACAAACCCCTCTTTCCTACACCATTCTCTAAGCCACACATTTACCTCCCTAATCTCCCTCTGCCACCCTGGGCTAGCGCGTGGCACAGGTAATATTTAGGAGAATATTACCCTAGATGTCCTTGCCTTTAGTTACTGTCCTAAGTCCCTATAATCTTTCTTGAAGACATCCCACCTACCTCTAACTTTGTCGTTGATGCCAACGTGCACCAAGAACGCTGGATCATTCCCGGCCCCTCCCAAAAATCTTTCTACCCGTCCGCAACGTGTTGTACCCGAGCACCCGGGAGACAACAGACTGTTCCGCGATCGTTGATTGCCCTGTCTGTCTTCCTGATAATAGAATCCCCCACAATCTGACTAGATACCTCGCTTTCTTTTATCCCATCTGTGCCGGAGGGACCATTCCTCCGGTTGCTAGAGGAAACAGTCTCCTCCAGTTCCGTCATTTCTTCACTGCCATCCACAGAATCTTCATCCAATCGGGCAAATTTATTGGGGTTTGGCAGGTCAGAAATGTCCTGACTATCCCTCTTTTTCTTCTTCCTTCTAACCGTGACCCAGCTGGCTATCTGGTTGTCCTCGTCCTCCACTACCAGTGTCAACCCCAGCAACTCCCCCAGCATTCGATCTAAGCTTTGCTCCAAATTGTGAATATCCCTCAGTCTTGTAATGGTTTGCTCTAGATCAGTTACCTGGGCTTCCAGGGCAGCCGTTCGCACACACCTTGTGCAGATGTATTCACAATGGGACGGTTGCTCCAGGTGCGCATACATCTTGCACAACATGCACTGAGTGAGATTCTCAATCACGGCCCCACCCATGTTGTTTGAAAACTCTGACTCCCTGTTACCTTTAGAAGAACAATACAAACTATGCAATACAATACTATACTGTAGCCTAGCTGTAAAGAGGAACAATATTCAACAACAGAACAGTAATTGATAATACAATGTGCATACCTCCCAACTTTGTCCTGGCCCAAGAAGGGACATACGCGCGACGAAGCCTGTAAAAGGGGCGTGACCTGTGCAAAAGAGGGCGTGGCTTCACGGAGGACCCGCGCTCGCAAGCCACGCCCCTGTTTTCATCACTGAGGGGGCATGCCCAGCGCTCTGTGAGCCGCTGGCATGCCCCCTCTCCTCCTGTCTCCACTGAATAGATGCTGCGCGCATGTGCACAGTGTCTATTCACCGCTGCTCTGCTAAGCAGGGCAGTGAGAGACAAAGCCTCCTAACTGCCCCCCCCCCCCCCCCCCACCGCGGGACACTGTGGCCCGCGGGTGGGACAGCGGGACAGTCCCCAAAAATCGGGACTGTCCCGCGAAAATCGGGACAGTTGGGAGGTGTGCAATGTGTAATAATGAATCAATGCAAAACAGTCAATACATTAATGATAATGATACTTACGTGTTCGGGGGGAGTCAGGACTTCCTGCAGCAGCACCTCCTGTAGCAGCACCTGCTCACAGGTCCTTGCTTCCCCTGTTTAGGCTCCATTCAGCTGCTCATGGCACCTAGTCTTGTCCCCAAAAAACACACACCCCTTCTGCTGTGGGTAATCGACTCACCAGCACACATTCACCCCCACTCCTGCTGCTCAGATGCTCCCCCTCACACACACCTGGAGCAGCAGTTGTCCCTCCGGGTGTCGTACGGTATGCCGGCGCTCGGGCTCCCAGCGCCCAGCATACCGGCGCCGGGAGCCCGACCGCCGGCATACCGACAGCGTGGCGAGCGCAAAGGAGCCCCTTGCGGGCTCGCTGCGGGCACGGTGGCGCGCTATGCGCGCGCCACACTATTTTATTCTCCCTCCAGGGGGGTCGTGGACCCCCACGAGGGAGAATAGTTATCGGTATGCCGGGTGTCGGGATTCCGGCGCCGGTATACTGTGCGCCGGGATCCCGACATTCGGCATACAGAAGACCACCCGTCCCTCCTGCTGACCGCTCCTGCACCTTACAGTGATTTTTGAGCTCCTTTACTCACACACATACACACATGCACCCACCTGCTGCCTGCATCTTTCAGTGGCTTTGCAGCTCTCCACACACACACACCGGAGCGGCTGCCTGCTCCGCTCCCTCACACCCACTCTGTTCCCCTCACACCCGGAGCAGCTGCCTGCTCCGTTCAGCTGCGCTCTATACCGCTCTCCATCCCGCTCTGCGTCCCGGTAACTTCCGCTTCCGGTCTTCTCCCCCACTCGTATCTCTCTCTACTTTATCATTCTCCAAGCCTTAGTAGATCTTCCCCTAAAACAGAGCAGGGAATGCTGGCTCTATGTAGCACTATATGTGAAATAACATGTACAGTAAATTATTTCATCTAAATAAGTATACAAAGGTTCAAAACATAAGTTAAATTTTATTTGCCTTGTCCTCCCTAGATTCACAAATGACATTCAGCTTTTATTGACATTCTACTGTATTTCTTTCATTGCCCCCTTTACTGCATTTTGTTTGCCTTTCCCTGTTGTTTAAATTTGATAAGGAAGTGACAGATATAATGGCAATATACTAAGTCAAGTATTGTCAAAATAACTGATCTAAATGGCCTTTTGCTAAACTGTGCCCTTCAACAGGACGTCAGTGTCTCTCTCTCCACTTCATTGCCTTTTTTCATTTTCTACATCCTTTCTTTTTCAATTTGTCTTTAGCAGCATCAGGCCGATGGAGAACATTCCTTTTCTAACCTTGAGTTGCTGACGTTCTCATCAAATACATTGTTCTGTTGTTCACAAAACACATTTTCATTTCATAGTTCTTCTAAACTCCCAGTTTATTAATCAAAAGTTAAGAGTTGCAGAACTTCAGAAGTAATAATATAGGACCTTATTCAGCTTCAGTTGTACTTTTGCTGTTTTAGCAAAACTGCAACTGTTTGTGATTGCTTGATGGAAGACACCCACACAGGGTAAAGCTGCCCAGCATGCAAATGCCTGGCAGAGCTATGATCACAAATCAATTGCGATCGCATTGCTGAATTGTGGATGCCCCCCTGCCTGGGTGTAAAGTGGGCCGTTTTCCTGTTGCAGCTGCCGCATGTGACGTTACATGATGACCCTGAACCTCGCAGTTTCCGACACCCTGCCCGCCCAACACCGAGTCACCGCCCACGCAACGCTGCATCGCCGCTCTGGACCGCCTCGCAAGTGGCTCTGTCAATCAAGCAAAGGCATTGGCAGTAAATGCTGGGAAATGCATGTGCATCGCTATAGCAATGCAAGCTGAATAAGGAAATTGAAGTCAGGTAAGTATGTAAGTAACTTGGTTGGCAAATGTAAAGGTATTCTCGTTTACAGGTTCTTACAATTCTCTCCAGAGAGGCAAGGAGTACGTGGAGTCTGGGCTGTAAATTTCTCACTTGAGAACTCTTTCATTAATACAGGATTTTCCCGCACTCAGAATATTTGCAGAGGATGGGACCAAACCTCACATAATTGATGTGAACGCAATTGGTAGTCTGACAATAAAAGTTACAATCAAACAATAATGGTTTTACTTCACTAGAAATTTAGCATCTCGTATCTTCTTTATCTGACTTCACCGGGAGTATTCTAGGATCAGTGGTACAATCACCCTTAGATCAGTATAATAATAATAATAATAATTTTATTTATATAGCGCTCTTTCTCCAACAGGACTCAATGCGCCTTACAGATATCAAAAACAATGCGAATAATACAGAGGATTTGAGTAATACAGCAATAAATCCGCAACACAGACATAGAAGAAACCCTTAAGCACACAGAAAGCATAATGCATGATTGGTGTAGGCATTTTGGGTAATAACTTCCAAGGGTTGTGTACTCCACCCTCACAAGGTACCAAGTGCGGCAGCCATCGTGGGAGCACAATGTAGGATTACCCAGGGTGGAATAGTGTACCCCTAGAAGATATTACACAAAATGGGGGTGATTTCAGAGTCCTACAGTTCAGAGTAGGGTTCCTTCAAAACCACCAGGCCCATGTATTTTTCATCCCATCACAAGTGTACCATATGGGGCAGCCATGTTGGGCGCACTTCGAAGATTACACTGTGGGAGGTGAGCCATACAAGGGCCCAGTACATATATGGGAAAACTAACACTTGCGTAGTAGTATGATGTACCCTGTATGTACATATATGGGCGCAATGGCAGGGTGTGCAATCAGTGGAGGTAAATATTACAGGAAAAGCAGTCGGTGGGGTGGGGGAAAAAAACACAGGGGTGGTGGTGGGGAATAAACAATAGCAGGTAGCCAGTGGCAGAAGGAAAACATTATTTTGATAAGATCGTAGTATGGGTGGGTATGAGGATGTGGGGAGCACACTCAGGAGCAATGGGGATGTTCCTGTTGATCCTCGTCCTGGTGCTCTCCCCCCACAGTACCCTGCTCATCTTGAGGGCTTGGCCCTTGATGTTCTCAGCTAGAGAGGTGGTAAGCCTGGTCCTGGAGTTCTCATGGTAGAGGTGAATTTAAGGCCACATAATGATCCTGAGTTATGTGGTTGTAATGCAGTCCTTCTGTTATATTGTTGGTTTGTTTGCCTTCTGTTATCCTTCGGTTTAACACAGGTATAACACTGCTATTGATTTTAGCTGCCACTTTATAACTAGCCACTTCATATACTAAGTCCTAAGGGACTGGCGTCCTGACCTATACTGAATAAATAAGACTACAGACACATGTTCATCCTGAGTACAACCCCCTCCCCCTTCAGCAAAAGGTGTTAATCAAATCTAACAAATGTAAGGTCAGTAAACCCTACTCAATCACTATAAGTTTTTTGCATAGTACAGATATATAAAGCCACTTAGAACAGCTTTCTAAACTTTTAACCATGCAATGTAATGTGAAACAGTCTGCAGTATTTACCAAATAAAACTTTAGCAAGGCAGTTGCAATAGTCTGCAGTATTTACCGAATAAAACTTTAGCAAGGCAGTTGCAATAGTCTGCAGTATTTACAGAATAAAACTTTAGCAAGGCAGTTGCAATAGTCTGCAGTATTACTATTTACAGAATAAAACTTTAGCAAGGCAGTTGCATTCAGGGATGGATTGGGAGATAAAAGTGGCCCTGGAAAAATTTCCTTGTGGGCGGCACCAAATCAACTGTAGGCGGGACCGATACAAAAGTAGGTGGGATTACTGCTTTAAAATGTAATGTAGGTGGAGTTACACCAACAAAAGGCAGAGCATGAGCTAAACCTAACACATTAAAAAGTGTAGATGGTATTGTGTTGTAGCAGAAGTAGTTAAGAAATTAAAACTGGGGTGACATTTAATCCTGTGCTCACTCACTAAATACATTTTAAAGCTATTACAGATACTTCATGCTATACTCTATTACAGTGGTTCTCAAACTCGGTCCTCAGGACCACAAACAGCTCACGTTATGCAGATAATCAGGCATGTGAACAGGTACAGATGGAGCCACGCTCATCTAGGCTTCTCTGCTGTGCCTAGGTGCACCATGGTTAATTAGCATAAGCCTTTCATCTATTGCTCTCAGCTGCAATACAATACAGAGAGAACAATACAATAGGGGATTAAGTCATTACAGCAGGGGATTAACTCCAACTGCCCTGGTTCAATTAATGCTGTTAAAGGCATAGATGAGGAGGGCTCCATCTGTATATTAATTACTCACTAAACACATTTCAAAAGATGAACAGGTGGAGCTAATTATTTCACTTGTGACTCTGCGAGAAGACCTGGAAAAGATGCACTGTTTGTTGTACTGAGGACCGAGTTTGACAACCTGTGCCCTAGGGTACCATGATAGAAAGTTTGGGAACCACTGTGTTAAGGCATTTTAAAGTGAGAGAGAGAGAGAGAGAGCGAGAGAGAGTGAGTATGATTGGGAGAGAACGGACAGTCCTGATGTATAGATGGCTATACCAGCCGGGATGATTAATAGGTAACCTTTGCTGGCGTCTTCTCTGTGGTGTTAGGCTTCCCTCTCCAACATTTGTGGTACGGTGTGCAGTGGTCATGGTACAGCTCCTGCTGCATTTGCTCTGCCCAACTCTGCTGCATGCATCCTGGGTGCTGGAATGCACTATGGAGTGCACAGTGGCTACTTCCGGTGCTCGGGGTCTCCGCAGTCTTAATTTGCTTTTAATAAGGTCATGTACTTACTTTGCGGACCATTATTAGGCGCTGCATTATTAAAACATTATTAGGCGCTGCAGTCCTTGTTCCAGCGGCCCTTGTGAACTTCGAGACCCGGTACAGGTGTCTCTTTCAACCCCCATGTTGCCGAGCCTAATAATAGATCATCCCCTCCTTTAGAACTAAATAACTCACCTCTCTTCAGACAGATCATCTCCCTTAGCGTAAATTAGTCCCCTCAGACAGATCTACTCTCCCTAGCACAGAATAACAAGTTAGATCATCTCCGCTATAGAATATCCCTCATCATTGCAACCCTACACACACACACACGGGTCAGTACCAGCCTACATACACACACATTGGTCGAAGTGGAAATTTTGAAGTGGGGGTATGAAAAAGTGAAGGTTGCAATTATGTGCGCCCCTTCAGAAAAGGGCCGTGGCCACTCAAAAGGGGGCATCCTTTAGTGTAGTTTACCACACCATATACCCATTATACACATTATGTACCCCATAATACTATCATTATGCACCACATTATGCACCTTATACTATCTAGTACTGGTGCACCTTTCACATTATACCACACAGTATGAGCCGAAAATTCACATTACACCACACGGTATGAGCCGAAATTCACATATGCCACATGGTATGATCCACAATTCAGGGACAGGGAGAGTGACAGCAGGGACATAGGGACAGGGAGAGTGATAGAGAGGCAGTGACAGAGACAGTGACAGAGAGTGGCAACAAGAACTGTGACAGTGGGGGAGATGTACTAAGCCTGAAAAGTGATAAATATCACTGTGATAAAGCACCAGCCAATCGGCTCCTAACTGCCATGTCACAGGCTGTGTTTGAAAAATGACAGTTAGGAGCCGATTGGCTGGTACTTTATCACAGTGATATTTATCACTTTTCAAGCTTAGTACATCTGGCCCAGAGAGAGTGACAGCAGGGACAGTAAGAGTGACAGGGACATATAGGGAAGCAGGGTAAGAGTACATGAGCAGCGGAGGGGGGTGTAGTCTGCGGTGGTGCGGAGATGTAGGCCCTGGGCAGCGGAGGAGGACGTGGGCGGCGGCTGTGAGGAGGACATGGGCAGCGCCGGCGGTGTGCAGGATGTGGCCGGAGGCTGCGGTGAGCAGTAAGTGGCCGGAGGTGGTAAGGGGAATGGCAAGCTGCAAGCGGTGCCAGCGTGCGTAATGACGTCATGAGGAGTGACGTACAGCGACCGGCTTCCTGGCTGAGAGACTGTCAGTACGGGCCCGGCGGCGGCGGTGTTCCGGCAGGTGTGTTTGAGAAGGGCTCATGGAGTTGGTGGAGGTGTAGGCGTGATTGCGCTGGTTGGTGCTGTGGAGGAGCAGGTATGGATGCCGATATGTCTCTATAATGTCAGTGGATGAGATAGGGAAGCGGATGTACGGCTCTTCTTGGTGTCACCCCATTGATGACCCCGTCGTGATGCCACTGATTAAAAACTTTCCACATTCAACTGGCAGATGAAACGACTTGCAGCCAGACAGGGAGTGACAGCAGAAGGCTAATATTGAGGTGCGCAATCAAATTCAAGGCAGGTCCTCCCATTGCTCCCTGAAGTAACGGCAGCACTGAGCATAGCAGCTCTGTCTTTAGCCTCCTCCCACTTTTCCCTCCCAGAGTCCCAGCAGTGCAAGCGGCGGCTTAATGATGTCATGGGACCGGCGTGCATGGATTATGTACGGACCCGGCCGCGGCGGAGTCTTCCAGCAGGGGTGGAGGGGGTGGGGTGATGTTTGAGTCAGCAGGGATGCGAATATAACTGTGCTGTGGTGGATGGAATCTTCTTGTAGGCGGGGGTGTATGATTTTAAGTCGGCGGGGTGCGATCGTAACTGTAGTGCCTGGTGTCGGACAGCAAAGAGAGCACTCCAGTTACGATCGTACCCCCGCCCACTCAAAATCATACACTCCCGCCTTCAAGAAGATTCCATCCGCCGCGGCAGTTACGATCACACCCAACCACCCCCAGCAGGTGTGAGTGCGCCGCGGCCGGGTCCGTGCTGTCTGACACATTGACAGTGTCAGTGACCGTGTCATGAAGGGGAGCTGCAGGTGTGAGGTGTGCGGCTCTTGTTTGGTGTCACCCCATTGAAGGGTGACACCCGGGTGTGGGCCGCACCCTCCGAACCCGCCTCATGACGCCTCTGGATATTATTATGATTTGAGGATGAGCCAGGACAATTTAACCAAACAGTTTGCAGTTTCCTTTCTCTGAAGATCCATTGAGCAGAGGCTGGCAATGAGCGAGGAATGCAACATGCGGGATAGGTCACATTGCAGGAATGCCGCTCCAACCACCTTGTGGTTTACATTACGCAATGCATACATTTAATAAGACTCCCAGATATATTACACCTCACACTTCATACTCCCAGACATATTACACCTCACACTTTCAAATATTATATAACACCTCATACCCACAAACATATGACATCTCATATCCCCATACATAATATTACACCTCATAACCCCAGACATAATTGTACACCTCACACCCGAAAACAACACTTTACACCTCATACCACCAGATGTAACATTACACCCCATACCTCATATCTAGAATATATTTCTCCTGATAGCGGCCGCAGTGCTCACAATCAGCCTGGTGATGCGGAGGGGTGGCGGGCCGGCTCTCCTGAGAGGCCACTTGAATCTAGCATCAACCCTCCTGATAGCGGCCAATGGCCACGGCTCCCACAGGCAGCCTGGTGACATGGAGAGGAAGGGGGGGAAGGGGGGGCCGGCTCTCCTGATAGCGGCCAATGGTCGCAGCGCTCACAATCAGTAAGGCTCTCCTTACAGCGGCCGCGCCTCTCACAAGGAGCAGGGTGACGCGAAGGGGGGCGGGCTGGCTCTCCTGATAGCGGCCAGTGGCCACGGCGCTCAAAATGTATAAGTAGGTGAAGGGGGCGTGGCCGTAGAGGGCAGGCGGCCGCTCACTCCAATCGGCCCACCGGGATAATCCCCGGTGGCCGCAGTTGCCAATCCGGGCCTGGTTGCACTAGTCTGCAGTATTTACTGAATAAAACTTTAGCTAGGCAGTTGCAATAGTCTGCAGTATTTACCTGTTGATGAAAAGGAGAGACAGGAGTCAATTTTGATATCAGTTGAAGATGTAACTAATGACATACAGGTATAACACTGCTATTGATTTTAGCTGCCACTTTATAACTAGCCACTTCATATACTAGGCACTGCAGCGTCCTAAGGGACTGGCGTCCTGACCTATACAACTCAACAATATAGCATTTTTTTATGCTTACCATCGAATTAGATACACAGTAATGCAACAGTATTATGCAACCATAACTCTAACATAAAAAGTTCTGTTTCCTTAAGGGTTAATAAACTCTGACATTACCAGTAATTGGGTAGTAACAGATCCCAAAAAGAGCTTAAAAAAATTAGTGTAAGATAATTCAGCTGCGATTTGTAATATGAAGTACTTGGTTGGAGGGTACTCCTTAAGTTCCTTAGATATTAATTGGGTTGTTGGCAGGGCCGGGTTTACCATTCGTCTGCTTTAGGTGGCTGCCTAGGGGCACTGACCCCTGGGCGCCACTGACTTCATATAGAAAAAATTGAAGGATGTATGCAGCCTCCTCCATTTACACTGCGCTGGCTGCTGCTGCGGGTCTAATCAGGTGCAGCCGCCGCTATCAGGCTGTACCACATAGTGTCTCAACTCCGCCTCCATGCTGACACATGTAACATCAAGTCATGTGAAGGCACATAGGAGGCAGATGTAACTATGGCTCCCAAGGGGCGTCCCCATGTCCACTCCTCATAGCCCTGATGCACCTTCTCTAGGCCTCTGGATACGGGCTCTCCAGCAGCTGACTACATGTCTGCACCCAACAGTGTCGATGTAATGCTGCTGCTGCCTGTAAGAGGAACCATGCCAATTACGAGGGTAAGCTAGGAAACAACTTTTAGGTTAAGTAACCCATGGGGTTTCTGCGGAACCACAGACAGTACAGACCTTACAGTCCGATAGGTGGTTTGCACTTGTAAACTGCATAATAGGAAAAACACAGACACTGGGGCACAATACAGTACAAATGGAGGAGGGGGGGTTAGTCAGTAATAAACTTACAGATGGGGGGATAGAACACAATAAGGAGCGTACAAATATATGTATGTCTGTGCATATATTAATTATGTATGTATAGACATACAATTAAAGGGATGTAGTAGGCATCCCGATGGACAGGAAGCTGGACTTCAGAATACCGACGCTGGAATCCTGACACCTGTCAGAATGCAGATGACGGTATCCCGACACCAGGCAACCTGAATGTAAGTATGCCAGGAAGAGTTAGGGTTAGGCTGCAGGGAGGGAGGATTAGGGGAAAGGTTCATTCATTTCATTCAAAATGTCAGGATTATGGTGGTGGGGATGCCGCTGTCAGTATTCTGACCACCGCCTTCCCATACCCAACCCTAATTAAATTTCTTCAAAAGATACGAGGCGGCACTCAGAGACTTTATATTCAGAAATATATTTGTGCAAATAGTGCAAAAGGTAACATCAGCGTTTCGGGGACCTAGTCCCCTTCTTCAGGATAACCACAGTGCAAAACAAGAGTGTTTAAATAAGGTTAGAAACACTTACCCACCGACCCCATACAGTCACGCACTTCAGCGTCTCCCTCTGGCAGCCCGATCTGGACTTCCACCCGGCTCCCCAGCGAGCGAGCCGCGTCACCATAATAACCGCTCAGGGCAAATGTATGCCCAAGCGTCTCCTCCTAGCCGCGGCTCCCTCACTTCCGCCCGGCTCCCCCTGCATCCCCGCGAGACCAGAAGCAACGGCACGGAGGCCAGCTGCGTCACCATGGCAGCAATGTTGCTGTGGATAAACACAATAACAGACATTTAGTTATGTGACATAGTAAGATGACCTTGAAGGTCAATAATGCAGTGAAGCATCATCATAAAGTGCTTGTGCAAAATACAATTCATTTAAAAACATCAAGTGGGTGCAAGAGAAATCTGCATCGTGATGAATATAATGTCATGATCATATTGAAAGCACAATATTATATTACAAACACAATTACCACGGAATAACTTAAGCATTCTTTAGTCACCTGTGACCTATTCAAGAATAATAAAACAGAATATATAGCACCAAAATTTAATAACCTAATCTTCCTAATATCAGGCACATCCTTGTTGCCCCAAACCGGGTATGATTAATGAGCCCTGACTCAACATGTTGTCACTCACCTGTCGGTCAGGGGATTTATTGGGACAATTTAGCCAGTTACCTATGGGGAATTACTGGCATCTACAGAAAATTAATTAGCCCCAAGTTTTCATTTAGACCCCCCGGTTTCAAAGTGTTCAGTCTGTGAATCCACATGGATTCCAGCTGCAGCAGCTTTCGGCCCCTGTCACCTCCTCATATCGAATCCGGGACATGATCGATTATGCAATGTTTAAACGTGGCCATGGAATGTCTGAATGTCACGAAATGTTTGGCTACAGGTTGATCACCGCTGCCCGACGCCAAAGCATTTCGGATGGCCTGCCTGTGCTGGGCCATTCTGATTTTAAATTGACATTCTGTCTTGCCGATGTAATACCACCACATGGGCAAATAATGGCATAGATGTCGGGATCATGCGTGTCGGCATTTTAAGCAGTCGGGATTGCTGCATCGAGATCCTGGCCGCCGGGCTCCCAACTGCAGGTAACATAACCACATCCCTGTTTTGGGAAACCCGTTGGAAGCTTCTGTTTATTTCCTTGGCTGCGGTCTCAGTGGTGCCAGTCATTTCTGCTTTTATCCTATACTTCCCTGATACCTGGTCCCTTCAGTCACTGAGGTTGAGGTACTGTATAAACCTTCAGTAATATCACGTCCACTGACTTTCCCTGCTGTTGACTTTTCCCTGCCTCATTGTGAAAGATTCTTGTATTTAACCAATTGTGATTGATACTAAAGGACATGAGATCTGGTTACTCAATAAGAATAATATTTGTACACAAATGCATAGAAATTTGGTCACATTTGCAAAGTAGAGGCATAAAAGCTGTGATATAATAATGATTCACACAGACTGGCCATGGATACGGTGATTAACTACCCAAAAAAACCTTGGATGATTTCTTCCTGGATAAATCTAAATGTAGATTGCTGTTTGCCAGGCATGCCCCATGGCCAGACTAAAAGAAGAGGCAGTTGACCTATTTGGCAATGTTTCTAATGATGTTTCCACTAAGGCAAAAAACAGCTTTTAATTTGTGCCATTGTTTCTGTCTATTGTAAATTATATAAAAATAGCCATTCCTCACAGGTGAAGTATAACATAGATACTCTGCTATTTGGGTAATATTGTTCTGCCAGCTCTGGCTCCTGACTTTAGAGATTTTCTTGATGTTCCTATTACTTTGGAGGTAGTAGATCTGACGTTCACATATTGGGGGTCATTCCGAGTTGATCGCTAGCTGTCGTTGATCACAGCGCAGCGATCAGGATAAAAATTGGCATATCTGCGCATGCGTATGCCCCGCAATACGCATGCGCGATGTAAGAGTACAAAGCCCGCTGTGGTTGTGCACAGGTTCTAGCAAAGTTTTCAGTCGCACTGACGGCCGCAAGAAGATTGACAGGAGCGGGGCGTTTCTGGGTGTCAACTGACCGTTTTCAGGGAGTGTTTGCAAAAACGCAGGCGTGTCTGAAAAAACGCAGGCGTGGCTGGGCGTTCACTGGGAGGGTGTATGAAGTCAAATCCGGACACGAATAGGCTGAAGTGATCGCAAGCGCTGAGTAGGTTCAGAGCAACTCAGAAACTGCACAAACTGTTTTTGCAGAGCTTGGCTACACATGCGTTCGCACTTCTGCTAAGCTAAAATACACTCCCCAGTGGGCGGCGGCATAGCGTTTGCACGGCTGCTAAAACTAGCTAGCGAGTGATCAACTCAGAATGACCCCCATTATCCTAATGGTAATACACTGCTGCTAAATGGTCTACTACTCAATAAACTGTATAAAAAATATAGATGATTTTACATCACCAAGCTCCTTGCACCCTTTTAGAAACCATACTTATGTTAAAATTGCTTACAATGTTATGCTCTAAGTGGGTCATTCTGAGCTGATTGTAGCTGTGCTAAATTTAGCACAGCTACGATCATTCACACTGACATGCGGGGGGACGCCCAGCACAGGGCTATCTCGCCCCGCATGTCAGTGCCGGCCCCCACCCCCGCAGACGTGCAAAGGCATCGGATAGCGGCGATGCCTTTGCACTTCAAGAGTAGCTCCCAACCAGTGCAGCTTTAGTGAGCTGGCCGGGAGCTACTCGTCGCTCCCTGGCCCGCAGCGGCTGCGTGTGATGTCGGTCCGGCCACGGCTGCATTGGCAGGACCGTGCCCATGAAACGGCGGTCAAACGCCGCCGTTCCGCTTTCCCCCTCCCCCCCCCAGCGACCACCTCTGCCCATCTGGCAAGCGCCGGCGCACTGCGCAGTTCTGACCCGATCGCACCGCTGCGATAAACTGCAGCATGCGATCGGGTCAAAATGACCCCCTAAGTCTCCCAACTTCTAGAAACTCATCTATATCCTCCATCAAGGTAAGGCTACTGTGGGCTATTCATGAAGCAGTGAAAAGAGTGAAGTGAGCCTGTGGAGAAGTTGCCCATGGCCACCAATCAGCTGCTTTGTACAATTATAAATGTCACGTCAATGCTGGTTGCCATGGGAAACTTCTCCACTGACTCACTTCTCCACACTTTTCACTGCTTCATGAATAAACCCCTGTCTTTTCTTTGCATCTTAGCAAAAATTGTCCATCCAGACTCAAATGATTTTGTGCCAGTTAACTCCATGAACACTTACCTCAGACAACTGTGCACTCATCTGCAACTGACCTTATGGATGCATCAACTACTGTGCCGTATAACCCGTTTTGCCGGATTATCGGTGGTATCAGCGGCACCCTTACTCCCCCCAGCCTAATTCTACCCTACAGACCTTCCGCAGCCTTACTTCCCTTGCAGCACCTAAACCTCCCGCACTCCCCCACACAGCCCAACTTCCCCCCCGCTGTCTAACTAAGCCCTCCCACAGCTTAACTAAACCCTCCCGCAACCTAACTAAACCCTCCCGCAGCCTAACTACGCCCTCCCACAGCCTAACTAAGCCCTCCCGCAGCTTAACTTCCACCCGCAACCTAACTAAGCCCTCCTGCAGCCTAACTAAGCCCTCCCACAACATAACTCCCACCCATAGCCTAACTAAACCATCCCGCAGCCTAACTAAACCCTCCCGCAGCCTAACTAAGCTCTCCCACAGTCTACAGTAATTGCTTTCTTTTGCTTTACCCCAACTCTATATTTACTAAAGCTTCTAAAATTGAAAAGTGGTGATGTTGCCCATAGCAGAAAAATGTATACCAATAGGTAATAGATCGGGCGCTGAAGGTTGCCGCACCTCTAATGTTGCTGCTAATTATAATGGGGTAGTCACACCCAAATATACAGTAAAACACAAACAAACAGTAGCAGCGCTAATTGAATTACTAACACATAAGGATTGAGTGATAAAACTTTCTATTTAATATAGTGGCAATCTTTAGCCTGATTAAAACAAAAAATACACAGCTCATAAACTTAAAATAGTTAAAATGGGTCTCAGCTTTAAAATGCCTCTGACGAGCAGTCCGTTCCTATTTAATGAACTGGATAAGCAGATGAACAACTTTATGAAAAAAGACTGACTGCGCAGTCTAAACATCCAACTTTACCAATGCCGCTAGAGGTGAAGTCCCTTGGTAATTTCTGTTGTTTATGAACGTCCAAGCGGATTCCTCAATCTTTTGCGGTGTCCTTTTCCTTAAGGCGGTAAATTGTTGGATGTTGGAGAATTCTTTCCTCAATTTATCTGCACCAATAAACGTCCAGTTCTGGTCTGGATATAGGCAATGTAGAGTGGCAAATGATGACCCAAGAGTTATTTTCCTGACGCGTTTCGCTGTACAGACTACAGCTTTTTCAAAGGATAACTTTATGACTGAGCTGGTCTGATATTTATACCAGTATTGATGACCAAACATTCTACACCTGTTCACTCAATCCTTTTCAATATACAGTGTTCAAAACATATACAGATTATAATAATTATGCTCAATTTACAATTCAAGGACAGACTCACATGGTTAAAATCTATTATTCCTATTATATCTTACATAATTTTGAAATTCATGATTTCTCATTTTAAATACTTCCGGGTGAAATCAACATGTGACATATACTTCTTAGTGTTGCACTGGTTATTTCCTCGTTATATTTATTATATGGAGATCTTTATTCATACACACACAGAAATGCTCAAATTCCAAATGAAATAAATCATTTTGAACAATAAGTCCAATTACGTCTCATATGTTTGTAGGCACTTCCGGGTACATTATCCCGTTGTATTTCCGCCTCGTGGAGCGCATCTGAACGATGCTGTTTCCTCTTCCGCTCCACGAGGCTCCACACAATCACCCACAATTCTCCGCTCTCGGTCACCTGACTCATTGAGTCCGATCATGTGACCTGATTACGGAGTCCCGTAGGAGAATCTCAAAGCTTTAACTGTTTGAAGAACCGACTGTATGTCGGTCACGTGATGTTAATACTAACGAAATGTGGATTAGTAATTTCACTCTTCTACAGCTTCTATTATTAGAATTGCTTACCGGACAATAAACTATAGTACAGTGTTGCTTGTTTTTATTTATATTTCCATTTCATTCCGTTTTTTCTGTGCCATAAGGAAATATTTATGAAACAAAAAAAGGGGGAAGGATCTGATGATTTCCCCACATATTATTTTTACCAATACTTCATTGGAATTATGATTAACTTAATCTTTTACTTTATTTCTAATCTTGAAACAGACTTATCGATATCTATATATGAAGGGAGAGAGAGAGAAGATTCATTTAACCTATACCTTTTATGTGTAAACACATGTTGTTCCTAGAGATCTTTCCCAGTAGTTAAAGACACTAAATTATACATATAGTTAGAGATTTCATATACATAGTTTCCTAAAGGACAGAGATGGTAAGTATTAGTAAAAGATAGTAGGTTTTGATACAAAGCCATAAAAATTTACTTAGGAAGACGTTATATCTATTTTCACAGGTTGATAAGGTTGTTCTTGTCAATATTATCAATTTTATCAATATTACCGATGCCAACCAGTTTTATTAATATTAGATTGCACAAAAGATGATCTAAATGTCGATAGCACTATAAGTCTATCTCTAAGAGGGAGGAAGGAAAAAAGGGGGGGGGGGGAAGGGAGGTTCATGTGGAGCTGCTTCATTTTTGCTGTATTTCTCCTGTACCTGGACCTAAATGATTGAATTAAGTTCCACTGATTCGTTTAGACCGTCAGGGAAGATACTGTTCATCTGGTACATCCAGAACACCTCCTGTCTACATAGGTTTTTATATCTATCACCACCTCGTTTGGTTTGAGGAATAAATTCTAGACCAATAAGTTTCAGACATTTCGGATCTCCTTTATGGATGACATCATAATGTTTTGACACACTATGAGTTTGTATACGTTTAATGATATTCCGCCTATGCTCCAAAAAGCGTGTCTTAAGTGCACGTGTTGTGCGTCCTATATACTTCTTATTACACCCACACGTTAGCATATATATAACGTATGATGTGTCACAGTTGATGAAACTTCTTATTTCAAATGATTTTTTAGTACTCTCTATAGTTACTCTCTTCACCCGATTCTCTATAAAGTTGCAGGTTATGCACTTGTTTCTGCCACACTTATAACACCCTTTTATTGTCTTTAGATGTGTTTTCAACCAATCCTTCTCGCTTACATCAGCTATGTGGTTCTCTTCTTCAGTTTTCAGAAAACTGGGAGCCAACATGCTCTTAAGAGATCTGCTTTTGCGAAAAATGAATCTAGGTTTATCATTTAGTACAGACAAAAGTAACTACAAAAGTACATCCAACTTTACCAATGCCGCTAGAGGTGAAGTCCCTTGGTAATTTCTGTTGTTTATGAACGTCCAAGCGGATTCCTCAATCTTTTGCGGTGTCCTTTTCCTTAAGGCGGTAAATTGTTGGATGTTGGAGAATTCTTTCCTCAATTTATCTGCACCAATAAACGTCCAGTTCTGGTCCGGATATAGGCAATGTAGAGTGGCAAATGATGACCCAAGAGTTATTTTCCTGACGCGTTTCGCTGTACAGACTACAGCTTTTTCAAAGGATAACTTTATGACTGAGCTGGTCTGATATTTATACCAGTATTGATGACCAAACATTCTACACCTGTTCACTCAATCCTTTTCAATATACAGTGTTCAAAACATATACAGATTATAATAATTATGCTCAATTTACAATTCAAGGACAGACTCACATGGTTAAAATCTATTATTCCTATTATATCTTACATAATTTTGAAATTCATGATTTCTAATTTTAAATACTTCCGGGTGAAATCAACATGTGACATATACTTCTTAGTGTTGCACTGGTTATTTCCTCGTTATATTTATTATATGGAGATCTTTATTCATACACTCACAGAAATGCTCAAATTCCAAATGAAATAAATCATTTTGAACAATAAGTCCAATTACGTCTCATATGTTTGTAGGCACTTCCGGGTACATTATCCCGTTGTATTTCCGCCTCGTGGAGCGCATCTGAACGATGCTGTTTCCTCTTCCGCTCCACGAGGCTCCACACAATCACCCACGATTCTCCGCTCTCGGTCACCTGACTCATTGAGTCTGATCATGTGACCTGATTACGGAGTCCCGTAGGAGAATCTCAAAGCTTTAACTGTTTGAAGAACCGACTGTATGTCGGTCACGTGATGTTAATACTAACGAAATGTGGATTAGTAATTTCACTCTTCTACAGCTTCTATTATTAGAATTGCTTACCGGACAATAAACTATAGTACAGTGTTGCTTGTTTTTATTTATATTTCCATTTCATTCCGTTTTTTCTGTGCCATAAGGAAATATTTATGAAACAAAAAAAGGGGGAAGGATCTGATGATTTCCCCACATATTATTTTTACCAATCACAAGCCAAAGAGATGTCAGAAGCATTTCTGAACAGGGGATATCCAAAATCATTAGTCGACTCAGCATTAGAAGAAGTGAAAAATAGAAATAGGGAAGATCTCTTAGAAACTAAAAAAGCTGTCACCAAAGAAATACAAACGGAGGAGATATCCTTCATCTCCACCTATAACACTTGTCACTCTGAAATTAAAAAAATTGTCTCAAAAAATTATGGGATCCTAAGACAAGACCCCTTACTTTTGTCTGTACTAAATGATAAACCTAGATTCATTTTTCGCATAATATGTGGGGAAATCATCAGATCCTTCCCCCTTTTTTTGTTTCATAAATATTTCCTTATGGCACAGAAAAAACGGAATGAAATGGAAATATAAATAAAAACAAGCAACACTGTACTATAGTTTATTGTCCGGTAAGCAATTCTAATAATAGAAGCTGTAGAAGAGTGAAATTACTAATCCACATTTCGTTAGTATTAACATCACGTGACCGACATACAGTCGGTTCTTCAAACAGTTAAAGCTTTGAGATTCTCCTACGGGACTCCGTAATCAGGTCACATGATCGGACTCAATGAGTCAGGTGACCGAGAGCGGAGAATTGTGGGTGATTGTGTGGAGCCTCGTGGAGCGGAAGAGGAAACAGCATCGTTCAGATGCGCTCCACGAGGCGGAAATACAACGGGATAATGTACCCGAAAGTGCCTACAAACATATGAGACGTAATTGGACTTATTGTTCAAAATGATTTATTTCATTTGGAATTTGAGCATTTCTGTGTGTGTATGAATAAAGATCTCCATATAATAAATATAACGAGGAAATAACCAGTGCAACACTAAGAAGTATATGTCACATGTTGATTTCACCCGGAAGTATTTAAAATGAGAAATCATGAATTTCAAAATTATGTAAGATATAATAGGAATAATAGATTTTAACCATGTGAGTCTGTCCTTGAATTGTAAATTGAGCATAATTATTATAATCTGTATATGTTTTGAACACTGTATATTGAAAAGGATTGAGTGAACAGGTGTAGAATGTTTGGTCATCAATACTGGTATAAATATCAGACCAGCTCAGTCATAAAGTTATCCTTTGAAAAAGCTGTAGTCTGTACAGCGAAACGCGTCAGGAACTAACTCTTGGGTCATCATTTGCCACTCTACATTGCCTATATCCGGACCAGAACTGGACGTTTATTGGTGCAGATAAATTGAGGAAAGAATTCTCCAACATCCAACAATTTACCGCCTTAAGGAAAAGGACACCGCAAAAGATTGAGGAATCCGCTTGGACGTTCATAAACAACAGAAATTACCAAGGGACTTCACCTCTAGCGGCATTGGTAAAGTTGGATGTTTAGACTGCGCAGTCAGTCTTTTTTCATAAAGTTGTTCATCTGCTTATCCAGTTCATTAAATAGGAACGGACTGCTCGTCAGAGGCATTTTAAAGCTGAGACCCATTTTAACTATTTTAAGTTTATGAGCTGTGTATTTTTTGTTTTAATCAGGCTAAAGATTGCCACTATATTAAATAGAAAGTTTTATCACTCAATCCTTATGTGTTAGTAATTCAATTAGCGCTGCTACTGTTTGTTTATGTTGCCCATAGCAACCAATCAGATTCTGTCTATCATTTTCTTTAATGCAATAGAGAAATAATAGACAAATCAGATTTGTTTGCTATGGGCAACATCACAACTTTTCATATTTAGAATCTTTAGTAAATTTACCCCGAACACTCATGTCACATGTCATATACACACACACGTCACACTCATACATGTCTTACACACACACACACACACACACACACACACACACACACACACACACACACACACACGTGACACTAGTACATGTCTTACACACACACACACACACACACACACACACACACACACGTCTTACACATACACATGTCACACTCAAACACACACATACATGTAATATACACACACATGCCAAATTCATACATACATACACACACACACACACACACACACACACACTCACTCACACACACTCACACACACACACTCACACACCACAACAGACCGCCTCTCTGTTAGCTGCGCCGGCTGCTCACCTACACTGCAGCATGGACAACAGCAGCCGGCGCACGCCCTCTCCAGGCAGCCCCGTCCCTTCCAGTCCAGCGCCAATCAGAGGCATGTAGCAAATTCCCGGGTCGCACCTTTCAGAACTAAGCCGGGTTGTATTCCCGGTACTTAAGTCCCGGAAAAAACCCTGGTCAATTGCAGGGTCGGCAACGGTTGGGACCTTTCACACATGCCAAATTCCCGAAAATTATGCGCATTTATGTGCAAAAAAAACCTGGGAATTTGGAGCATGTCTGAAAGGGGTATAACTCTGCTCTCAGGAAATGCCTCCACAAGGTAGAAGTGTAATGAGAGATTGAAAAATCTCTTGAGGTACAGTATCTAAATGTGTAAGCATCACATCACAGTCCAGCATACTGGCACCTTGGAAACACTCTTTTCATTAAATTAAACTTTTCCATTTCCGCCTACAGTACTGCTCAGTTTTATTTATTTATGGATTAAATGAATCATGAAAGTGTGGGATAGTCTTTTCTTTATGACATGTGAATTTGTAAGTGTGAAGCTTTATATTAAATTGCTCGCAATCAGTAAAGCACGTCTCTGAATATGTAGGCAGTAAAAGGGGTTGTCTTCAGTTTGCCAGTGGCCGGGCTCCCGACGACCAGTATACCGGTGCTGGTATCCCAACCGCTGGCATACCGACAGCTTTTCTCCCTCTTGCGGGTCCACAACCCCCCTGGAGGGAGAAAAGATTGTGTGGCGCATGTAGCGCGCCACCGTGCCCGCAGCGAGCCCACAAGGGGCTCATTTGCGCATGCGCAGCTGTCAGTATGCCGGCGGTCGGGATTCTGGCACTGGTATGCTGGCCGCCGGGAGCTTGACCGCCGGCATAACATACTACACCCCAGAAAAAGTTGTCCTATTAAAAATGTGCAGGTGAGACACAGGGCCTAATTCAGACCTGATCGTAGATGTGCTTAATTTAGCACATCTACGATCAGTCTTCAGACATGCGGGGGGACGCCCAGCACAAGACTAGTCAACCCCGCATGTAAGGGCCCCCCAGCCAGAGCCGGCCCTACCCAATATGATGCCCTAGGCAAGATTTTGGCTGGTGCCCCCTAGCACCAACGCTAGTTCCTCCTCTAACCCTGCACCCCTTTCCCCGCATCATCACCCCTCACCTATACCAGTCCTTATTTTGGTTTTCCTACCCCCTGTAATTTAAATAAGAACAGTGTGCACATTCAGCGCACAGCCCAAAAAGGTATGTGTTCTTGCTGGGAAGGGGCATGGCCACACAATAGTAACCCCAATTCAAATTATGCCTCACAGTAGTGCAACTTTATTCACAATTTACCATGCGATAGTATCCCTTATTCACATTACATCACGAAGTTGTACCACTTTACCTTATTTACGTTACTCCTCAACAGTAGTGCCCCTCATTCACATAACATCATACTGAATTGCTCCTTATTCACATTACACCACACCATATTGCTCTTTATTCTCATTACACCACACCATGTTGCTCCTTATTCACATTACACCATAACATATTGCTCTTTATTCACATTAGACCACACACTAATGCCCTTTCTATACACATTTGCTGCACATTATTAATACATTATACACATTAAACGCATAATGACCCTTACACATATGCTGAACACTATTGCACAACCAACCCACTCACACACACACACAGCACTCACACGGCCGCTAACACTGTGACCTCTTCCTCTGCTTGGATACGTAAATCTTACACCATGCAGCAGGAGATGCCTGGCGCGAGTCAACTGGTAGCTCTGCTAACGTCAGGTGCCTGTTTTTGATGAAAATGCATCTTATTTGCATTGCTACGTGGCTAGGATGCACAAGCTGCTTCTCTTGATTTAAATGATATGCGGCATGCCTATATACTGTGTGTGACTGTGGCTGTATCTGCATACGAAATGCTACACACAGACTATAGGCATGCCGCATATCATTTTAATCAGCAGAAGCTGCTTGTGCCCCTAGGCATACCAGATGCCCTAGGCAATTGCCTAGCTTGCCTATACCTAGGGCCGGCTCTGCCCCCCGCACCAGTACAAAAGCATCGCACAGCACACTGGCAGGGAGCTACACGTAACGCAGCCACCGCGGCCCGTCCTCCCAACGGTCCAGGCACGCCTGCATTTCAAGTGAAAACGGGGCCGTTTCTCACAAACCTGTGTGTTTTCGTGAGAATAGGCATTTTTTACGAGCGCTCTTATAGGATAGCCTGTAAAAATAAAAAATGGTGAAACATCGGGAAAAACTTTGAATAACGCTTTTTACACACAATGTTTTACAGCGGCAAATAGGATACCGCCCAAAGTGTTTTACATTTGCCTTTACAACACAAAATATGTAATAAGCTTAACAGGAAAGAGAACTAAGCATTTGGGTTGTACATTTTAGGAACTTAGGTGGTCATTCCAAGTTGTTTGCTCGGTAATTTTCTTCGCATTGCAGCGATTTTCCGCTATTTGCGCATGCGCAATGTTCGCACTGCGACTGTGCCAAGTAAATATGCTATGAAGATTGGTATTTTACTCACTGCATTACAAGGTTTTTTTCTTCGTTCTGGAGATCGGAGTGTGATTGACAGGAAGTGGGTGTTTCTGGGTGGAAACTGGACGTTTTATGGGAGTGTGTGAAAAAACGCTACCGTTTCTGGGGGAAAAACGCGGGAGTGGCTGGAGAAACGGAGGAGTGTCTGGGCGAACGCTGGGTGTGGTTGTGACGTCAAACCAGGAACGAAACTGACTGTACTGATCGCAGTGGCAAAGTAAGTCCCGAGCTACTCAAAAACTGCTAAGAATTTTCTATTCGCAATTTTGAGAATCTTTTGTTCGCAATTTTGCTAAGCTAAGATTCACTCCCAGTAGGCGGCGGCTTAGCGTGTGCAATGCTGCTAAAAGCAGCTTGCGAGCGAACAACTCGGAATGACCACCTTAATGCACATTAGTGAAATACTTGATTAAACAGTTAAGTCTTGAGTATGGTTTTGAAAAATTCTCTTGAACTGTGCGGGGCAGCAAGTTCCATAGAATCTGAACCGCAAAGCAAAAAGTTTTAGCCCCAGATAAATTCAAGGATTTCTTAGGTACTGCTTGTAGCTTGGCAGCTGTGTACCAGCTGCAAGCGGTGCATTTCTTTTGCTGGGAGATCCAGCTAGAAGGCACTGTAGTAGTCTAGCTGTGATGATACAAATGTGTCACAATTGGGACTGGGTCTGTTTGTGTTTGCGGACTTGGATCAGGGCTTGGAGCTGCCAATGGAGTTGAGGGCTGGGAACTGGGCAGTCTGGTACAGTTTCTGCCATGTGCAGGAGTCAAAGTTACTGCTGAAGTGAAGAACCCAGGGAAGTTAGGCCTCTATGTTGACACCGGACTCCAGGAAGAGACTGCAGTATACTGGATAGTGCCAAACTGGACTCTGGAGTGGTGCTTTAGACTATGTAACAAACAGCTGGACAAATACTGGTGGCCTGAAGTTAACCACTGAACTGGGCCTGAGTGCTCTTGGGCACTAGGCGGAGCAGTATAGTCTCTTGACATAATACCGAAATGGGACCAGTGAGACTATAGCAGGACACTGAGCTGGTACTGATGCGGATTAGACTGAGTACTGGGTTGGTACCAGTATGACTTTGGAAGAACATCAGGCTGGTACCAGTGAGAATTTTAATGAATATTGGGCTGGGACCGGTGAGATGTTAACTGGACACCAGGTTGATTTCAATAGATGGTAGCTGGACACCGGGCTGGTACTAATAAGACTTAAGGCTGAACACCGGTCTGGCACTGGTGATATGTTAGCTGGTCACTGGGCAGGTTCTGGTGAGGTTTAAGCTAGAACTGGGCTGAACTGGTGAAGCTTTGGGTGAACACCAGGTTGGTACCATGAGATTTTAACCTGGACACTGGGCTGATACCGGTGAGGCTTTGACTGAACACTGGGCTGGTACTGGTCAGTTATTAGTTGGACACCATGCTGGTACCGATGAGGCTTTGGCTGAATGCTGAGCTGGTACTGTTGGGATGTTAGCTGGACACTGGGCTGGTACTGGTGAGGCTTTGTCTGAACAGGAATCCTTGAGAGAAACCTCTGGGGAAATACTCTGGGGACGCAGGTATACAAGTCACACTGAGAGAAGAGAGTCTTATTGCAGTGGCGGCTTGTGGGCTCAACAGGGGTTTCCTTTGTAGCGACTACCAAAAGCGGATTGTCCAGGAGTTTCTCCTGGACAATCACAGGAACAGTTTCTTTCCCCAAGCAACTATCTTGGTTAATTCGACAATCGCCTAGTCCAGAGGTTCCCAAACACGGTCCTCAAGGCACCCCAACAGTCCAGGTTTTAGGTATGTCCATGACTCAGGACAGATGGTTAACTCAAATTGACTAAGGTGCTAATTAAGTCACCTGTGGCCAAGAATGGAGTCCATTTTATGTTCATACACGTAACATGTACTCGAGTATCTGTCATGCTTCTCGTCTCTGTGTTATGTCATGTGTCGTATTTTGTCTGAGAGCTGTGGTTATCGGAAACAAATTCCTTGTGTATTAAGGCCCTCATTCCGAGTTGTTCGCTCGGTATTTTTCATCGCATCGCAATGAAAATCCGCTTAGTGCGCATGCGCAATGTTCGCACTGCGACTGCGCCAAGTAACTTTGCTATGTAGAAAGTAATTTTACTCACGGCTTTTTCATCGCTCCGGCGATCGTAATGTGATTGACAGGAAATGGGTGTTACTGGGCGGAAACACGGCGTTTCAGGGGCGTGTGGCTGAAAACGCTACCGTTTCCGGAAAAAATGCAGGAGTGGCCGGAGAAACGGTGGGAGTGCCTGGGCGAACGCTGGGTGTGTTTGTGACGTCAAACAGGAACGACAAGCACTGAACTGATCGCACAGGCAGAGTAAGTCTGAAGCTACTCTGAAACTGCTAAGTAGTTAGTAATCGCAATATTGCGAATACATCGGTCGCAATTTTAAGAAGCTAAGATTCACTCCCAGTAGGCGGCGGCTTAGCGTGTGTAACTCTGCTAAATTCGCCTTGCGACCGATCAACTCGGAATGAGGGCCTATGTACTGATATACTTGGCAATATACCGATTCTGATTCTGAGTGCAGGAACTGATTTCCTACTGTGGAGCATGGGTCAGCTGATCTGACCAAACATGGCAGTGCCCATGTGCCGGAGCCAGAGGGAAACTCGCCACATAGAAAGCCAGGACCCTTCGCACCACCAGTACACAGATGCCAGCCGGAACAAGGAGAAAGAGTCACTGCCAACTGGGACCCAGAGGACAAGGTTCCTGTAGTAGCTACGCCAGCAGGGAAAACCAGATGCCAACGGACTCCCTACATACCACGGACCAGACCCGACAGTGCCTGGACTAGTAAGCAACAGGGTCTGAGGTCTCCAGGCAGGAACCATGACAAAATGCATGTACTGTATGACATTAGGAATATTTTATAAGGGTATTAAGTGCTTGATTCTTTCTATGTTCCTCAAATGAAAGAATGAGGATTTGATTGAGGTTGATACCTAAAAACATAGAGTTTTGTTGGCAGATAGGAACCGCTTGCACACTTACACACTAGTGTTAATTTCCTTGTTGGGAGCCAATTAACCTACCATTATATTTTTGGATTGCAGGAGGAAACTGGAGTACCCAGAGGAAACGTACGCATGTACAGGGAAAATATAAAAACACCACACAGTTAGGACAATGGTGGGAATCAAACCCATGACTTCAGTGCTGTGAGGCAGTAAGGCTAACCATTCCATCATCCGTACTGCCTGATGTTTAAGTGTCAAACCACCATCCAGGATGGCACTTGTACTGTACTGTCATGGAAGGGTGGTATTCAGTATGCCAGCTGTTGGGATCCCGGCGCTCAGTATATCGGCGCCGGAATCGAGACACCCGGCATACCAACAACTATTCTCCCTTTTGGGGTCCACGACCCCCCTGGAGGGAGAATAAATAGCGTGGCGTGCGCCACCGTGCCTGCAGCAGCCCGTAAGGGGCTCATTTGCGCTCACCCAGCTGCCTGCATGCCGGCAGTCGGGATCCCGACCGCCAGCATAACATACTGTACTACACCCATCATAGAATGCACATGGAGAAACTACTAAGTGCAAATTTTAAAAGTACATTAAATAAAGCATGGGAAAGTTTTAAAAATGGAGTTAGTCTGCCTTTAGCAATTGGTTCTATATTTGGCATAAGTGTTTAAGCAGCTGCTAGTATATTTTCAGACTTGGCTTAGAGACTTTCATCTTAGTTGCCAAGTGGCATAACCTACCACATACTGTACATTACATTACTGAATGCAGTTTGTTCAATTGCAAGCAAATTGCAAACAATTACTAGAATATTTTCCAAAACTTGTTTACAAAGGGAACTTTTTGTACACTTCAAAAAATAAAGTATCTGTGTTATATGACTGGTGCTTAATATCTATCTCATGAGTATTTCTATTGGCCAGATTTTAAGATAATAATATTATTTATTTATTTATTTATTTATTTATTTATTTTGTGCTTTCCTTCTGTAGATCTCAAAGTGCTTTACCTTTGCAGGATGGTAAAAGTGTAATTAATGGAAAATGCAAGATAGCAGCAGAGTAAAATTTTACATGGATCACTCCTTCTTGCAAAAGTTCAAGGCCAGGCAGCCTATTGTTTAGGCTACAATGAATGCGGGATTAACCCATTGGGGGTCATAACGTATTTTACTGTCCAAATAACTGACTCTTTATCATACAGTAGCTTTGAATTGAAACACGTCACACGTACAGATGTATTGCTGTCTCTTAAATATGAAACACAGCAGTTGAGTATTGCCTGGTATCAAGTCAGCTTTTAAATTGTTTCATAGACACACCGACCAGCATGATTAAAATCTATATATTATATAGTTATATAATTCATTATAAGTAAATATAATTCAAAATCAAATATATTATATAGAGAGAGATCTGGGGAGGTCAAAAGCACAAAATTGCAAATCACACTGGAATTACAAAATTTGTAGTATAAATGTATTTCTTTATAACTACAGACAATTCCATTGTGATTTAGTTATGTGATTGCCGGTCAGGAGACCACCGGTCACAATACCTCCCCCTACTTCCCCACCCCCTCACAATCCCGACGGTCGTCAGGCTTACCAACAGGGACTATTCCCACTCGTGGGTGCCCACGACACCCACATAGTTGGAATAGAACCCTGGCGACTGCAGTGGGCTTGTTGCACTCGCTCCCCTCTGCCAGCATTCCGCTGCCCGGATACCAGCGTCGGTATGCTGACTGGCGTCACGCATACCACACCCATTCCACCTAGTACTATATCTAATTAATTCTAAATAATTGTGATTTAGTTATGTGATTGCCGGTCAGGAGACCACCGGTCACCATACCTTCCCCTACTTCCCCACCCCTTCACAATCCCGACGGTCGTCAGGCTTACCAACAGGGACTATTCCCACTTGTGGGTGCCCACGACACCCACATAGTGGGAATAGAACCCATGGCGACTGCAGTGGGCTTGTTGCACTCGCTCCCCTCTGCCAGCATTCCGCTGGCCGGATACCAGCGTCGGTATGCTGACTGGCGTCACGCATACCACACCCATTCCACCTAGTACTATATCTAATTAATTCTAAATAATTTCTAATTATAACTATATGTAGATTCCCAATAAATTATTTCCAAAGCTATAACAAGCCACTCTGATGCCTCTCACCAACTTCCAGATCCCTTCTTTTCTTCCTTTATGCCCAGACATGCAGAGCAAGGGCTCCAAATGAATCCTTAGAAAGCAGCCTTGGTACACTGATATGAAAGCGCCTCTCAGTTCCTAGCTCTGTAAGTACACATCTGTTCGCCTTGAATTCCTCCTCTATGTCCTGATATGGCTGCACCTCCAGATTGCACCAAGCATTAGACTAAAGAAATTCTGCAGTGCAATGCATAAGTGTTTTTGTTTTACTATTTACATACACTACCTGTAACTGATCCAGTTTGTCTTTGACCATTCATGTCTGCCTGTGTCACTGACCATGTTTGCATACCTCCCAACATTTGTATACCTGTGTGGGACCTGCAGGGGAATGGGAGAAAGAGGCGGGGCCTCACCACACACACACGCACCCCCCCCCCCCCCCCCCACACACACACACACACACACCTGTTTTCGACATTCTGGGGATGTGCCCAGCGCTCCCTGAGCAGCTGGGCAGTCCCCTTCTCACTTTCCTCACTGTTTAGATGCCATGTGCATGTGCAAGGCATCTATTCAGTGATCACTAGCATTCCCAACCTACCCCGCCTGCGGGACACTGCAGTCTGTGGGTGGGACAGTGAGATAGTGTCCGAATAGCAGGAATCGGGACAGTTGGGGAGTATGTGTTTGTACCTTGTCTATGTCTTTATAAAAGCCTGGCACCAGTAGCTGGGCAAAACTGTGAACAGTAATCTGTCTGTTACTCCTTGCTGTAGTCCCTGGTAATGACTATTGGCAATAGCATTAGACTCCAGGGGGTATATTTACCAACTTTTCAAACATTTGAATTTCCCCCAAAGAGTCCAAGGGGTTTATGTACAAGTGTTGGGTTGTAAAACTCGGTGCTTCTGAACGTATTTATGTCCGAAATGTAAAAGGCCAATGATTTTTCTAGCCGTGTTTTGCTAATAAAACCGATGCTTTATAAATAAACCCCCAAGACTTTATCTACACTTTGTGACAAAAGCTGATATCGGCATGGCAACCTTATTAGCTTCCAACATTAATTTGAAATGACGTATTATTGTTTAATTACTGTAATTGTTACAGGGCAGCTTCTGCTTCTCAGACAGCATGGAGCAATCTCATGGGATTTTATGTTATGCGTGACCCAAATGCTCACTATAATTGCTCTACAAAGTGAAAATGATGCATATGCTCAGTGTACCATCTGGCTGGCTATTCTGAGGGTTTTCAGACGTGCAGGAGGCCTTTGATGACAACAGCTGCAATCTTGTCAGTATATTTCATGTCCAGCGAGATGTGAGGAGACACTAGGAGTTAAACTCTGGCTGAAGAAATGGGGATCTATTATTAATGATCTTTATAAAGGGTTAAATGATCACTTTAATATATAAATTGCTACAAACTGGAAAAGTTTCTTGTAATAGTCATGCTATGGTATCCGGTCTCTAGGAAGACCACACTTAGGTTGAAAATGTCCAGGTCGACCACTATTGGTCAACAGTAAGTAGGTCGACATGGTTTCTATGTCGATGTGATCTCTAGGTCGACATGGCAGAAGGTTGACATGAGTTTTTCACATTTTTTTAATTTTTTTATCCTTTTTCATGGTTTACGATCCACATGGACTACAATTGGGAACGGTAACCTGTGCCGAGCGCCGCAAGGCACCTTGGCCGAAGTATGACGAGCAAAGCGAGCTGTACGAGGGGACATAGTGCACTAATTGGGGTTCCCAGTCACTCTACAGAGAAAATTACACACAAAAAACTAAAAAACACATGTCGACCTTCTGTCATGTTGACCTTGTACATGTCGACCTAGAGACCATGTCGACCTAGAAACCATGTCTACCTACTTACTGACGGCCAATAGTAGTCAACCTAGACATTGTCATTCTAAACTAGTGATGTGCACCGGACATTTTTCGGGTTTTGTGTTTTGGTTTTGGATTCGGTTCCACGGCCGTGTTTTGGATTCGGACGCGTTTTGGCAAAACCTCCCTGAAATTTTTTTGTCAGATGCGGGTGTGTTTTGGATTCGTTTTTTTTTTACAAAATACCCTAAAAAACAGCTTAAATCATAGAATTTGGGGGTCATTTTCATCCCATAGTATTATTAACCTCAATAACCATAATTTACACTAATTTTCAGTCTATTCTGAACACCTCACACCTCACAATATTATTTTTAGTCCTAAAATTTGCACCGAGGTCGCTGGATGGCTAAGCTAAGCGAGACAAGTGGCCGACACAAACACCTGGCTTATCTAGGAGTGGCACTGCAGTGTCAGGCAGGATGGCACTTCAAAAAAATTTTCCCCAAACAGCACATGATGCAAAGAAAAAAAGAGGCGCACCAAGGTCGCTGTGTGACTAAGCTAAGCGACACAAGTGGCCGACACAAACACCTGGCCCATCTAGGAGTGGCACTGCAGTGTCAGACATGATGGCAGATTAAAAAAATTGTCCCCAAACAGCACATGATGCAAAGAACAAAAGAGGCGCAATGAGGTAGCTGTGTGACTAAGCTAAGCGACCCAAGTGGCCGACACAAACACCTGGCCCATCTAGGAGTGGCATTGCAGTGTCAGACAGGATGGCACTTCAAAAAAATAGTCCCCAAACAGCACATGATGCAAAGAAAAAAAGAGGAGCACCAAGGTCGCTGTGTGACTAAGCTAAGCGACACAAGTGGCCGACACAAACACCTGGCCCATCTTGGAGTGGCAATGCAGTGTCAGGCAGGATGGCACTTCAAAAAAAGTGTCCCCAAACAGCACATGATGCAAAGAAAAAAAGAGGCGCACCAAGGTCGCTGTGTGACTAAGCTAAGCGACACAAGTGGCCGACACAAACACCTGGCCCATCTAGGAGTGGCACTGCAGTGTCAGACAGGATGGCAGATTAAAAAAATTGTCCACAAGCAGCACATGATGCAAAGAAAAAAAGAGGCGCAATGAGGTAGCTGTGTGACTAAGCTAAGCGACCCAAGTGGCCGACACAAACACCTGGCCCATCTAGGAGTGGCACTGAAGTGTCAGACATGATGGCAGATTAAAAAAATTGTCCCCAAACAGCACATGATGCAAAGAAAAAAAGAGGCGCAATGAGGTAGCTGTGTGACTAAGCTAAGCGACCCAAGTGGCCGACACAAACACCTGGCCCATCTAAGAGTGGCACTGCAGTGTCAGACATGATGGCAGATTAAAAAAATTGTCCCCAAACAGCACATGATGCAAAGAAAAATAGAGGCGCAATGAGGTAGCTGTGTGACTAAGCTAAGCGACCCAAGTGGCCGACACAAACACCTGGCCCATCTAGGAGTGGCATTGCAGTGTCAGACAGGATGGCACTTCAAAAAAATAGTCCCCAAACAGCACATGATGCAAAGAAAAAAAGAGGCGCACCAAGGTCGCTGTGTGACTAAGCTAAGCGACACAAGTGGCCGACACAAACACCTGGCCCATCTAGGAGTGGCACTGCAGTGTCAGGCAGGATGGCACTTCAAAATAATTGTCCCCAAACAGCACATGATGCAAATAGAAAAAGAGGCGCACCAAGGTCGCTGTGTGACTAAGCTAAGCGACACAAGTGGCCGACACAAACACCTGGCCCATCTAGGAGTGGCTCTGCAGTGTCAGACAGGATGGCAGATTAAAAAAATTGTCCCCAAACAGCACATGATGCAAAGAAAAAAAGAGGCGCAATGAGGTAGCTGTGTGACTAAGCTAAGCGACCCAAGTCGCCGACACAAACACCTGGCCCATCTAGAAGTGGCACTGCAGTGTCAGACATGATGGCAGATTAAAAAAATTGTCCCCAAACAGCACATGATGCAAAGAAAAAAAGAGGCGCAATGAGGTAGCTGTGTGACTAAGCTAAGCGACCCAAGTGGCCGACACAAACACCTGGCCCATCTAGGAGTGGCATTGCAGTGTCAGACAGGATGGCACTTCAAAAAAATAGTCACCAAACAGCACATGATGCAAAGAAAAAAAGAGGCACACCAAGGTCGCTGTGTGACTAAGCTAAGCGACACAAGTGGCCGACACAAACACCTGGCCCATCTAGGAGTGGCACTGCAGTGTCATGCAGGATGGCACTTCAAAAAAATTGTCCCCAAACAGCACATGATGCAAAGATAAAAAGAGGCGCAATGAGGTAGCTGTGTGACTAAGCTAAGCGACCCAAGTGGCCGACACAAACACCTGGCCCATCTAAGAGTGGCACTGCAGTGTCAGACATGATGGCAGATTAAAAAAATTGTCCCCAAACAGCACATGATGCAAAGAAAAATAGAGGCGCAATGAGGTAGCTGTGTGACTAAGCTAAGCGACCCAAGTGGCCGACACAAACACCTGGCCCATCTAGGAGTGGCATTGCAGTGTCAGACAGGATGGCACTTCAAAAAAATAGTCCCCAAACAGCACATGATGCAAAGAAAAAAAGAGGCGCACCAAGGTCGCTGTGTGACTAAGCTAAGCGACACAAGTGGCCGACACAAACACCTGGCCCATCTAGGAGTGGCACTGCAGTGTCAGGCAGGATGGCACTTCAAAATAATTGTCCCCAAACAGCACATGATGCAAATAGAAAAAGAGGCGCACCAAGGTCGCTGTGTGACTAAGCTAAGCGACACAAGTGGCCGACACAAACACCTGGCCCATCTAGGAGTGGCTCTGCAGTGTCAGACAGGATGGCAGATTAAAAAAATTGTCCCCAAACAGCACATGATGCAAAGAAAAAAAGAGGCGCAATGAGGTAGCTGTGTGACTAAGCTAAGCGACCCAAGTGGCCGACACAAACACCTGGCCCATCTAGAAGTGGCACTGCAGTGTCAGACATGATGGCAGATTAAAAAAATTGTCCCCAAACAGCACATGATGCAAAGAAAAAAAGAGGCGCAATGAGGTAGCTGTGTGACTAAGCTAAGCGACCCAAGTGGCCGACACAAACACCTGGCCCATCTAGGAGTGGCATTGCAGTGTCAGACAGGATGGCACTTCAAAAAAATAGTCACCAAACAGCACATGATGCAAAGAAAAAAAGAGGCACACCAAGGTCGCTGTGTGACTAAGCTAAGCGACACAAGTGGCCGACACAAACACCTGGCCCATCTAGGAGTGGCACTGCAGTGTCATGCAGGATGGCACTTCAAAAAAATTGTCCCCAAACAGCACATGATGCAAAGAAAAAAGAGGCGCACCAAGGTCGCTGTGTGACTTAGCTAAGTGACACAAGTGGCCGACACAAACACCTGGCCCATCTAGGAGTGGCACTGCAGTGTCAGGCAGGATGGCACTTCAAAAAAATTGTCCCCAAACAGCACATGATGCAAAGAAAAATGAAAGAAAAAAGAGGTGCAAGATGGAATTGTCCTTGGGCCCTCCCACCCACCCTTATGTTGTATAAACAGGACATGCACACTTTAACGAACCCATCATTTCAGTGACAGGGTCTGCCACACTACTGTGACTGAAATGACTGGTTGGTTTGGGCCCCCACCAAAAAAAGAAACAATCAATCTCTCCTTGCACAAACTGGCACTACAGAGGCAAGATGTCCACCTCATCATCATCCTCCGATTCCTCACCCCTTTCACTGTGTACATCCCCCTCCTCACAGATTATCAATTCGTCCCCACTGGAATCCACCATCTCAGGTCCCTGTGTACTTTCTGGAGGCAATTGCTGCTGGTGAATGTCTCCACGGAGGAATTGATTATAATTCATTTTGATGAACATCATCTTCTCCACATTTTCTGGAAGTAACCTCGTACACCGATTGCTGACAAGGTGAGCGGCTGCACTAAACACTCTTTCGGAGTACACACTGGGGGGAGGGCAACTTAGGTAGAATAAAGCCAGTTTGTGCAAGGGCCTCCAAATTGCCTCTTTTTCCTGCCAGTATACGTACGGACTGTCTGACGTGCCTACTTGGATGCGGTCACTCATATAATCCTCCACCATTCTTTCAATGGTGAGAGAATCATATGCAGTAACAGTAGACGACATGTCAGTAATCGTTGGCAGGTCCTTCAGTCCGGACCAGATGTCAGCACTCGCTCCAGACTGCCCTGCATCACCGCCAGCGGGTGGGCTCGGAATTCTGAGCCTTTTCCTCGCACCCCCAGTTGCAAGAGAATGCGAAGGAGGAGATGTTGATGGGTCACGTTCCGCTTGACTTGACAATTTTCTCACCAGCAGGTCTTTGAACCTCTGCAGACTTGTGTCTGCCGGAAAGAGAGATACAATGTAGGTTTTAAATCTAGGATCGAGCACGGTGGCCAAAATGTAGTGCTCTGATTTCAACAGATTGACCACCCGTGAATCCTGGTTAAGCGAATTAAGGGCTCCATCCACAAGTCCCACATGCCTAGCGGAATCGCTCTGTTTTAGCTCCTCCTTCAATGTCTCCAGCTTCTTCTGCAAAAGCCTGATGAGGGGAATGACCTGACTCAGGCTGGCAGTGTCTGAACTGACTTCACGTGTGGCAAGTTCAAAGGGTTGCAGAACCTTGCACAACGTTGAAATCATTCTCCACTGCGCTTGAGTCAGGTGCATTCCCCCTCCTTTGCCTATATCGTGGGCAGATGTATAGGCTTGAATGGCCTTTTGCTGCTCCTCCATCCTCTGAAGCATATAAAGGGTTGAATTCCACCTCGTTACCACCACTTGCTTCAGATGATGGCAGGGCAGGTTCAGGAATGTTTGGTGGTGCTCCAGTCTTCGGCACGCGGTGGCTGAATGCCGAAAGTGGCCCGCAATTCTTCGGGCCACCGACAGCATCTCTTGCACGCCCCTGTCATTTTTTAAATAATTCTGCACCACCAAATTCAATGTATGTGCAAAACATGGGACGTGCTGGAATTTGCCCAGATGTAATGCACGCACAATATTGCTGGCGTTGTCCGATGTCACAAATCCCCAGGAGAGTCCAATTGGGGTAAGCCATTCTGTGATGATCTTCCTCAGTTTCCGTAAGAGGTTGTCAGCTGTGTACCTCATCTGGAAAGCGGTGATACAAAGCGTAGCCTGCCTAGGAACGAGTTGGCGTTTGCGAGATGCTGCTACTGGTGCCGCCGCTGCTGTTCTTGCTGCGGGAGGCAATACATCTACCCAGTGGGCTGTCACAGTCATATAGTCCTGAGTCTGCCCTGCTCCACTTTTCCACATGTCCGTGGTTAAGTGGACATTGGGTACAACTGCATTTTTTAGGACACTGGTGACTCTTTTTCTGAGGTCTGTGTACATTTTCGGTATCGCCTGCCTAGAAAAATGGAACCTAGATGGTATTTGGTACCGGGGACACAGTACCTCAATCAAGTCTCTAGTTGCCTCTGAATTAACGGTGGATACCGAAACCACGTTTCTCACCGCCCAGGCTGCCAAGGCCTGAGTTATCTGCTTTGCAGCAGGATGACTGCTGTGATATTTCATCTTCCTCGCAAAGAACTGTTGGACAGTCAATTGCTTACTGGAAGTAGTACAAGTGGTCTTCCGACTTCCCCTCTGGGATGACGATCGACTCCCAGCAGCAACAACAGCAGCGCCAGCAGCAGTAGGCGTTACACTCAAGGATGCATCGGAGGAATCCCAGGCAGGAGAGGACTCGTCAGACTTGACAGTGACATGGCCTGCAGGACTATTGGCTTTCCTGGGTAAGGAGGAAATTGACACTGAGGAAGTTGGTGGTGTGGTTTGCAGGAGCTTGGTTACAAGAGGAAGGGATTTAGTTTTCAGTGGACTCCTTCCGCTGTCACCCAAAGTTTTTGAACTTGTCACTGACTTCTGATGAATGCGGTCCAGGTGACGTATAAGGGAGGATGTTCCTAGGTGGTAAACGTCCTTACCTCTACTTATTACAGCTTGACAAAGGCAACACACGGCTTGACACCTGTTGTCCGCATTTGTGTTGAAATAATTCCACACCGAAGAGGTGATTTTTTTTGTATTTTGACCAGGCATGTCAATGGCCATATTCATCCCACGGACAACAGGTGTCTCCCCGGGTGCCTGACTTAAACAAACCACCTCACCATCAGAATCCTCCTTGTCAATTTCCTCCCCAGCGCCAGCAACACCCATATCCTCATCCTGGTGTACTTCAACAGCGACATCTTCAATTTGACTATCAGGAACTGGACTGCGGGTGCTCCTTCCAGCACTTGCAGGGGGCGTGCAAATGGTGGAAGGCGCAAGCTCTTCCCGTCCAGTGTTGGGAAGGTCAGGCATCGCAACCGACACAATTGGACTCTCCTTGGGGATTTGTGATTAAGAAGAACGCACAGTTCTTTGCTGTGCTTTTGCCAGCTTAAGTCTTTTCATTTTTCTAGTGAGAGGATGAGTGCTTCCATCCTCATGTGAATCTGAACCACTAGCCATGAACATAGGCCAGGGCCTCAGCCGTTCCGTGCCACTCCGTGTCGTAAATGGCATATTGGCAAGTTTACGCTTCTCATCAGACGCTTTCAATTTTGATTTTTGGGTCATTTTACTGAACTTTTGTTTTTTGTATTTTACATGCTCTCTACTATGACATTGGGCATCGGCCTTGGCAGACGACGTTGATGGCATTTCATCATCTCGGCCATGACTAGTGGCAGCAGCTTCAGCACGAGGTGGAAGTGGATCTTGATCTTTCCCTATTTTAACCTCCACATTTTTGTTCTCCATTTTTTAATGTGTGGAATTATATGCCAGTATCAATAGCAATGGCCTACTACTATATATACTGCGCACAACTAAAATGCACCACAGGTATAGAATGTAGATGGATGGTATCCTTGACGACACAGAGGTAGGTACAGCAGTGGCCTTCCGTACCGTACTGCTATTTATACTGGTGGTCACTGTGTCAGCAAACTGCACAACTGAAATGCACCACAGGTATAGAATCTAGATGGATAGTATACTTGACGACACAGAGGTAGGTACAGCAGTGGCCTACCGTACCGTACTGCTATATATACTGGTGGTCACTGTCAGCAAACTGCAAAACTTAAATGCACCACAGGTATAGAATGTAGATGGATAGTATACTTGACGACACAGAGGTAGGTACAGCAGTGGCCTTCCGTACCGTACTGCTATATATACTTGTGGTCACTGTCAGCAAACTGTAAAACTAAAATGCACCACAGGTATAGAATGTAGATGGATAGTATACTTGATGACACAGAGGTAGGTACAGCAGTGGCCTTCCGTACCGTACTGCTATATATACTGTTGGTCACTGTGTCAGCAAACTGCAAAACTAAAATGCACCACAGGTATAGAATGTAGATGGATAGTATACTTGACGACACAGAGGTAGGTACAGCAGTGGCCTTCTGTACCGTACTGCTATATATGCTGGTGGTCACTGTGTCAGCAAACTGCAAAACTAAAATGCACCACAGGTATAGAATGTAGATGTATAGTATACTTGACGACACAGAGGTAGGTACAGCAGTGGCCTTCCGTACCGTACTGCTATATATACTGGTGGTTACTGTGTCAGCAAACTGCAAAACTAAAATGCACCACAGGTATAGAATGTAGATGGATAGTATACTTGATGACACAGAGGTAGGTAGAGCAGTGGCCTACCGTACCGTACTGCTATATATACTGGTGGTCACTGTGTCAGCAAACTGCAAAACTAAAATGCACCATAGGTATAGAATGTAGATGGATAGTATACTTGACGACACAGAGGTAGGTACAGCAGTGGCCTTCCGTACCGTACTGCTATATATACTGGTGGTCACTGTGTCAGCAAACTGCACAACTGAAATGCACCACAGGTATAGAATCTAGATGGATAGTATACTTGACGACACAGAGGTAGGTACAGCAGTGGCCTACCGTACCGTACTGCTATATATAGTGGTGGACACTGTCAGCAAACTGCAAAACTAAAATGCACCACAGGTATAGAATGTAGATGGATAGTATAATTGACAACACAGAGGTAGGTACAGCAGTGGCCTTCCGTACCATACTGCTATATATACTGGTGGTCACTGTCAGCAAACTGCAAAACTAAAATGCACCACAGGTATAGAATGTAGATGGATAGTATAATTGACGACACAGAGGTAGGTACAGCAGTGGCCTTCTGTACCGTACTGCTATATATACTGGTGGTTACTGTGTCAGCAAACTGCAAAACTAAAATGCACCACAGGTATAGAATGTAGATGGATAGTATACTTGATGACACAGAGGTAGGTACAGCAGTGGCCTTCCGTACCATACTGCTATATATACTGGTGGTCACTGTGTCCGCAAACTGCAAAACTAAAATGCACCACAGGTATAGAATGTAGATGGATAGTATACTTGATGACACAGAGGTAGGTACAGCAGTGGCCTTCCGTACTGTACTGCTATATATACTGGTGGTCACTGTGTCAGCAAACTGCACAACTGAAATGCACCACAGGTATAGAATCTAGATGGATAATATACTTGACGACACAGAGGTAGGTACAGCAGTGGCTTTCCGTACCGTACTGCTATATATACTGGTGGTCACTGTGTCAGCAAACTGCAAAACTAAAATGCACCACAGGTATAGAATGTAGATGGATAGTATACTTGACGACACAGAGGTAGGTACAGCAGTGGCCTACTGTACTGTAATGCTATATATTATATACTGGTGGTCAGCAAACTGTGCAAAACTGAAATGCACCACAGGTATGGATGGATAGTATACTTGGCGACCCAGAGGTAGGTACAACAGTGGCCTACTGTACCGTAATGCTATATATTATATACTGGTGGTCAGCAAACTGTGCAAAACTGAAATGCACCACAGGTATGGATGGATAGTATACTTGATGACACAGAGGTAGGTACAGCAGTGGCCTTCCGTACCATACTGCTATATATACTGGTGGTCACTGTGTCCGCAAACTGCAAAACTAAAATGCACCACAGGTATAGAATGTAGATGGATAGTATACTTGACGACACAGAGGTAGGTACAGCAGTGGCCTTCCGTACCGTACTGCTATATATACTGGTGGTCACTGTGTCAGCAAACTGCACAACTGAAATGCACCACAGGTATAGAATGTAGATGGATAGTATATTCTTGACGACACAGAGGTAGGTACAGCAGTGGCTTTCCGTACCATACTGCTATATATACTGGTGGTCACTGTGTCAGCAAACTGCAAAACTAAAATGCACCACAGGTATAGAATGTAGATGGATAGTATACTTGACGACACAGAGGTAGGTACAGCAGTGGCCTACTGTACCGTAATGCTATATATTATATACTGGTGGTCAGCAAACTGTGCAAAACTGAAATGCACCACAGGTATGGATGGATAGTATACTTGACGACACAGAGGTAGGTACAGCAGTGGCTTTCCGTACCGTACTGCTATATATACTGGTGGTCACTGTGTCCGCAAACTGCAAAACTAAAATGCACCACAGGTATAGAATGTAGATGGATAGTATACTTGACGACACAGAGGTAGGTACAGCAGTGGCCTACTGTACCGTAATGCTATATATTATATACTGGTGGTCAGCAAACTGTGCAAAACTGAAATGCACCACAGGTATGGATGGATAGTATACTTGGCGACACAGAGGTAGGTACAGCAGTGGCCTACTGTACCGTAATGCTATATATTATTTACTGGTGGTCAGCAAACTGTGCAAAACTGAAATGCACCACAGGTATGGATGGATAGTATACTTGACGACACAGAGGTAGGTACAGCAGTGGCCTTCTGTACCGTACTCCTATATATTATATACTGGTGGTCAGCAAAATTATGCCATGTACTCCTACTATATACTGTCTACAATGCAGCACAGATATGGAGTGTTTTTCAGGCAGACAACGTATACTGGTGATCACTGGTAAGCAAAACTCTGCACTGTACTCCTCCTATATAATATTATACTGGTGGTCCCCAGTCCCCACAATAAAGCAGCACACTGAGCACAGATATGGAGTGTTTTTCAGGCAGACAACGTATACTGGTGGTCACTGTCAGCAAAACTCTGCACTGTACTCCTGCTATATAATACAGCTGCTCCCCAGTCCCCACAATTAAGCAATGTGAGCACAGATATATGCAGCACACTGAGCACAGATAAGGAGCGTTTTTTTCATGCAGAGAACGGATAAAACTGGTGGTCACTGATCAGCAAAACTCTGCACTATACTCCTCCTATATTAATATACAGCTGCTCCCCAGTCCCCACAATTAAGCAATAAGTAAAGCAAGCACAAATATTTGCATCAACAATACACGGAGAGGACGCCAGCCACGTCCTCTCCCTAACATTTCCAATGCACGAGTGAAAGTGGCGGCGACGCGCAGCTGCTTATATAGAATCCGAATCTCGCGAGAATCCGACAGCGGGATGATGACGTTCGGGCGCACTCGGGTTAACCGAGCCATACGGGAGAATCCGAGTATGCCTCGAACCCGTGTAAAAAGGGTGAAGTTCGGGGGGGTTCGGTTTCCGAGAAACCGAACCCGCTCATCACTATTCTAAACGTGGTTGACCCTAAGATCCACACCCTCATGATAGATCTAAAAATAATTTAGAGTTCCTTTATATGTGGGAGAGTTTGGAAAATCATTTGTAACATCATGTAGTTATTCTGCAGAACCCTATAACAAGGCTATCTTTTTATTTTCCAGTAATCCTAAGTGACTTGAACAGATTTTACATTTTGTGGGGGAAGGAATAGGATGAAGGCGCGTTACACGTAATAACATTATTATTTTAAGGTTATAATTTGAAAAACACAGGCAAAAATAACAACAAAAATACTTTCCATTACATAGTCACTTAAACAGTGCTATCCAAGTCATGGGGGTAGATTTATCAAATCTTGGAGAAAGCTAAATTGGAGAGACATAAAGTACCAACCAATTCCGCTTCTAACTGTCATGTTACAGGCTGTGCTAGAAAAATGACAGAAGCTGACTGGTTATTATAAGCAACTTCTCTACTTTATCTCTGTCCAATTTGATAAATCTACCCCATGGTTCACAAAACTAAATCAACTACATATAGGGGGTCATTCCGAATTGATTGTTAGCTGCCGTTGTTCACAGTGCAGCGATCAAGCTAAAAAGCAGCATTTCTGCGCATGCGTATGCACCGCAATGTGCACGTGTGACGTACGGGTACAAAGACATTTGTTGTTTTGCACAGGTTCTAACGAAGTTTTCAGTCGCACTGACGGCCGCAAGAAGATTGACAGAAAGGGGGTGTTTCTGGGTGTTAACTGACCAATTTTAGGGAGTGTTTGTAAAAACGCAGGCGTGTCTGAAAAAACGCAGGCGTGGCTGGGCGTTCGCTGGGCGGGTGTATGACGTCAAATCCGGACATGAATAGGCTGAAGTGATTGCAAGCATTGAGTAGGTTCAGAGCTACTCAGAAACTGCACAAACTGTTTTTGCAGAGCTCGGCTGCACATGCATCCGCACTTCTGCTAGGCTAAAATACACTCCCCAGTGGGCGGCGGCATGGCGTTTGCACGGCTGCTAAAACTAGCCAGCGAGCAATAAACTTGGAAAAATGTGCACCACTAAGATGCTGTTGCAGGCAGAGGCATCACTGGGGCGGGGTGGACCACACCTGGGCATCACCCTTCCAACGGGTGATAACATAATGCAGGCTCCTGTATCCAGGAACACTGGGCACGTCCCAAAGTGATGTAATGGGTAACGGCCCCAGTATGAAGTAATAGCATGCTTTTCATGAGGCCTCGCCCTCTCCTAACAAGGCCATGCCCCTTTTTTGTATGCACACGGAAGGACTATTTAGCCACACTGTGTGTCACAGTTGATGCCTCTGGTTGTAGAGTTCAGTAAAATGTTTGGAGTTTTTTACTTCCCTATTGAAATATTGTAGATATCTAAGGCAGTGGTGTTCCTGACAATTCTGATACCTGAGGCAGTTTAAATAATTTTTGCCAACTGTCACAGCATCGCGCCCAAGCCTGCACTCAGATACACCAACCTGACATAGGTGGGCGGTTGTGACATGAGCTTTACTCAAGCTGCCAATCCAAAGAGTATTGAAATAGTGCTATTGCAATTGCCAGACATGTCACACTTAAAAATCCACTTTCATTACACATAAGTAGCATGGGCCACTTGAGGACCAGGAAGACCACTGCCTTGATTTTGTGTTCACCAGGCTCTGCTCAGTTTCTGAATTCATTAACACTCCTTTCCCTCTCTCTGATCACAACCTGATCACCTTCACAATCTCTTCTATTACTCTAAATTCTATGACACTAAAACCAAGCGAGCCTCCTCTAACCCGCAGAAATGCTAACAATATAAATTTTCAACAACTTTCCACTTCCCTGCAACAACTCCTCTCACCAGTCTCTACATTTACCACATCTGACCATGCTGTATCCCACCTGCACCAGACCCTAGAGAGTGCCCTTGATAAAGTGGCTTCAGCTACCCATCACAATCCACGTAGGCTTAGATGCCAACCGTGGCACTCTAAATCAACAAGACACCTACAGAAAACTGTCACGTAAAGTACAACGTCAGTGGCGTAAATCTCAGAATCCAAGTGACTTTCTCACATATAAGACCACCTACCACTCCTATCGTCAGGCCCTGGACACTGCCAAACAAACATATTTCCAATCTCTCATCTCTTATCATGCCACCAACCTCAAGTGACTTTTTAATACATTTAAATCACTTCTTTACCCTCCCTCACCTCCCCCACTAGCTACTATCTGTGCACAAGAACTTGCTTCCTACTTCATGGATAAGATTGATAAAATCCGAGATGAAATAGTTTGCTCTAACTCAGCCAGTGACCTGCTCAATTCCCTACCTGAACCCTCTGGCACCTTCTCTTCATTTGATCCCACAAGTGAAGATGAAGTATCAACACTCTTTTAATCCTCCTACTCCACTACCTCTCCTCTTGATCCTATACCCTCACAAGTCAGTAAAACTTTGTCTCCTGTGCTTATCCCAACCTTAACTAAAATCTGTAATCTCTCTCTCTCTACTGGTATCTTTCCTTCTCTGTTTAAACATGCAGTGATTACACCCATTCTAAAGAAACACAACTCTGACCCAAACACACTCTCTAACTACCGTCCTATTTCTCAGCTACCCAGTCCCTCCAAGCTACTTGAGAGACTTGCCTACACTCACCTTACACACTTTCTTAACTCCAACAAATTATTGGACCCACTTCTGTCAGGCTTTCGTGCCCAACACTCCACAGAAACGGCACTGACCAAAGTAGTGAATGATCTAGTCACTGCTAGATTGAAATGCCATTACACACTTCTTATTCTTCTAGTTCTCTCTGCTGCTTTTGACACTGCCGACCACTCTCTTCTCATACAAACACTACAATCCCTAGGTCTTCAGGACACAGCCCTTACTTGGTTCTCATTCTACCTATCTAATCACTCTTTCAGTGTTCACTTCTCTGATTCTACCTCTCTACCTCTATCAATTGGAGTACCGCAAGGCTCAGTCTTGGGTTCTCTGCTGTTCTCAATCTATACCTCATCTCTTGGTAAATTAATCAGCTCCTTCGGATTTCAGTATCATTTGTACGCTGATGTTACTCAAATCTACCGATCCTCTCCAGATTTATCACCATCCGTAATGACTCATGTCACTGAATGCCTGCCTGCCATTTCATCTTGGATGTCATCTCGCCACCTCAAACTCAACCTTTCCAAAACAGAATTATTTTCCCACCAGCCAAGAGTAGTTACCAACCTGATATCTCCATAGCTGTTGACAATGCGATTATCCACACTACCCCACAAGCTCGCTGCCTATGTGTCACCCTTGACTCTGAACTCTCCTTTGTTCCACACAATCTGTCTCTAAATCATGTTACATGCACCTAAAAAACATATCCAAAATACGCCCTTATCTTACACAAGACACTGCAAAAACTCTAATCCATGCACTCATTATCTCCCGCATTGATTATTGTGATAGTCTTCTTAGTGGTCTTCCCAAACATAGGCTCTCATCATTACAATCCATTTTAAATGCAGCTGCGAGGCTAATCTTCCTCGCTAGACGTTCTTCATCTGCTGATCCGCTCTGTCAGTCCCTCCATTGGTTACCGGTATTCTACCGTGTTGAATATAAAATACTTTTAATTACATACAAGGCTGTTAATCAAACTGCACCATCACACATCTGCTCACTCATCTGAAAATATCTCCCTACCAGACCTCTCTGCTCTGAACAAGATCTGCGTCTCTCATCCACATGTATCCACTCAATATTACAGGATTTTATCCGGGCTTCACCCACTCTGTGGAATGCCCTCCCACGCACAATAAGACTCTCCTCTAGTCTCCAAACCTTCAACCGTTCCCTGAAAACTCACCTCTTCAGACAAGCCTACCAAATTCCAGACCCACCCACATAACATTCAATGCTTCCCTATCCAATTACATACTCTCTGTACAGTCCACATAACCTCACATATTTTGTCTTCCAACATGGGCCCTCATTCCGAGTTGTTCGCTCGCTAGCTGCTTTTAGCAGCATTGCACACTCTAAGCCGCCGCCTACTGGGAGTGAATCTTAGCATAGCAGAATTGCGAACGAAAGATTTGCAGAATTGCGAATAGAAATTTCTTTGCAGTTTCTGAGTAGCTTGGGACTTACTCTGCCACTGCAATCAGTTCAGTCAGTTTCGTTCCTGGTTTGACGTCACAAACACACCCACCGTTCGCCCAGACACTCCCCCGTTTCTTCAACCACTCCCGCGTTTTTCCCAGAAACGGCAGCGTTTTTCCGCACACACCCATAAAACGTCCAGTTTCCGCCCAGAAACACCCACTTCCTGTCAATCACACTCCGATCACCAGAAGGAAGAAAAATCCTCGTTATGCCGTGAGTAAAATACCTAACTTTTGAGTAAAATAACTAACCGCATGCGCTCTGCGAACCTTGCGCAGTAAGCAACTAATCGCAATATAGCGAAACTCGGCAACGAGCGAACAACTCGGAATGAGGGCCATTGCTGGGTGATCATATCATACAACCCATTAAGAACCTAGCAATCTGGTGGAACATTATGCAATAGGTAGCATCTATCCTTGTGTATCAATGCCTATTTCCCTATAGATTGTAAGCTTGCGAGCAGGGCCTTCCTACCTCTATGTCTGTCTGTGTTTGCCCAGTTTTGTTCTATAACTGTTGTTCTAATTGTAAAGCGCAATGGAATATGCTGCCCTATATAAGAAACTGCAAATAAATAAATAAAATGGGCTTCTTTAGGCATGTAAATCCATAGAGCAAAGAGATAATGCTGATAAAATTTTAGGATTTATTGAGAAAATATCTCCAGGGTTAAGTTACAAAGGAAAACAGGTAAATAAAGAAGCCATGCAGTTATGATATGTAAAGATTGACTTACCGTAAATAAAAAGGAATAAAATGTCAGAACTTGAAATTATCTGACTCTGAGGTTTAGGTGATCTGTGTGGGGGAGTCCACATGAGGAAGAAGAACGGACCACTCCTAGCATGAAGTTACTCCCTTGTAGAGTGAACCCAGAGTAGTGTCTGCTTATGATCCTTATAGTCCCACAACAACCCTCCTTCCAGCAGACTCTCCCATTTTCAGGCTGAAAAGGACTGCTTCCTTTGTTCTCACAAGACCTGTGTAGATGCAAATTAGGTGCTATCCAGGGACACAAAATGTCATATATCTCTTCTGCTTAAGAAAGGTATTTAGGGCTATACAGGAAGTTGGGCATATGGGCCCTCAAAGAGACAAGGCTTAATAGTTATACCTGTTGGTAGAATATTGGATTCCCCAACTGACTAGTATTTTTGGCAGGAAAAGCTGAATGAAGGACTGCAGCTGACACTCTTCCAGCCTGCCTGCATGTGCCCAAAGCTTAAACAAGGCCCCCCTACTGTGAAAAGCAAACATTGTTTCCAAGGGAGTTTTAACCTTCAAAAGATTTTTAGTTAACACCTTGACACTTAGTTCAGCAAGTAGCTTACACAATGTAGATACAGTTTTGAAACTAGCAATTCATACCAAGAAGACATAAAATATACATTTTGGAGGCACTATAATTATTCACATCATGGTCACAGCCGGGTTATTACTCATAGGACCATGAGCACTGTTATCCAGAGCACACAGAATGCATAGTCTTGACACGTGACTTTAAGGAATTGGCGTAACCTATGGCAACTGCCACACCAGCATTCCCCTATTTAATGCTCAGAAAGCATATACAGTGTATAGAGTGCACTCAGCAAGTGCAGATCATAAATTCACTACAGGTCATACGTCAATACAAATCCACTCATCTCACTGAAACACAGAGTGGACAACATTTTTTAATCTGAGGAACATAGCCAGAATCAAGCACTTAATTCCCTTTGCCAAAAATCATATATGCATGTGTACTGCAATTCTCTATACCTTGGTATCCCAGCAAAATAATTGCACTGCTTGCAGATAACAGACTGTTAACCAACCTGCCCCATTCCAGCCACATAACACCCACTCTCTACTCCCTTCACTGGCTCCCTGTAAGATGGTGAACCATTTCAAGATTGGCTTACTGACTTTCAAAGACCTACACGTCCAGGGCCCAAGGTACTTGAAGCAGCCCCTGATTCCTTACTGTCCCACTCGATTACTGTGATCGGTAGATGAAGGACAATTAGCAGTACCTAGAATCTCCATGAATTTACCTGGGGTTCGAGCTTTCAGCTTTGTGGCTCTGACTCTATGGAACTTTGGGGCAGATGTATTAACCTGGAGAAGGTATAAAGAAGTGATAAGCTCAAGGTGATAATGAACCAGCCAATCATTACAGATTTGAAAAATGACAGTTAGGAGCTGAATGGCTGGTGCGTTATCCAGGCTTAATACATCTGCCCTCTATTCCCTGTCCAGTACAAGAGGCATCTACTCTAGAATCCTTCAAAAACAGACTCAAGACTTACAGTACCTGCTTACATAAGCATTTCACTAATGTCCCTTGTTTTGTTTTTTAATTTGTTTATTAGTGAATCAAAACATAGTACAGTAATATAACTGCCAAAATCAAGAGACGTAAACTGTGGATAAAACCATTCAGACATTATATTGAATATGATCCATTTTAATATTTTGTGTAGATAAAGAGAAAGGAAGAAGAAAAAGAGAAAAATAAAGAATAGAAGTTGAAGAGGGGACATAGAGGAAGAAAGGAGGGGGGGGGAAGAAACAGGGTGGGTGGATCCTCAGTGACAGAGAGAAATGCAGACCAATGAACCCTGAGAGCAGGATGACACATCAGGAAACAAATGGGGAGGCGAGTTGCTGAAGGAAAATCCATGGGGACCACACGGGATCAATTTTTTTTGAGGAATTATTAATGATGCTCGTCATGTACTCCATGCGGTACATGTACCAAACACGAGCCAAAAAAGACTGGAAGGAAGGGGCAGCCACACGTTTCCAGTCCATCGCAATTTGGCAGGTGGCAGCAGAGGCCACATGACGCATCAATTGATTTTGGTGTCTGGATAAAGTTGGGACATATAGTGGCAGAAGAAAGAACTTAGGGTCATGTGGAATAGGCATTTGTAAGAGAGTAGCTATGTAGGCGATTACATCTTTCTATAGAGTAACTATATTAGGGCAGGACCATTATATATGTATGAATGAGCCTTCTGCATCGCAACCACTCCAACATCTGTCGGAAAGAACCAGGATAAATTTTAGTCTAGAGGGAACATAGTACCATCTGTAAAGTAGTTTGTAAGTGTTTTCTTTAATCTTGATGCAACTAATGTCCCTTGTTAAGCTTGTTTTGTACTTTGCGCTGTAAAGTAAAATGTAAAGCACTTTGAGTCCTATTAGGAGAAAAATAGGATTTTAATTACCTACTGGTAAATCCTTTTCTCGTAGTCCATAAGGGATATTTGGGAGACTTAGTATGATGGGGTATAGACGGGGTCCAGAGGAGCTGATGCACTTTAAATTTCTTCAATTGGTGTGCTGGCTCCTCCCCTCTATGCCACCTCCCACAGGCAGTTATAGGTAAAACAGCACCCATAGGAGCATATATGAAAGAAGGAACATAACGGAACATAAAGGAACATAATGAAAGAAGGAACATAACAACAAGGAGTGGTGAGATTTATATACCAGCACACCACTAACATACAACAACCAGCAACGGCTGGTAACAAAAAACAGCAACAGCTGAACAGGAGATCCTGCAGAAAAATCAACGCACTGAGGCGGGCGCCCAATATCCCTTATGGACTACAAGAAAATGATTTACTGGTTGGTAATTAAAATCCTGTTTTCTCTAGCATCCAAAAGGGATATTGGGCAGACTTAGTATGATGGGGACATCCCAAAGCTTCCAGAATGGGCGGGAATGTATGGAGACTGCTGCAGCACCGCCTGTCCAAACTGGGAATCCTCTTTGGCCAGGGTATCAAACTTGTAGAACTTAACAAAAGTGTTCTTCCCCGACCAGGTAGCAGCTCGGCATCATTGCAAGGCCGAGACTCAACGGGCAGCCGCCCAGGAAGAGACCACCAATCTTGTGGGCTTTCAGAGACTTAGGAACAGGCAAGGCTGCCGACACATAGGCCTTTTGGATAGTAAGCCTAAGCCAACAAGCAATGGACTGCTTCGAAGAAGTACAACCCTTTTTCTGTGCATCATAGAGCACGAACAAGGAATCCGTCTTTCTGATCCGAGCCGTTCTCTTGACATAGATCTTCAAGGCTCACACAGCATCCAATGCCTCTGGAGGAGCAGAAGTGCCAGAACTTGACAGAACTACAATAGCTTGATTCAAGTGGAATGCAGAGACAACCTTCGTCAGGAACTGCTGCCTAGTCCTGAGCTCTGCACTGTCCTCGTAAAAGACTAAGTAGGGACTATTATATGATAACGGGGGTGATTTCGAGTTGTTCGCTCGCTAGCTGCTTTTAGCAGCATTGCACACGCTAAGCCACCGTCATCTGGGAGTGTATCTTAGCTTAGCAGCTGCGTTTTTCGGAACACTCCCAGAAAACAGCCAGTTTCCGCCCAGAAAACACTCACTTACTATCAATCACACTATGATCACTTCAACGATGAAAAATCTTCGTTCGGGCGTGAGTAAATCTACTAAGTTTTGTGTTAAAATACTAACCGCATGCGCACTATGAACCATGCGCATGCGCATTTTTGCCTTGATTGCTCCGTTGCGAAAATCGGCAACGCGCGAACAACTCGGAATGACCCCCAAGGCCCCCAATTCTGAGATGCGCCTAGCAGAAGCCAGGGCCAGTAACATCATCTTCCATGTGAGGTACTTTTCTTCTACCGTTGTCAAAGGTTCAAACCAGGAGGACTGTAGACATTCCAGCACTACATTCAAATCCCAGGGTGCCGTAGGCGGCACAAAAAGAGGTTGTATGTTAAGTACCCCCTGCAAGAAGGTCTGAACTTCTGGCAACACTGCCAAATTCTTCTGAAAGAAAATTGAGAGATATGAAATCTGGACCTTAAAGGAACCCAAACGTAAGCCCTTATCTACACCAGCCTGCAGGATACCTAGGAAACGCCCCAAGTGGAACTCTGCAGGCAGATATGTGCGCTCCTCGCACCAAAAGACATAGCTTCTCCAGATATGATGATAGTGTTTTGACGTCACAGGTTTGCTGGCCTGAACCATGGTAGCAATAACCTTTTTGGAAAGGCCCTAGTGAGCTAGGATGTTCCGCTCAACCTCCATGCGGTCAAACAAAGTCGCTGTAAGTCCGGGTAGATGAACGGTCCTTGTAAAAGAAGATCACTTCTTAGTGATTGAGGCCAAGGGTCTTCGACGGACATGACAGAAGATCCGCGTACCATGCCTTCCGAGGCCAATCCGCGGCAATCAGAATTGCCTGGACTCCTTGATTTCTGATTCGCTTGAGCATCCATGGGAGCAACGGAATTCGGAGGAAACAGGTAGACAAGCCTGTAAGGCCAAGGTGACGCCAGTGCATCCACTGCCCTCGCCTGAGGGTCCCTGGTCCGTGAGCAATACCAGTGATGCTTCTTGTTGAGTCAAGAAGCCATCAAGTCTATCTGAGGGCAGCCCCATCGGTGGATGATCTGCTGGAACACCTTATAGTGGAGTCCACACTCCCCCGGGTGGAGATCATGGTGACTCAGGAAGTACGCTTCCCAGTTGTCCACACCCAGAATGAAGATTGCCGACATTGCTCTTGCATTTCTTTCCTCCCAGAGGAGTATCTTTGACACCTCTCACATGCAGGATCTGTTTTTAGTTCCTCCTTGCCGACTGATGTATGCCACTGCGTGATCCGTGAGCAGGGGAAAGGCCTGAAGCAGAGCATTGTAGATCGCCCGCAGTTTCAGAATGTTGATCGGAAGGAGGGCTTCGTGGGCTGACCACCTGCCCTGGAACTGCGCCCCTTGGGTGATAGCTCCCCATCTTCACAGACTCTCATCTGTCGTGAGGAGGGTCCAATCCTGAATCCCAAACCGCCGGCCTTCCAGGAGATTGGAGGAATGCAGCCACCACAGGAGGGAAATTCTGGCCTGAGGTGACAGCTGAATCACCCGGTGCATCGGTAGATGTGATCTGGGCAACTTCTCAGGAGATCCAATTGAAATGATCTGGCATTGGATTGCCTTGTATGAGGCGACCATCTTCCCCAACAATCTGATGCAAAAGATGGATGGATACTCGAGCAGGTTAGAGTACCATGCGGACCATCTCCTGAAGTGTTTTTGCTTTGTCCTCCGGGTGGAACACCTTCTGGGCCACAGTATCCAGTAACATCCCCAGGAACAGGAGCCGCTGAGTTGGTTCCAGGTGGGACTTCTGTAGATTGCGAATCCACCCATGGTGTGACTGAAGTTGGATAGTGCAGTTGATATGGAGCAATAAAAGCTCCCTGGATCTTGCTTTTATCAGAAGATCGTCGTTGGTACATCATCTCGGCCATTACCTTTGTGAATAACCTCTGAGCCGTGGACAGGCCAAAGGGTAGTGCATGGACCTGGTAGTGATCATCCAGTAGGGCAAACCTCAGATAAGCCTGATGAGGTGGCCAAATTGGAATATGAAGGTAGGTGTTGTGAATGCCAAATTGCTTTCTCACAAATATTTAAAATGCCCACTCTAATTTATATTGCAGACGCCAGGCGCATCTTATTACCATATACGATAAAAGTGTGCTGTACATCGCAAAACACTGCATCCCATAAGAGAAAACAATACACCCACACATTATCTGAGTTCCAAAGCTCATTGATGTATATATTTGTTATTAAAAGGATATGGATTCAATATATTACAATGTACAGTATACCTATAGTTACAACTCATACAGTAAGCAGTTAATACATACAGTTACATAGAGTTACATACAGTTACAGTTACATACAGTTACAGTTACAGGCCAGTTACAGCAAATACATCACCATATCTTTCTCATATAAAAGTCTCTCCATATCACTCTCTCTCTTTCTGTAAAATCATGCTGGAACTCCATCATCGTCTGAGACAGAACAGGAACTGACCTCCTGTGTGATCAGCAATGTGTTATCTAGTTTTTTGGGGGAGGGAACTTACTCATTCATGATGAGTCACTAGTCTCTTTGTATATGCTAATCAGGTTCAGCCTTGAAGACATCCAAAGGGCTGGCCTGAGCTTCCTGTCCACTACCTGTTTGGAATATCTATTGTTCTAATAAAAGTGATTTTAGCTTTTATACATTTAATCATAATTATTTGTTGCAATTTCCTACAACTTTATAACAAGTATCAAATGAATCTACACATTAATAGGGTTGCTTAAATACCAAATATGACAGGTGTATCTGGTTTCGTTCAAATAATACGCATACATGACATTACTTCATTATATATAATTTTAAATCATCATGATGTCTGGCGCTTGATATTATTATAATTATGTACTGTATGAAATAAGTGTTGAATCCATCTCTGTGGCATGTCCGTGTAAATGCGTGTGTTACCATATATTGCTGTGCTCGCTGCGCGTATTTGCAAGTATAGCGACTCATAATGTGTGTAGTTTGTATGTTCTTTCTATGTAATATTTTTTACTTCGACAGTCCACCCTTTGGCAGCAAACAATAACTGCCATCAATTATTAACATAAGAAAAAAAAATATTTCATACAATAATCGGTGACCTAGACATAAGTATGTATTAATTTTGCAAATCAGACACTTGTCTATATTTGGGGAAGACAGGGAGGAGGACCAGACATCCTCTATATGCACTCGGCTGTCACGGGACCACTGGTTGGGTGTGGGACAACATTCAACCTATAGAGTATGCTGGGACAGTGCTTTGGCCTATAATGTCTGATTTGCACAAACATTTCACACATACATGTACCTACGTCTTTGTACACTAATGTTTGGGTTCGCTTGAGGTTCTGCTGGGTAGATGAAGAAGACACAAACAAATCGTGACAGTGACATATAAAATTTTAATGATCTACATATTCCTATCATTTTCTGAACATTGTTTCCATTTCTGGAACGTATGCTAGGTCTGTTTAATAATTGAACAAGGGTTATAAGTAGTGTCATTCTTAAATAACATAAACCTTCGGAGTTCGGGGAGAGCCACTCATAAACCTTTCTTCCACATATATTAATGAGCTCTTTATCTGCAATGTGTGAATAGCCATTGTCTGATTGTTCCTGATTACCTCTGAACTCCATAACTACTAGACCTTTGATTTTTCTCTGATTTTAACAAACTGATCGGCTAATCCTGGGATCCTATAAGGAAATCACTCCTTCCTCCAGAACCAGTTCCAGTCCCACACTCGACTCCTCATAAAAAAACCTCGCAAAAATAGAATATCCTGAAAGAAAATGTTTGTCAGCGGGAAAGAGAGAAAAGAGAAATAGAACAAAACAACTCTTGCTCATAACAAATCAATTACAATGACTGGTCTTTCTGCACTCCTTTAGTATGCTCAGGTAGTGTTCAACAGTGCCGCCTCTCAGTCTTTACGGGACAGAGTCTCTGGTGATACTTTTGCGATCTCACTCCATTTACGAGTTCCTTCCGGACTACCGACTTTCCTGCAATGGGAATCGTGGACCCAAGTCTCTCTCTCGGCTACTTTCACTGGGATAGTGCTGTCAACAAAACTTGGTATGGTCCTTCCCACCTGTCTATTAGGCAACCTGAGCGTAAGAACAATCACACAGTCTCTTGGTTCACAATCAAGACAGTTAGTATTTGGCATACCAGCAATCTACAGTTTCAAGTTCTTTTGTCAAGTTCTCAAATGCTGGCTCATCTCAATAAGGTACTGTACTGTCACCTCATTGGTGCATCTCTGATCACTGTGGGGATCAATCATGACATGAGGTTGTCTTCCAAAAACAACCCAAAAAAGACACAAATACCAAAAACAAAACAAATTTTTTTTCGAAGAGGGTGATTCGTTAAGTGAAGATCTGGAAGGGGTTCCGAAGCTACATAATACTAGTGGCAGTATCTATGATCACAATAGTACAATTTCAAGCTTTGCTCCTACTTCTAGGGGTACCATTATCTACACACAAATTTCTGCGCAATTTTTCTTTGCGGTAAACACAGCAGCATCCGTGGCGGCAGGAAATGCCTCTACCCAGTTTCAGAAAACATCAGTGCACACCAATACATAACAATAATTCCTAAAGGGTGTTTACTGTACGAAGTCGATTTGTATTTCCTGAAAAGATCCGTCTGCAGGAGGGATATGGGATGGCTCTGTTGGTATTGCTTTACCAATATTCTTCCTCAAGCAAGCAAGACAGGTCATTGCTCTCTTACCTGCATGAGAATAGAATCCTGGCGTACACCAGTAAGCTCTCATCAGCCTACACCTACCCTCTTTGCCTAGATGAGTCAGACCGTGTGCCACCTCAGCTAGACTTGGAAGGTATGCTCTGGGGGCTACTGGCTTACCATGTTCACCTGCCCAAAATGCTGAGGACTCCTGGCCACACCCCTTTGTCCTCCTGACTGCCTTTTCCTGTAGGGAACACAAATTGTTTGTATCTTAATTTAACTATCGTATGTTTGCAATGTAGAGTACCATGAGCATAACTAAAAAAAAAAAAAAGAATCATCTCTAGAGGAGAGAAAGAAGAAGAAAATGAAAAAGAAAATATCAGGTTTGCCATTCACCAACAGGCATATCAGTGTCTATACAAAATTTCCCTTCACCAGTATTCCCATTCTCCACCCTTTGTGCATGACAAGGCACACTGCAGTAATACTGGTGTCATCGTGCTGTTGAGATATACTGGGTTCGGGCAGAACTCTGAAGGACCTAGGCATGTGAAGTTTGAACTGTAATTGGGTCCATGTATCGTACCACCCTGTGTGAACGCAAAAGATGAGGAGGAAACTGTAGAGAAACAGAATAGAGGTTGGTGACAGATGAGTTTGTAGAGGTGAAGATTTTATAAAAATTTGACAACTGGATTGGGCACTACGGGGAAGTGATTCTCTACTTGGTCTACTCCCCTTGAAAAAAAAAATTCTGTGTTTGTCGTATCGCTAGTGGGACTATCCCAGCCATCAATCCAGTGTCCTGTCCATCCTAAATTCATAGGGAACCCGGTATCTGTGAGATAATTTCCTCTACCTGTGATGGACATGTATCTAGAACAGTAGAATGCGACATTAGTCTTCGTGGGTGTCTAACATACTTTGTGCTTCCTGAGCGGGAGCATAGTATATGTATATCATATCTAACAAAATTAAGTTAATCAGGGGCCATTTCTGCTAGGAAAAAGAAGCAAAGGTTTAGAGGCCCCATCTTAACCCCAGCAAGTTTTGTCAAAGGGTAATGTTGCATTTATTTTGTTCTTCCCATTAGCCGAATCTGTGTTTTCTATATGTCTTATGATTCCTTACTATATGTCCCTTGGTCCCGTCTATGTGTTTAATAATGTGGCTTTTGTTTTCTGTCTAGGGGATCTATATTGACTATGTGTCCTACTACTCCTACAATCTCTGGCAAAATGCCCTTCCTTCCTACAAGTGTAACATATTATTGACCATTAGGGACCTGGGGTTTGGACTGATGGGTCTTTCCTCTATGTGCCAGTATACTTACCATCCTCAACCTCTCCACCTGTTGTTCTCTGCGCTAGCACTATTCTTGTGATGTTCAATAGCACACTATCTAAGATTAGCTACTGTGACCCCTTTCCAATTTTGCAAAGAAGTCTGCACCCTGACACTCAATGCCTTATTGAGCCCATCCATTTGCATAGAGACAGCCACCTCCCATTTGCCGAATTAGTGTTTACCAGTGGTCTTTTCCAGATGGAGAGTTTTCTATTACTGCAAGAGACAAAAACAAAAAAAAAAGTTTAACAAGCTTCTAGGTCATGCAAAGTATTCATTCAATCCTTCTCATCCCGTATTAAGGGTCTGTACATGGTCCAACAAACATTTCCGAGCTCATCTTGACTAGGGGCATTACTAGGAATGAATACTTCTTATATGGTAACTGAAAGAAATACCCTGGGGTTACCTTGTCTCTGTCCGCTTTCCTACTGGCAAATACTAATGTGTGGACAGGTTTTTCTCCATTTCTGACGTTACTTTCTTGATTTTTGTTTTTTGTTTTACTATATATGTACACGAATGATACCATACTTACCTGTTCCACTGGTCTCAGCCACTTCCCCCACAGGCTACTGCTCTTCTTTTACCGGTTGGATACTCCTCTGGGTACATGAGAAATGGCTGAAAACAATCAGGTCACCTTCTCCTCCTAAATAAAACTTCAACATTCATTAGTACATATATAGGTTACAGTCATATTTTTCATATTTTTATTATTTTCTATAGTTTGTATGCTGGCCGTAACTGCTTCCACATCTACATATGGCGGTGTACTTGCATTCTCTTTTTTTTTCTACTTGTTTATTGTTGCTACAAGTTCAAACAGTTCTTATATTTCCATTCTTGTCTTATATGACTTTGGTTAGACATACCACCTGCAATACTTTAGGATCAAACTCACCAACCCTTCTTGCTGCCACAGGTTTATACAATTTGTATGTCTGACCCTTTGTTTTCGGGATTTTATCAGACATATTCTTATCCTTAAGTTCTGCAATACCTCTGGTTCAAAGCTGCCCACCTTAGGGAATGGTACCCTAACTTTGTCAGTCATACATAACCATTCATTGCAAAAAGACTCCGTGTGTGAACCATACTTTTCACACATAATAAAACTTGCTGACCCTCTCGGTCGCAATTCTGACCTTCTCGGTCCCGAGTCTAACCTTCTCGGTCCCAACTCTTCTTCAGCCTGAACCCTAGCTACCAAACGCCCACTGCTTGTGCAATTGGATCCCATCGCTGACTTTTTGCCAATAAACGCAATCCCCAATGCACACCGCAAATAGACGGTGAAAGACACCTAGCGCTTTCACTCGCTCCTTCTCCGCTGAGTACCACGACTCACTCCAATAGTGAACACCGCGTACCCAGTGAGGCCCTATCGGTTTCTATTTACTGGAAGTGTTAGGAGTGACTTACCTTTTCCAGTAAATATCCGCCGCTGGAGATTTTCCTGAGAGAGACCAGCGAAAAACTCCCTATACACTTTTTATACACAAATCACGCTTGCGTATGCTCTATACAGCGCTAATGATACCGCGATTTTACGCAAAAGCTCGTAAAAGGGGTATCAAGTTGCGCTATGTATCGCACCAACAAACGCGCGGTCCAATCGCACAGCGTATAGGTACTTGTTACCTATCTGCCGTACAACCATGGGTCAATGTACAAACTGTGACCCTCAGCTCGGAGCGTAACAAAAAACCTTTATACTTCAATACTACACAATGCACAATTCCCTATTACGCTCCTCTGCAAATCTCCTCACGATTTGCGTATTAAACCTTATACTAACGTGAGTCAGCCGCCTCACGCCACCAAGCCTCCACTTACTTGATGTACCACACTACGGGATCCCGAATTCCCTGGGTTCAATATCCACTCACTCCTACGTTCACTCACTCAAATACACTTTGGTTTTTCTGTACAGAAAATTTCAATTCATTCAGATAGGCAGCTTTACCCCAGAGGCAATACAGTTTAAACAAAAGTTTTATACTAATCTGCTTTAGAAACCGGGTAGTTTTGTGCTATTGTATTAAATGTTTACTATCCCACCTTTGAACTAAACGACACTATTGTGTAATTTGTACTTAGCGCCCGCATTCTTACGCACTTTGCATAAACACGCGACCGTGCGTGTCTCTTACGCTGCGTGCGCAGTCCTGTACTTTGTCCGAGACACGTGTACAAAACCCTGCATCCGCAATAAAACAAATCACACAGCTCTATAAATGTGAACAATACTAATTACTATTGCCCACTAGACACAACTTGTTCTGTATAAACTTTTATGCAGACCTGCGTTTGTGTATTTACACTTACTTCCTTAAAATACTGTTATTTTAAATTTACCCATATAGCAACAAATGTGTCCTATTTCACACAGATCTATATTAACTCTAGCAATAATCAATAATTTAAATGATATGATTCAGATTGGATAGCTATCTTGCAGAACATACACTGATATAAATATACACATAATTATAATAATATTATATATATGTACCATTCACTGGTCTCTTATGAGACACCTTACTTCTTATTTGCATATCAAAGCTATTTGCTTTTCCACTGCTAAAAAAAGCAGTTACACAGGTTAATTTGCATTTCAATGGCTATCTTCCCTAGTAAGCAGATTCTACAAGTCTTGGAAGGAAAAAGAGAAAAGAAAAAATAAACCTTTCTTTCCTTTTTCTATCTGTGTGCAATTTTATTTTTTTTGCCAAGCATTTATCTCACCATTTACTCTCATTAGGCCCAATTGAAACTATTTGTAATTGACTATGGCATGGGTTAAATAAATGCATTGGTAACTCATAAATGGTGTTTGATGTGACCAAGGAAACTGATTTTTCTGAGCCGACTGAAAATCAGCTATTTAGAAAATGACCTTCCTAAAATGGCCACTGCTCCTCCACCTTCCACATCCATGAGGTTTACACAAAATGGTGGACAGGCCATGTGGTTAGTCCAACATGGAGGACAGACCATGCGGCTTCCTTTGTCGCAACGAAATCACACATTATACAAGCACCAGAAGTTATTTTAGGCCTGAGTTAAAAAAAAAACTATATCAAGGCTATGCAGCAACTTTTAAACGTACTTTTAACCCTACTTAACAGATAAACAATCCAATCTGAATCAAACACAATATGACTTATTTGAACTTTGTTTTGCAACAATAAAAATACATTTTAGCATCTTAAATATTATGAGAAATGCATTGTCCCTTGAAATTTCATATCATTGGCTTACTGATATCACAACAATACACGTGGATGTTATTTTCATCAGCGTTGCGATGCGTCCATCGGAGCCGGTCGATTACAGCCGCGTTTGTAATGTACAGTGCATCATTAAGACCCTGATATCCCGTAAGAGCCCTCATCTGTCAATGCCAAATTGCTTTCTCACAAATATTTAAAATGCCCGCTCTAATATATATTGCAGACGCCAGGCGCATCTTATTACCATATACGATAAAAAAAGCGCTGTACATCGCAAAACACTGCATCCCATAAGAGAAAACAATACACCCACACATTATCTGAGTTCCAAAGCTCATTGATGTATATATTTGTTATTAAAAGGATATGGATTCAATATATTACAATGTACAGTATACCTATAGTTACAACTCATACAGTAAGCAGTTAATACATACAGTTACATTTACATACAGTTACAGTTACATACAGTTACAGTTACAGACCAGTTACAGCAAATACATCACCATATCTTTCTCGTATAAAAGTCTCTCCATATCACTCTCTCTCTTTCTGTAAAATCATGCTGGAACTCCATCATCGTCTGAGACAGAACAGGAACTGACCTCCTGTGTGATCAGCAATGTGTTATCTAGTTTTTTGGGAGAGGGAACTTACTCATTCATGATGAGTCACTAGTCTCTTTGTATATGCTAATCAGGTTCAGCCTTGAAGACATCCAAAGGGCTGGCCTGAGCTTCCTGTCCACTACCTGTTTGGAATATCTATTGTTCTAATAAAAGTGATTTTAGCTTTTATACATTTAATCATAATTATTTGTTGCAATTTCCTACAACTTTATAACAAGTATCAAATGAATCTACACATTAATAGGGTTGCTTAAATACCAAATATGACAGGTGTATCTGGTTTCGTTCAAATAATACGCATACATGACATTACTTCATTATATATAATTTTAAATCATCATGATGTCTGGCGCTTGATATTATTATAATTATGTACTTTATGAAATAAGTGTCAAATCCATCTCTGTGGCATGTCCATGTAAATGTGTGTGTTACCATATATTGCTGTGCTCGCTGCGCGTATTTGCAAGTATAGCGACTCATAATGTGTGTAGTTTGTATGTTCTTTCTATGTAATATTTTTGACATCGACAGTGTCCTTAATATCCAAGGAAACCAGGAATTCCTGTTCTTTCAGGCCCGCAATCACTGCCCTCAAGGATTCCATTTTGAACTTGAAAACCTTTAGGAAATGGTTCAAGGACTTTAGGTTCAAAATGGGCCATACCGAGCCGTCAGGCTTCGGTACCACAAACAGGTTGGAGTAATAACCCCTGCCTCATTGTGGTATTGGTACTGGAACAATGACGTGGGACTGGACCAACTTTCAGATGGCCTGTTGCAATGTAACTTGTGTATCATCCAAAGCTGTCAAGCTTGATTTGAATACTCGTTGGGGAGGAGCACCGTCGAACTCCAGCTTGTAGCCCTGAGAAATGAGGTCCCTTACCCTGGCATCCTGGCAGGAGCTTTCCCAGATGCGGCTGAAGTGATGCAGTCGAGCTCCCACCTCGAGATTTCCTCAGGGTGGGTGGGCACCGTCATGCTGAGGAGTTAGTAGAAGCAGAACTAGTGCTCTGTTCCTGAGAACCAGTGTTTGCAGGTATTTTTGACTTACCTCTGGTGCCTCTATTTGCATTGGAGGCACCTCTGGCCCTAGACCGAAATCTGTTAGCACGAAAGGATTGAACAGCAGGCCCCGGGAAGGAACGCCTAGCCGGCGGGGCCCGAGAGGGGAGAAATGTGGATTTCCCAGCAGTGACTTTGGAAATCCACGTATCCAACTCAACCCCAAAGTGGTATTCCCCAGAAAAGGGGAGGAATACCCCACTGTTTTTGGATTCTGTGTCCGCTATCCACTGACACAACCACAAGGCCCTGCGCACCGACACTGCCATGGCAGAAGTCCAAGCATTAAAAATGCCCATCTCCTTGAGCGAGTCACACAGGATGCGTGCAGTGTCCTGAATGTGCTTCAGGAGAATCACCGCAGTGACCAGAGGCATTACCCCGGAGAGGCCCTCCTGAATTTGAGAAGCCCATGTGTGAATGGCATGGGTCATCCAGCAACCCGCTGTGACCGGCCTCTGCGATACACCAGCTGCCATGTAGATAGACTTTAGTGTAGTCTCTATTTTTCTGTCCCCAGGGTCCTTTATGTTAAAGGAGCCCGGGGCAGGCAGCACCGCCTTTTTTGACAGTTGAGAGACTGATACGTCAACCCCCAGGGGTTCTTCTCAGAATTCCCTACCTTCAGGAGCAAATGGGAAAGTGTGCAAAAATCTTTTTGACACTTGGTATTTTTTGTCTGGAGTTTTCCAGGCTACCTTAAATGGATCATATAACTCTGCAGAATCAGGGAAAGTGATATTAGGCTTGTTTTGTGTAAAGAAAAATGACTGCTGTGATGCAGCGTCCTCTATAGGGAGCTTTAACACGTCCCGTATAGCCAAAATAAGGGGTTCAATACCCTCACCAGAACCGGAATCCCCACTAATGGGACCCAAGTCATCTCCACCCTCCTGTATTTCCTCATATGAATCAGAGAGTAGAGCACGCTTTTGTGGTCCAGAGCTAGAGAGGGGGGCTGTGTAACATCTGCCCTAGCAGCTAAGTCTGCAACAGCCTGTTGTAGGAGCTGAGTTTTCTGAACATTAGCAGTGAGTTGTGATGCCATATCAGACATCATAGTCTTAAGAGCCCCTAACCAGGAGGGCTCTGGACCCTCTCCCCCAGCCCACTCACTGAGTTGTGAAGATTGTCTGCATTGTTCACATGGTACATAATCAGATGATAAGGGAGAGAATCTGGTGTGGCAGACAATGCATAGTTTGTGTTTACCCATGTTTACATAATCACAATGACATACACATACACACAGACAGTAACACTAATCAAGCCTGCCCTTACTGTATGTGAGAGGAGTCACACAGAGAGAGAGACCAGCACACCCCAGCTATACTGCCCCAGTGAGTGGGACCTCAGTTTTTACTCACCACAGTCGTCACCTTCAGTCATATGTTAGGGGTGTGCGGCGTGCTGTGATTGCGACAGCTAAGGCGCAGTGCCCCGCTGAACAAACAACTTCTCAGGACGGTGGTCCTGCAGTGGGGAAACGGCTCTGACAACTCGCAAGGCCAGTGACCGCCCCCCCTAACTCCCATGGTGCAGGTATGCTGCTGCCCAAACAGCATACCAATAATAATAAAAGTTTAAAAGAAATTGAAGAAAACTCTCTGGAGCTGCAGAGATGTGCATCCTCTCCTGAGGGCACTTTTTTCTAAACTGCCTGTGGGAGGGGGCATAGAGGGGAGGAGCCAGAACACCCAGTGAAGAAATTTATAGTGCACCGGTTCCTTTGGACCCCATCTATACCCCATCGTACTAGGGGGTTCATTCCGAGTTGATCGCTTGCTAGCTACTTTTTGCAGCCGTGCAAACGCATAGTCGCCACCCACAGGGGAGTGCAAGTGTGCAAATGCTTGTGCAGCCGAGCAGTACAAAAACAGTTTGTGCAGTTTCTGAGTGAACTTACTCAGCCGCTGCGACCACTTCAGCCTATCCGGTCCTGGAATTGACGTCAGACACCCTCCCTGCAAACGCTTGGACATGCCTGCATTTTTCCAACCACTCCCTGAAAACGGCAGCAGTTGACACCCATAAACACCTTCTTCCTGTCAATCTTCTTGCGATTAGCTGTGCGAATGGATTCTTCGTTAAATCCATCTCCCAGCAACGATCCGCTTTGTACCCGTACGACGCGCATGCGCATTGCAGTGCATACGCATGCACAGTAGTGACCTTATCACTGTGCAAAATGGCAGCATGCGATCAGGTCAGAATGATCCCCTATGTCTCCCCAATATCCCTTATGGATGCTAGAGAAAGTGTGATATAAATAACATTATTATTGTTATTATTATTATTATTATTATTATTACTACTACTACATACCAATAGAAGCACCAAGATTGCAAGATCAAGTAGTGAAATGATTGGAGAAGTGGACCAGGGGAGTAGTTGCCCGTAGCAACAAATCAGCTTTGAGGTAGCATTTATCAAGTACATTCTATAAAATAATAGGTAGAGGCTACTTGCTTGCTATGAGTGTCTTCTCCACTCTTTTCACTGCATTTAACTCCAATACCACAGGCATTCCACATAAGCTTGATCACATGAGACTCAGACAAGCTACCACCACAAACACAAAAATACATAACTTTATTTTACTGTAAACCACTCAAGTCCTAGCCAGGTGAATGAGAAAGGATAGCAGTATATGGGTTGCAGGGCCATAACTAGGTGTGTGCAAAGGGGGCACCACCAGAAGAGTAGCTAGGGTTTTTGGAGCCCAGGGCAAGCTCAATAATGGTGCCCCCCCCAAAAAAAAATAATAAATAAATAAACAACTACAAATGAAAAGTATGTGCAAACGCCACCGGTTACACTGTATATAAAGATGTCAGGGTGTGTATGTATAGATGTAGGTGCAGTGGTTGAAGTAGAATTTTGAAGGTGGAATGAAAAAGTTTAGATAGCAATTATGAGCGCGCACAAGGCGTGCGCGCTCTGGAAAAGGGTGTGGTCACTCAAAAGGGGCGTGTCCTTCAGTGTAGTAGGACCCCCTATACTATCTAGTACTGGTGCCCCTTTCACATTATAGCACACGGTATGAGCCAAAATTCACATTACCCCACACGGTATGAACCAAAATTCACATTACAGCACATGGTATGAGCCGAAATTCACATTACCCCACACGGTATGAGCCGAAATTCACATTATAGCACACGGTATGAGCCGAAATTCACATAATAGCACGCGGTATGAGCCGAAATTCACATAATAGCATGCGGTATGAGCCGAAATTCACATTACAGCACACGGATGAGCTAAAATTCACGTTACAGCACATGGTATGAGCCAAAATTCACATTATAGAGTAAGGGGATCCTACCCCCTTAATTAACAAGGCCTGTGGGGCACTGTGGTGAGGGGAGCCTACCCCCTTAATTAACTACTCCTGCGGGGCACTGTGGTGAGGGGAGCCTACCCCCTTAATTAACTAATCCTGCGGGGCACTGTGGTGAGGGGAACCTACCCCCTTAATTGACTAATTGCAGAGTTTTGCAGCGGAAGGGTTGCAGCGGTTTCTCACCCCAAGCTGCGGCGCTTCTGCCACCTATGACACTCCACATCTTCGGCGCCACCCGGGATGCAGAGCACCGCACCGGGGATGCACCCTTTTCAGTGTGGACTCCTGCACTCCGAAGGGGTTCTTCTCTCCAGCTTCAGGATTCCGATGTGCGCCGTCCTCCACGCTGTTACTGCCACGGTAAGCATTAGTGTCGTTTACCGCAGAGGACATTTACTGAGGCATATGTATTAAACCTCGGGAACTGAGATTCCCTTTTTACCGTACAGCTGTGTGGCTGAGCCGGGCGGGGGACAGCCAGCAGCAGCATGCCGGGTATCAGCAGCCGAGGGTGCGGGGCTGTACATTCTTGAGGCAGCTGGATATTCAAAAGTGCTGAGAGCCTCCGAAGCCCACACCCCCCCGGAGCTGCAGTACACTCGGCAGAGGACACCCATACCCTGAACCCTGTGTAGCCCAAAGCCGGAGATCGGCAGCATGTTGATCGCAGAAGCAGAAGCCGCTTGTTGTCGGTCTACATGCTGCCGATCTCTGGCTTTGGGTTCTGCACCGCTCCGCACGTGCCTTAGAGCCTGCACCCTCGGCTGCTGATATCCGGCATGCTGCCCCTGCTGCTGGCTTTCCACCCGCCCGGCTCGGCCACCCAGCTGGATGATGAGTGAGAAGGGCATCTCAGTGCCCGTGGTTTAATACATATCCCACTTCAGTAATACCCCTGTTACACTGACAATTTTATCCCGGGATTTTGCACGTGAACGCGCATCATCCCAGGATTTTTGTCAGTGTGAAAGGGTACAGGGACAATTTACCAGGATGAACAGCCCAGGATTTCAACCCAGGTCTCAACCTGGGTTGAATCCGGGACCGTCCTGGGAAGCTGTGCAGTGTGAACGGGTATACCGGGTCAAGGCCGATCCGGCACCCGTTCTCTGCATAGGAGGAGGCGGTGCTTGGAGAAGATTATCTCCAAGCACCGCCTCCGGTAGAGTCAGCGGTGACGTCACCGACCCGGCAATATGCCGGGTTGGGCCGCTAGTGTAAAAGGGTCATTCCCGGGAATGTGTCACGGGAAATATACCGGGACACATTCCCGGGAATGACCTCGGCCTGCGAGTGTAAAAGGGGTATAAATGGCCATTAGTACATCCCGCCCACACACACAGACTGCCCCACACCCTTACTTACACACACACACACACACACACACACACACACACACACACACACACACACACACACACTCACTGTAGATTACACACACACAGACTGGCCACCCCCAAACCCCACACACACACTCAGACTACACACACATTCTCCTACTTTTCCCTCCCCCACACACACTGGACTTAAACAATTGACACACACTCACACTGTCCCACACACACACAATTAACACACTCGCACACTGTCCTGCACCCCTTCCCCTCCCCTCGCCTCTCCTCTCTTCTCCTCTCCCCTCTCCCGACAGGAAAGTATAAAGTGCTTTTAAACTGTTTAGCCCGCTCACCTGCACTTCCGAGGTCGCACACGTACCTCCGAAGTCGCGCACGCGCAATGAAGACTTTGCAGGGGGGGGAATAGGGGGTGGCTACTGGCTGCCGCTGCCTGTCCAGTGTGACAGGCACAGCAGCCGGGGAGACAGGGAGAGCACCGCGGGTAGCGCTGGCGGAATCCCTGTCGCATGGGGCGAGCAGGCCGTGTAGGTGCCGGTGGCGCCTCCCTCTGCTGGGGCTGCCACGGCACCCAGGGCACGTGCTAGATATGCCTCTGGGCACCGCACATACGTGGTCATTCCGAGTTGTTCGCTCGCTAGCTGTTTTTAGCAGCCGTGCACTGGGAGTGTATTTTAGCTTAGCAGAAGTGCGAACGAAAGGATCGCAGAGCGGCGGCAAAGATTTTTTGTGCAGTTTTAGAGTAGCTCAATACCTACTCAGCGCTTGCGATCACTTCAGACTATTCAGTTCCTGTTTTGACATTACAAACATGCCCTGCGTTTGCCCAGCCACGCCTGCGTTTTTTCGAACACTCCCTGAAAATGGTCATTTGACACCCAGAAACGCCCACTTCAGTGCGACTGAAAAGCTTCGCTAGACCCTGTGTGAAACTACATCGGCCATTGTAAAAGTACGGTGCGCGTGCACATTGCGCCGCATACGCATGAAGAAGTGCCGATTTATAGCCTCATCGCTGCACAGCGAACAAATGCAGCTAGCGATCAACTCGGAATGACCCCCATAGTGCTGCAGGATACGGGGTGCTGTTGGATGGCACTTATCAATTATCTGTTTTAATTACTTTCACTTGCAGCTTCCCCTCTTTTCGAAACCTAGCATCTTCTGACCGCCTCTGTCTCCTACCCTTCTGTCGCTAATACCTATACAACATTCATGAACTCTACTTGAGATTTCTTTGTTATTCAGTCACACTGTCCTTTACTACATTTGAAGATGCTGACATACCCAGGATTCGAACCCATTGCTTATGGCGTTGCAGTCAGACAATCTATTCATTGAGCTACATATATATAAAATGTGGAAAGGGGCATCATAGCATGGGATTTTACTGGGATTAATCCTGTCATGCCTCTTCTCCATGAGGCATGCACCTTATGGGAAAAATTGTGTGTGTGGGTTGGGGGGGGAGTCAATTCTCTCTCTGGCACTGGTCACCAAAAAGTCTAGTTACGGCTCTGATGGGTAGAATTAGATAGGCGAACAAACTACATACTATAGATAAAAAGTACAATAGACAATAACCAAGAACAATTCAGAGCGGTGTATGTGCCTTAATTATAGTTTGAATATGTTAATGGATGTTTCATGAATTGAAATTAAGAACAACATAAGTAAGCAAACAAAGTACGGTACATTCACATGTCAGGAACATGTTTTTATTGATAATTGGTTCAATAAGTTGAAAATAAGAGCTTAAGTATAAGAAAGCAGCAATAAACAATGGTACAGTAATAAACGACACGCCTTGCAGAATTGTTAAGGTTGAAAAATAAAGAGCATACAATTTCCTGTGTCTACTCGACAGTTTATGCTTACCAATATCTTCCTGTGATCCATCTAATAAATATTACCCATAGTTCTCTACCATTTTTCTTGGGTCCTTCTTCTAATTTGGGGACTGCCCCCTCTCTGTCAGCTTTGGTGACTGACTGTTACCAGAGTACCTCATTAGGAAGAATACCGCATAATGCTGGTGTTTGAGCCATTTGATTTCCACCTTACTACCTGATATCCAATTATGTCTAATTGTACAGATTTGGAAATATTTCTGCTCTGTATCTGCAATCCTGAAACTTACAATATATGAATCTCTGGCTTAGGTTAAAAATGTAGGTATGTAATTCTTGGCTATGATTACTACTGGACCTTACTAGTGGTTATATTCATTATTTTTTGATTGTGAACTTGTAAGATAAGTGGAGAAAACAACATACATACAGTACATACATACATAAAACAGAGCCCTAGAAAGAAGACAATAATAAAACAAAGATTAGGAGGGATTGGCTTATGAGAGCACTTATGGGGGTAATTCTGAGTTGATCGCAGCAGGAAATTTTTTAGCAGTTGGGCAAAACCATGTGCACTGCAGGGGAGGCAGATATAACATTTGCAGAAAGAGTTAGATTTGGGTGGGTTATTTTATTTCTGTGCAGGGTAAATACTGGCTGCTTTATTTTTACACTGCAATTTAGATTGCAGATTGTACACACCACACCCAAATCTAACTCTCTCTGCACATGTTATATCTGCCTCCCCTGCAGTGCACAAGGGCCCTCATTCCGAGTTGTTCGCTCGCAAGTGAATTTTAGCAGATTTGCTCATGCTAAGCCGCCGCCTACTGGGAGTGAATCTTAGCATCTTAAAATTGCGAACGATGTATTCGCAATATTGCGATTACACACCTCGTAGCAGTTTCTGAGTAGCTCCAGACTTACTCGGCATCTGCGATCAGTTCAGTGCTTGTCGTTCCTGGTTTGACGTCACAAACACACCCAGCGTTCGCCCAGACACTGCCCCGTTTCTCCGGCCACTCCTGCGTTTTTTCAGGAAACGGTAGCGTTTTTTCCCACACGCCCATAAAACGGCCTGTTTCCGCCCAGTAACACCCATTTCCTGTCAATCACATTACGATCGCCAGAACGATGAAAAAACCGTGAGTAAAATTCCTAACTGCATAGCAAATTTACTTGGCGCAGTCGCAGTGCGGACATTGCGCATGCGCATTAAGCGGAAAATCGCTGCGATGCGAAGATTTTTACCGAGCGAACAACTCGGAATGAGGGCCAAGGTTTTGCCCAACTGCTAAAAAATTTCCTGCTGCGATCAGCTTGGAATTACCCCCATGTGCACGGCAGGGGGGGGCAGATATAACATGTGCAGAGAGAGATAGATTTGGGTGTGGTGAGTTAAATCTGCAATCTAAATTGCAGATTAAAAGTAAAAGTAAAGCAGCCAGTATTTACCCTGCACAGAAACAAAATAACCCACCCAAATCTAACTCTCTCTGCAAATGTTATATCTGCCCCCCTGCAGTGCACATGGTTTTCCTGCTGCGATCAACTTGGAATTACCCCTATAGTGTATTTGGCAAGGACACAGCTGCAACAAGAGATGTGAGAATGGCTCAGACTGGAGAGTGTGACAAATGTGAATGTGAGTTTGTGGTTTAGTGCAGGTGGGAGTAGAGTAAGCTCTAATATTGAGATGGTTTTTCAGAGAGCATTTAAAGATCTGTAAGCTGTTTTAGAGTGTGACTGACCGGACATGGCAGAGAATTCCAAGTGGATATTGGCACTGGAAAAGCCTTATAGGTAGGAGTGAGAGGTGGGTACCAGAGATGAGGTGAAGAGCAGGTCAGAGCTGCTGCGTCAGAATTTGTTAAATACTCATTTCTGATTGACGTGGAAATCAAAACGTAATGTTGATTAACAAAATTAATTGTTTCTGATGAAAGTCTGGTGTTTTACATTGACTACATCCTTGATTAGTATGAACAACTTCACAGTGACAGTATTTGGATTGTTTAAATTACTTCATCACCATAGCAAAGACATATTACATCTTCAATTAAAAAAAACTGTCACTTGATGTAGAACCAGTATTCAGAATTTCATGCTAAACTATAATTTATGGTTGCTAGCAGTAAACAGTACAGTCAGACATATATTATCACCAGGTGCTGCAAAGGGTGCGAGTTTGGGTACCATTGCCATTTGCCAGTGTTGAAATGCTGCGGCAACAGCACCCGATCTCGGACACTTCGCGGTTTGGTTTACGCCCAAGCTCGCATAAAATGGGGAGGTCGCTTCTGCACTGACTCGCACCCATGAGATCATCACGGCTAATTGGATTGACCAGTTAGTCTGTACATGAAGCGCAATTGAATATGGCATGGCCGCTGCATTGTAGTACTTCGTACACAGATTTAGAGACTCAGTCAAACACAATATACAAGTGTCGCATATCAAATTAATTAGCACAGTCTTTTGGTGCATCCTAGTCACATCACATTATGACTATGACGCATTTCAGCAAAAAAGACTCAAGACGCTTTCAGAGTCTTATGGGACCAGGCGTGCTGAACGGGGTTGTTATACGCGATTGCAGCAATGATGTATGAGGACATACTGTATCTGTACGTACCCCTGTTATCTGGTAGTCAGAAGTATACACAGTAGATCCCTGTTTTCTGGCTGTATATAGGGGGTAATTCCAAGTTGATCGCAGCAGGATTTTTGTTAGCAATTGGGCAAAACCATGTGCACTGCAGGGGAGGCAGATATAACATGTGCAGAGAGAGTTAGATTTGGGTGGGGTGTGTTCAATCTGCAATCTAATTTGCAGTGTAAAAATAAAGCAGCCAGTATTTACCCTGCACAGAAATAAATAACCCACCCAAATCTAAGGGTGTGTACACACGGTGAGATCCCTGCTATGCCCGATTTTTACTTGCGATTTCCCTTGAACTCCCCGGAGCCCAGATAGCACAGATTTTGACTAACTTTTCTTGAGATATGGACTATGGGGGTAATTCCAAGTTGATCGCAGCAGGACATTTTTTAGCAGTTGGGCAAAACCATGTGCACTGCAGGGGGGGCAGATATAACATTTGCAGAGAGAGTTAGATTTGGGTGGGTTATTTTGTTTCTGTGCAGGGTAAATACTGGCTGCTTTATTTTTACACTGCAATTTAGATTGCAGATTGAACACACCACACCCAAATCTATCTATCTCTGTACATGTTATATCTGCCTCCCCTGCAGTGCACATGGTTTTGCCCAACTGCTAAAAAATTTCCTGCTGCGATCAACTTGGAATTACCCCCTATGTGTGCTTACTATTTTGGCTTATGTGAGATTTTGGCTTATGTGAGATGTCATTGACATGTGAGATGAACTACATAGTACACCGATCTAGCAAGGATTGACTTGCCTGCACAGTCTATCTTTTCTTGCGATGCCGACCTGGCGGGACCGCGCATCGTGATCGAATCATGATCGCAAGGTGACTTTCACCTTGCGATCTGCACTAACTTTTCTTGAGATTTTGACTATATAGTCAAAATCGAAAGAAAATATCTCACCGTGTGTACACACCCTTACTCTTTCTGCACATGTTATATTTGCCTCCCCTGCAGTGCACATGGTTTTGCCCAATTGCTATCAAAAATCCTGCTGCGATCAACTTGGAATTACACCCATAGTGCAGTATAGAGGGCTCACAGTATGTAGGGCCAATGACAAATTTTTGATGCCTAGTTTGTCCCCTGTGGAAGCAGGCTAACACCTAGCTGGCCTGTATGCTTTCCGTATAGACCAGGGGTATTCAACATTCAGCCTTCCAGGGTATGCTGTGATGTGTAGATACACAGCAGCTGGAGGCCACATGTTAAATACCCCTGCTATAGACATATAAGTGCTGGGTGGATGGATGGCATGGTTGCGATTTACAAAAACAAAAACTTAACAAAAAGCATGATCTTCAGCTGAGTTCTTACTATGTCCCTGATCCCTACACGCGCACAGCCTGCAGCATTTGAAATTGTAAACATTTATTACTGGGTAGGAGCATCATCTGCATTGTAATTAAGGACATAGTCATAGACCAACACATGACTACGGAACAGTATTTGTAAAAGTGTTAGTTGTACTATTAATAGTGGTATTATTGTAGTACAACCCAAAGCACAATCTAACCCAACAAAAAAATAAAGACAACCCAAGAAACCACTGCGCACTGTACTCTTTGTAAGACGATGGAGACAAATAATACTGAGCGTTTGGTCATTCCTTAGAAAACAAGTAAGGGTCTAATGGACACAAAATTATACTGCGGGACATTACATTCAAGCCAACAATCAGTAGAGAAAACATCTGTGCTGAGACTGAAAGCCACTGTTGCAAATGCTGCCTTCCTCACTGTCAGTATTAGTAAATAGCTCTGTAATCATGGAGAGAGTCTCACCTTCATTTATTTGCAAATACTAGTCTAAATCGCCGCCACCTTACTTTTCTCACCTACCTTTATTAAATCTGTTCCCATTGTCCTTGTGAATCACTGTTTCCTTTAACTGTGTAATCTGGTAATTAAAAATGTAACAGTGTCTTACTGTTCCAGTGGAAAACACACAAGTCATGTTCATACTGTATTTAGAGGATAATTCAGAGTTGATCGCAGCAGCAAATTTGTTAGCAGTTGGGCAAAACCATGTGCACTGCAGGGGGGGGGGGGGGCAGTTATAACATTTGCACAGAGAGTTAGATTTGGGTGAGTTATATTGTTTCTGTGCAGGGTAAATACTGGCTGCTTCATTCTTACACTGCAATTTAGATTTCAGTTTGAACACACCACACCCAAATCTAACTCTCTCTGCACAGGTTACATCTGCCTCCCCCCCCCCCCCTCCCCGTAGTGCACATGGGGGTGATTCAGACCTGATCGTAGATGTGCTAGATTTAGCACATCTACGATCAGCTTCCCTGACTTGCGTGGGGACACCTAGCACAGGGCTAGTCCGCCCCGCATGTCAGCCCCCCCACCCCCCCCACGCACAAGTACAAAAGCATTGCCGCATTTGTACTGTAGGAGTAGCTCCCAGCCAGTGCAGCTACTGCACGCTGGCAGGGAGCTACTCGTCGCTACCCGGGTCACAGCAGCTGGGTGTGACATTGTGCAGCCGCCGCGGCCCGCCCCCCCAACAGTCTGGGTACGCCTGCGTTACCTGGACTGTGCCCCCAAACAGCGGCCAAACGCCGCCGGCCCACCCGCTCCCACCCATCGACCACCTCTGCCTGTCATCGGCTGTCTACCATGCGCCAGCACACTGCGGCGCATGCACACTTCAGACCTGATGGCGATCAGGTCTGAATTAGCCCCATGGTTTTGCCCAACTGCTTGCAAATTTGCTGCTGTGATCAACTCTGAATTACCTCCTTAATGCGATTGCAATTGTGCACAAAATCATAATTTATGCCCAAGCCAGGGACAAAACTAGGATTTCTGCCACTCGAAGCAATTTGTGCTCCCCCCCCCCCCCCCACATACACAAAAAATGATAATAATAATAATAATAATAATAATAATAATATACATTAAAAAAAGCAATAATAATGTCAGTTGTAACAGACTATGATGCTGAATAGGGGCGTAACTGTGTGCGGGGCATCGGGCCACATCGTCATGGCACAATGATGCTATTTGCGTCATTGGACCTCTAGACCGTGACAACTTGCAGCGGGTATGTTGGCAAACGTGGTGGGCTGCAGGGGTGGCGCGGGTGGATGACACCTGGCCAGGAGACATGCTCACTCTTCTGGGAGCGCCACTCGATTTTCGGGAGCCTTTCGGCCATTCCAGGAGAGTAGGCAAGTATACCACACACACATTGCACACACACACTCACACGCATACATAGTATATCACACATACACACACATTGCACACCACACACATATTGCACACCACACACATACACACACACACAGACCTTTTTCATTTAAAAAAATGAATGCAGGCAAACTAATACAGTCCCACACCTTCTCCCCTCCTGCACCCTGACACACACAGTGACCTGCGGCACCGGGACAGAGTGCAGCAGGGAATACAGTGAGCCACCTGGAGGCAGCTGTCACTCAGTGCCCTGGGGCTGCACGGGATATGGTCGTTAGGTCGACAGTCATTAGGTTAACCACTGAAGGTCAACATGCATTAGGTCAACATGGTCATTAGGTAGACATGTACTAGGTTGACAGGTCAAAAGGTCGACATGAGTTTTTCACGTTTTGGATTTTTTCATATTTAACGATCCACGTGGACTACAATTGGAGCGGTAACCTTGCCCGAAGCCATGCGAGGGGACACGGTGCACTAATTGAGGTTCCCCGTCACTTTACGAAGAAAACAACGCCAAAAACAGTAACAAAAACAATGTCGACCTTTTGACCTGTCGACCTAGTACATGTCGACCTAATGACCATGTCGACCTATTGTCCCTGTCGACATAATGCATGTCGACCTTCCATGGTCGACCTTATGACTGTCGACCTAAATTCTGTCTATCCAACGACCCATACCCGGGCTGCACACTGCGGCAGTAGCTCCCCCTGCACTCAGGCAGCTTCTACACAGTTCAGCTGCCTGCACGCCGCTCCATCTTCCTCCTTCCCTGTGTGCGCATATAAGCTCAGGGCCATCATGCGGTACCCTAGCCCCCAGTGTCAAAGGAACATCTGCAAACAACCAATCACAAATGATTCATTAGTGCTGGCAATGAACATCATCCTCATACTCCACTATTGCACCTGCCCCTTACTACCTGCAAATAATGTAGCTTACTCAAGAACATACAAATCTTTGTCCCAACCTGTGGGCCAGATGTATCAAACCTAAGAATGTGGTAAAACCTCCAAAAGCTGCAGTTTTCTGAAGTTTGCCGTATTCTCTACAGTATATGACTAAAGTGGTCTGCAGTCCAGCCAGCCATTGTATCTTCCATTAGCCTCTCCTACCAACACTTGTCTGGGGCTAACAGGTATTCATGGAACTACAAAGTATAAAAGTGGTCATTTATAAGCAGACTAGCTGTTCTACCCGTTCTTTGCACGGGAGTTTCTGATTTTCACGGTTGTAAATATAAATGAATTTGATACATTCATAGAGATGTCAATTTGAAACGACTTAATGCAAGTACTGTAAATATTAATCCATAGTTCTTGGCGTTACCCGAGGAGCACCCACAGCAGACACGGTAAAAAGGTGACAGGACCATTTTTGTAGTTTTTTACATTCTACACACTGGAGGTGCAATACAAGTTTTGATACGATTGTTTGGGCGTTATCATTCATGCAATGCAAGCCATGCACCGGTAATGACGTCACTGTCAACCACCTTTTTATCCCCTAGGGGAGGTTTATTAAAATTCTAATTACAGAGTTTTCCTATTTCCAACCTACAGATTATCTATGTTAATTTCAGCTTCCTAAAGTATCGGGAAGTAAGAGAATTAGGGATGAGTGAGTGAGTGAGTTGAGTGGGTGAGGGCTTTCACACACACACACACACACACACACACACACACACACACACACACACACACACACATATCGGGCCAAGGTTTGGGCAGATTGAGGTGGGTTTATATTTGGTGATATATACCGTGTAACTGTTGGGAGGAATGCCTAACAGTGTACTAACCCCACCTACTTTTGTGTTGGTCCCACCCACTGTTGTCTTGGTCCCATTCAAATGAGGCCACTCTCAAGATATTTTATAGGGCCACTTTAAATTCCCAATCTGCCCATTGCTGTAGCTGCACTTTTGTTTATGACCTTTAGTGTCTGCAACATCAGCAACATGTTCCAACAAGCTCCCATGAAATCATTTATTGAAGATTTGAACATGGAGGAATTAGAAATTCCTTAGGGATGATATTTCAAGCTTGTGGGAAAATGAGCCCAGTCAACAGCTGTAAAAAAAGAGAATACTGCCATGTGTTTTTAGTTGGTTAAACTTGGACTGTAGCACGTCCAACGCTTTAACTCTGTCAGCAGTATTGCTTTACACGGGTCACTAACATGAAAGCACTCACTGTGGTCTAAATCTTAACATGTATTTTATCTCTCCTCATGTTTCAGAAACGATGCGAGAAAAACAATATTAACTATATGTAAATTTACTTTTCATACTTGTGATCCTGCATCATCACAAAGAGAAATACTGTATCTTATTGGGGTCTACATGTATTTTTGCTGTCATTGACAGTTATAGAGTTAATTTAATCTTCCCTCCTGCTGTGTGTGAGTAATCCTCTGAGAGATAATCCCATTCTGTGTCAGATGAAGACTTTCCTTTAAAATGCATGATATCCCTTTTTTCACAGTTAAAAGGCCATCACAGAGGATTATCTCTTTCCTTCCATCTCACTACTGACTTTTTCAAATGGATAGGCTCTGCTGACAATTCCCTGTGTCTGAGTCTGAGCAATCAGATAAGAAACTGAAATAAGGTAAAATTGCTTATTGCTGAGACAGAAAATGTTCTCTGCAATGTACAATGTATAAGATATCACTCGGGTAGATGAGTAATACAGTATTCAGCTATTAAGTATTACTGGCCTGGTCTGGTAAGGCTAAATAGACCACTTTGCTGGACAAGTCTGGAGGGAAATGTGCTTGTATGCACATACGGAGTGGGCTTGGACTAGTGAAATACACATATATATATATATATATATATATATATATACACCCTGTATACGATGTGAGGTTGTATAAACTTACCTTTTTTCACAATGGATAAAGACTGGTGAGTGCATTCTGTGAAGAAATATTTCTATATTCGGGAATATATATATATATATATATATATATATATATCATGCATGCCAAATCTAGTAGATCGCGCACTTCACTGCTGTGTGAAGTGAGCGCCCCCACTCGCTCAGCACACATCGCACTGTGTGCTGAGCGGGGGGGAGAGATGTGTGCTGAGCGGTCTGTGATAGATTGCTCAGCACACATCTCCCCATGTGTACGGGGCTTTAAGGGGGGTACTCACGGAGCGATTGCTGCTTAAAATCTAAGCAACCTGACTAGTTTGCTTAGATTTTAAGCAGCGATCACTTCGTGTGTACCCCTCACAGCGACAGCGATGTGCAGCCCCGCGCATCACTATCGCTGGTGCTAGATTGGCCAATCTAGCAGGTCGCTCACTTCACCCGCTGGGTGAAATGAGCGCGCCCCCCCCCCCCGTCTGCCCCCGCACACTCGGCACACATCACGCTGTGCTGAGCGGGGGGTGAGATGGGTGCTGAGCGGTTCCCTCAGCACACATCTCTCCCCAAATCGGGCCGTGACTACGAGCCCTTTTAGGTCCATGTAAGTAGAGTCAATAGGTAATAATTGGTTCTTATATCCTTCCTTCAGTTTTCTCCAACAGATAAGAACATTCCTTCTCTTTTTCCCATGGTAATTCTGTAAGAAATACAGTAGTACAGAAGCATAATTATTTTTTTATTTATTAACAGTTTCTTATATAGTGCAGCTGCAGCATATTCCATTGCGCTATATAATTAGAACAACAGTAATAGAAAAACACTGGGTAATAACAGACAGACATAGAGGTAGCAAGGCATTGAAGCATAGCTCGGAAGGACACATAAAGCAAAGATAGAGCAGAGATCCTTTTGAAAAAATTAATATTAAATGATACATTGCATTTACAGTAGATAGCCAGGGCCGTCTTTTCGTATGGGCTCAATGGGCTCTTGCCCAAGGGCCCCAGGAGTATAAGGGCCCTAGGCTGATAGATGAGGGTCCCCTCTTTCCAGGGGTACCAGATTTTTGAAAATCGGCCCTGGGGAACTGGAGATATCTGACTTGAAAGCAGTGGTCCCTATTCAAGCCTGATAATTGCTCTTCCCAGCCAAATATCTCCGGTTCTGTCTGACTTCGAGTTTTTCTGAGGGTATACTCCAAAAGCTGGGACTCTCCCCTTTTGGTGGACACTGGCAGCTTGTCTCTACTATGCCCAAAACCAGAGATATCAGACTTCCAGCAGCTGGTCCCTGCTCCAGCTCCACACTCCTGGTATGCAGTTTTAGATTTTCGTTGGTGGATTGCTCTGGCACCTGAACTCTGACCCCCAAGTCCCCAGTACCTCCTGAAAGGTGGGACTCTCTAGTGTTTTATCCCATTCAAATCTAAGAAATATATTTTCAGGATCTTGAGATATCTGCAGTCAAGAAAGCTGCCCTTCCACCGTAAAATGATAAATATTAAGCCCACTACACTATCCACTCCTCCCCTGCATATTAAACAACCCCTACCACCCTGGAAGTCATGTACCAGGGCCCCTTCATTCAGCCCAATGCCCCCTTCTACAGTTTAGTGTTCTCCCTCCTGCCCCATCTCCCACCATCTGTGCAGTAAAGGAGTAATTAGCAGTAGTTATGGCTCCAGGTCCTACATGCTGAGCGGAAGATAGAACATTCCCTACCGCCCGCGGTACATCAAAGCTGCCACTGGAGGATGGGTAGGGGGCCCAGGGCATTGCTGTGCCCAGGGGCCTACACTGCTGTTAAGACGGCCCTGTAGATAGCAGGTTAAAAGTAGAGAGGAGCAGATCAGATTACTTTAAATCTGAATGTGCCTGAACTTCCGGCATCCGAGTTAATCTGATCCAATGGCTTGGGGTTCAAATTCCAAACTGAGGTAAAACGTCATCCTCCCAGTGTCAGATTCTCAAAGTTTTGGATCCTATATAAGGGGGCCACAGCCAGGACTCTGCACCATTTTACTCCAGGCACACTGCTATGTGCTGTGCAGTGCTATACTGTGCTGGTTAAATGGTTAATTTGACTGTGCTGTCCAGACACGTAGTGGCTGTGCTGTGTATACAAGTGGCTGTGCTGTCCAGACTCGTAGTGGCTGTGCTGTGTATACAAGTGGCTATGCTGTCCAGACTCATAGTGGCTGTGCTGTGTATACAAGTGCCTGTGCTGTCCAGACTCGTAGTGGCTGTGCTGTGTATACAAGTGGCTGTGCTGTGTCCAGACTCATAGTGGCTGTGCTGTGTATACAAGTGCCTGTGCTGTCCAGACTCGTAGTGGCTGTGCTGTGTATACAAGTGCCTGTGCTGTCCAGACTCGTAGTGGCTGTGCTGTGTATACAAGTGGCTGTGCTGTATCCAGACTCGTAGTGGCTGTGCTGTGTATACAAGTGGCTGTGCTGTCCAGACTCGTAGTGGCTGTGCTGTGTATACAGGTGGCTGTGCTGTGAACTCCAGACTCCATACAAGTGGCTGTGCTGTGTCTATCTAAATAGCGGTGGGATCACATATAAGCAGCAATAAGTGTGTATTGTAACTCAGTTGAGAAAAAGTAAAAAATAAATAAATAAATAAAACATTTTTTTTAAAGTTACAAAAATATAAAAAGTGAAAAAAAGCTTATTTTAAGCTTTTACAATCTGTGTCTGCTGTAACATAATAACATAGTAACATAGTTATTGAGGTTGAAAAAAGACAAAATGTCCATCTAGTTCAATCTTTTTTTATACTTCTTAAGGGCCCCATACACTACAGCGATATGTCTGATGGCTGAAGTCGGATGCGATTTCCCTTGAACTCTCCCAGGAGCTTCCCGGGAGTGGTTCCATACGATTCCATACGATTTGGTACCTGTGTGATTTTTTTGCATGTGACATATCGCATGCGATTTATCACAATGCATTTACATATACCATAAGATATATCTGATGGGCTGGATTAGGGTGCTAGGGAGGTTGGCCCAAATAGGCATATAAATAGCAGCAGCCATTTTAGCCATGTGCACACTGCTGCTCTGTGAATAGTGAGGCTGGTTTATACCTTCTGAGCGTTCCACATTGCTACCGTGCTTTGCTTTGTTTGGCTTGTTTCAACAAAGTGCTATACCCTATTCTGTGATGGATTCCTACAGGTATCAACTTCTGTTAGCCAATGGCTATATGAAGCTGAAACGTGACAGGGATCTGAAACGGAATAGGGTGAGGTCTGTTTGGAGCAAGGAGTGGCTGATGAAGAGGGGTACTCTCTCTCACATGTCGCTCCTGACCGAGATTAGGGATAATAACCCTGAAGCACTGGCGTTTCTATAATGGGTGCAGTGTGTGCGGTGCTGAATCCAGAGGGGGCCCCCACCACACACGCTGCATTTTCACGGAGTTTTGCGCATGCGCAGTAGAGAAATCTCAGGGAAAATGGCTGACGCACCATTTTCCCGGAGATCTGCGCATGCGCAGTAGAGTCTGAGCCCTCTAGTGCTCAGACTCCACACCGCTCCGGGCAGAGAGGAGGGGGCCCAAACGGAGGAGGCTGAACACGGGCCTCCTCCTCTCTTAAAGCGCCCCGGCCCTGAAGATTATCGTAACTACCTGCGAATAGATGACGCTACCTTCCAGGAGTTGCTGGGCCTTGTGACTCCCTACATCGAGAGGCAGGACACCAAGATGCGGAGGGCCATCACTGCTGAGGAGAGGCTGACTGCTACGCTGAGGTACCTGGCTACAGGGCAGTCGCTGGAGGACCTGAAGTTCAGGACCCTCATCTCACCCTAGGCTTTGGGTCGGATCATCCCTGACACCTGCAAGGCCATTGTCAAGGTGCTGCAGGACCAGTATTTAAAGGTAAATAAAATACACACCACACCACACCACACCTGTTTAGTTACCTAAACTGTTTACAGAAAAAAGTATTTTTTTTTTCTTTTAAACAACTGTGCAAAAACTATGCAATGATTTGCCAACATGGCACATATAAATATAAAACATGACATCACAATTTGGATATATAATTAATAAAATAATTAAAATGATTAAACAACAGGTTTTTTTTACTTTTAATTCCCAATAAATATGGTGCGGTACTTTCAAAGGGCTATATGGTGTTTTGGTCACAGATTTGATTGGGAGAATACACACATACTGTAAAGTGCAGAATGAATGTGCTCAACCCCATTATTATGCACATACAGCATTCGTGTATCCTCCCCCAAAAATCTGCTCCAACACACCATATAGCCTATACCGCACCATATTTATTGGGAATTATAAACAATTTATAAAATTTGAAACTGAGGCATGTCCTCCTCTGCCTCTGGCATAGCAGAGTAAATGGCTGAGAAACAGGTGGGTGGGGGAGTAGGCTGTGGTTGGGTGGGGGAGTAGGCTGTGGTTGGGTGGGGGGAATGGGGCTCAGTGGGTGAAATAAGATGGGGTTGGGTGGGCGGAATAGGATGGGGTTGGGTGGGTGGAGCAGTGACAGGACAGCGGTCGAACAGTACAACATTATCATGGAGTTGGGATTTTCGTGCCTTGATTAGCATCTTTAAATTTAGACGCTGAATCTGCTCCGCTTGACCCGAGGGCAGGTTGCGCATTGCAGAGGCCAAGAATTCTGCAAATTTTGTGTAGTGGTCGGGGGGCTGGGCAAGTCTTGCCTTGATCTCTTCAAAGATTAGGTCTTTGCCCTCCTGGCTGGTGTGGTTTTTTTGGGGGGTTCTCTTCCGGGGGAGCAGTGGATGAGCTGGTGCTGCAGGGGTACCAGGGGTAGCTGATGCTTCAGGGGTAGGATCTTGGGTCTGTGATTCCTCTGTATCCTGGAGACTGAGATCTGGGGTGGTGGGAATTTCCACACTTCCACTCTGTAGTAGATTAAAAAAAATAAACACTGTTTAAATACATGTTTTAATTTTTCATTTCTATTTTTTTATTGCTTCCTGCAAGTACATCAGAATGGCAAGCTGTGGCAGAGGAGTTTGCCACCACCTGACAATTCTCTAACTGTGGGGGAGCAATAGATGGCAAACACATCCGCATCAACCCTCCTGCAAACAGCGGATCCCTTTATTTTAATTATAAAGGGTATTTCAGCATCGTGCTGATGGCAGTGGTGAATGCCAACTATGAATTCATCTTCATTGACGTTGGCAAAAACGGACGTGCATCAGACAGTGGCTCGCTGAAGAATACCTTCTACAAGCAGCTCACCACAAAGACCCTGAACTTGCCATCTATGGAGCAAACCAAGCATGGCCTCAATTTTGTTTTCGTGGCTGATGAGGCATTCGCACTCCATGAGAACATTATGAAGCCATACCCCCAAAGGCACCTGACAAGGGAGAGGTGGATCTACAATTATAGGCTATCCCGGGCACACCGAATTGTAAACAACACTTTTGGCGTCCTGTCTAGCCGCTTCTGGATATTCCTAATGGCTATCAACTTGCAGATGGAGAAGATAGATTGGGTGGTGACTGCGTGCTGTGTCCTGCATAACTATTTGCGCAAAAAAACTACCCAGCATAGGACACTGCCCAGACCCTGAACACCCAGAGGAGACTTCACCATTTCGCTCTGTGGAACCACCTCCACTCCATTCTAGGGCAAGTATACGGGCAAAACAGGTCACGGACGAGTACCTGGCCTATTTTAACGGAGTGGGTGCAATCGATTGGCAGGAGGACCACATTTAAGTGTACTGTGTTGGACTGATGATGGAACTTGCAAAAACTTAAAAACGTATTAAAAAAAATATATTTACAGATGCCGACAAAGATAGTTAACCCTCTTCAGGCTCTGGTGTGGCAGTCCGAGGGAGGTGAAACCTGTCTGGGCAGCCTCCTGGTCCAGGGCAAACTCCAGCATGAGGTAGTACCGGAGCGAGGTCTTGTAAACCTGGGAGGAACTTGCACCAGACCTTTTGGACTGTTCCATTTTTTTGTGTTCTTTGAGGAACACAGTACGCAGGTTCTGTATCTTTTTATTTACCCAGTCCTTGTCAGCACTGGACACAAAGGGCCTGCAGTACTCTACTAGCTCCTCCAAGGCAGCATTCCGTCGCACTTTATCAGAATAGCCCCTGGCTTTGATCTTCCACAGACATTCATGGCCACGGTACATTTCTAGTAGGCTGGTGATGAAGTCTATGTCTTGATCCAGAGACATATTTATAATAGAAAAAAAGTGGTGCACAAACTTTTATATATTTTGTGTTTAAAAATGGTTTTGCTTAAGGTATTTGGTTAAATAGTTATATGTTTATATGGTTATATGGTTATGGTTAAATTTGGATAATATATGGTTTTAAAATAAATTGTTTTTTTGGAAATAGTTTCCTCATTACACAAACATCAATGGTGCAGCATTGGGGTACAGTGGCGGGGAAAACATTGCCATTAGGGGGTTAAAATGACTTTGGGGCCAGAGAAACACAAGGTACAGCATTGGGGTACAGTGGTGGGGAAAACACATGGCCATTCAGGGGTTAAAATTACTTTGGGGTCATAGAAACACAAGGTACAGCATTGGGGTACAGTAGCGGAGAAAACACATGGCCATTAGGGGGTTAAAATGACTTTGGGGCTAGAGAAACACAAGGTATAACATTGGGGTACAGTGGCGGTGAAAACACATGGCCATTAGGGGGTTTTAAAATGACTTTGGACCCACAGAAATGAATAAAATGTGAACAATAATTTAGAATACATTGGTGGACAGTGTGATATACATTGGTGGACAGTGTGATTACATTGGTGGTCAGTGTGATTACATTGGCGGACAGTTTGAAATACATTGGTGGTCAGTGTGGAAATACATACTTGGGGCAATGTGAAATCCAATCAAATCGAAATCTGTGATGAGCTCTCCTGCTGCGTCGTAGCGTACTGCTGATGCTGCTGCTGCCGCTGATGGGAGTGTCTTGAGAATGCCAGTCAAACTTCCTACGATATATTGCAGGCACAAAAAAACACAAAATTGCAAGAAATCGGGCATTTTCGTTCTAGTGTATGGGACCCTTTACACTAATCTGTATTTAACACTAGTTTAACTGTACTGACCCAGATTAAGTTAAATTATTAAGTCTAACTAACACTATAATTCATGCTTTTTCTAAAATACACTCACTTTAAATGCTATATACTTGGATATTTCTTTTAGTTAGGAATTTATCTAATTCATTTTTAAACATAATGATTGAGTCCACCATTACTACCTTCTCAGGCAGGGAATTCCAAATCCTTACTGCCCTTACTGTGAATAACCCTTTCTTTCATTGGGTATAACATTTTCTCTCCTCTAACCTCAGAGGGTGTCCACGTGTCCTGTGTAGAGATTTTTCAATAAAAAAAATCTCCTGATAGATTTTTGTATTGTCCCTTTATATATTTGTAAATATTAATTATGTCTCCTCTTAGCTGCCTCTTTTCAAGTGTGAACATATCTAACCTAGTAAGCCTTCCTCATAATTCAGTGCCTCTAACCCCTTAATCAATTTGGTGGCTCACCTCTGGACCCTTTCAAGTTTCAAGATGTCTTTTTTGTGGAGCGGTGCCCAGAACTGAACACAATATTTAAGGTGCGGCCGTCAGAGAAAGAAGCATGTGCGCGCGCCGAAAAAATGGGCGTGGTCACACATCAGAAGGGGTGTGGCCACGCACCAGAAGGGGTGTGGCCACTGAAAATGCCCCACAGTGCCAGATACATGCCCCACAGTGCCAGTTACATTGCCCCACAGTGCCAGATACATTGCCCCACAGTGCCAGATACATGCCCCACTGTGCCAGATACATTGCCCCGCAGTGCCAGATACATGCCCCACAGTGCCAGATACATGCCCCACAGTGCCAGTTACATTGCCCCACAGTGCCAGATACATTGCCCCACTGTGCCAGATACATGCTCCACTGTGCCAGATACATGCCCCACTGTGCCAGATACATGCCCCACTGTGCCAGATACATGCCCCACTGTGCTCCACTGTGCCAGATACATGCCCCACTGTGCCAGATACATGCCCCACTGTGCCAGATACATGCCCCACTGTGCCAGATACATGCCCCACTGTGCCCCACTGTGCCAGATACATGCCCCACTGTGCCCCACTGTGCCAGATACATGCCCCACTGTGCCCCACTGTGCCAGATACATGCCCCACTGGCGAACCGGCGCCACACAGCCGCCGGTTCGCCAGCCAATCAGAGCTCACGGACCGGCAGCCAATCAGGAGCCGGTCCGCAAGCTCTGATTGGCTAACGCCGGAGACCGGACACACGCAGCGTTGCTGGCAGCGCTGCTAGTGCTCTGGCGGCGGTGAGGGGAGGGAGAGACGCTGCGCTCTCCTCCCCTCACATTTCGGCGTGATGGGGGTGAGTGGGGCATGATGCCCTGGCTGCCGGCGGCGCCCCCCTCTCCTGGGCCTGCCAAGGCGCCCAGGGCACGTGCCCCACTCGCCCTACCCTTGTTACGCCTCTGGCGGCCGTACCAATGATGTGTACAATGTCAGGATTACACTCTCATCCCTTGACTCAATTCCACGCTTTATGCATGCTAACACCTTATTTGCTTTTGATGCTGCACTATGACATTGGGAACTGCTACTAAGGGGTATATGCAATTAGCGGCGAATCGCGGCAAATTATCGCCGTTTTTTAATTCGACACAATTCGACAGGTGAATTCCGGCAGGTGGCTTCCGGAATTCACCATATTCAATGAAAAACGGATTCGACAGTCCCGCGGGCGAAAAACGGCCGATTTGCCGTATTTTGCCGCGATTTAAAAAAACTGGAAAAACCTGGAAAAAAATGGCGTGGGGTCCCCCCTCCAAAGCATAACCAGCCTCGGGCTCTTCGAGCTGGTCCTGGTTTTAAAAATGCGGGGGGGAAATTGACAGGGGATCCCCCGTATTTTTAAAACCAGCACCGGGCTCTGCGCCTGGTGCTGGTGCAAAAAATACGGGGGACAAAAAGAGTAGGGGTCCCCCGTATTTTTTACACCAGCATCGGGCTCCACTAGCTGGACAGATAATGCCACAGCCGGGGGTCACTTTTATACAGTGCCCTGCGGCCGTGGCATTAAATATCCAACTAGTCACCCCTGGCCGGGGTACCCTGGGGGAGTGGGGACCCCTTCAATCAAGGGGTCCCCCCCCCAGCCACCCAAGGGCCAGGGATGAAGCCCGAGGCTGTCCCCCCCATCCATTGGCTGCGGATGGGAGGCTGATAGCCTTGAGTAAAATGACAGAATATTGTTTTTTCCAATAGTACTACAAGTCCCAGCAAGCCTCCCCCGCAAGCTGGTACTTGGAGAACCACAAGTACCAGCATGCGGGCGAAAAAGGGCCCGCTTTTACCTGTAGTACTACTGGAAAAAAAATACCCAAATAAAAACAGGAGACACACACCGTGACAAGTACAACTTTATTACACACTGCCGACACACACATACTTACCTATGTTGACACGCCGACTGCCACAGTCTCCGACGATCCGAGGGTACCTGTGAAAAAAATTATACTCACCTGCCAGTGTCCAGAGATAAATCCACGTCCAGAGATCAAATCCTCGTACTTGGCAAAATAAAAACACGCACACCCGTACCAACGGACTGAAAGGGGTCCCATGTTGACACATGGGACCCCTTTCCACGAATGCCGAGACCCCACGTGACTCCTGTCACTGAGGTCCCTTCAGCCAATCAGGAAGCGCTACTTCGTGGTGCTCACCTGATTGGCTGTCTCGCGTCTAAGGTCAGACAGCGCATCGCAAAGCCTCTCCATTACTTTCAATGGTGGGAACTTTGCCGTCAGCGGTGGGGTTACCCGCGGTCAGCCGCTGACCGCGGGTGACCCCACCACTAGCCGCAAAGTTCCCACCATTGAATATAATGGAGAGGCTTTGCGAGGCGCTGTCTGACAGCTCAGAAGCGCAGCCAATCAGCAGAGTGCAAGGACGTTGCGCTCGCTGATTGGCTTAAGAGACCTTTCAGTGACAGCAGTCACGAGGGGGGTCTCTCTGCATTCGTGGAAAGGGGTCCCATGTTGGGACCCCTTTCAGTCCACTGGTACGGGTGTGCGTGTTTTTATTTTGCCAAGTACGAGGATTTTATCTCTGGACGTGGATTTATCTCTGGACACTGGCAGGTGAGTATAATTTTTTTCACAGGTACCCTCGGATCGTCGGAGACTGTGGCAGTCGGCGTGTCAACATAGGTAAGTATGTGTGTGTCGGCAGTGTGTAATAAAGTTGTACTTGTCACGGTGTGTGTCTCCTGTTTTTATTTGGGTATTTTTTTTTCCAGTAGTACTACAGGTACCAGCGGGACCGTTTTCCCCCGCATGCTGGTACTTGTGGTTCTCCAAGTACCAGCTTGCGGGGGAGGCTTGCTGGGAAAGAACAATATTCTGTCATTTTCCTCAAGGCTATCAGCCTCCCATCCGCAGCCCTTGGATGGGGGGGACAGCCTCGGGCTTCACCCCTGGCCCTTGGGTGGCTGGGGGGGGGACCCCTTGATTGAAGGGGTCCCCACTCCCCCAGGGTACCCCGGCCAGGGGTGACTAGTTGGATATTTAATGCCACGGCCGCAAGGCACTGTATAAAAGTGACCCCCGGCTGTGGCATTATCTGTCCAGCTAGTGGAGCCCGATGCTGGTGTATAAAATACGGGGGACCCCTACTCTTTATGTCCCCCGTATTTTTTGCACCAGCATCAGGCGCAGAGCCCAGTGCTGGTTTTAAAAATACGGGGGATCCCATGTCAATTTTTCCCCCGCATTTTTAGAACCAGGACCAGCTCGATGAGCCCGAGGCTGGTTATGCTTTGGAGGGGGGACCCCACGCCATTTTTTTCCGGGATTTTAACATTCCATTTAAAAAAAAAAAAATTATTTAAAAAAATATATAAATAATACTTGTGCCTCCAAAAAAGACAAACCAAGTACCTAATCCCTTCTAATATAAATAGATATGCTATTATCAATAAAAAAAAACACAAAAAAAAACATGTTTTAAATTTTTTTTATTAGTTTCACCCACCAAAGTGTGGCGGATTGAAAATGTCGAATTTACTGTCTAAAAGCACTGTTGTCGAATTTCCAAACTTCAATTGAATACACTTTGGTCGAATTGCAGCACTTGTATCATTGCAGAAAAGTCGAATTTGACAAAAGTCGAATTTCAAAAAGTCGAATTTTGAAAGTCCGTTTTTTGGACGGAAAGCACTGAATTGCATTGACGATTTTTTTTGGGGGGCGAAAAATTCCCGAAATTCGACAATTTCGGGAATTCGACCGCAATTGCATATACCCCTAAGTCTATTATCAATGAATACCCCTAAATCTTTTTCAACTACCTTTTCCCCTACATTTCTACCATTTAGTTTATGGGTTGCATGATTGTTTTTAGTCCCAAAGTGCATAACTTTATATTTTTCTATACTGAACCTCATTCTCCAATTATCTAACTAGACGTCAAATTTAAATATTGGGGGTAATTCAGATATATCGCAGCAGCAAATTTGTTAGCAGTTGGGCAAAACCATGTGCACTGCAGGGAGGGGCAGATATAACATTTGTAGAGAGAGTTAGATTTGGGTCGGTTATTTTGTTTCTGTGCAGGGTAAATATTGGCTGCTTTATTATTACACTGCAATTTAGATTTCAGATTGAACACACCACTCCCAAATCTAACTCTCTCTGCACATGTTATATCTGCTAACCCCTGCAGTGCACATGGTTTTGCCCAACTGCTAACAAATTTGCTGCTACGATCTGATCTGAATTAGGCCCATTGTGCCACCGTGTGTTTATTATTCACGTACATATAAAAGGAAGCCTTCTGAATTGCAACAGTTTGAGTTGAGCTGCAAGTGAAAAATATATTGTCTATTGTTTGTACTGTTCTGGTGCACTTTACTCCATGTAATATTGTCACTATCCAAAGAATGGTGGAGGGTTATTTTAATGACAGCGTATAAACAGGCATGTCACAGAGTTTGACTACTGGAAGAAAAAAAAGGAAATTTGGAGGCCTTTGTACAAACTGGCTTTGCATTACTTAAGCTGCCCACCCTCTTTGATGCGCTAATTGGTGACCTGTGCACAATGCACATGTGCGGATAAACCAGAAACCAAAGTAGTGGTTGCTTGGATTCCAGATGTTTGTTCCAAATTATAAAGAGCAATTGAATATGCTGGCACTATATACTGTAAATAACTATATGAAAATAATATATAAATATATAGTTGGACTACAGACTCAGGATGGAGATTTAACAAATCTTGGAGAGAGATAAAGTGGAGAGATAAAGTACCAATCAATCAGTGCCTGTCATTTTTCAAACACAGCCTGTAACATGACAGTTAGAAGCTGATTGGTTGGCACTTCATCTTTCTCCACTTTATCTCTCTCCAAGTTTTGATACATCTCCCCATGAGTTCTGTTCGGCTACATCAGCTATCTTATGCTAATGCAAGCATCTGGCTGTCTATGCCAATTATAATCCATCCGGCTTCATTCAGAAGGTCACACCTCCACTGTTCCATCAAAAGCAGTCATCATTAGTATATGGACTATATCCATGCTGGGTGTATCAGAAGGTCCATCAGAAAAAGGGAGTCCCATCTCTATCTGAATTCTCTAAACAGAAGTGGGCTAGGTGCCCATGATACTGTTATGAGATGGATCTGTTCCACGTGTCCACATGGTAACCATGGTAACCATCCAGTTGCAGCTCAGAAACATCCATTTCACATAGAGAGATCAGTCAATGGGCCTAATTCAGATCTGATCGCAGCAGCAAAAGTTTTCTCTAATGGGCAAAACCATGTGCACTTCAGGTGGGGCAAAAATAACATGAGCAGAGAGAGTTAGATTTGGGTGGGGTGTGTTTAAACTGAAATCTAAATTGCAGTGTAAAAATAAAGCAGCCAGTATTTACCCTGCACAGAAACAATATAACCCACCCAAATCTGAATTTCTCTGCACATGTTATATCTGCCCCCTCCCCCCTTGCAGTGCACATGGATTTACCCATTAGAGAACAATTTTGCTGCTGCTATTAGGTCTGAATTAGGCACAATGGTGGTCATTCCGAGTTGTTTGCTCACTAGCTGCTTTTAGCAGTATTGCAAACACTAGGCCGCCGCCCTCTGGGAGTGTATCTTAGTTTAGCAGAATAGTGAACGAAAGATTAGCAGAACTGCTACTAAATAATTCCTTGCAGTTTCTGAGTAGCTTCAGACCTACTCCTAGATTGCGATCACCTCGGTCTGTTTAGTTCCTGGTTTGACGTCACAAACATGCCCTGTGTTCGGCCAGCCACTCCCCCGTTTCACCAGCCACTCCTGCTTTCTTACCTGGCACGCCTGCGTTTTTTAGCACACTCCCTGAAAATGCTGAGTTGCCGCCCAGAAACACCCACTTCCTGTCAATCACACTACGATCACTCGAGCGATGAAAAAACGTTGCTCGAGCTTGTGTAACTCTACTAAGTTTTGTGTTAAATTGCGTACCATGCGCATGCGCATTTTCTACCTAATCCCTGCGTTGCGAAAAATGGCAACGAGCAAACTACTCGGAATGACCACCAATGGGCCTAACTCAGAGTTGATCGCAGCAGCAATTTGTTAGCAGTTGGGCAAAACCATGTGCACTGCAGGGGGGGCAGATATACCATGTGCAGAGAGAGTTAGATTTAGGTGGGGTGTAGTCAAACTGAAATCTAAATTGCAGTGTAAAAATAAAGCAGCCAGTATTTACCCTGCACAGAAACAAAATAACCCACCCAAATCTAACTCTCTCTGCAAATGTTATATCTGCCACACCTGCAGTGCACATGGGCCCTCATTCCGAGTTGATCGCTCGCTGGCTAGTTTTAGCAGCCGTGCAAACGCTATGCCGCCGCCCACTGGGTAGTGTATTTTAGCTTAGCAGAAGTGCGAACGCATGTGTAGCCGAGCTCTGCAAAAACAGTTTGTGCAGTTTCTGAGTAGCTCTGAACCTACTCAGCGCTTGCGATCACTTCAGCCTATTCGTGTCTGGATTTGACGTCATACACCCGCCCAGCGAACGCCCAGCCACGCCTGCGTTTTTTCAGACATGCCTGTGTTTTTGTAAACCCTCCCAGAAAATGGTCAGTTGACACCCAGAAATGCCCCGTTCCTGTCAATCTTCTTGCGGCCGTCAGTGCGACTGAAAACTTTGCTAGAACATATGCACAACCACAACAGGCTTTGTACTCGTATGTCACACGTGCGCATTGCGGTGCATACGCATGCGCAGAAATGACAATTTTTCGCCTGATCGCTGCGCTGCGAACAACGGCAGCTAGCGATCAACTCGGAATGACCCCCATGGTTTTGTCCACCTGCTAACAAATTTGCTGCTGCGATCAACTCTGAATTACCCCCAATGAGCAGATCAATCCGTCCTCACATTCAAACTGTCTGTGTGCATATGCATGGTATTGTGAATATGCTGCCTGTGGTTGCTGTTCTGCTGTACATGCACAGCTTGCAGGTATCCGTGAGATCCATCTGACACGGAATCAGGCGCTATGGGTGCAACCCAACAATATAAAAGTTCCACACTCTATTATTATCAAATATTGCTCAATTTACAAATAGACAAACTTTTTTTTTTCAGTATATGAAATTTTGTTTTGAGGAAAGATATATTTGATTTTTTTTTTTATTATTTCAGAATATTTATTTTTAAAAAAAGGAACAATAACAGACTAGACCCCAAAACATTTTTATCCCACGTTTTTGAAATATTTCTACAAAATGTCTAGATATTGGATGACATTTTGATGCTAGGACAAACCTGACAGAAGTTGGAATATAATACATTATATTATAATATGTGCCACTGATGTATACACCAAAATCAGAGACATTTAGCAGCCTATTAAACCTTTACCCCGATATTTATGTGGAAACATCTCACACTTAAGTAGTGGATATCTGCTGTGTACCGCTGAAACCACCAACCTCATAGTCCTGTACATATGTAGAAGTCTTCTCCAATAGCTTTTCTGAGCTTTTCTCTGTTAGCACACACCAACTTAAGTTGGTGTTATCAAGATCTCATGCTTAATGTAAGCTTTCACGAGCAGGGCCTTCTTCCCCCGTGCTTTTACGTCAAATTGACTCATTACATGCCGCCTCTGAAGTCTGCGCCGTGCGCCGCAGCCGCGCTGGAGGAGAGAGAAGCGCCGGAGGCAGCTGAGAAGGAGGAGGAGGGAGGGGGACTGGAGCCGCAGCAGCGCTATTTTATTGGCAGTAAGCGCCGCTGCAGCATCCCCCTCTCCTTCCGTATAGGCTGCCCGGCGCTGCTGTGGATGCTGGGATGCGGTTCCTCCATCCCAGCATCCACAGCAGCGCCAGGCAACCAATACGGAAGGAGAGGGGGATGCTGCAGCGGCGCTTACTACCAATGACATAGCGCTGCTGCGGCTCCAGTCCCCCTCCCTCCTCCTCCTTGTCCGATGCCTGCACGGTAGATGCTAGAATCAAGTGGGCTAAGGGACCTTTTTCGTAAGGGGGAGGAGTTACGACACATGGGGGAGGAGCTAGGCCAGCGGGATAGTTCCTCTACTGTCCACGCCACCAACTATTACCTTTAGTAATCAGGTGGCGAGCGAAGCGGAGCGAGCCACCGAGACCGATGCGTGGCGAGCGAAGCGAGCCCGCGAGGGTACTTTTCAGGTACCCTGTTCGCACGTAGCTCCTCCCCCTGGTGACGTGTCTCCTCCCCTAGATACGTCAGAAGGTCCCTTCTCCCACTCCGAAATAGAATCAACCATGCCTGCACAGAGGGAGATGCCAGCACGAGGAGCCTGTCAGCAGGGAGAAGGTAAGTTTATCCCTCTCTCTCTCTCTCTCTCTCTCTCTCTCTCTGGGGGACACCGTCTGCCATAATGTGTAAAAAGGGGGCCTGGCTGCTGCAATGTGTAAAAAGGGGTCCTGGCTGCCGCAATGTGTAAACAGGGGGCCTGGCTGCTGCAATGTGTAAAAAGGGGTCCTAGTTGCCGCAATGTGTAAAAAGGGGGCCTGGCTGCCGCAATGTGTAAAAAGGGGGCCTGGCTGCCGCAATGTGTAAAAAGGGGTCCTGGCTGCCGCAATGTGTAAAAAGGGGGACTGGCTGCCGCAATGTGTAAAAAGGGGGACTGGCTGCCGCAATGTGTAAAAAGGGGTCCTGGCTGCCGCAATGTGTAAGAGGGGGGCCTGGCTGCCGCAATGTGTAAAAAGGGGGCCTGGCTGCCGCAATGTGTAAAAAGGGGGCCTGGCTGCCGCAATGTGTAAAAAGGGGGACTGGCTGCCGCAATGTGTAAAAAGGGGGACTGGCTGCCGCAATGTGTAAAAAGGGGGACTGTCTGCTGTAATGTGTAAAAAGGGGGACGCTGTCTGCTGTAATGTATAAAAGGGGCTCTACCTGGTGTAGTGGCGCTACTGTGCAGCGTCATTTGAATAATGGAGACTACTGTGCACCGTAGTATGAATTGCTATTATTTTGTGGCCACGCCCCTTCCCCATGAAGCCACGCCCCTATATATTTTTTGCGCGCACTGCCCCTATCTTGCATAGGGGGGGGGGGCGCCAATGTCGTTTCTTGCACACAGCGCTAACATGCCTAGTTACGGCACTGACCTCCCTTTGACGGCACCAAATCCCTCAGTTTTCTGCTGCCATGATACTTATTTCAGTTTTGTCTGCTAACGCAGCTATGTTTATTTACCCTGTACTTGTCCTGTATTGTATTGAATTGTAAGTCACGGTCTTCTTGTTTTGTTTATTTGTTTATGTATTCTGTAATTGGGCAATGCGGATCCCATGTGGTGCCATATAATGAAAGGATAATAATAATAGTAATAATAATAACTAGGTGCTTCATCGCGCCCTACGGGCGCTCTTCACACCGTCGCAAGGGGCTACGCCCCCTTAACCCTTGCATGCCTTTCTGGGGTTCAATATTTGTATTATATGGAGCATTACCTGCATTCCTTTGTCAGTGGTTAAATATTGCACAATGAAAGGGCGTGCGATGGTGAAGGAGGCACAGCCCCTTGCGACGGTCTGGAGGCGCCGTGGGTAGGGGAGGGGCAGGTACGGGTGGTGCGGCGGATGGGGAAGGGGGTCTGGAGGCGCTGCAGGTGCTGGAGGGGTAAGTGCGGGGGTGCCATGGGTGGGGGGGACCGCAGATGGAGGAGGGTGTCTGCAGATGCTGCGGGTGAAGGGAGGCAGGTGTGGGTGGGAGACATATATGGGGGGTGGATGGTGGAGGGGGTCTGGAGGTGCTGTGGGTGGTGGAGGGGCGGAGGAGTGGGAGCCACGGGTGGTGTAGGGGGTCTGGAGGCACAGCGTGTGGGGGAGGGGTGGAGTGCTGCATGTGGTGGAGGGGAAGGTGCGGAGGTGTGGTGCATTGAGGAGGGGTCTGGAGGCGCTGCGGGTACTGTACCTGCCAAAAAGGTAGTTGGAGGGCATGCAGTAACAGGGCCAGGACAGGCATGACAGGGTCAGATCACGGGTGACAGGGCCAGCATAAGGGTGAAAGGGCCAGGATAAGGGTGACAGGGCAAGGCCAGGGGTGACAGGGACATGACAGAACACAGGGCACGGGAGAGATTGGTATTAGGGACAAAACAGTGGTGACAGACAGATGTGTCTTACCGGAGTCACGGCTGCTGCTGTTCCACTCCAACCTGTTGGGATCTGCTGCTGGTGGAGACTTGGCATGGCTGACTCTCTCAGGCTGGAGTCTTGCTTCCTCTGCCCGTCAGCATCCCTCCCCCCCTCCTCAGTCACACACCGCAGACCTCACGCAGCTGCCGGGCACTGTGGTAAGGGGAGACTGGGAGTGACTGGTTAGCCCTCAGGAGACGCTACGACTGGAGGGAGGAGGGGGTCATAGCATGCACACGGCGCGGACCTCGCGGCTGCTGGGCACTGTAGAAAGGGGAGACTGGGAGTGACTGGTTAGCTCCCAGGAGATGCTGCGGCTGGAGGGAGGAGGGGGTCGGAGCCTGCAAGCAGCTCGGACTTCTGCAGCGCTACCCGCTGGCTAAAGTGTGTGAAGGAGCTGGGCGCAACTCACTGCGGGCGGCAGCACTGCAGCTAGCGGTGGGGTTGCCGGGGCTGGAGATAACAGAGGCAGTACGGAACCTGCACAGCAGCAGGTGCCCCACAAAACTGCAGCTAAGAAGCGTGGAGTGTGCTAGAAAGTGATGCTCCTCCGCGCCAGAGAGACCCTGCTGAGTATGCTGATGTGGGGGGTCAAGCACACAGTGAGCTGGTGCCCGTCTGTCTGTACGGCATACCCCTCACACACCCCCATACCTCCCAACTGTCCCGGGGTTCCGGCAGCAGAGCCGGATTAAGGGGGGGGGGGGGCAGGGGGTACGTACCGTGGGCCCCACAGTTTTAGGGGGCCCCCCGGCTGGAGTAGCTCTGTCCCAGCTCAGAAGCTCCCCCGTCCTGCCAGCAACAGCGTCAGCATTGTGCTACAGTCTGCACACGCTGCTGCGTGTTGGCAGGTCTGTGGTGTTGCCTGCTTTCTTCTGCCTGTGCGGGTGTGTAGGGGGAAGCGACCACCTCCTCTGGCTTTAGCCCTAGCTGAGGGGCCAAAATTCCATATAAAAAAAAAATCCCGGAATTTGCATAAGGGGGCATGGCCACACGGGCCGCGATTAGGCCATGCCCCCAGCCCCACAGCAGACACAGCCATGAGATAGGGCTCCCCTGTCTCAAGTGCCCTGAGCCCCCCGGACTCATAATCCGCCCCTGGAGGCATGCCAGCAGCTCACAGAGCGCTGGGCATGCCCCCTCACTGACGAAAACGGGGGCCCTCCCGTAAAGACACGCCCCCTTTGTTGGCCACGCCCCCTTTTCGCCGTGTGTGTGTGTGTGTGTGTGTGTGCCCTCCTTCTGCCTGAAGAAAGCTGGGAGGTATGCACCCCTGTCTGCCTGAAGAAAGCTGGGAGGTATGCACCCCTGCCTGTGCCATGCCCATACTATCTGCTTCTGCTCCTAGTCTCCTATAGATTTGCCCAGATCTGTGACTCATTTGACTAACTCCGCCCAGTGTTGTGACTCCGCCCAGTGTTAGCAAATGAGTCACAAAGTCACAGATCTGGGCTATTATATAGGAGATACACACACACACACACACACACACACACACACAGTATCTCAGAAATGCCATATAAACAGTGATAACCATTATATATGCACAATAATATATGTTTTCATTCCTTTCAAATCTTGGGGGTAACGTCGGTGTATCTAAAGTAACATAGAAACATAGAATTTTTTGGCAGATAATAACCGCTTTGCCCATCTAGTCTTGCTTTTCATGGCATCTGTCCCGGTATGAAAAAAATTATAAATATCCCTGAAATGTCATTCCTTACCAAGTATAAAACCCATCAATGTGTTCCAAGGGAAGTGTCCCACTGTTACTAGGTCTAATCTAGGTGCACTTTTATTTACTATAATTGTTACACCTTTCATTATTTCTGACACTAATACCCTACTCCACTTATACATAAATACAGTCCATGCATGTTGTCCATTGACGTGTACTGGGATAAAAACCGAATACCCTGCTTATTGAACAATGGTTTTAGGTCTGGAATGTGCCCCCTAGGCGCCCAGGTGATGTCATAACTGTGTGTCCCAGATGTGCTGGATGAATACTTAGCTTGCGGCAAAGGCCTTACATGCCTAGTTGTAATTTAGGAATAATGATGAGGTCAGCTGAGAAGATATACAGTACAGAGACAGACGTGTCTTCCTGATAATTCACAAGTGGTTGTTCAGCCATTTTCCAAGTCACAATCTCATAAGCAGAGCTTAGGCTGGTTAATTAGCAGTTTATATATAACTGAGGATCTGTGATGTTGCTAGTACGGTATTTTTAGCTCAGAGTTACAGGTTGGAAGTATTTATAGCTCCACTGCAGTGCAAAGTGTGTACGGAATATTTGTCACTATAATAAAATCCAATTGTCAGTGCTGGAAGCTGTCTGAAACTATACAAGAGCTACATGATGTAAGTGTCATAAGGAAAGAATTAAAGCAAAACTGAACATATTTTGATATGTAATGTATAAAAAGCAGTGTGTTGAACTGACAACTTCACCTTTGCTGGTTTTGGGGTGAAGAAACCATAAGAAAGGCTTATTCAAAGAAGGCTTTTAATAAAAAGAGGTGACTATAGCTTTAAGTCTTACCTCCAATAACTATATTGGTCATTGGTTGAATCAGTGTGAAAAATACTAACATTTCTTTAAAATTAATATGAAGAAAATAACATATTTTGCGAAAATATTATTAATGTATTCCCATCAAATATGGACAGTGTATCTTACAGAGAATGTAATTTAATAATAGTTAATCATACACCAATTGTCAATTTTCTCTGTATTTGCAGAACACTGATATGTGCAGCAGTTCAGGCAAAGGAGACATCAATGTAACAAGTTGTTAGTCTTGCAACAAGAGATACAATAAATGCCATTTTGGCTAGACTATGGCCCTCATTCCGAGTTAATCGCTCGCTGCCGTTTTTTGCAGTGCAGCGATCAGGTTGAAAAACGGCATTTATGCGCATGGTACGCAGCGCGCATGCGCTAAGTACTTTCACACAAAGGGGGTAATTCCAAGTTGATCGCAGCAGGAACTTTGTTAGCAGTTGGGCAAAACCATGTGCACTGCAGGGGAGGCAGATATAACATGTGCAGAGAGAGTTAGATTTGGGTGGGGTTAGTTCAATCTGCAATCTAAATTGCAGTGTAAAAATAAAGCAGACAGTATTTACCTTGCACAGAAACAATATGACCCACCCAAATCTAACTCTCTCTGCACATGTTATATCTGCCCCCCTGCAGTGCACATGGTTTTACCCAACTGCTAAAAAAATTCCTGCTGCGATCAACTTGGAATTACCCCCAAAACTTTGTATTTTTACACAAGCTCGAGCAATGCTTTTCATTCGCTCAAGTGTTCGTTGTTTGATTGACAGGAAGTGGGTGTTTCTGGGCGGCAACTCAGCGTTTTCAGGGAGTGGGCTAAAAAATGCAGGCGTGCCAGGTGAAAACGCAGGAGTGGCTGGAGAAACGGGGGAGTGGCTTGCCGAAAGCAGAGAGTGTTTATGACGTCAAACCAGGAACTAAACAGACTGCAGTCATCGTAAGCTAGGAGTAAGTCTTGTGCCACTCTGAAACTGCATGAAATTTTTTAGTTGCAGAACTGCTAACCTTTCGATCGCACTTCTGCTAAGCTAAGATACACTCCCTGAGGGCGGCGGCCTAGCATTTGCATTGATGCTAAAAGCAGCTAGCGAGCGATCAACTCGGAATGAGGTCCTATGTTTGGCAGCAATAATATCTATTTGTATAGTTAATAATAAGTCTGGCACTCAGCACTACCAATACACAGAAATGTTTGAGTGAAAATAGGATTTTAATACCTACCGGTAAATCCTTTTCTCCTAGTCCGTAGAGGATGCTGGGGACTCCAAAAAGGACCATGGGGTATAGACGGGATCCGCAGGAGACATGGGCACACTAAAAGACTTTGCCTGGGTGTGAACTGGCTCCTCCCTCTATGCCCCTCCTCCAGACCTCAGTTATAAGAACTGTGCCCAGGGGAGACGGACATTTCGAGGAAAAGGAGTTTTGTTAAACTAAGGGTGAGATACATACCAGCTCACACCACCAACACACCGTACAACTGGATTAGCAGGAATACCAGATACCAGTATGAACGAAAAGAACAGCAACAAGCTGAACATAACCGATACACAACCATCGTGTAACCGAAAACAACAACCAATAATATAACTGCAAGTAACAGTACGCACTGGGATGAGCGCCCAGCATCCTCTACGGACTAGGAGAAAAGGATTTACCGGTAGGTATTAAAATCCTATTTTCTCTTACGTCCTAGAGGATGCTGGGAACTCCAAAAGGACCATGGGGTCTATACCAAAGCTCCTGACCGGGCGGGAGAGTGCGGACGACTCTGCAGCACCGATTGAACAAACATGAGGTCCTCCTCAGCCACGGTATCAAACTTATAGAACTTAGCAAAAGTGTTTGAACCCGACCACGTAGCTGCTCGGCAAAGTTGAAGTGCCGAGACCCCTCGGACAGCCGCCCAAGATGAGCCCACCTTTCTGGTAGAATGGGCCTTTACTGACTTCGGCAACGGCAACCCAGCCGTAGAATGAGCAAGCTGAATCGTATTACAAATCCAGCGTGCAATAGTCTGCTTGGAAGCAGGATTTCCAATCTTGTTGGAAGCATACAGGACAAACAGTGTTTCCGTTTTCCTATCAAGAGCCGTTCTGGCGACATAAATTTTCAAAGCTATTACGACATCAAGAGACTTTGGGACTGCGACAGCCTCCGTAGCCACAGGTACCACAATCAGGCCCGGCGACAGGGGGGGTCAAAGGGGACACCTGTATGGGGCCCCAAGGATCAGGGGGGCCCCGAGCATCAGGGGCACAAGAAATGTGTAGGCAGTGCCTAAGAAAGCTGTGGCTCCCGTGCACTCTGGGACGCCCATACGTCAATTAACAGACAATTACTTCCCAATACAAACACCACCCCCGCCGCATACCCCATCACTTGGTCTGAGCTGGTCCCATGCTGTGTTGCCAGCGTCGCGGCGTCACTACGCATGAACCCGCGCCAGCCCGTCCCTGCTGCTGCCGCTGACTCCTAGGAGCTGAGCGGCACAGCACTGCCAGGCACACTGACTGGGAATATCGGACAGCAGCCGACTTCAGCTTTACCAATGTGATGTCCCTACAGACAAGGTCAGTCCCTCCTGGGTCCTTGCAATCTCCCTCACCGTTGTGACAATCTGTGGGTCTGTGTCTATATATGTATGTTTGTGTCTGTGTAGTATATGTACATGTATGTGTGCTTATATATGTATGTTTGTATATGTGTGCGTGTGTATCTATATACTGTATATTTATATATATATATATATATATATATATACACACACATTTATATTGAGGGGAAGAGTTGAGGGGGTAGGGGGCCCCCAGAGATATCAGTGTATGGGGCCCCAAGATTTCTGTTGCCGGCCCTGACCACAATAGGTTGATTTATGTGAAACGAAGAAACCACCTTCGGCAGAAATTGTTGACGAGTCCTCAATTCCGCTCTATCCACATGAAAAATCAAATATGGGCTCTTGTGAGACAAAGGCGCCAATTCTGACACTCGTCTGGCAGACGCCAAGGCCAAAAGCATGACCACTTATCTAGTGAGAAACTTTAACTCAACCTTTCGCAAAGGTTCAAACCAGTGAGACATAAGAAACTGTAACACCACTTCAAGATCCCACGGTGCCACGGGTGGCACAAATGGAGGATGGATATGCAGCACTCCCTTCACGAAAGTCTGAACCTCAGGAAGGGTGGCCAATTTTTTTGAAAAGAAAATAGATAAAGCCGAAATCTGCACTTTGATGGGACCTAATTTCAGGCCTGCATCCACGCCTGCCTGCAAAAAATGGAGGAAACGACCCAAATGAAACTTCTCCGCAGGAGCTGTTTTGGTTTCACACCACGACACATATTTTCTCCAAATACGATGATAATGTTTCGCCGTGACCTCCTTTCTAGCCTTAAGGAGAGTGGGGATGACTTCCCCGGGAATACCTTTACGAGCTAGTATTTGGCGTTCAACCACCACGCCGACAAACGCAGCCGCGGTAAGTCCAGAAACACGCATGGCCCCTGCAGTAACAGGTCCTCTCTTAGAGGAAGCAGCCAAGGATCTTCTACGAGTAATTCCTGAAGATCCGGATACCAGGCCCTCCGTGGCCAATCTGGAACGATGACTATTGCCTGAACCCTTGTTCGTCTTATGATCCTCAGCACTCTTTGAATGAGAGGAAGCGGGGGGAACACATACACCGACTGAAACACCCATGGAGTTACCAGGGTGTCCACTGCACTGGCTTGAGGGTCCCTTGACCTAGAACAATACCTCGGAAGCTTCTTGTTGAGGCGAGACGCCATCATGTCTATTTGAGGAATTCCCCAACGCCTTGTCACTTCTGCAAACACCTCTCGATGAAGATCGTGTCTAATGAGAAAGTCTGCTTCCCAGTTGTCCACGCCCGGAAGGAAAACTGCTGACAGAGTGCTCACGTGCTGTTCCGCCCAGCGGAGAACTCTTGTGACCTCCGCCATTGCCACCCTGCTCTTTGTTCCACCCTGGCAATTTACTCCGAATCGACGTCCCTCTAGAAGGTGAGAACCTTGCAGCCACCACAGGAGAGAAATTCTGGTCCTGGAAGATAGACTTATTTTCTGGTGCATGTGCAGGTGAGACCTGGACCATTTGTTCAGCAGATCCAACTGAAACACCCTGGCATGAAACCTGCCAAATGGAATGGCTTCGTAAGCCGCAACCATCTTCCCTAGCACTCGAGTGCATTGATGAATCGACACTCTTGCTGGTCTCAGAATCTCCTTGACCATGGTCTGGATTTCCAGAGCTTTTTCCGCCGGAAGAAACACCCTCCGTAGTTCCGTGTCTAGGATCATGCCCAAGAAGGGCATCCGAGTTGTCGGAATCAAGTGAGACTTTGGCAAATTTAGAATCCAACCATGATGTTGCAGAACCGTCAGGGAGAGTTCCACATTTCTTAGCAACTGCTCTTTTGATCTCGCCGTTATCAGGAAATCGTCCAAGTACGGGATTATTGTGACCCCCTGCTTGCGTAGGAGTACCAGCCGCGTCAGGAGACGGAAGCGCCACCTTTTTGGACAGTCGGGACAGAGCCTTGTCCACATTGGGAGACGACTCCCATTTCTCCCTGTCGTTAGAGGGGAAAGGAAATACTATAAAAATTCTCTTGGGAATCTGCCACCTTTTGTCAGGCGACTCCCAAGCCTTTTCACAAAGGGGGTAATTCCAAGTTGATCGCAGCAAGATTTTTGTTAGCAATTGGGCAAAACCATGTGCACTGCAGGGGAGGCAGATATAACATGTGCAGAAAGAGTTAGATTTGGGTGGGTTATTTTATTTCTATGCAGGGTAAATACTAACTGCTTTATTTTTACACTGCAAATTAGATTGCAGATTGAACACACCCCACCCAAATCTAACTCTCTCTGCACATGTTATATCTGCCTCCCCTGCAGTGCACATGGTTTTGCCCAATTGCTAACAAAAATCTTGCTGCGATCAACTTGGAATTACCCCCAAAGAGCGTTCAGTTCATGAGAGGGGGGAAAAGTCACCTCAGGCTTTTTTCCCTTATACAAACAAACCCTCTTATCTGGAACAGCAGGCTCTTCAGAAATATGTAAAACATCTTTAATAGCCACAATCATGTACTGAATACTCTTAACCACTTTCGGATGTAAACTGGCCTCATTGAAGTCGACACTGGAATCAGAGTATGTGTCGGTATCTGTATCCGCCATCTGGGTAAATGAACGTTTTTGTGACCCTGTGGGGGCCTGTACCTTTGACAAAGCGTCCTCCATGGATTTTCTCCATGTCTGTGTCTGAGAATCAGATTTATCCAGCCTCTTAGACAATAATGCCACATTTGCATTCAATGTACTCAACATATTCACCCAATCAGCAGTCGGCTGTGCCAACAGAGACATTCCCAAATTCTTCTCCGCGCCCCCAGTAACTTCCTCCGGGGAGGAACACTCAGCCTCAGACATGTCGACATGCAGTACCGACACACCCACACTCACACCGGCCAAAAGGGGACAGACCCACAGGGAAGCCTGCAGAGAAAACACAGAGGGAGTATGCCAGCTCACACCCCAGCGCCCATATACTACTAAATAAATAATATATAATGGCTGTGCTGTAAATACATATACAGCACCAAATTGCCTGTGCCCCCCCCCCCCCCCCCCCCCCCGTTTTGCTCCCTTGCACTTGTAAGGAGAGCGGAGGTCCGGGCCAGCGTCTCTGCATACACTGTGAAGAGATAAAATGGCGCTGGTGAACTGTGCGGCTAAGCCCTGCCCCTTCCCGGCGCGCTGTAGTCCAGCTTAAATTTGAATTTTTTATACTGGCAGGGGTCTCGTACACAGTGCCCAGGCACCGAATATGTATTTTGCCAGTCAAAAGAACCTCAGTAACTTGCTGCCCAGTGCGCTACCCCCCAGCGCCCTGCACCCGGTGAGTGCCGTTGGTGTGTGTGAGGGAGCACGGAGCGCAGCGCGACCGCTGCGCTGTACCTCCGTTACTGAAGTATTCTGCCTTCTGCATACTCACCCGGCTTCTTTCTTCTGGCTTCTGTGAGGGGGGTGACGGCGCAGCTCCGGGAACAAGCAGCTAGGCGCACCAAGTGATCGAACCCTCTGGAGCTAATGGTGTCCAGTAGCCTAAGAAGCAGAGCCCTTAACTAAGAAGTAGGTCTGACTTCTCTCCCCTCAGTCCCACGAAGCAGGGAGCCTGTAGCCAGCAGGTCTCCCTGAAAATAAAAAAGCCCAACATAAAGTATTTCCAGAGAAACTCAGTAGAGCTCCCCTAGTGTGTGTCCAGTCTCTCCTGGGCACAGAATCTAACTGAGGTCTGGAGGAGGGGCATAGAGGGAGGAGCCAGTTCACACCCAGTCAAAGTCTTTTAGTGTGCCCATGTCTCCTGCGGATCCCGTCTATACCCCATGGTCCTTTTGGAGTCCCCAGCATCCTCTAGGACGTAAGAGAAATATGGTTATTAACAGTGACATAAATTATCAGTGTAAAGGCATAGAAGGATAGGCTTATATCTTCAATATAACACAGATAATTAGTTAGATGATCTTGAGTATATTTTTAAAAGGTAAATTCTCTTGGTAGATGATTAAACCAAGCAATAATTTTACTAACGTGAGGTTAACAATAAACCAGGTACTCAGCACCACGAAAATAGGTTGTGTTTATCAGCGGAACATAAGATGTCAGCTATACGGCAAAAAGTGGGTAAATTTATGCTACTACGTCAATTATATACAATTAGAGAAAAAATCCTAAATTCACAATTCAACAAGATAAATTCTCCCAATTACCAATTATGCCAATTGTGACCCTCAATAGCACTTATATAAGCTCACATACATATAGAGTCGGGTGGTATTCAGTATGCCAGCTGTTGGGATCTCTGCGCTCAGTACACCAGCGCCGGAATCCTGACACACCGACAACTATTCTCCCTCTTGGGGGTCCACGATCCTCCTGGAGGGAGAATAAAAAGCGTAGCGCGCCACCGTGCCCACAATATGGTGAGCGCAGCAAACCCACAAGGGGCTCATTTGAACTCGCCCAGCTGTCGGTATGCTGGCGGTCGGGATCCCGGCACCGGTATGCTCGCCGCTGTGATCCCAGCCGCCAGCATACCAAACTACACCCTATAGAGTCACCATAGATGTCAACCAATGACCAATATAGTTATTGGAGGTACGACTTAAAGGTATAGTCACCTCTTTTTATTAAAACTTTCTACATAATTTTTTCGTACTGTTGGTATTGCCACTCACAGAATTCTTTATGTAACTGGTGTTACCTATTTTTTAAACAAATAATCATAGTAAAAGTTATGTTTTAACTAACTAATAATCATTTAAATAAAAGAGTGCACCAAAAAGAAAGCCTTCTTTGAATAAGCCTTTCTTATGGTTTCTTCAGCCAAAACCAATATATTATACTTTGCTTTCTGGTGCATCTCCAGCCCTTCAATATATAACAATTAAATGTATAAATAAGTTATAAACAGGTTGGTTTTATTATACTCTCATGTATTAATTATCTGTCCAGTGCACAATCACCTGGGGGGTTACCCTCCACCCATATACTAGGTTCACCATTGTGTAATTTGCACCATGCAACACAAACACCCCCTCCTTCCCCCCAAATCATTGACTTCAATAAATAAACTGTCTACAACAATAGTTATGGTACTGGTGATTTTTATTTTAACTGCAATTTATCATTTTCAAAGTATTTTCATAGATTTCAAATAAACAACACATGGTAGTGACCAGGTGACAAAGACTGAGATTTTAGACAATCATATTGATTCAAAGATATAAATAAATACATAATTTATCCAAGTACTTATAGTATGTACAGTGTTGTTATTTAAACTGGTATATTCATCACTGGCTAACTCTTGGAGTGCTTTGTGGTTTAGCTGAAAGTTAATAACAGGAAATAGGTGATTTCAAGGAGGAAGTTGAAAAGATCATTATAGATTGATAGCTGCAGGAAATTTGAAGGAGCCAAGGGCAGAGAGAAGTCTGTAATTGGCTAACCAGGGCTGCGCATTTTCTACATTACTGTCAGGCTGCGGCCTACCAAACTGGGGGAATGGAGATATAGCAAACCTTTGAGAGAGATAAACTTATAACAAACTTATAGCTGTCATTTTGAAGACTGTGCTTGATAAATGACAGAAGCTTTGGGCAACTTCTCCACTTTTTCTCTCTCTAAAGGAGGGGCAGCCAAAAAGTTGACAACTATGCCTAACACATTGGTAGTATACAATTTTTCTGGTTGAAGTTTACAATAGTCCTTGTTATCTTTAAAAGGTAAATTCTCCAATGATGTGCCGGATGTAATGATGTCCAAGCTTGCTGGAGGTGCGGGTTCCTGGCGAACTCGGACGTTTTCTTAAAGTGGCAATCATTTACAAGGCAAAACCATGTCTTGTAAATGATAGCCGCTTTAAACAAAAAATCTGCGTTCAGCCAGGAACCCGCACCTCTTGCCAAATCAGACGTCATTACATTTGGCACAATGGGTTTATCTCCACTACATTTTTATATAAGCATTTAATACATCTTAATAGAATAACTTAAAGTAGACACCATGGGCTAAATGTAATATCCTGCGAGAAGCAGGAAGTGCAGGATTTTGTGCGAGGCTGGACAGTTTTTTAAAGTGGCAATCATTTACACAGCATAACCAGGTTGGTTATGCCGTGTAATCGATTGCCACTTTAAAAATCTGCCCAGACTTGCACAAAAAAGTGCACTTCCTGCTTCTCGCAGGCTATTACATTTAGCCCCTCATCTGTATATTTGCATTAATTAATGAGTTGTGGACACAATATTGCAGCATCTATTCTGTTAATTGAATCACACTGGGGTACATTTACTAAAATGGGACTTCTATTTAAGATGGGATGTTTGCCAATAGCAACCAATCAGATTCTACTTCTCATTTATGTAGCACCTTCTCGAAGATAATACCTGGAATCTGATTGGTTGCTATAGGCAACATCCCATCTTAAATAGAACTCCCATCTGAGTAAATTTACCCCATAGATTCCAGCAGAACAGCATCCCCAATGGCTAATTTATGATCATAACATGGAGGAACAAGGAGCAATGCATTCTTCATATTAACACACAGAAACAAATTCTTCCTGAGACAGGTTTATGCTTATTTTATTCAGCACGAAGATCCATACAATACACTTTATCAATGCTATATAGGGACACAGTCCAGCACCCCCCTCCCATTCATCTACTCTGGCCATTTAGCCTGAAAGGCAAATAGTCTGATTTGGCCACTAATGTGTGTGCAAAAATAGCCATTTCGGCAGTATTGTTCTAAGTGTGTCCAACTATGGGCTTCCAAACACAAAAGATATATTTTTTTATACTAATTACTTTTTTTCCAGGTTTGTCTTTCCCTTAATGAAGAGTTGTTAGTCTAAATAGTCTCTGGCTCAAAAGCTATTGTATGCTGTACATTTCTACAGAATGAATGGTTAACATACAGCTGCACTCTAGACATGTATAACGCCAGGTCTCACCTCAAGCTCTAACACATCACTAGCAATACAAGCAAGACACACACTCACACCTGCACTTAGCTCAGCTATTACTGTACACTACGCACACGCACTCATCAGTACAGCTCACAAACTATATTTCAAACGCTCATCTAAAGGTAACGCTCTAAGTGATATAAGCAAATAATTGATATAAGCAAATAATAAATGGATTATAAAAATGGAAAAGGTATTTGACAGCAAAAGCTATTTTTTTAAATAACCTTCTCTCCATGTTGTTATTCATTACATAGAAGTGAGTTCCATAGAAATATATCCTTAATGCACTGTTGGAGGCTTAGGAAATGAATTAGGGAAAGTCTGCAAAAAGTTAACTAAATACAGAGTTGGCACAATTTAGATAAAAGCTGTAATACAGAGATCCATTATCTGTTATAGTTTACAGGCAATCTGCAACATGCAGCAAGTAAGTTGACATATGACAGTGTTACTTTGTGTTCAATCTCAGACTGGTAATAATAATTAGTTTCCAGGACTATAGCACTTGGCCCCAAGCCTAATGTGGAACCAGGTCTGACACAAGGAGATCATGGGAAAAGTGTTTACAGTATATTTCTCTATAAGCCACATACCATCATTCAATTAATAACGGGTGTACTATGATATCCCGGCTGTTGGGATCCCGGCTACCAGCATAGCGGCGCCAGGATCCCAACCACCGAAATGCCGGCAGTGGGGCGAGTGCAAAAGAGCCCCTTGCAAACTCGCTGCGCTCACCACGCTACGGGCACGGTGGCGCGCTTCCTGCACCAGGCTATTTATTCTCCTTCCAGGGCTGTCGTGGACACCCCAAAAGGGAGAATAGTTGTCGGGATCCCAGCAGTCGGGATCCCGGCGCCGGCATGCTGAAGGATCCCGATAGTTGGGATATCGAATGCTTCCCATTACTAACAGAACCCCAGGGGATCTAAGAGACACAGGGCCCCATATAATGAACTGTTCATGAGTGAACTTCATAACCTGAGATATTTCTGTGTATACTGTGGTGTACTCATAGTATAAAATGTGTGTTACATAAATGTAACAATATTATACACTTGTATCCTCATTACTGGATATTAGGGAGGCCAATTCCGGGGTCGGGATCCCGGGAGTCCGGCCTAAAATTATCCAGGAGTCAATCCTGGCATTGGAGCTTTCAATCCCGGGGATTTCGGGATTGGCCACCACCTTAGAATTGTCTATGTTGGGCAGTATTGAACATCCTCAGGAGGTTCAGATGATGCCTGGCTCCCTCTGCTCAGCTCCCCCTCGCCCCGGCTAGACACACTTTGCAGCGTCACGTGAAGTCAGTGGTCACGCTGCGCAGCTGCCCGCCCAGCAGTCAGACCTCACCGCTACACTGCCCACCCAGCCCTCACAGCAAGTAGCCCACCCTCCCTTCCTTCCATCCAGATTAGGGTGAGTTATCTGGGCTGGTCAGGTCAAGGGGGGGGGGGGGGTGGGACACATTGAAAAGAAGCCAATCCTGGGTATCCCGAGAATCTTGGGATTGATAATTTTTCAATCCCGATTCCCGGGATTGAAAAAATGGCCCAGGATTGGCCACCCTACTGGATATACTAGGGATATAGGGCCTGATTCTGATGTTATCATAGATCCCAACCTTCTCGAATTCATTGGGACAGTACTGCATTTTGGGCACTGTCCCACTGTCCCACCCGCTGTCAGTGTCCTGCGGGAGGTTGGGGGACACAGTCACTGCTGCTCCACCTCCAGCTTCCATTCAGTGCAAGGAGAGGCTGGAGACAGCCTGGCAGCTACTGGAGTGCTGGACATGGCCTCAGCATGACGAGTGAAGGGAGCATGACATGTGGTCATGCCCCCTAAATATTATGCCTTAGGTTGGTGTAATGCAAACACAATTCCAGGGTCCTGCAGGGAAGAGCACGCTAACACATCCAAACGCACGTTTTCTGAGTCATACGGATTTATGTAAACGCAGCCTGTGACATATGCACAGTAGGCTAAAAGTCGGTTGTTGTGTCCATATTCAGACTTGCAAACGAGTCAAAATCAGGCCCATAATCTCTCTGAATTTAGATGACTTAGATAACTATTTATTTATTTTGCTTGAACTGTAAAGAAATCATAGTTTTAGCAAATAAAAAAAATCCTTAGATTGCTCATACATATGGACTGACCTTTCGGGTACCAGGTTTGCAGTACCAGGCTTTCCCTTATACTGTCAAAGGAAAAAGTAAAATATGACAGCCCTGTTATGTGGAAATTGAATCTGACAAGGATTAAGATCTGAAATATACATTACATACCTGCAATGTAGTGAAGACTAGCAGTATGCATTACTTAAAACTGTTTTCATGTAACTCATTCATTAGAAACTATACCACATGTCAACATAAACTACACACTGTACACACTTTCTCACCAAATAATATATCAAAACCGGATATCCATGCTTACCGTATACATGAAATATGCATAAATAGTATACATTTGAACAACGTGCCACATAGTTTCTCAAGTGCTTTTGTTATTAACAGCTGAGTGCAACTATTATCTATTATTACAGTATGTAAATAAACAATAAAGAACATAAATAACATGTATTGTTCCTTGTATACAATAATTACTTCTTATTGTCCATAATAAAGAACAAAAACTTTTTTAAAAACCAAGTGATACTATAGTTAGATCCATTAACTTATTTCATTACAGTTCGTTGTTCTCTGCTGGGCTTTTTATTCCACTTTTCACTCAAGTTATCTCTGGAGATACAAACGTCATAAATAATAATAAGGGCTTGATGTAATGGCTGGAAAGACCAGTCCTGGAGACAGGAGGTATTATTCTGCTTATAGCTTCGTGAAACATGATGACCTCCCTTCTTCCTTTTAAGAGATGAATAGATTGTTTTTAAACATGTCATACATGTTAGATCCCAGCAGAGGTAAATATCCTGTAGTGGCAAAGTTGTACACCAGCTTCAAGTTGATGGCTCATTTTGATATGTGTGACGTTTCAGATTAGTCTAAATAACAGGCAATTTACATTGTTCTATAATTGCACAAAGCGAGCTGTTGAGGTGCATAATTGGTTAAAATCCTGAACTTTTTGTAGTCCACACAGGAACGTGCAAGCCCATCCTAGGCAGATTGTCGGAAACAGTTTGTGGCAAATAAAAGTCTGCATTTATACTCAGTAGAAAGAAGATTGTCATGTTCTAGTGCCAAGAGCCAGCTTGGTTCTCTACCTATCCTAGAGTTTACTGTAATATATAAATGTACAAGAAACATGCCTTGTACCACAGTAATGACAAAACAAGTTGTAAAGACAAAAATGCTTTAGCAGAGTTCAGCTCAGCTGACTACAATTTAAAAACCCACAAAAGTATTGTAATGCCCATTATCAATACACAGTCATTCCACAAACATGAGACACAGATGCATACTGAATTTCCCTGCTTAGACCCAGACAGCCGTGTTCATGTCAAACCCTATGTACATAGACTCTCCTTGTTTCTGATCTTTCTTGGCATATATTGTAGGCATCTCAATACTTTTCCCATGACTTTTGCCTGGCTTTTCAACTTTGCCTTTAGTTTCAACCTGTGTTGGAAAATAGAATACACTTTTTTGTTTATTTGTCTTCTTGGTCCTCTTGGATATTTGAGATTTTTGATCTTCAAAATGTAGCCAACCAGGCTTCTCCTTGAGAATCTTATCTCTGTCAGGTCGTACACTTCTTATGAACTTTTTGAAAAAGTTGGCTGTCAGGGATATCTTTTTGTAGATTTCTTGGGATCTGCTAACATTTAATATGTTTTCAGATTGTTCTCCTTTCTTTTCCATCTCAGGTAAATCTAACCAGTTTCCAACAAGGTCAGCAAATATGTTGTCACCTAAGATAAGAGGCTGTCTGTTTCGACTCTGGGACATAAGTGAAGAAGTCCAATCATTTGCTTCGTCACATACAAACTCTTCAGTACATTGGTCATGGTCAGAATTGGCATTGGTAACGTGATAATGGCTCTGAAAGTTGGAAGTTGTGAACTGAGGTTCATGCATGGGCCAATTCTCCACTGGAGGTAAGTTGGCAGAAGAGGACATATGTCTAGTTTCTGTCTCTCTTTCTCTTTCAGACAATACCTGATGACCTTGTGTTGGGCCTGGCATAGAGACAGGGCTAAGTGAGCTTGCAGCCCATGACCTTCGACTGCCAGCCAACGAGCTGCTGTCTAGACTTTCTCCACCTGCCCATTGCTTCTCAGTCTGTTTTCTGGACTCATGCCTGACCTCAGAAGCTAGTCGTGCACTATGGCAATGCGGATTTGCTCTGAGATTTTGTAGTTGGTTTCTATCTCCTGAAATTTCCAGCTGCTCAAGAGCCGTCTGAACCTGGAGAAGTTTCAGTTCCTGGAGTGCTCCCATCATGCAGTTCATCTGCTCCTGCAAATCGTCTCCAACTTCTCTCATTGACAGCTGTGGAGAAGAACAGAAGAGTTCTAGTTACATTGGGACAGATACGAATACAAATACACAATGGTCTTCATTGATTAAAGTACTGTACTTATCAAAAACTAGAGACAAATGAAGCAATATTTTTTTTTTTTATCACTCAGCCACTGGCTCCCTGAGACAGGATTATTCTGATTTTATCCAGGAAGGAGACCCATACCAAAAGTACAAGAGATTGATGTATCATGCAGTGAAAAGATTGGAGAAGAGTACAAATGGAACGCTGCCCATAGCAACCAATCAGCTTTGAGACATCATTTATCAAGTGCATTCTATAAAATGATAGAAGCTAATTGATTGCCATGGGAAACATCTCCACTCTTTTTACTGCTTGATACATCAACCCTTAATCATCAGCACCTCAGAGATTTTCATACTTTTGCAAGGAGAAACACTGTCATTCCTTCATTACATTTGAATCTTGTCCCACAAAAACACAATTTTAGCATGGAGTGGAAAACATAGTCCCTCTCTTGTGCCTAATCTGCCCCCAAATCTGCCTAACACTTCTAGCTAGATGATGCAATAGCTTGCAGCCCAGCAGGTAAGAAGAGAAGCAATCGTTGGTGCTAAATAAGTAAATAAATGATACAGAGTAGTCTGGTGAGAGCATGAAGCTGCTGCAGAAAGTTATTCTCTAATCTACTGAACTAGACAGAAACAGCAAAAGAAGAAAATGGAAGTGCATTAAAATAAATCCTATATTAAATAACAATAAATGAAAAAGACCAGTCTACCACAGAAGTTGATGAAGATAATAAGTAACATAGGTACATATATTTGTAAATAACTACAAATAATTAGAAAGACAAGGCATCATATATCAGGTGAAACCTTCTAGCTAATAAAGGGAGCAAATGTAAGTTAGTTAAGTTAGTCCCTGCTTGCATGAACGTAAATGCACATATTTGCCCGTATGCCGAGTTTCATGCATTCATCTGTCCAAATAGCCGCCATCATTATCAATGCTCTATTACACCAGACCATACTTACCCACTCTGCCAGAATTTGCAGGAGACTCCCAATTTTACGGGTAGTCCCCCGGAAAAGTAGTAGGCAGATCTTTCGCACCCTGCCCACTTGCTAGTTAAGCAGGCAGGGTGGGAAGATAATCACCGGAATTGCAGTGCTGTGTGGAGGGGGCGGGACTAAATGACGTGAATCACATCATTTTATCCCTGTCCCCTCCTCGCATTCTCCTGTGGTGGGGGCAGGACCTAATGACATAAGCCCTGTAGAGGAGACTGAAAAAGATGGTAAGAAGTTCGTTAGAAATTAGATACAATTTCTGCATACCTACAACTCAGTAAAGGCAGCAATTCTGTCTACTCGCCCTAACAAACTTAGCCTAGCTTTGGATGCCCCATTGCACCCATTTATCTGCAAGTGGAGTTGCACCTCAGACGCGTACAATTCTGAGTCACCCCTTAGATGTGTGGGCTCAGCTACAGAGCACGCACAGAGCTTAAAATCAATAAAACTGTCTGCAAAATAGCCCCATAGTACCCATGCAATGTAAATTCTATAGGATTCTGGTTCATTGTCGGTATGGGCTAAAGCATTTATTTTTTTATTATTATTATTATTATTATTATTATTTATTGAGCATTGGAACAGTCAATCAATAGCCCTTTGGTAAACGAGCTCTAAACCACCAAAGAAAGCAAATAGCTCACAAAGCTACGCGCTAACCTGCAAGAAAATGCATTTACACAAACGTAGTCACAAACCATTTTGTGCACAGGTCCTTACCAACTTTATTCAGGGAAAAACAAATTTCCAGTGAGCAGCATTGTGTGAGCAGACTATATTTTCATCTTTTGAATCATTTATATGTCACATTTATTAGGCATATGCAATGAGAGCAGAACAGTTTCATTATATAACCTATTCTAGTCTCTACTGTACACAGCTCAAGTACCAAGTGCTTTCTTGGTAGAGCCATATAAAACTCATCTATCAAAGTGACATGTGTGACTACACTGACTTTTAAAATACATTTTTCATTTTTTTTAGGTCTTGCTCCTCTTTAATAGTCATCTCTAGGGGCAGGATATTATACATGAAGAGATAGCAAGTGTTCTACAATTGCGCCAAGCTATCATATAACTGCTTTGTTAGCAGGCTTTCCAGCGTATAATATTTCTGTAGTATCAATCTCACACTCTCATTCCTTCCTCCCTGTCACTTTTCTTGGCCCACTTGTGATATCAGGTTTCCCACTCTGAAATGAGAGTCTGCATGATGATCAATACACCATGACAGCTGCCTGCGGTTTTACGATAGTAGCCTTTCCTGCAAAGTATTTAGCTCTGGCTTAATGTGAAGGTTTGATAAATTTCAGTCTCCCTTCCTCCTGAGATTCTTTTATTGACATGCAATGAGAAACACAGCACACATCACTGAATGAATTAACCCTTTTGCAATCCTGAGTTTTGATTAGTGCAATATTAAAAAACAATAATTTGTATTATGCCATTTACATTATGTAACATGTTGAAGTTGAATGCTATCAAGACATCAAGTGTATTGTGTAGCCTATTGCGCAGTATTATGAGGGGCCGTTCATGTCAAAATGACAGCTTTCTGGATGCAACATTGAATGTCCCCTCATACAGTATCACACTTATCCCAAATACATTTCAATAAATATAGTATATTAAGTTGCAGTGCTAATTTACTGAACAAGTCGGACAAATAAGACTTGTGTTCTTTAGTTCCAGTCCACAAACTCCATATACTTTTTTCTTACACAGTTGCCAATTTAAGCACCTACAAAATGGCTTCAACTACACAGCAAAGGTCATTCACTATCTACAATGCAATTTATAAGTACTGCAAAGGCCCATGTAGCATCATGCACTTGTATTTCTGTCTGTCATATCTTTATTTACATGGATTTGCACAGGTCTCTACTTAGCTTTGGACGATGGGTATATAGTATATAGGCTGTTTTTTGCCTTTCAGATGACGCATTGGCATCACAAAAAAATAGAATTTATTTTGCAGACATGTCACAACATGTACAACCAGTGATCTCTGGACGTTTGGCTGTAGATCACTTCTGTCCAGGATTCCTCCGGAGGCTGCCTAATTCCAGATGGGTGGTGTCCAGGATTAGTACACAGTGACTGACAGTGATGTCACCGGTGCAGTGACCCAGCCCTCTCTCCTGCTTCAGCCCACCCGTAGCAGCTTCCTGCCAGGCATGGGTTTGAGGAGTGACTGAAATGCTGATTGTGTAGATGGAACCTGCTGACAATAGGTGAATATAAGTCTTGAGAGGAATGCTGCGGGTAGCATATCCCTAGATATGCTGCGGGTAGCATATCAAGGGGTATCTCCGGCTGGCATATCAAGGGGTGTCCGGATGAAAGGGCAACAGTCAATAGGTTGACAGGTACAAAAAGTCAACCTGGTTAAAATGTCAACATGTAAAAGGTCAATGGTGCTTAAGGTCGACAGGTTAAACAGTTCAAATCGTCTACATGACAATGGTCAACACATATTTATTTATGACCAGTTATTTATATAGCGCACACATATTCCGCAGCGCTTTACAGAGAATATTTGTCCATTCACATCAGTCCCTGCCCCAGTGGAGCTTACAATCTATATTCCCTATCACATGTACTGGTCTAGCACACACACTAGGGTTAATTTTTGTCGGGAGTCAACCTACCAGTATATTTTGGGATTGAGGGCGGAAAGTGGAGTACCTGGAGGAAACCCACGCAGATACGGAGAGAATATACAAACTCCACACAGTTGGGGCCATGGTGTGAATCGAACCTACAACCTCAGTGTTGTGAGGCAGTAATGCTAACTATTAACCATTACACAGTCTGTATTTATATAATAAATGGTGTCATTATTACAAGCCCAGAAAGACTGACTTTTCCATTTTGCTTGCTGCAATATACTTGGAGTTAGTGAGATCTTTATTGTACCTGCAGTGCCGTCATATAAAACAAAGCCACAGAAACAGCGGACTAAGGGCCTAATTCAGCATGGATCGCTAATTAAGAGAAATCGCAAATGGGTTGATTAACGAATGACTGCACTTGCGTAGTGTTCGCATTGCACACGTGCAAGCGGTAATAGCGACAGAAAATGCATACAGATAGTAAACGCAATGCTGCCGCTGTTTAACTGTCAGGAAGCTGGCGTTTGTGGGCGGAAACCTGTCATTTTGTGGGTGTGTCAGAAAAAGCGCAGGCATGCCCAGGTGTTTTTGGGGAGGGTCTCTGATGTCAACGCAGACCACTTCCAGCCTATCTTAGTCGCAGATTAGTTGCAGCCTCAGACCTACTCACAGTTGCTCAGATGGCAAAAACTTTTTGATGTTCCGTAATTTTTGTATGCATCTGCGAGTGTATTGCGAATTTGCACAGGAGTTTTTTTTCTTTCTGTCAGGGCGGCATCTTTCTACTTGCAGACAACTGCAATTTCTCAGATTAACGATCCATGCTGAATTAGGCGTATTAAGGGGGCTCTGAAGATGTCATTTTCAAGGGGCATGGTGGGGCATTGAGCCTGTCATAGTAATGGGTAGGACAGGGGGCTCTGAGGCTGAAATATTAAGACTGACTGCCAGTTTCGCAAAAATATAATTGTTATGTTACACCCTGAACACAGCACCCACTGTATTTGCTGGTGGTGTCTTATCTATGGGCCTAATTCAGACCTGATCGCAGCAGCAAATTTGTTAGGAAAAGGGCAAAAACCATGGGGGTAATTCAGACCTGATCGCTGGGCTGCATTTTCTCACAGCCTGGGATCAGGTCCAAACTGCGCATGCACCGCAATGCGCAGGCACGACGGACCGCAGCAACGGGGATGGGTGCATAGTGACGGGATGGTGCAAAAGAAATGATCGCACTAGTGATAGCAGGGTGACTGACAGGAAGAGGGCGTTTGTGGGTGGCAACTGACCGTTTTCAGGGAGTGTCTGGAAAAACACAGGCGTGTCCAAGCGTTGGAAGGGAGGGGGTCTGACGTCAATTTTGGTCCTGGACAGGCTGAAATGATCGCAGCAGCTAAGTAAGTCCTGGGCTGCGCAGAGACCGCACAAAATCAGTTTGTACAGCTCTGCTACACATGCGTTCACACACTTGCACAGCTAAAATAAACTACCCCAGTAGGCGGCGACTATCTGATCGCAGGGCTGCAAAAATCGCTGCCCAGCGAACAGGTCAGAATTAGGCCCCATTTGCACTGCAGGTGGGGCAGATATAACATGTGCAGAGAGAGTTAGATTTGGGTGAGTTATATTGTTTCTGTGCAGGGAAATACTGGCTGCTTTATTTTTACACTGCAATTTAGATTTCAGTTTGAACACACCCCACCCAAATCCAACTCTCTCTGCACATGTTATATCTGGACCCCCACCCCCCTGCAGTGCACATGGGGGGTAATTCCAAGTTGATTGCAGCAGGAAATTTTTTAGCAGTTAACCAAAACCATGTGCACTGCAGGGGAGGCAGATTTAACATGTGCAGAGAGAGTTAGATTTGGGTGTGGTGTGTTCAATCTGCAATCTAAATTGCAGTGTAAAAATAAAGCAGCCAGTATTAACCCTGCACAGAAACAAAATAACCCACCCAAATCTAACTCTATCTGCACATGTTATATCTGCCTCCCCTGCAGTGCACATGGTTTTGCCCAACTGCTAAAAAATTTCCTGCTGCGATCAACTTGGAATTACCCCCATGGTTTTGCCCATTTACTAACAAATTTGCTGCTGCAATCAGATCTGAATTAGGCCCTATATCAGGCATTCCCAACCACGGTCCTCAAGGCACACTAACAGTGCAGGATTTAGTGATATCCAGGCTTCAGCACAGGTGACTTAATTAGTAGCTCAGTAATTTTTATTTAACCATCTGTGCTGAAGCCTGGATATCACTAAAACCTGCACTGTTGGAGTGCCTTGAGGACCGTGGTTGGGAATGCCTGCCCTATATGCTAGCTTTCCCATAGCTGCCCTTATCACCTTACCACAATAGACTGCTATAATACCAACATATTCTAGAATACACCAGATACAAGGCATGGAGACACAATGGGGTAAATTTACTAAAGCCTCTAAAACAGAGAATTGGTGATGTTCAGAGCCGCCATCAGAAATTGTGGGGCCCAGGACTGAAAAAATAGGTCCCCTGGGGAAAGTGCTGTGGATGTGGGTGGAGCTACAGTTGGGTGGGGTATCAACTGATGCATAAACCAGTTTTAAAAAGAAATGGATGAGGGAGAGGTAAGCTCAGTATAAAAAGAAACCATTAACACCCTGCAGGGCATAGGGGTTACTGTCAGTCAGCTTAGCAGCGTTGCAGGGCTACCCGCAGCGCTGCTATGTGTGTCCATGCCGCCGGGTGCCCTGCTGCTGCTATTGCATGGCTACAGGGCCGAGTGGGGGGAGAGGGAGGGGGCGGCTTACTGTCAAAATGACCAAAATGCTCCTGGCAGCCTCAGCGTACCGCCCCCTCAGGTCCCGGCGCCCATAGGCAGCTGCCTAAAGCTGCCTAATGGAAGCGCCGGCCCTGGGGTTACACTGAAAAGCTTGCTACAGAAAAAGATTAGTGAGGGAAAGGAGAGTCAAACAAATGCAGGAGGTCAATGGTCTAATCTAGTATTAAAGTGCAAGCTCTGCAGGCATCAGCCACCACACTGCTACTGTTGTGCAAGCTAGCAAGAGAATGGCTCACCCTGGTGCATACAACTGGATATCAACGTCTTAATTATAAAATTGTCATCAGGTGTATCCTGATGACAATTTTATAATTGAAACATTGATATCCAGTTGTGGTCCAGTCATTCTTCATTAGTTGTGAGTGCCACACACCTCTCTTCCTACATTTTGCTGCTGCAAATGTGAGGGCACCGGGCGAAGCTTCTTTCATTGCATGAGTGCTGGATTCACTGCTATATATATATATACATATACATACATACATACATACATACATACATACATACATACATACATACATACATATATATATATATATATATATATATATATATATATATATATATATTTCCAACGGCGGCACTCCGGACGGGTAAATGACTTTCAAATAGACTGCATTTATTTGCAAAGAAATGCACTCTATTTGAAAGTCATTTACCCGTCCGGAGTGCCGCCGTTGGAAGTTTGTATGAGACACGCCATTTGACATGATCTCTGGAGGGCACCCGGTAAAGTTACAAGTTTGTTCTCGTGGAGTGCCGGATTTTGGGATATGTATAAATATATATATATATATATATATATATATATATATATATATATATATATATATATAATTTTTTATTAGGGTAAACTGCTTGCGAACCCTGGTCCTCACTTTATTGGGGTGATCTGCTTCCTTTCCCCGAGTCTGGCCACAAGCAGAATACCGTGATTGAGTCTGGATGGAGGTTGCCACCTCGATCACAACATCCCTAGACCTCTGATACAGGCCAAGCAGGAGCCCTGGACATAACTTTGCGGTGTGAGCAGTGATGCTATCAACCAGTCACCCTCAGTTTCTGCTCAACACATAGTCACACTGCACCGAGACGAGAGGGTTCCCTGCAGAAAGAGAATAAACAACACAGTGCCAGCAGCAGCAGCAGCAGCAGCAGAATCTGGAGGCAGGTGAGGAATGGAGCAGGGATGGGACATGTGAGGAGGATGGAGAAACTGGGAGGAGACGGCAGGTAAGGAGGAGTGAGCTCTGACCAGACCGAAATTACCACTTTAAAGCTGGCTTCGTGGCTGCTAGGTAGATTATAGCACCGGCGGCATGCTTCAGTGTATAGTAGCTGCTCTGTGAGACAAGTGAGGCTGCCAATCAGAGTGCACTCACACTACTCCTCATTCGTCCTCATTCGCAGCTGCAGACCCAGGCACCCTTTCTGTCTGGGCCCGGTACTACCCCTTGATGGTGGCCCTGGTGATGTTATCCATAGCAATATACCCTCCAACTTGACCCATTTCATTAGGTACAAAATGCTCTGTTCCTGGACTTTCTTGCCAGTGGCAGTTACAGAGGTGGGGCTGCAGCACAGTCCAAAAATCAAACAGGGGAGCCACACCAACTGCCAGTGAGTCCTGGCCAGCGATATTTGGCAGTGTTTGGGGCAGCAGTTGGTGTGGCTCCCCTCTTTGAATTTTGGACTGTGCTGCAGCCCCACCTCTTGAGCCACCAGTGGAAGAAAGTCCAGGAACAGAGCATTTTGTACCTAATGGAATGAGTCATGTTGGAGGGTATGTAGCAACCAATTAGATGCTGTTTATCATTTTCTAAAAGGCAATAAAGAAATGATAGACAGCATCTAATTGGTTGCTATTGGCAACATCACCAATTCTCTGTTTTAGAAGCTTTAGTAAATGTACCCTAATATCTTGTAAAACCTTATTCAGTGCTTTACTGCAGTTTTACATCAATTAGGTGATTCTATGTCAAGGAAAGTAGTCAGAAATGACTGTGCCTCACATAATCTTGCTGCTATGTAAACACTGCTTTTAAGTGTATGAAAGAAACTTGATAATTGTTTGTATATTATACTGTATGTCACTATTGCTAGTACTGTAATAAAAGAGACTAAAACATTCCAGCTACATTCCTCAGCGGAGTTCTATGTGATCTTTTGTAAGCTTTTAAAAAGAATGAGATTTCAAGATGACTGGAAGGTCAGAAGGATCATGGCTCTGCTCTTACAATGCAATGTGTTCTTATTTAAAAGATGCAGCTTTAGCACGCAAGCATGCATAGTGTTAGAGGCTGTCTGTAGCTGGTTAGCTGAGGCAAACACTCTGAATATATATAGATGGGAGCCGTAGGCATGAATTCTAAGATCATAATACTCCTTCGTAGCAAGCAGGTGGATAAAGCTGAAATACACAAATGTTATTATCACTCACTGATTGGGATGGCTGACATTAGTCCATTTTGAAGATAATGCACCAGGCTCAAGTATATATTCATCCATTTGTTCTCTGGAACACTGTTACTTTGCCATTCCAGATGACAGTAATGCTGACTGTCATTATCCTGTCCCTTCCGATTAAGACACAGCCAGACAGCTTAACCCATTCCAGCCTGAGCTATACCACTTTTACATGTAATGGTAACAAAAAAATGTAACAGACAAAAATAAAATAGTTAAAGTCTATAAATACAGATTTTGGCAGGAAGATTCTGGCTCGATTTTCAACAATATAATCATATTGTATATTAAAACATTCTCAATAAAAACAGTACTGTATTGCAAACTTTAGTGCATCCTGCTAGGGGATTCCAGGCTACTATAAGCGCCTTTTAAAGCATTGCAAATGTCATTTTAATATACCAATGGAGTTTTGTACAAAATGGGCATCTCCAGGTGGATCAGAGTGGTGTTTGGTGGATGGATCTGGAGTAGAGCTTATTTTGTCTGTTTTGCGGTATGCACTTTGTACTTATACCAGTTTGTGCATTTACATTGTGTCCTTGCTGTGTCACACTGGCGAAAACATATCAGTAACTATTACAAATATAATCCGTGTATATATATATAAAAATATATACACACAAAACCATATATCAGACGCTCCAATATATGTATACCCAATCCAATTATGTATATGTATTTATATATAATAATATATAATATAAATCCGCGGGATGGGCTAGGGGGGGAGGTTAGATTTAGGCACCTTCAGAGAGTGTTAGGGTTAGGCTGCGGGGAAGGAGTGTTAAATTTAATCTGCGGGAAGGAGGGGTTAGGTTTAGGCACCACCAGAGAGGGTTAAGATTATGCTACATGGGTTAAGGTGGGTAGACACGTGACGATTGAACATCGTCCACAACGGAATCCGGCGGCGGGGCCGACATCGGCAAGTGCATACACACTTGCCGATGCCGGCAGCGACGAATGACGGCTCAGGGGGGTGGGGGAGTGGGTTCCGCATCGTCACTGACAGCCGCATCGTCATTGACAGCCTCAGATCTTCTTGCATATACAAAAGATCTGAGGCTGTCGCTAGCGACCAGCGGGTGCACGCATTGGCATCATTCTCTTGCATACACTCGGAATGATTTTTTTAAAGGATTGGTCGTTCCGTTTGACCGGGAACGCCCACATTGTTTGTTCTGTCGTTCCGTGTGTAAGTAGTTTAGGCTGTGAGTAGGGATGGTTAGGGTTAGGGGCGCTTTGGGGTAAGGTAAGTATACTTACCTTCCCCATGTTGGTATTCTAAGCATCGGGATGCTGTGGTCGGTCTTCTGACCGACCACTGCATCCCAACCACTGGCATTTCCTACCCAATGCTGCATCCTAATTGCCGGCATTTCCCACCCAAAGCCACACTGCTTCACAATTGTTATTTATTTATCTCACAGATATCCATACTAATAGCAATAGAACACTAATGTGAGCTTTAACATTAGCAATATTGACCAAAAATTGGAAACAAAATAGTACCTGTTATGCCTTGGACATTTAAAACGTCACTATGGGTTTCAAGTTTGGCTGATTCTACATGAGTTAGAGCAGGGGTGTTTCAAGAGAGGAGGGGACCCGCATGCAGCCTCTGTTGTGGGGCACCTCCTCTCCAGCAGCAAGTAGACTCTGGCATAAGTCTGGCAGAGTCTGCTGTGCATGACCAGGTCTCCAGGAACATGGTGTACAAATCACTCGGAAATGGCCTCAGCGGCCATTTTCCAAGTGATTTGTATCCGCACTGGAGGGCCACCACCGCGGTACTCCAGAGGGATAAGTATAATATGTGGATGCAGGATGTGCGGTGTGGGCCCATGTGCATTGCACACACTGCATCCACTATAGAAACGCCTATGAGTTAGAAGTTTATTTATGAAGACCCCTCTTAAATGAAGATTTTCTATTGTTGTCAATCACCAAATGTCAGCAGGGCCATCGAGAGCCGAACGGGGCGTGGGTACTGGCGAGGGGTGTGACCAAAGACAGGAGGCATGGCCAAGCCCCCTCTGAGAAATAAAAAAAAATGACTCAGCAGCACTGTAAATGGGGAAAGCAGCTGAGAAGGGGCCCCACTGGGCCTCTCCATAATGCCCTGGTAAGTAGTACCTGTCCCCTGCATCCTTTTGGCACGTTGGCATATGGGCGCTTTCTTGCCAGTGCCCGTCTGTGCACTGGATCTGGGATCTCGTACTTCGGCTTACAGTTTCTGATTCAACACCCAAAAAAATACAATGCTTAAATGTAAAATGAAAATTGTAAAAAACAAACAAACAAACAAACAAACAAAAACATTATGATAGCTTTCACCAGGTTGGGTGAGGGGTAGATTTGATAAATAGACAGAAGTCCTAAAGTTTGGGAAGAATTATGTTCACTGCTTACGTTCCTCTGGCTTCACTGTGCAAACACAGGGCAACAGGATTAATGTCCAGTTTAGTCACACACATAGGATCATTGGGTCCTGTTAGATAAGTCAGAAGATGGACAAATGCAGAGGCCTAAAAAGTCTATTTGTGGTCTTTATCGTACTACACTTACAAACATGCATGCTAATGTTTATGATAGAGTTATTAGCTGACTTTGGTGCCAGTTTCCTGCAATATACTCTGGAAATGTCAGGTTTAATTGCCAGATACTAGCTGCAGTATCATTGTGTATATGGCCAGCATAACTATTATCTGTACCGTTACTACATATGGTCGGAGAATAGTTCTGTGAGTGCAATAAAAGGAGAAAACCATAATGGTAGTACAACATGATGTAGACTATGACTGGTGATCGGTCATGATTGGGTACTCTACTACAGCAAATTCTTTTCCCTCTTCATGTAATGATGTATGTTCCATATCACAGATTAAGATGCACATCTATCTGAGAAGGTGGGAACTGGGGCACTGAACAGGTTAAGTAGTACTGACAGCTTCTGATGAGCTGAGTTGAGTGGCAAAAAGCCAGCTGTAATATCCACTCATCAAAAGCTCAGCATGTTCTGCTCACTTCATTAGGCCACCGCCTCCCTCCTGTCAAGGGCTAAGTAGGAAACCAAGTTCTGATAGGCTCAGAGATGAACCTGTAGCCATATGTCAACTGGTCGCTACCCAGAAACCACAGTTAGTAATGATGCATGCACTGTGTTACTTGCAAGCTCAGGAGGGAGTCATGCTCTCTACTGACAGAACAACACAACCTGTACAGCCCCATACCCAGCGGGGCGCCACTCTTATACACTGCTAGTAAGTGCAGAAAATATTAAGAAGAAAGTATAAAATTGTATCTCTGTGGGTATCTACTGTGTGCACTATGCATTTTATTTTTTAAATAATAGCCCATATGAAACATAGGCCCATTTTGTGTTAATAAAAATTAAATGGACATCAGTTTAAGCAAAGCTGTCAGTATGAATATGTATTTTTAATATATAGGCAGCCAAGGTTGTGTTTGTTCATTCTCTATGAGATGTGGTCTGAAAAAGTGTCTTTCTTCTCACTTACATTCAGTATATAGCCATAAACATTACAAAAGCAAAATACATTAACAGAAACCAATTATACTGTACTGTTGGTGCACCAAGCAATGTAGAAACCAGTAACCATTTTTTTTTTTTTTTAGACTTTTGTTAACAGTAGTAATTTCACACATTTTACAACTTTCTTTTTGCTTGCTTTATTTTATGCTTCATTAATGATCTGCTTCTGTATTCAATCTCTGTATTGCAGAATGAACAGTTCATACAAATTAAAAGTTCAGGTTGGGCTGTGACAACCCCAATTCTTGAGGGCTGTTCAACCACACCCAAAGAGCCAGGAGTTTCCCCTAAGTGCTGAAATGTTGGATGGCATTTCATGCTCACCGTCACTGCCACGCTACCACTGTAGTGGGGTGTTCAGGGGAGGGTTCGTTGAGGGTGATCTAGTACTTCAGAAGTGCTGTACACGATTTTGTTGATACAGCACTCCATCAATGTGATGTGACCCTCCCACCACATTTTATTTTTCATAGAAAAGTCTGGGAAGTTGGGTCTACCGAATCAGGAAGAGTGGTGTGGTCACACTACATTGGCAAGTAGTCACATCACGTTAGCTTCTGAAACATACCCCTGGGGGCAGTATCCAGTCAGCTTATTGACAGTCACCATGTTGACATCCTCTGAAAGTCAACATGTTCACAATGTCAACATCAGAAATGTTGACATGTGAAATGTCTACATTCTTAGAATGCCAGGTGTTGCCAGGAGAGATAAGATTAAGCACTAGGGGAGAGGTTGGGTATAGGCTATGGTGGGGGAGGTTTGGCACTAGGTGATGGTTAGGATTAGTGGGAGAGTACATACCAAAATGATACTCATCTGATGCCTCTGCCAGCACTACTCTTCAAGCGGCAGCTGAGACTCAGAAGACCAGGGGCTTAGTCAGAACTTTGTGGAACCCATAGCAACATTTTGAAGGGGCCCCTATCCCAATGCTTCTCGAGTGACTCCTCTTTGTAGCAGGGACCCCACTTATCGTGCAACATTACTGTGCCCCAGTTCATATTATGCCACACTATAGTACCTCCGCTTTATATTGTGCCACATTACAGTGCCACAGTTATTATTATGCCACGCTATAGTACCTCCACTTCATATTGCACCACATTACAGTGCCCCAGTGCATATTATGTAACATTATAATGCCCTCCAGTTTATTTTATACCACATTACAATGAGCTGGTCCAGGGGCATAACTAGATATATTGTAGGCCCCATGGTAAAAGTTTGTAAGACCCCCTATGTATCACAAAATGGTGACAGGGAAGGTGGGCCCCTCTCAGCTCTGGGACCAACAGCAGCTGCACTCCCCACACCTATGATAGCTACGCCCTGCTGCTGCTGATAGGAACAGGTAAATGATCATTAGGCCACCAAGGATTTTATGTATGTGGATATTTTATCTTGTCACCATGTCACCCGTGTCAACATGCAGAATGTTTACATGGTCACTGTTGACGTGCTAAATATATCAACAATTCAACCATTTCATCCTTATTAATGCCGACATGATGACTTTTGACATAATATACCAAACCCCCTGGAGGCATTCCAAATGCTTCTGAACCTTTTTGCCTAAAGACCCCTACAAAAGGTATGAGAGGCATAAAAGATACACTCCAACTCCCCACTTTCCTGTAATCTGAACAAAAACCCTAATCGGTGGAAAAAAAGGCGGAGGGGAGTTGGGGGCTTATATCATGACTGTTGGAAGGTCTATAATATACAAGGGTGGTTCAGTAAAAAAATTAACATTTTTCCACATAATCCCCATACCCGTCTAAGCATTTTATCCATCGGCAGACCAAGGCATCTACTGTATCTGGCATAGAAGAAATCAGTGCCAAGCGGCTGAAGCAGGACATGACCACTTGCTGAACTTCACCAGCGGTTGCGAATCACCTTCCACCTACCACCCAAGTGCTTCTTCAATGGTTCAAAGAGATGGAAATCAGTCAGTGCCAGATCAGGGCTGTAGGGAGGATGGTCCAGTACCACCCAATGGTAGTGCTGTAACAACTCACGTGAGTGAGGCAAGGCAGTGCGCCAGACTTAAACTTGTTTCCATGACATGACATTATCATTGTACACCTCAACAAGTTGGCAATGTATTTTAGCTGCTGACTTGCCCTTTAGATGTAGAAATCTGATCACACTACCCACCTCAATGTGTGACCATGTTTCCGCCATCTTACAACTGATATTGGGGCAGTATGACTGATATGAGGCACAGTCTAATGGCTGTGCGGGGAAGCAGTGGTCTACCCGCTCTGGCCTGATGGGTAATTAGAATGAAATAGAGAACATTTACACATGTAAGAGGTCTTGTTACCTTACTTATTGAACTACCCTCGTATTTAAGTTTACCCACCGTTTATTTATACAGTCTGTAATTCAATTTAATGTGATCATGATTATAAAATTGGAATAGATATTAAAGAATTGTTGTAATGCGAAGTAAATTAAAATGATCTGCTCTGTTCAGCTTTTCAGATTGGACTGTTTCCTCTCATATATCAGTAGCACAGCACTGTTCATATGACTCGCCAGACATTCATTCTGACATAACAATAGGATATGTATCTATTGTTCCTTATCCGGCCAAAAGTGACGGACATGTCAGGCCCAGATGTCTCCTTGTTTAGGTTTTTCTGTGTGTGAAAACTTAGGAAGAAACCAGATGTGATTGCCGGAAGCTGTAAACCAGTCTAAGAGAGGAAGTACATGGGAAAGACCAGCTGGAGCTGACTGACACCAACTGCTGTCTATGCACAGAATGAAATCACCTCGTAGCTATATTAACACCTTCCCAGCCAGACATCTGCAACATACAGTGAAGCAGAAACTAATGACAATATATTTATTTCTTCTATTTACACATTTGTTGAATTCATTGCTATATGAATGCAAGCAGCGTATCTCCCAAAAATTTACTTTGGTAAAAATTGGGAGAGAGTGTGCATGCTCAAGCAGCAATGTCCACATGCCCCTGTTCCGTTCTTTTCTCATTTGAATGCCACACACACCATGGCAGGCGCGCATGGCACCAGATCACCACTGCTGTACTCTGAGCAGTAGGAAGTGGAACATACAGTATGGGTTGATGTATCAAGCAGTGAAAATAGTGAAGGGGACCAGTGAAGAAGTTACCCATAGCAGCCAGCTTCTACCTATCATTTTATAGAATGTACTTGGAAAATGCCACCTCAAAGCTGATTGGTTGCCATGGGCAACTTCTCCACTCTTCACTGTTTCATACATCTCCCCCACAGTATCTTATGATACAAAGAAGCTTTCTCTCTATGGGGGTTATTCAGGTCCGAATGCAGCTGCGTGTCTGTACACAGCGGCTACATTCCGGTGGTCTGCAGTGCGTGTAAGTGACCCTACACCTTGCGGCCGCATCACCACAATGTGATTGACAGCGGTGATGCATCGTTTCACGTGCGGGCCAAATGGGGGTAGGCCAGGAGCATTTTCAAGGTGGCTGCATGACGTCAAACGCAGCTGCGTCAATTATAAAAATGGTGGCAGACCACCTGACAGCCAGGGGTCAAAATTAACTTGATGCATCTGCAATATAATTGCAGATGCATCGGAAGGCGGACCATCACACATGCTGGGTGACCTTGCCCTGTGCTGGGTGGCACCCAGCATGTGAGGAGATGGATGCAGATCTGGCTGTGTCCATCTCTGAGTAAGGTCCATTACACAAATACAGAAACAAATACCTTTCTGATACCACTTTCAGACAGAAAAAATCTAAAATTCCCAGATTTGTCAAAATGGGTTGGACCTGGGTTAAAGCTCCTAACCCCCTTTCACACGGCACATTTAACCAGGAATATTCCCGGGTCGACCCCTTTCACACAGAACCCGGGTCAGCCCTGCAATATACTGTGTGTCATAAGAAATGGACTGTTTTTATGGCACACAGAGATGAGGTCATGAAGAGTGGGTGGTGACTGCTCAATGCGTTGCATTAACCATGGCCGACTAATTGCTACTGAGTAGCCCGGAGTTCTTGAGTTCTTGCTGTTTTACACAGCAAATGAGAGCAGCTGCTTACACTGTGCTACCTGGCACAATCTTATGTCTCATTTGTGCAGCACAATTGTGACATCAGACGGCAGCACCAGTGCCCCGCCCGCTCAGCCAATCAGGGAGACCTGGACGCTCAGTTAATCAGCCAGTGCCCCACCAGCTCAGCCAATTTGCGATGTTTACCGCAGCCCATTTTGAAAAACCCAGGTCAGACCCTTTCACACAGCCGGCAACCCGTGTACGATCTGGGAAAAAACAGGTAAAAACGCAATTTAACTGCGATCGTATTGCTGATTTGTGGAAGCCCCCTGCCTTTGCAGCCAGGCCAAATGCCCCAAACCTACCCCCATTTCTGTTGACCTGCCTAACGCCTTGTCAAATGCCCCGGAATGCTGCATCGCCACCCCATTCCTCACTACGGATGCCTCTACCTGTTAGTGAGGTGTTCACATAGTGAGATGTGATCGCATTTTCCCGGCCCACGCACGCGCAGTGCGGGTCCTGCACGTGCACACTACAGCAGGACATAGAGAGATGCGATTGCATATCAGTAGCGACTGAATCTGAATAGGGTCCTAAATACCTAATTTCAATAAAGACATCCCCTATAAATAGACACAAGCACCATTATTGTGCATTAGTCTCAATCTTATATTACAGTATACCTTACATTTACCATACTGTACATCCCATGTTTGAAATCCAGCCTTACGTGTAAATGACAAAACTGGTTGGACATAGATTATATTGCAAAATGATCTATGAATATAACAGACGAACACTGAAATAAAGATCATTGCATCTTCACCAAAGCCTGTGACAGCTGATTGTGTTACACTGTAATACTTTTATACATTGATTATACAACATTATTATATATAACACTATTTTATATCTATGGCACAATTAGAAACCTTTGACCAAGTGATAACAAATGCAAGTAAAATCAGTATTGAGGGACTGTATTATAATAATAGGTGTGCATAAATAATGTGTTCAGTGTTTGGGCGGGTAAGTGTCTGTTAGGCATTTTTAAGGAATAGATTCCCTTTAAAGGCCACCCAGCAAGTATCAGCTGTCAGTAGTTACAGTCCAACAATAACCACTTACGTTTCTCTGCTATATTTGCTGACATTTTTGATACAATGTTCCCATTTCTAGGTCAATGTGAAACACTAAACCTAGTACTCAATCTTTTCTATAAGCACAGACTGGAATGGAATAATCATAAGACAAAGAATGTGAGATACCACATTAAAGCATTGCAAAAATTAAATGTTATTTATCTTTAAACAAATCCTAGAAACAGAGACAGAAGAACCCAGAATGCTGCCTGTCCAGCTGCCCATTAGCATGGGAGCAGACCCCAATAGCAGCATCGTTCCTGCACAGCAGCCATTCCCCATACATTGCTCCAACACAAAGGGGAAACTATACACTGGGCTGAGTCTAAGTTACATGCAATGCTGATATGCATGTCAATTAGCGATTTGTTACAACCACATGCGTCTAAATCTCTACAAAGTACACAGAGCATGCATCCCACAATAAGCTGCAAAGACTAGTCTGGAATGTATTGGGCATTCCTGGGCAGTGACTGGGAGGTGACAATTACCTTTCTCCATTCCAATCTATCCTCAATGCTGCTGCCCGGCTTATCTTCCTCACCAAATGCACTACGTCCACCTCCCCTCTCCTACAAGCCCTTCTCTGGCTTCCCTTCACTTTCAGAATCCAATTCAAACTTCTCACACTCACTTACAAAGCACTCATCCACTCCTCTCCCATTTACATCTCTGACCTTATCTCCCTTTACTCTCCCACCAGTTCTCTTTGCTCTGCTAATGCACGTCGACTCTCCTGTCTTCTGATTACTTCCTCCCACTCCTACCTCCAAGATTTTTCACGTGCTGCTCCCTTCCTCTAGAATTCTTTACCTCTCCCCCTCAGACTCTCCTCCTCTCTACAAAACTTCAAACGGGCTCTTAAGACCCATTTCTTTACCAAACCCAGCCAAATCTCATCCTAACTCTCTGTTCTACGCTCTCTATGTACCCCATCTGTGTCACCCCTGTCTACCCCTCCCCTTAGAATGTAAGCTCTCACGAGTAGGGCTCTCTTCCCTCATGTGCTTATCCTTTTCTTACTTTAATAATCCCCAACTGCCCAAATCACGCAGTTTTTTGGCCACCTGGAACTTATCTCTGTCATCTACTGGTGTAGTTATGCTTAGTTACCCTGTACTTGTCCTATATTGTCTTCAACTGTAAGTCACTGTTTTCCTGTTTTGATTATGTGCATATGTACTCTGTAATTGGGCGCCGCGGAACCCTTGTGGCGCCATATAAATAAAGGATAATAATAATAATGAATAATAAATAGACGCACAATGATATTCCGTCTGATGGGTGTGTTATGGGATTGTCATGGGGTCTCGCTGGAGTGGTTGTGAACTCAAACGCAATCTCAAAATCTTAATCGTGTACGTTGAGGCCATAATCCGAATGAGATTCTGCACTGTAGCATGGAGCTGGTGCAAGTCCCGATGGTGCTTCCGATAGTTGCAACTGCAGACGCACAAAGTGGGCATCCCAGCCCTTCTGCATATAGACGCACACTGTACACCAGGGGAAGTGTTTATATTAGCATTAGCATAAAGTCAAGGATGTGAATGCAGCAAAAGACACTAAAGTGCTCGCAGCAGCATGCGACTGAGAATCAGCCCCTAAATGTTGTAAAAAACATCAAACGTTGTTCCTACCCTTTTTAAATTAGTACATCACATTAATATAGCTTAAGCAAGATAACACATAGGAGACAATTTACAAAGCGCACACTGGCCCTGATTCAGGTTCAGATGTTAATGTGGCACATGCCACAATGTACCAATGTTTGTTACTTTGCGCATGGTCCGGACCCATACTGCACATGTGCTGTATGAGCCTGCGACGTCAGTCTCACTACGACATCAGACTGTCAGTAATTGACAGTCAGATGTCATCTGGAGCAGGGAGAGGGCAGCGATGGCCCCTGTTTCTCCAAAAGGAGGAGTGATGCCGCCATTGTAGTGGAGGGATGGGGACAGGCCTCTTGGTAGGTCTTGCGGCGTCCGACTTACGCAACCGCATGGGTCACCCAGCTGGCCGATGGTGTCGGAGATTATCCGATACTACGTCCTAGGATGCAGCTTGGATCAGTAATACAGCAGGAGGCGTGGTGCCTAGATTCAATACCTAGATTCAATAGATTCAAACCTGCAAATGTTTTATATCCAATTTAACAAGTGTTGGAGTATTGCAGCCGCATTGTGTGAGCAGAAGTAAATGCACACAGTCGTATGCTGAGCTGTTTGCATGTCTATGATGAGCCCACCCCTATCTGTGTGATAGGTTAAATAGCTGTGCACTAGCTCGATACCTCGTGCAAACATTAAGGGGGGAAAACAAATGTTTGAAAAGTAGGTTGGGTGTCTGTTTTTTCCTGTCTATTAGATAGGGAAAAAAAGACACCCAAATAACTTTTCAGACAATTGACTATCCCCCTAAGACTGAAAACAAGTGTCAATACACACACACAACTTTGCATCGCCCGCAATCCTGTTGACTTGTTGACACACCCGCTCTGAACTATCTGTGCAAACCCCGTTAACACCCAGATGCAGCTGAATATGTGACGGAGATGTGCCTTCATCGCCCATAGTTGTGCTCATTTGGATCCAGAGTATGCGCAGTGTGAAAACACACAAGATACACTGTGCAATCAGACTTACATTCAACTCTACATCAGCCCTGTTGTGCAGTCTGTATCCGAGTCCAAGGCTATGGGGATAAGGCCCAGCAGCACCCTTACCATAATAAAAAAAAAATGTTATATTAAAAAAATATAATCCATCATTTGTATTTGGCTTTTTAGCAAAAGACTAGATAAACCTATTAAATGCTTCCTTAAAGAGCAAAAAATAATATATATTTTTTGTAATTATCTAAGAATGTTAAGAGATGCTATGACCCAATATCCAATTAAATTGTACATAAAGAAGAACATACCAGTCTCAAATGTCTCTTTGATCAGCCTGTCAATGAAAGGATATGGAAGAGAGTCAGTTCTTGGCACGAGACTCGTGCCACGAGTGGTGAGGCTGTATGTAACTGCTCCCCTTAAAAAATATCTTTATGCAAATTACTACATTCGGAGGTGGTTAATTAAGCCCTTCAGACACTATGCAAATCCAACACACGTCTCCACTGCTGTGACTCTGCAGGGCATGTCACAACGTGTTCATCATCCAGTTCTGTATGAATGTGCAACAAAGGATGGAGAAATTGTGATTTATTCAGGACATCTTACGTACAAGTTTAGCTACATTTGTAATTTTCAAATTCAGTATGATCATCAAATATTTCTCTTCTATAATGAAATCATTGTTCCCGCAAACTTTTCTCTCTGATCATAATAATATGAATATTTAGGCTACTAAATGAATATTAACTACTATTGTGAACAATACATACATTATTATAGCCAAATTTAACATATTGTACCATAATACTATAGCTCATTGAGGAGTTATTTTACTATAAAAAGAGCAATGCTGCAGCTTTTTTTTTTTTTTTTTTTTTTTTTTGTCAGTGGTCTTGGAACCATATCATGCTGTATGTCATGTTAAAAATGAAGTGAAATAAGATAATACCAAGAATAAGTAAAGACTAAAGACACCACCAAGTGATTTAAAAAAAAACATAATTTCCAATAATTTTTTTCATTTTGGACAGTCCTCTTTTTTTTTATTTGACCTTCTTAATGTGGCACATTATTTGGGTCCCTTCCCCAGTGGCCCTTACTGTTGCCTGAAATAAGCTAAAGAAGCACCGCATTTGACAGCAGGCTATGAGAGTGCTGAGTGCTGACAGACTGTATTCATCCTTGTGATTATTCTCCTAGGGCTGGAGCTATGGAGCATATATGACACTGTAAATGTATGGCCTCCTGTCAAATCAGATATCATATGCACCATACCCAGGCAATAGGAATATCCAGCTCAATCTTTTCCATCACACTGTCAACTCTCTGCCTCTCCAGCTTCCATTTATTCAGTGCTGATTAGCTTCTGGTAATGGTGATATTCTGAGGGAGGGGAAGAGCCCAACTTCTATAGTACATGGGGAAGGGTCAGGGTTATAAGCTTATACAGGGGTTAGGGGACCTCCTGTAAATAATATTATTGTTAATGGTGCTTTGTAATGACCTCTAAGATCCTCTTTAATACAACTTATGGATGTTTAAGACATGTCAGGGGCTTCTTGTTAGAAATATTTGGTCTTCTGGATTTTTTTATTTTTTAAATGAGAACTTTCAGGTAATGTTGCAATGAACTAGCATGCTCCTTTCATTATCTGAACCCCTGGAATAGAATGCTGAAAGTGAGTTTTTCTAGGAATGGTAATTGATATATCGGAAACATAAATGGTTTTCTTCCAATGGCCGATGTCTAGTTTTTTGTTAGTATTTTGTGTGTTACTGGTAGGAGCCTCCTATTAGGAGGGTAGTGTTTACTTACCTTCAATGGTTTTTGTTTACTTGCTGCCATTCAATTGAAACTTGGAAGCAAATGTATCAAGCCCTTTATCATAAAATGATGCAGAAAGTGCAGTTTCTGCATAATGTTATGTATCCCAGCTACAGTATGTAACCATAGCCTAATGCAGGAGATTTCACAGACATTTCCTGGAAAAGGCTAATTGGCGCTGCAGACTGTAGTCCCCATTTGTCTTAATGGGTACTACACTCTGACCTCTATGAACTAAACTCCAAGGGGTATATCTATTAAAAAAAGCAGAAGTATATACTGATGGACTTACTCATTATAAAATAAAATATACCGGCTATGTACTAAAAGTAACTTGCATAAAAAGTGGCTGTGAGAACCGCTGCCCTTGTAAGTTACATCCAAGGCACATCGGCGGAGCCTATCACATTTTAGAAAGACTCCTCCTAAGATTATGACACTGTACATGCGCACAGCAATAGTTACTGGTGTTGGTTGGGGGCTGCGGAAAGGGATCACAAGATACCTGTATATCTCCCATCACGATCAAGGTAGAGGGCAACAGATTGTATAAAACTGGCCTGCTTTAATAATTTATCCTTCATCAAGTATATTTTAGGAGTCCCCTATTCACAGGTCTGTGTATCAGGCATCTCTCTGGAAATTGGTCCTGCCCGGACATGGCCATTCTGGTCCCTAGCCAAGGCCCCCTCATGAGTCTTACTCAAATGACTACAGAACAGGTATGTATGCTGGGCCACTTATCAACTAACATACAGATGATTTGATACAGGGTATCCGGATGGTAGGTCGACAGTACTTAGTTCGACAGTCTATAGGTCGACCACTATTGGTCAACATGGACAAGGTCATCATGGGAAAAAGGTTGACACAGTGGAATGGAAAAAGGTCGACATAGTGAAAAGGTAGACACGGGACATGTTGAAAAGTCTACATTCATTTTTTTTATAATTTTTTATAATTTTTACTTTTTCATACTTTACCATCTACGTGGACTATGATTGGGAATAGCAAAGCGAGCCATACAAGGGGACGCAGTGCACTAATCAGGGGTTCCTAGTCATGTTACGGATAAAACAACACCAAAAACATATATACATATAAAACTCATGTCGACCTTTTTCATTTGTGTAACTGTCCTGTTTCGACATTTTCACCGTGTCAACCTTTTTCCCATGTTGACCATGTCTTTGTTGACCAATAGTGGTCGACCTATTGACTGTCCACCTTATCCAGGCTGACCCATTGATCCATAACCGTGGTAGAGATATGTCCTTATGGTGCACTTTTTGCACAATTCACATGCTTATACACCTTTTCCTTCAATATTAATACTTTTTCAGTTTTCGTCTTAGTTTGTAAATAGTGCACGAGGTACTTAAGATTTTTTTTCATTTGTTTTTGTTACAAAGGAATTAGTATACAGTGGCAGATAATGCAGAACAAGGCATGGCGCAGGTGACCGAACCTGTCTTTTGCCTTTTTTACACAGGCTGCACACTTTTTCTTCGATATTGCTACTTTTCCCTTGATTTTGAGTCTTGCCTTGCTTATACTGTACTAGGTACTTAGGATTAGTGTTTAGGTGCGGCTAAATCACAAATTCTGTGGCACGCGAAATGGGCTATTTGGCGCGTTTTAGGGGTTGGTGTATGTGCACACATCAGCAAATTACCATTTCAATATAAAATGGTCTAATCTGTGCATTGTAAAGAAGAGGCTGAACTGGCTTCCTTACTGATGCTCTCAGTTGGCAGCAATGGGAGTGTACAAGAATAAAATGGCCCTGACTTACAGATTGTCTTTGAGACACAATTTCTCATCTTATTACTGAATTCCTCACAGATATCACTTATTTTGGGGGTTATTCAGAACTGAAAGCAGAACGCTGCGTTCGCAGCCAGACCTGCGTTCATCTCTGCACACGCTGAGGGCTGCCCAGCACAGGGCAAGGCTGCCCAGCATGTGTATGGCCGCCTCCCGATGCATCCGCAATTTAAACGTGGATGCATCGGAACTAAGGTTGACCCCTGGCAGCGCAGGCAGATGGTCAGTGGCCATTTTTTTTGGGAGCGGCTGTGTGTGACTGTGACATCACGCAGCTGTCCCAAAAACGGTCCCGGCCTGCCCCGTTTTTTCCAACACTGTAACCCCACCCCTGCTATGCCATCGCCTGTCAATCACGTTGTGGTCGCATCTATCGGGGATGCGACCGCAATGTGTATGGCTGCGCAGTAGCTGTGCGGCTGCTGCGCAGCAGGCCGCTATTGCGGCCGGGTCCGAATGACCCCTTTTGTCTTTAACCAAGACGGTACTGAAACTAACAACAAATGTAGAAAAAACTGATGACCAATCAATAAAATTAACACTACATTCACTATCTTCTTACAAACGTAAGAAGTAGTTTCTTACACCAGGATATCTACAAAAACATTAATGATAATGCTTTTATCTCCATGTTTTTTTCAGGAATGTAGAACTTGGCCCTTTCAGGGACCACTTAATGATTCCCTTGAAAACAGCAATATAAAACGTGTAATTGTGAATGTAGTGTAGAAATGCTGTGATGCCGCAGTTGTTGTGTTTCATCAGGAAGGGCATGGAATGTTCCGGTAATGTGTGCTTAGTTTTCTCATTAGTAAAGAGCTCTCTCAACCATCGCACAACAGAACAGGTGCATGACTGGGTGGAAGTCTAAACATAGGCACCTCAACCCCTTTCCCACAATCTTAGAATTGTTGTCTGTTATACATTGTTGACTCTTAAAGTAAACTTCTTTCTTTTTACCTGTGCAATATTCACTCTACTGCTTTGTGTGTGTGCTTCTTGTTTACCTCTTTTATGTGATTCAACACATTCTTCACTTCATTATCCTCTAACATATGTTTTCTCATGCCAGTTACAGTGACCTTCTAAGGGAAACATTTTTGCAAATAAAACAGCTTCACACTATGGGGGTCATTCCGAGTTGATCGCACACTGCTGATTTTCGCTGCGCTGGGATCAAGTCCCTACTGCGCATGCGTATGCACCACAATGCGCACGCGCGTCGTACGGGTACAATGCGGATCGTTGCTGAGCTATGGATTTAACGAAGAATCCATACGCACAGCCGATCGCAAGAAGATTGACAGAAAGAGTTCGTTTATGGGTGGCAACTGACCGTTTTCTGGGAGTGGTAGGGAAAACGCAGGCGTGTCCGGGCGTTTGGAGGGCGGGTGTCTGACGTCAATTCCGGGACCAAAAAGACTGAAGTGATCGCAACGGCTGAGTAAGTTCAGTCCTACTCTGAAACTGCGCAAAATGTTTTTGCAGAGCTCGGCGGCACAGGCGTTCGCACACTTGCAAAGTGAAAATTCACTCTCCTGTGGGCGGCGACTATGCGTTTGCACGGCTGCTAAAAACAGCTAGCGTGCGATCAACTCGGAATGACCCCCTATAAACGTTAACGTAATTTTCATCCCTCTATAGTATTTTAGTATTTATGGTCTTGAGAAGCACTCAGTCATAAAGCTACCACCAGGGGCTGATTTAGAGATGGACGCTAATTGCACCGCCGCTTCGATGAGTCTTTGTATGCAGTTGTGGGGCAAAAATGTGCAAAAGCTGGAGAAGGCATCTTAAATTAAAAAGCACCCACTGGAGGCTTCTGTGAGCCACTGCTGCAATCAAGGACACAGCATCGGATCATCTGCGTGACCATCGGACATCAGTTAAATCACGCTGCTGAAGCCTGTTAATGCACGATGCAGCCAATGGCTTCAGCATGCCGAAAACGGGGCCAGCACTCCCCTGTTTTCTGGAACGCTGCCTTTCGCCACCCTGTTGCCACCCAAAAAAATGGCAGCAGCTGCTGCGCTTGGGGCGAAGCAAGCTATATTGCCGCCCCAGATCAGCAAATGCACAGTGCAGCTTCTGCGCATTCACAGATCTGAAAACACCAGGGAAGTGCAAGAAATGCATAAACATTGGGTTTACGTACATCTCTCAATTATGCCCCTAATGTGCAAAAATATATTTAACATTCCAATAATGCCCATATATTTAGGGGTTAATTAAATTCAGGATGATGGCCGCAAAGTGCCTCTGCGGCCAGTAAGTGTTAATTTCCCCTTGCACCCCATTGAAGTGTGCAGGAAGAATAGCAATATTTGGCTGACATTATTCTGAGTTGTACGCAGCTGCACATTGAATCAGTACATTGAAATGAATTGAATTCCCCCACTAGAGGATGCAGTTTTAATCCAGGAATAAGTATATAGTGTAAAGAATTACAGTATGTCATACAAGGGAGCCCATTCATCATCACTGAATGTAAGGGAGAACTCATTTTCACTTACATTTGTAAATTCCAAGTATCGGGGAAAGTCATTAGACAGGTAATGCAGGATACATCATAGATAGCAGCCCCAATACTGCCCGCAGTCCCCATACACTGGCAGCGTCATTCATCAAACCCCAAACACTGAATGTTTTATTATGCATTTGTCACCTACATAGTTTCCATTATGTTTTGCAAGTTATTAATGCTCTTTAGTAATTCTATTCTATAACTATTCAATGGAATGAATCTTGTGATTACAGTATATTAGGACAGAGTCCAGTCCACTTTTGTTGAGAATAAACCTCTATATGGTGAATGAGACTACAAAAACCCCTTGCACCGTAATGTGTTGCTTTTCTGTATGCGGTACACAAATCATATCCTTTGTGTTGTGCATAAACTGAGCATGCCTTATGTCCTCAAGCATGAGTGAATTATTTAATAGAGACCATTTGTTTTCTGTTGTTGTTTTTTTTTTAGTTGTACAAATGACTTGATAATTACTTGAAAATGACTACAGTCTAGGCAACCAGCAAACACCTGTTTTGTTGCTCAGGGCGGCCCATTGTAGCTATTCCCCTTGTGCTAAGTATTATTAGGTTTTAGAATATTTTATGTTTGCGAAGAAACTTCAGTTATTTGTGTAGGGATATATCACCCCCTTATACCGTCACTCTGTTTATCAACACGTGTATTTAAATATATGTCATGTGAGAGGGTGTGCAAAAATAACTGATTTCCCCCATAATGTCCATTTATCTGACTGTATAACACAAGGGTTTGCTGTCAGATATTTTATAGAAGACAGACAAATTCATGTCATAGATAGATAGATAGATAGATAGATAGATAGATAGATAGATAGATAGATAGATATTTTGTATATATAAACAAAGAAGTGATTTCTTACCAGCTCCTGCCTCAGCCTGCGGATGTACTGGTCCATACTCTTCATTAGAATGATTAGTGATGGGAGTCCATTTCCAAGTCTTTGAGGAAACTCAGCACCAGTTTTACAGCATGTCAGTGTTCCAGCATATTATCACACCCAGCTTAGTTCCAGCTCATATCTTGTCAGGAATACTATTTACAGGTTGCATGTAGGATGTGTTATAAATCAACGAAGGTCCAATTAATGCACCAAGATAACGTCCCCTGATCCTCCTGAGTCCCTCTGTTTAATTATAATACATGTGTTAGTACTGCCTGCGAGACTCCCAGCTCCCTGGTAGCTCTATGGATCAGAGTAGTTTACTTGACATGCTGCTTTCTAAACATACAATTTCCCAGAGCAGTGAGAGATGTACAGGGATAGCTGCTGCTCTCAGCAGCCAATGGCAGCCCATCCCTCCTGATGATCAGACAAGCCTTACTGAGTACTGATGTCTATAGAGACTGCTGATTATTAACATGAAGCCCACAAGAGGGGGTAGCTAAAGCAGGTTTCACTCTTCTACAGTATATAAAAGTTACTGTCATGTTCATGCTTCCATGACTAGTAATTGCTTCACGTCTGGGGAGTATTGTAGCTGACAAATATACAGTTTGCCAAACAGAATGAAGAAAATGCATAACTTTACATTTAGCATTAATTACAGCCGATTAATAAGGAACATTTTAAACTGACACAATGGGGGATATTCAATTGTTTGTAAAGTCAGTTGGGTGCCTGTTTTTTCCTATCTAATCTAACAGACATGAAAAAACAGAAATCCAACTGACTTTTCATACAATTGAATCCCCCCCAGAATATTTAAACAGTAGTTTTATTAGCACATGCATCACCTCTTACTATTATTGGAACTTTAGAAAGAGTGTCACTGGTTATATAATAAATGAAAGTGTTTTTTTCTCCATGTTACATGTCAAACTAGTATTTTTTTTTTTTTTTTCATTTAAACAGATGGAGTGACAATTGTAATGTGTGAAATACGGTTCGGATTTACTTGGATCTCAAAAACAGCATTTTATTGGCTATCAGCTCTCACATGTTTTGGATAGCCAATAATATAAATCTGGATAAAGCCAAACTTGTGATAAATTTGGCGAAAAGAACCAAGTAAACTGGAAGTAGAAATAATGTAGCCTGTAACTTCCTTATACATACTGACACGTGGAAAATTCACTACTGTACCTTTAACCACCAACGTGCAGCGGGGGAGCCAGAGCCTCACCTGTCATACTTAGATATTTCCACTGATTTGTGTTATAAATATCTTCTTTGTATTACTCTACAATAGAATACTAAGAAGATATTTATATCACAGTTTGGACTATAAAAATTGGTTTGAATATTTATAGTCAAAACTGGCAGAATTTGTGACGCTGTGCTGCAAATACAGGGAGAGACAAGAGGTGAGCCAGTGATGAGCTCAACTGCCCCTGTAATAATTAGAAACTGCTTGGAGTGCAGCGTTGCGGGCAACAATACTACTGCATTCACTGTATTGCAGTAACTGCAGTGCAAAAAGCACCAGAGCATTCACATATTCCTCACTGAGGGGGCATGCTTTGAGCCCACATCAAGACATACTCCTCTCAGCAGGGCTGGCCCTATCATTGGGATGCAGATAAAATACCGGCTGTCGGGATCCCGGCATTCAGGAGACCGATGCCAGAATCCTGACAGCCAGTGAAAGACCGTCGGCCGGAATCCCAACAACCGCAGGTTATTCCCACTCGGGTGGTAGGTCGATGTGGCGAGCAAAGCGAGCCACCGAGCCCGAAGTGCAGCGAGCTCATGAGGGGAATTGCTGCCTCGCTTCCAACTGATGGGATGCCGCTGTTGGTATACTGACAGCCAGCATCCCTTCTGCCGGTAAATCATATGTATTCCCTGGGATCCGGTCTGAAGATCGACAGTATCTAGGTCGACAATGTTTAGGTCGACCACTATAGGTCGACAGTCACTAGGTCGACATGGATGGAAGGTCGACAGGGTTTCTAGGTCGACATGTGCTAGGTCGACAGGTCTAAAGGTCGATATGAGTTTTTCACATTTTTTTTCTTTTTTTGAATTTTTTCATACTTAACGATCCACGTGGACTTCGATTGGAACGGTAAAGTGTGCCGAGCGAAGCGGTAGCGGAGCGAAGGCACCATGCCCGAAGCATGCGAGGGGACGCGGTGCACTAATTTGGGATCCCGGTTACTCTACGAAGAAAACGACACCAAAAAAAAAACTCATGTCGACCTTTAGACCTGTCGACCTAGCACATGTCGACCTAGAAACCCTGTCGACCTTCCATCCATGTCGACCTAGTGACTGTCGACCTATAGTGGTCGACCTAAACATTGTCGACCTAGATACTGTCGATTTGATGAACCACACCCGTATTCCCTACCATTACACTGGATCAGTGACAGTGAGCGACTGTCACTCACTTGGTCCCTTTCCACCCCAGACACTGACTCTTCTGATTGATATACAGGCCCATGTGTTCCTCCACCCGACCCCATGTGTCTAACACAGTCCCCATGGATGGCCGGCTGGGTCAGGTCAGATGGTGTCTTGCGTTACCCTCAGGGAAAGTCAGACAGCTGAATGCAAGGACACCACAGGAGCTGGATGTCCGAAGCCTGGGAGAGAGTGGCACCAGTGGAGCCCCCAGCAACAATTCAGATAGGTACTCAGACAGGGGGGTACTCACGGAGCGATCGCTTCTTAAAATCTAAGCAATCTGACTAGATTACCTAGATTTTAAGCATGATCGCTCCGTGTGTACCCCCCACAGCGATAGCGATGCGCGGGGCTATCACTGGTGCTAGATTGGCCTGCCGTGCAGGCCAATCTAGCAGGTCGCTCATTTCACCCGCTGGGTGAAATGAGCGGCCCCCCAGTCTCCCCCCGCACGCTCAGCACACATCGCACTGTGCTGAGTGGGAGGAGAGATGTGTGCTGAGCGAACCGCTCAGCACACATCTCTCCCACGTCAGCCCGTGTGTACTGGCCTGTAGTGCAGGGATCGCAGAGGAGCCTCTAGGCAGGATGATCCTGAGATGGAGAGGGATAAATACCCCCCCCCACTGCACCACAACCACACAGCAGCCACATGAGGAGAGGTGCACAGCAGAAGGGTTCCACAGTACGCTGACACTGCACTAGACCAGCAGGATAGCTCAGTTAATCCGCAGTCACAGCATGTACCAGGGAGAAAGAGAAGAGAACGGGGGGAAGGTCACAGCAGTATCCCATGCTGATCACTGGTAATCCTTCCCATTAGATGTGCTGCACCCAGTGTTACCTAACACATACATCCAGGAGTCATTAGTGGTCAGTGCCTCCCCAGCCACTGACTTCACCTATGTCACTGCGCTCTAACATATATTGATGGGATACCCATCCCATATTGACAGCCATGCAATTTGGCAGTTCATAATCGCCATCACATTACATCTGTATGTGTGTATGTTTGTATGTATGTATGTATGTATGTATGTATGTATATAGATACAGAATATAGCATCATTTAGGAGTGAGACAATCACAATTCTTAGCCGCACAATTGTTTTCTCCAAAATGTTAATACCCTAAACAGGGGTGTAATTTGGTTAATGGAGATGGCAGCTCTCATGGTGACCAGCAGAGAAAATTATGGGTTCCCCAAAATTCTAACCTTTACGTTAAAAAACTCTACTACATGGCATTGGAAGCAAAGGTTTGTAGTATGTTGCAAGAAAATATTCTAACCACTATGAGCTTGTATGTGTACAAACAGTAAGTTAGCTAAAGTTACAGCCCTAATGTACAAACCTTAAACTTAAAAAGATAAACATTTGCTTAAATAATGATAAAACTACAGACTTACGATCACCGGTGCAACTGAGCCAAATGTATATGTGGAGTACCGTAATGAGGTGTGTGCAATCGGTACCCCTTCTTCCTTCTTGAACTAATAACACAGCCCAACACGTGTTTTGTGCCGGGGATTTTTGAGCCGATTTTATGTATATTTGGTGTGCTGATTTCAAATATAATATTAATTTTCGCCTATCAACTCTAATTTTTGAGATATAAACATTGTCTGGTTTGTGTTACCCAATTTCATATTAGGCCTATGGTTCAAATAATAAAACACAAAACGTTAAAAAACAGTGTCTAAAAATATTTTCTAGAATATTTTACTGACATCAATAAAACATACTAACATTACAGTAACAATATAGTGATTCAAATAACAGTTTTTCTTCAAAATAATAAAATGAGACCATGAATCAAAAGAAAATTAGTTTAGGAAGCTTCTTTTGTGGGACAATCTTGAATGGACGTTGGGGATAATTCAGACTGGATCACTGCAGCGGCAACGATCGCAGTCTGAATACGTTTGTGGAGTTTGCCCATGTGCGCACCCCAGGAGCCCAGTGAGATACTAACAGCATCTCTTGGCTGCGATCAGGCAGAGGCGGTCGCGGGGTGGGAGGGGGTATGCCAATGAATTAGAACGCCATTGACGGGGTGCAGTCCGGACAATGCAGGCGTGTCCGGACCGTTGTGGGGTGGGCCGCGGCAGGGAGCTACTCACCGGGTGCAAAAGCATCACTGGGGGCAGAGCCAGACATGCGGGGCAGACTAGCCCTGTCCTGGGTTTCCCCCTGCATGTTTGAGAAACTGATCGTAGATGTGCTAAATTTAACACAACTACGATCAGATCTGAATTAGGCCCTTTGTTTGGACAGTCTCTTTGTAAATTCCAGCTGTAATCTGCCATCATATGTATAGCCCATCTTCTCTGGTAGCGATCTTCCATTGTTTTAATGTCCTGGTGAAATCTTTCTCCTTGCTCTTCGCTCATATCACCCAAATTTTCTGGGAAGTGGTCCAAGTGGCTGTGTAAGTAATGAACTTTTATGCTCATATTGCATCCAAGGTCTCTGAAATTAATGAGCATTTTGTTTACTAGCTCAGCATAGTTTTGAGCTTTGTGGTTGCCCAGAAAAGTTTCTGACAACCAGGACAAATGACTGAAGGTCGTCCAGATGGCGATGTGCCTTGGCCTGGGCATGCGCAAAAAGTATAGCTAATAGAGAAAAACTGTTTTCGTATTTGGAATTAGAATGACCGATATAACCAAAATCAATACTAACATTCCAGGCACCTGACAACATTTTGTTTTTGTTGGGCAGTGTAATCTATAATTTACCCTAATAATTTAAGGGCCACTATTACTTTGGATCTACTGCCAGTTTTGTCACTGTATTGCATTGCACTGCCTTAATTGTATTACCATGTTATTCCCCTATCTTCAGCTATGCCCTCCACTCCTCAACCCACGTAATATGCAATCACCTGCCGTTGTTATTCTCCTACCCCTGCCCACACTTGCCCTCCTTTATTTCTGACTCTGCTACCGACTCTTAATCCTCACCACTCTCGGCCCCTGTCTTTCATCTCCCGGTCTCTATCCATACTTATACTTATCACCACTCTTACTTCTGTCCCTGCCCAAATTTTTTCCGCCTATCTATTGTTACGTTCTTGGTGCTCAGAACGAAAGAGGTATTGAGTAGTAAGTCCAAAGCACAAGAACGTGACGCTGAAATAATTGCAAGGTGTAATAATAACCCCTAGCAACCTACCTCCGTTGTTTCACCCGCGTGGTCAGTCTACACCTGCGAGACTATGTGTTCTTGGGCCTACAGCAGCCGCGTTTGAAGGGTGGATTAGGTCTGCCCAACTCCGATGACCCCAGGTCTTGATATGAGACAAGGCGTAAACCGAGACGGGATGATAACAAGGGGACCTCTAACTAAACCAGACTCAGAGCTAGGGGCTACTAAAAAACCTAAAACTAAACATAAGTGCGGCACGCCGCCAAAGGAAAAGGACAACAAAGGTACTACTTTCCACACCCTACTCGGCACCGTCGTGTACCGGGGAGGACAGTTAGGGCGGAAACCTCCGCAAAAACACCTGTAACTAGTTTTACCAAAGAATACAGCGGCCTAGGCCGCAAGACGCAGAGAAAGCCACTACTCACAACACCGGGAGAGTAACCCAATGAACGAGAACCCCGAGATGACAGGCACTGGTAACAATGGACTGGAGGACTGGAAAAGACTCCCACGACCGGCTTCCGAATACCAGGACTCAGGACCACAGGGAACAGAATCGACCAGATAACAGCACGCTGGACAAGGAATACTGCAGGGCAGGAACAGCATACAGGAAGCTATCACCGGCGTCTGTGTAATGCACTGAGACAGCATATAAAAGGGAGCCCTCCAATGACTATGGAGAACCTAATTAGCAATGCACGACCAGAGTAAGGCAGGTGTAATTAATCCTAACATGGCAACGGGGAACGCGGTCCGCCTGTGGCGTCCCCATTGCCATGGACCCGGCGGCTCTGAGTGCATGGCGTCCTAGCGTTGCCAGGGAGCCGGCGGCTACAGCGCGCACAGTGTCCTGGCGTTGCTAGGCGCCGTGCGGGGGAACAGGGAGGCGCGGCGGCCGTGATCGTACCTAACAGTACCCCCCCTTGAGGAGGGGTTAAAGAACCCCTAGATCCGGGTTTCTGAGGAAATTCCTGAAAGAATAATTTCTTAAGTTTAGGGGCATGTAAATCCTTGTCCAGGACCCAAGACCTTTCCTCCGGGCCATACCCATTCCAATGAACAAAAAAATAGAGCCGACCACAGGAAAACTTAGAATCTAAAACCTTCTCCACCAGGAACTCTTGTTGACCCTGAACATCCACCGGAGGTCTACCCTGGGAAGTCTTCTGAGGGAATCTCCTGGAAAAAATATATTGCTTCAAAAGAGAACAGTGGAAAGTGTTGCCAATTTTAAGTGATTTAGGCAACCGTAGCCGAAAAGCCACTGGATTGACTTTATTGACAATAAGAAATGGTCCAATAAATCTGGGTCCTAATCTAGCCGAGGGTTGTCGGAGTTTAATGTTGTGGGTTGACAACCACACCTTATCCCCCACCTTAAATGTGCACGGGCATCGGAACCTATCAGAAAAAGAATTCTCTCGGAAAGCAGCCTTCTTAAGGGCAAGGTGTACCTTTCTCCAAATAACTCTGAGACGGGAAGTTAAGGTCAACGAAGAGGCTGGACAATGAGGATAAAAGGAATTGGCTCTAGGATGAAAGCCCAGGACCGAAAAGAACAGAGACTCCTTGGTGGAAGAATGGCAAGAATTATTATAGGCAAACTCGGCCAGAGGAAGAAAATCTGACCAATCCTTCTGAAGTTTGGCAGAATAAAGCCGTAAATATTGTTTTAGTGACTGATTAACACATTCAGTCTGTCCGTTAGACTGTGGATGGTATCCAGATGTTAAAGAGAGTTTCATGTTTAATGAGGCACAAAAACATTTCCAGAAACGGGCAATGAATTGTGGTCCTCGGTCAGAGACAATATCCACGGGTAAACCATGAAGTCTGAAGACATGGCGGAGAAACAGAACTGCCAAAACTTGAGTGGAGGGTAATCGGGGAAGAGCAATGAAGTGGGCCATTTTACTAAAACGGTCTACCACCACCCAAATGACCCGGAATCCGGATGAAAGAGGAAGATCCACCACGAAATCCATGGAAATGTGTGACCACGGCCTGAGAGGAATAGCAAGAGGCATGAGTTGCCCGACCGGCAACGATCGGGATATCTTGTGCTGAGCACAAACCCGACAGGAAAGACAAATTCCCTTACGTACTTGGAAAGATTAGGCCACCACACCGAGCAAGAGATTAACTCCAAGGTTTTAGCAACATACCCGGATGACCAGAAAACTTATTATCATGAAACTCAGCAAGGACAGAGCCTCTCAAGAACTCAGGGACGAAGAGACGATCAGCAGGAGTAACACTGGGAGCCTGTTGTTGAAGCTGGACTAGCTGCGTGAATAAATCCTGCGTGAGGACAGCCCGGATAACGGACGATGAGACAATGGGGGTTGTGGCCGGGTGGTTATTGTGGGCAGGAAGAAAACAACGTGACAGGGCATCGGCCTTGGTATTCTTAGAACCAGGCGTGAAGGTGATGATAAACTTGAATCGAGTAAAAAACAGCGCCCAACGTGCCTGCCGAGCATTTAGCCGTTTTGCTGATTCAATATACTGCAGATTCTTGTGGTCAGTGAATACAGTAATGGTATGCTTCGCTCCTTCCAGCCAGTGCCTCCACTCCTCGAAAGCCCATTTAACTGCCAGCAACTCTCGATTACCAACATCATAGTTGGATTCTGCGGAGGAGAATTTCCTGGACATGAAGGCACACGGGTGTAATTCCAGAGACTCCGGGTCTTCCTGAGAAAGGATGGCTCCCACTCCAACCTCTGAGGCATCCACCTCGACAATAAAGGGAAGATCTGAGTTAGGGTGTCTGAGTACTGGAGCTGAGACAAAGGCCTATTTTAGGGCCAGAAAAGCAGACTTTGCTTGAGAAGACCAATTGGAAGGATCCGCTCCTTTCTTAGTCAACGCCACAATAGGAGCAACTAAATCTGAAAAGGCATGAATGAAACGTCTATAATAATTCGCAAAACCTAAGAATTGCTGTATTGCCTTTAAGTTAGTGGGTTGTGTCCAATTTAGGATTGTCTGGAGTTTCTTTGGTTCCATGTAAAACCCCTTTGGAGAAATAATATACCCCAAAAAGGACACCTCCGTGATGTGGAAATCACATTTCTCCAATTTGGCGTATAAATGATTCTCCCGTAATCTCTGAAGTACTAGTCGCACATGGACCACATGTTGTTCGGAGGATTCAGAATAATTCAAAATGTCGTCTAAATAAACGACTACAAACTTTCCTAGAAAGTAGTGATGAGCACCGGAAATTTTTCGGGTTTTGTGTTTTGGTTTTGGGTTCGGTTCCGCGGCCGTGTTTTGGGTTCGAACGCGTTTTGGCAAAACCTCACCGAATTTTTTTTGTCGGATTCGGGTGTGTTTTGGATTCGGGTGTTTTTTTCAAAAAACCCTAAAAAAACAGCTTAAATCATAGAATTTGGGGGTAATTTTGATCCCAAAGTATTATTAAACTCAATAACCATAATTTCCACTCATTTTTCAGTCTATTCTGAACACCTCACACCTCACAATATTATTTTTAGTCCTAAAATTTGCACCGAGGTCGCTGGATGACTAAGCTCAGCGACCCAAGTGGCCGACACAAACACCTGGCCCATCTAGGAGTGGCACTGCAGTGTCACGCAGGATGGCCCTTCAAAAAACTACTCCCCAAACAGCACATGACGCAAAGAAGAAAAAAAAGAGGCGCAATGAGGTAGCTGTGTGAGTAAGCTAAGCGACCCTAGTGGCCGACACAAACACCTGGCCCATCTAGGAGTGTCACTGCAGTGTCACGCAGGATGGCCCTTCCAAAAAACACCCCCCAAACAGCACATGACGCAAAGAAAAAAAGAGGCGCAATGAGGTAGCTGTGTGACTAAGCTAAGCGACCCTAGTGGCCGACACAAACACCTGGCCCATCTAGGAGTGGCACTGCAGTGTCATGCAGGATGGCCCTTCAAGAAACTACTCCCCAAACAGCACATGACGCAAAGAAGAAAAAAAAGATGCGCAATGAGGTAGCTGTGTGACTAAGATAAGCGACCCTAGTGGCCGACACAAACACCTGGCCCATCTAGGAGTGGCACTGCAGTGTCACGCAGGATGGCCCTTCCAAAAAACACCCCCCAAACAGCACATGACGCAAAGAAAAAAAGAGGCGCAATGAGGTAGCTGTGTGACTAAGATAAGCGACCCAAGTGGCCGACACAAACACCTGGCCCATCTAGGAGTAGCACGCCAGTGTCACGCAGGATGGCCCTTCCAAAAAACACCCCCAAATAGCACATGACGCAAAGAAAAAAAGAGGCGCAATGAGGTAGCTGTGTGACTAAGATAAGCGACCCAAGTGGCCGACACAAACACCTGGCCCATCTAGGAGTGGCACTGCAGTGTCACGCAGGATGGCCCTTCCAAAAACTACTCCCCAAATAGCACATGACGCAAAGAAGAAAAAAAAGAGGCGCAATGAGGTAGCTGTGTGAGTAAGCTAAGCGACCCTAGTGGCCGACACAAACACCTGGCCCATCTAGGAGTGGCACTGCAGTGTCACGCAGGATGGCCCTTCCAAAAAACACCCCCCAAACAGCACATGACGCAAAGAAAAAAAGAGGCGCAATGAGGTAGCTGTGTGACTAAGCTAAGCGACCCTAGTGGCCGACACAAACACCTGGCCCATCTAGGAGTGGCACTGCAGTGTCACGCAGGATGGCCCTTCAAAAAACTACTCCCCAAACAGCACATGACGCAAAGAAGAAAAAAAAGATGCGCAATGAGGTAGCTGTGTGACTAAGATAAGCGACCCTAGTGGCCGACACAAACACCTGGCCCATCTAGGAGTGGCACTGCAGTGTCACGCAGGATGGCCCTTCCAAAAAACAACCCCCAAACAGCACATGACGCAAAGAAAAAAAGAGGCGCAATGAGGTAGCTGTGTGACTAAGCTAAGCGACCCTAGTGGCCGACACAAACACCTGGCCCATCTAGGAGTGGCACTGCAGTGTCACGAAGGATGGCCCTTCAAAAAACTACTCCCCAAACAGCACATGACGCAAAGAAGAAAAAAAAGATGCGCAATGAGGTAGCTGTGTGACTAAGATAAGCGACCCAAGTGGTCGACACAAACACCTGGCCCATCTAGGAGTGGCACTGCAGTGTCACGCAGGATGGCCCTTCCAAAAACTACTCCCCAAACAGCACATGACGCAAAGAAAAATGAAAGAAAAAAGAGGTGCAAGATGGAATTGTCCTTGGGCCCTCCCACCCACCCTTATGTTGTATAAACAGGACATGCACACTTTAACCAACCCATCATTTCAGTGACAGGGTCTGCCACACGACTGTGACTGAAATGACGGGTTGGTTTGGACCCCCACCAAAAAAGAAGCAATTAATCTCTCCTTGCACAAACTGGCTCTACAGAGGCAAGATGTCCACCTCATCATCATCCTCCGATATATCACCGTGTACATCCCCCTCCACACAGATTATCAATTCGTCCCCACTGGAATCCACCATCTCAGCTCCCTGTGTACTTTGTGGAGGCAATTGCTGCTGGTGAATGTCTCCACGGAGGAATTGATTATAATTCATTTTAATGAACATCATCTTCTCCACATTTTCTGGATGTAACCTCGTACGCCGATTGCTGACAAGGTGAGCGGCGGCACTAAACACTCTTTCGGAGTACACACTTGTGGGAGGGCAACTTAGGTAGAATAAAGCCAGTTTGTGCAAGGGCCTCCAAATTGCCTCTTTTTCCTGCCAGTATAAGTACGGACTGTCTGACGTGCCTACTTGGATGCGGTCACTCATATAATCCTCCACCATTCTTTCAATGGGGAGAGAATCATATGCAGTGACAGTAGACGACATGTCCGTAATCGTTGTCAGGTCCTTCAGTCCAGACCAGATGTCAGCATCAGCAGTCGCTCCAGACTGCCCTGCATCACCGCCAGCGGGTGGGCTCGGAATTCTGAGCCTTTTCCTCGCACCCCCAGTTGCGGGAGAATGTGAAGGAGGAGATGTTGACAGGTCGCGTTCCGCTTGACTTGACAATTTTGTCACCAGCAGTTCTTTGAACCCCAGCAGACTTGTGTCTGCCGGAAAGAGAGATCCAAGGTAGGTTTTAAATCTAGGATCGAGCACGGTGGCCAAAATGTAGTGCTCTGATTTCAACAGATTGACCACCCGTGAATCCTTGTTAAGCGAATTAAGGGCTCCATCCACAAGTCCCACATGCCTAGCGGAATCGCTCTGTGTTAGCTCCTCCTTCAATGTCTCCAGCTTCTTCTGCAAAAGCCTGATGAGGGGAATGACCTGACTCAGGCTGGCAGTGTCTGAACTGACTTCACGTGTGGCAAGTTCAAAAGGTTGCAGAACCTTGCACAACGTTGAAATCATTCTCCACTGCGCTTGAGACAGGTGCATTCCACCTTCTATATCGTGCTCAGTTGTATAGGCTTGAATGGCCTTTTGCTGCTCCTCCAACCTCTGAAGCATATAGAGGGTTGAATTCCACCTCGTTACCACTTCTTGCTTCAGATGATGGCAGGGCAGGTTGAGGCGTTTTTGGTGGTGCTCCAGTCTTCTGTACGTGGTGCCTGTACGCCGAAAGTGTCCCGCAATTCTTCTGGCCACCGACAGCATCTCTTGCACGACCCTCTCGTTTTTTAAATAATTCTGCACCACCAAATTCAAGGTATGTGCAAAACATGGGACGTGCTGGAATTTGCCCAGATTTAATGCACACACAATATTGCTGGCGTTGTCCGATGCCACAAATCCACAGGAGAGTCCAATTGGGGTAAACCATTCCGCGATGATCTTCCTCAGTTGCCGTAAGAGGTTTTCAGCTGTGTGCGTATTCTGGAAAGCGGTGATACAAAGCGTAGCCTGCCTAGGAAAGAGTTGGCGTTTGCGAGATGCTGCTACTGGTGCCGCCGCTGCTGTTCTTGCGGCGGGAGTCCATACATCTACCCAGTGTGCTGTCACAGTCATATAGTCCTGAGCCTGCCCTGCTCCACTTGTCCACATGTCCGTGGTTAAGTGGACATTGGGTACAACTGCATTTTTTAGGACACTGGTGAGTCTTTTTCTGAGGTCTGTGTACATTTTCGGTATCGCCTGCCTAGAGAAATGGAACCTAGATGGTATTTGGTACCGGGGACACAGTACCTCCAACAAGTCTCTAGTTGGCTCTGCAGTAATGATGGATACCGGAACCACGTTTCTCACCGCCCAGGATGCCAAGGCCTCAGTTATCCGCTTTGCAGCAGGATGACTGCTGTAATATTTCATCTTCCTCGCAAAGGACTGTTGGACAGTCAATTGCTTGGTGGAAGTAGTAAAAGTAGTCTTACGACTTCCCCTCTGGGATGACTATCGACTCCCAGCAGCAACAACAGCAGCGCCAGCAGCAGTAGGCGTTACACGCAAGGATGCATCGGAGGAATCCCAGGCAGGAGAGGACTAGTCAGAATTGCCAGTGACATGGCCTGCAGGACTATTGGCATTCCTGGGGAAGGAGGAAATTGACACTGAGGGAGTTGGTGGGGTGGTTTGCGTGAGCTTGGTTACAAGAGGAAGGGATTTACTGGTCAGTGGACTGCTTCCGCTGTCGCCCAAAGTTTTTGAACTTGTCACTGACTTATGATGAATGCGCTGCAGGTGACGTATAAGGGAGGATGTTCCGAGGTGGTTAACGTCCTTACCCCTACTTATTACAGCTTGACAAAGGCAACACACGGCTTGACAAATGTTGTCCGCATTTCTGTTGAAATACTTCCACACCGAAGAGCTGATTTTTTTGGTATTTTCACCAGGCATGTCAATGGCCCTATTCCTCCCACGGACAACAGGTGTCTCCCCGGGTGCCTGACTTAAACAAACCACCTCACCATCAGAATCCTCCTGGTCAATTTTCTCCCCAGCGCCAGCAACACCCATATCCTCCTCATCCTGGTGTACTTCAACACTGACATCTTCAATCTGACTATCAGGAACTGGACTGCGGGTGCTCCTTCCAGCACTTGCAGGGGGCGTGCAAATGGTGGAAGGCGCATGCTCTTCACGTCCAGTGTTGGGAAGGTCAGGCATCGCAAACGACACAATTGGACTCTCCTTGTGGATTTGTGATTTTGAAGAACGCACAGTTCTTTGATGTGCTTTTGCCAGCTTGAGTCTTTTCATTTTTCTAGCGAGAGGCTGAGTGCTTCCATCCTCATGTGAAGTTGAACCACTAGCCATGAACATAGGCCAGGGCCTCAGCCATTTCTTGCCACTCCGTGTGGTAAATGGCATATTGGCAAGTTTACGCTTCTCCTCCGACAATTTTATTTTAGATTTTTGAGTCCTTTTTTTACTGATATTTGGTGTTTTGGATTTTACATGCTCTGTACTATGACATTGGGCGTCGGCCTTGGCAGACGACGTTGATGGCATTTCATCGTCTCGGCCATGACTAGTGGCAGCAGCTTCAGCACGAGGTGGAAGTCGATCTTGATCTTTCCCTATTTTTGGAACCTCAACATTTTTGTTCTCCATATTTTAATAGGCACAACTAAAAGGCACCTCAGGTAAACAATGGAGATGGATGGATACTAGTATACATATGGATGGACGAGCGACTGCCGACACAGAGGTAGCTACAGCCGTGGACTACCGTACTGCGTCTGCTGCTAATATAGACTGGATGATAATGATATAAAAAATATATATATATCACTACTGCAGCCGGACAGGTATATATTATATAATGACGGACCTGCTGGACACTGTCAGCATTGCAGACTCCTAAAGTAAGCTGCTAGTATCAAGAAGATAGAAAAAAAAAAACACAACAGGTAGGTGGTATACAATTATGGATGGACGAGCGACTGCCGACACAGAGGTAGCTACAGCCGTGGACTACCGTACTGCGTCTGCTGCTAATATAGACTGGATGATAATGATATAAAAAATATATATATATCACTACTGCAGGACAGGTATATATTATATAATGACGGACCTGCTGGACACTGTCAGCAGAATGCGTTTATAGAATAAAAACACCACACGACGAGTGTTTAACTTTTTCAGGCAGACAATCACAATATACTGGTGGTCACTGGTCAGTCACACTGGCAGTGGCACTCTGGCAGCAAAAGTTTGCACTGTTAATGTACTCCTGCTATAACTGCTCCCCAGTCTCCCCCACAATTAAGCTGTGTGAGCAGTGAGCACTCAGCACAGTCAGATATACATAGATGATGCAGCACACTGAGGCTGAGCACAGATATGGTATACTGTGTCACTGTGTATCGTTTTTTTTCAGGCAGAGAACGGATTATATTAAATAATAATAAAACTGCACTGGTGGTCACTGGTCAGTCACTAGTAAACTCTGCACTCTCTGAGTACTCCTAAGCTCCAGTAAATCAAGTGTCTCACTCTCACTCTCTATCTATTTCTATTCTAAACGGAGAGGACGCCAGCCACGTCCTCTCCCTATCAATCTCAATGCACGTGTGAAAATGGCGGCGACGCGCGGCTCCTTATATAGAATCCGAGTCTCGCGATAGAATCCGAGCCTCGCGAGAATCCGACAGCGGGATGATGACGTTCGGGCGCGCTCGGGTTAACCGAGCAAGGCGGGAAGATCCGAGTCTGCCTCGGACCCGTGTAAAAAGGCTGAAGTTCGGGGGGGTTCGGATTCCGAGGAACCGAACCCGCTCATCACTACTAGAAAGTCGCGGAGGACATCGTTAATAAGATCCTGAAACACAGCAGGAGCATTAGACAGACCAAATGGCATTACAACATATTCGTAATGTCCTGACTGTGTACTGAAAGCCGTCTTCCACTCATCCCCAGATCTTATTCGGATGAGGTTGTAAACCCCTCTGAGATCGATTTTGGAGAAAATAACGGCAGTACGGAGCTGATCAAACAGCACCGAAATCAGCGGCAAGGGGTAGGTGTTTTTAACAGAAATCTTATTCAAAGCCCGATAATCAATACACGGTCTAAGCGATCCGTCTTTTTTCTCAACAAAAAAGAACCCTGCACTCAATGGAGATTTCGAGGGCCTAATAAACACCTTCTTCATGCTATCCTGTACATAATCATTCATAGCCTTAGTCTCTGGGCCAGATAATTCATAATTTAGTGATGTGCACCGGACATTTTTCGGGTTTTGTGTTTTGGTTTTAAATTCGGTTCCGCGGCCGTGTTTTGGATTCGGACGCGTTTTGGCAAAACCTCCCTGAAAATTTTTTGTCGGATTCGGTTTTTTTTTACAAAAAACCATCAAAAACAGCTTAAATCATAGAATTTGGGGGTCATTTTGATCCCATAGTATTATTAACCTCAATAACCATAATTTACACTAATTTTCAGTCTATTCTGAACACCTCACACCTCACAATATTATTTTTAGTCCTAAAATTTGCACCGAGGTCGCTGGATGGCTAAACTAAGCGACACAAGTGGCCGACACAAACACCTGGCCCATCTAGGAGTGGCACTGCAGTGTCAGGCAGGATGGCACTTCAAAAAAATTGTCCCCAAACAGCACATGATGCAAAGAAAAAAAAAGGCGCACCAAGGGCGCTGTGTGACTAAGCTAAGCGACACAAGTGGCCGACACAAACACCTGGCCCATCTAGGAGTGGCACTGCAGTGTCAGACAGGATGGCACTTCAAAAAAAATAGTCCCCAAACAGCACATGATGCAAAGAAAAAAAGAGGCGCAATGAGGTAGCTGTGTGACTAAGCTAAGCGACCCAAGTGGCCGACACAAACACCTGGTCCATCTAGGAGTGGCACTGCAGTGTCAGACAGGATGGCACTTCAAAAAAATAGTCCCCAAACAGCACATGATGCAAAGAAAAAAAGAGGCGCACCAAGGTCGCTGTGTGACTAAGCTAAGCGACACAAGTGGCCGACACAAACACCTGGCCCATCTAGGAGTGGCACTGCAGTGTCAGACAGGATGGCAGATTAAAAAAAATTGTCCCGAAACAGCACATGATGCAAAGAAAAAAAGAGGCGCAATGAGGTAGCTGTGTGACTAAGCTAAGCGACCCAAGTGGCCGACACAAACACCTGGCCCATCTAGGAGTGGCACTGCAGTGTCAGACAGGATGGCAGATTAAAAAAATTGTCCCCAAACAGCACATGATGCAAAGAAAAAAAGAGGCGCAATGAGGTAGCTGTGTGACTAAGCTAAGCGACCCAAGTGGCCGACACAAACACCTTGCCCATCTAGGAGTGATACTGCAGTGTCAGACAGGATGGCAGATTAAAAAAATTGTCCCCAAACAGCACATGATGCAAAGAAAAAAAGAGGCGCAATGAGGTAGCTGTGTGACTAAGCTAAGCGACCCAAGTGGCCGACACAAACACCTGGCCCATCTAGGAGTGGCACTGCAGTGTCAGGCAGGATGGCACTTCAAAAAAATTGTCCCTAAACAGCACATGATGCAAAGAAAAAAAGAGGCGCACCAAGGTCGCTGTGTGACTAAGCTAAGCGACCCAAGTGGCCGACACAAACACCTGGCCCATCTAGGAGTGGCACTGCAGTGTCAGGCAGGATGGCACTTCAAAAAAATAGTCCCCAAACAGCACATGATGCAAAGAAAAATGAAAAAAAAAAAAGAGGTGCAAGATGGAATTGTCCTTGGGCCCTCCAACCCACCCTTATGTTGTATAAACAGGACATGCACACTTTAACGAACCCATCATTTCAGCGACAGGGTCTGCCACACGACTGACTGAAATGACTGGTTGGTTTGGGCCCCCACCAAAAAAAGAAGCAATCAATCTCTCCTTGCACAAACTGGCTATACAGAGGCAAGATGTCCACCTCATCATCATCCTCCGATTCCTCACCCCTTTCACTGTGTACATCCCCCTCCTCACAGATTATTAATTCGTCCCCACTGGAATCCACTATCTCAGGTCCCTGTGTACTTTCTGGAGGCAATTGCTGCTGGTGAATGTCTCCACGGAGGAATTGATTATAATTCATTTTGATGAACATCATCTTCTCCACATTTTCTGGAAGTAACCTCGTACGCCGATTGCTGACAAGGTGAGCGGCTGCACTAAACACTCTTTCGGAGTACACACTGGAGGGAGGGCAACTTAGGTAGAATAAAGCCAGTTTGTGCAAGGGCCTCCAAATTGCCTCTTTTTCCTGCCGGTATACGTACGGACTGTCTGACGTGCCTACTTGAATGCGGTCACTCATATAATCCTCCACCATTCTTTCAATGGTGAGAGAATCATATGCAGTGACAGTAGACGACATGTCAGTAATCATTGGCAGGTCCTTCAGTCCGGACCAGATGTCAGCATTCGCTCCAGACTGCCCTGCATCACCGCCAGCGGGTGGGCTCGGAATTCTTAGCCTTTTCCTCGCACCCCCAGTTGCGGGAGAATGTGAAGGAGGAGATGTTGACGGGTCACGTTCCGCTTGACTTGACAATTTTCTCACCAGCAGGTCTTTGAACCTCTGCAGACTTGTGTCTGCCGAAAAGAGAGATACAACGTAGGTTTTAAATCTAGGATCGAGCACGGTGGCCAAAATGTAGTGCTCTGATTTCAACAGATTGACCACCCGTGAATCCTGGTTAAGCGAATTATGGGCTCCATCCACAAGTCCCACATGCCTAGCGGAATCGCTCTGTTTTAGCTCCTCCTTCAATGTCTCCAGCTTCTTCTGCAAAAGCCTGATGAGGGGAATGACCTGACTCAGGCTGGCAGTGTCTGAACTGACTTCACGTGTGGCAAGTTCAAAGGGTTGCAGAACCTTGCATAACGTTGAAATCATTCTCCACTGCGCTTGAGTCAGGTGCATTCCCCCTCCTTTGCCTATATCGTAGGCAGATGTATAGGCTTGAATGGCCTTTTGCTGCTCCTCCATCCTCTGAAGCATATAGTGGGTTGAATTCCACCTCGTTACCACCTCTTGCTTCAGATGATGGCAGGGCAGGTTCAGGAATGTTTGGTGGTGCTCCACTCTTCGGCACGCGGTGGCTGAATGCCGAAAATGGCCCGCAATTCTTCGGGCCACCGACAGCATCTCTTGCACGCCCCTGTCGTTTTTTAAATAATTCTGCACAACCAAATTCAATGTATGTGCAAAACATGGGACGTGCTGGAATTTGCCCAGATGTAATGCACGCACAATATTGATGGCGTTGTCCGATGTCACAAATCCCCAGGAGAGTCCAATTGGGGTAAGCCATTCTGCGATGATGTTCCTCAGTTTCCGTAAGAGGTTGTCAGCTGTATGCCTCTTCTGGAAAGCGGTGATACAAAGCGTAGCCTGCCTAGGAACGAGTTGGCGTTTGCGAGATGCTGCTACTGGTGCCGCCGCTGCTGTTCTTGCTGCGGACGGCAATACATCTACCCAGTGGGCTGTCACAGTCATATAGTCCTGAGTCTGCCCTGCTCCACTTGTACACATGTCCGTGGTTAAGTGGACATTGGGTACAACTGCATTTTTTAGGACACTGGTGACTCTTTTTCTGAGGTCTGTGTACATTTTCGGTATCGCCTGCCTAGAGAAATGGAACCTAGATGGTATTTGGTACCGGGGACACAGTACCTCAATCAAGTCTCTAGTTGCCTCTGAATTAACGGTGGATACCGGAACCACGTTTCTCACCGCCCAGGCTGCCAAGGCCTGAGTTATCCGCTTTGCAGCAGGATGACTGCTGTGATATATCATCTTCCTCGCAAAGGACTGTTAGACAGTCAATTGCTTACTGGAAGTAGTACAAGTGGTCTTCCGACTTCCCCTCTGGGATGACGATCGACTCCCAGCAGCAACAACAGCAGAGCCAGCAGCAGTAGGCGTTACACTCAAGGATGCATCAGAGGAATCCCAGACAGGAGAGGACTCGTCAGACTTGCCAGTGACATGGCCTGCAGGACTATTGGCTTTCCTGTGTAAGGAGGAAATTGACAGTGAGGGAGTTGGTGGTGTGGTTTGCAGGAGCTTGGTTACAAGAGGAAGGGATTTAGTTGTCAGTGGAATCCTTTCGCTGTCACCCAAAGTTTTTGAACTTGTCACTGACTTCTAATGAATGCGGTCCAGGTGACGTATAAGGGAGGATGTTCCTAGGTGGTTAACGTCCTTACCCCTACTTATTACAGCTTGACAAAGGCAACACACGGCTTGACACCTGTTGCCCGCATTTGTGTTGAAATAATTCCACACCGAAGAGCTGATTTTTTTTGTATTTTGACCAGGCATGTCAATGGCCATATTCGTCCCACGGACAACAGGTGTCTCCCCGGGTGCCTGACTTAAACAAACCACCTCACCATCAGAATCCTCCTTGTCAATTTCCTCCCCAGCGCCAGCAACACCCATATCCTCATCCTGGTGTACTTCAACAGTGACATCTTCAATTTGACTATCATGAACTGGATTGCGGGTGCTCCTTCTAGCACTTGCAGGGGGCGTGCAAATGGTGGAAGGCGCCACCTCTTTCCGTCCAGTGTTGGGCAGGTCATGCATCGCAACCGACACAATTGGACTCTCCTTGGGGATTTGTGATTTAGAAGAAGGCACAGTTCTTTGCTGTGCTTTTGCCAGCTTAAGTCTTTTCATTTTTCTAGCGAGAGGATGAGTGCTTCCATCCTCATGTGAATCTGAACCACTAGCCATGAACATAGGCCAGGGCCTCAGCCGTTCCTTGCCACTCCGTGTCGTAAATGGCATATTGGCAAGTTTACGCTTCTCCTCAGACACTTTCAATTTAGATTTTTGGGTCACTTTACTGAACTTTTGTTTTTTGGATTTTACATGCTCTCTACTATGACATTGGGCATCGGCCTTGGCAGACGACGTTGATGGCATTTCATCGTCTCGGCCATGACTAGTGGCAGCAGCTTCAGCATGAGGTGGAAGTGGATCTTGATCTTTCCCTATTTTAACCTCCACATTTTTGTTCTCCTTTTTTTAATGTGTGGAATTATATGCCAGTATCAATAGCAATGGCCTACTACTATATATACTGCGCACAACTGAAATGCACCACAGGTATGGATGGATAGAATACTTGACGAAACAGAGGTAGGTACAGCAGTGGCCTACTGTACCGTACTGCTATATATTATATACTGGTGGTTAGCAAACTGTGCAAAACTGAAATGCACCACAGGTATGGATGGATAGTATACTTGACGACACAGAGGTAGGTACAGCAGTGGCCTACTGTACTGTACTGCTATATATTATATACTGGTGGTGAGCAAACTGTGCAAAAATGAAATGCACCACAGGTATGGATGGATAGTATACTTGACGACACAGAGGTAGGTACAGCAGTGACCTACTGTACCGTACTGCTATATATTATATACTGGTGGTCAGCAAACTGTGCAAAAATGAAATGCACCACAGGTATGGATGGATAGTATACTTGACGACACAGAGGTAGGTACAGCAGTGGCCTACTGTACCGTACTGCTATATATTATATACTGGTGGTCAGCAAACTGTGCAAAAATGAAATGCACCACACGTATGGATGGATAGTATACTTGACGACACAGAGGTAGGTACAGCAGTGGCCTACTGTACCGTACTGCTATATATTATATACTGGTGGTCAGCAAACTGTGCAAAACTGAAATGCACCACCGGTATGGATGGATAGTATACTTGACGACACAGAGGTAGGTACAGCAGTGGCCTTCTGTACCGTAATGCTATATATTATATACTGGTGGTCAGCAAAATTATGCACTGTACTCCTACTATATACTGTCTACAATGCAGCACAGATATGGAGTGTTTTTCAGGCAGACAACGTATACTGGTGGTCACTGGTCAGCAAAACTCTGCACTGTACTCCTCCTATATAATATTATACTGGTGGTCCCCAGTCCCCACAATAAAGCAGCACACTGAGCACAGATATGGAGTGTTTTTCAGGCAGACAACGTATACTGGTGGTCACTGTCAGCAAAACTCTGCACTGTACTCCTGCTATATAATACAGCTACTCCCCAGTCCCCACAATTAAGCAGTGTGAGCACAGATATATGCAGCACACTGAGCACAGATACGGAGTGTTTTTCAGGCAGACAACGTATACTGGTGGTCACTGTCAGCAAAACTCTGCACTGTACTCCTCCTATATAATACAGCTGCTCCCAGGTCCCCACAATTAAGCAGTGTGAGCACAGATATATGCAGCACACTGAGCACAGATAAGGAGCGTTTTTTTCAGGCAGAGAACGGATAAAACTGGTGGTCACTGATCAGCAAAACTCTGCACTGTACTCCTCCTATATTATACAGCTGCTCCCCAGTCCTCCCCACAATTAAGCAATAAAGCACAATCAATCAAGTTCAACAATAAACGGAGAGGATGCCAGCCACGTCCTCTCCCTAACAAACTCAGAGCTAGGGGCTACTAAAAAACCTAAAACTAAACGTAAGTGCGGCACGCCGCCAAAGGAAAAGGACAACAAAGGTACTACTTTCCACACCCTACACGGCACCGTTGTGTACCGGGGAGGACAGTTAGGGTGGAAACCTCCGCAAAAACACCTGTAACTAGTTTTACCAAAGAATACAGCGGCCTAGGCCGCAAGACGCAGCAAAAGCCGCTACTCACAACACCGGGAGAGTAACCCAATGAACGAGAACCCCCGAGATGACAGGCACTGGTAACAATGGACTGGAGGACTGGAAAAGACTCCCACGACCGGCTCCCATAATCTCTTCAATGTGCTAGCAACCCTTCCATCTTCATCCCCATCCACCCTTATCACGCCCTTCTTTTCCCCTGTTCTCCATCAAATGCTATATCAGTTTGTAACAAATGACCTTGGTTCTCCCTGAAATTGCCACACCAATTCTTGGGTGGAGTCCCTCCTCCTAATTATAACCAGCCCCAGGCTCTTTGAGCCGGTTCTGATTGTTAAAATACCGGTAGAAAAATGTGTAGGGGTTCCCAGTATTTTAAAAATCAGCACCGGGCTCTTGGACAAAAGACAATATTATTTCTTAGTTTTACACTGAATGGCTATCAGCCTGGCATCCACCGCCCAGGGGTGCCGGGAACAACTTCGGGCTTCATCCCTGGCCCCTGTGTGCCTGGGGGGGGGGGGGGGATCTTTATTGGGGAGGGGGTCCTCACTCCCCCAGGAAACCCTCTCAGGGGTGACTAGTTGAGTTGGTAATGCCACGGCCGCAGAGACCTGTATAAATGTTTCAACCGGCTGTGGCATTAACTTCTTGACAAGTGGAGCCTGGTGCTGGTTTCACAAATACGAGAGACCTCTACGTTCTTTTTCCCCCCATATATTTGGAACCAGGACCGGTCCAACAGCATATGCTGCTTTTTAAAATACTGGGAACCCCTAAACATTTCCCCCCCAGTATTTTAACAACCAGGACAGGCTCAATGAGCCCAGGGCTGGTTATATTCAGAAGGGGGGACCCCACACAAAGTATTATATATTTTTTTAAATAGTTAAATACTCTATGTGAGAAGAAAGAAGCTGAGCAGCGCCAATTAGCGATAACAAATAGTACTAGTATATGGACCAGAAATACTAAAAACCCTCCTAAAAAAAGACACTCCCTCTAATATATTTAGGGCGTCAGCTATGTCTTAAGTCAAAAACACTGGTAAGGTGTTTTAAAAGTAATCTCAGAAATGGTAGATAAGATGTTCTAAAGCGACCAATGGTGTCAATTAATGTTAAAGGAGGAGGTTCTAATTAAAAAAAATTTAATCACAATAAAATTTGCACCAATAAAAGATATAACACAAAACCACACAGGGAAAATATTAAAAAATTATTATATCATCAGAGATAAAAAAATATAAATATATCTCCAACATATATGAAATACTGTTAAAAACGTATATGGTATAGCATATAAGGACTCAATTATAAAATTATATGATATAAATTAATAAGACCAACGTAGGTAAAAAAATCAATATCTTAACTTAAGAGAAGGTAGGTATCCCCAACGCTTTTCGTCCTATCTGGACTTCCACTGGGAACCCCTAAACATTTTCCCCCCAGTATTTTAACAACCAGGACAGGCTCAATGAGCCCAGGGCTGGTTATATTCAGAAGGGGGGACCCCACGCAAAGTATTATATATTTTTTTAAATAGTTAAATACTCTACACAATGTAGCCCTTCACGGATCTCACTATTCCAGCTGGGCTTCATTGTGTCATGTCCAACAGTGTTTTACTAAACCCCCCCCCGTAAAACACTGCCCACCAATATAAATAACATCGACATCCGTAAACTTGAATTGAAAAAACACGGTAGTTTAGTAAACTACCGTGTTTTTTTTCAAGAAGTTGCAATCTCAAACGGCCGATGTCAGCCGAGACTGATCTCAGCTGCAATTGTTAATAAAATGTTAAATGTTAATAAATTTACCCCGTCATCTCCCACCTTGACTACTGTAACTTTTTCCTTTCTGCTCTCCCTGTGCAGTATGTGTGCACTCTCTACTCCCTACTCTACTATCCTTAACGCTGCTTACTGCTTTATTTTCCTCTCTCACTGCACAGCATCTACCGTCCTCCTTCTGTGACTCACCTCTGCCTGCTGACTAGCTACCACAAGTTTCTCTACCCTTTCCCTGTACTTTTCACTCCCTACCTATGGTAGTACCACAATGTTTGTATTTCAGCTTTGTAATCACTATTTGGAATTGTATTTATGCTTTGTTTATAAGTAACCTCTTCTACGGCACTGCATACACTTTTTATAGCATCTAATAATAATAATAATAATAATAATAATATTTATATAATAAGCAAGATAGTGTGTGTGTGTGTGTGTGTGTGTGTGTGTGTGTGTGTGTGTGTGTGTGTGTGTGTGTGTGTGTCTGTTTGTCCTTTATGCACGTCCAGAGTGTTGTACCTAGCATCACCAAATTTGGCATGGTGGCGTAGTTTGACCAGGATTAGGTTTTTGTTTCGGTTTGAACTTCATCAGGGCCATGGAGGTCTACATGGTGGCCACCAACTAGGCAGTGGAGACTCTTAATTAAAATTTTCGTTTAAGCAACTTCACTCAGGATGCCTCCTAGTGCCGAAACTTGCACTGATCTGAAGGCACAGGCTTATATGTACCAGTGGGGGGCGATCAACTATCACACTGCACCTGTACTGACAGATACTAGCCATGGTCTCCAATATCTCCAATGTTGGTCAGAGATTTCTGCTTTGCAATGATTTCTGTTCCGCTTTCCTCCTTTTCTTCTTTCCTCTATCCTCCGTTTCTCTTTAATATAAATCTTGTGATTGTGTATTTTTCCCCCCTTTTGTATGTGGGAATATCATATTATCTTGAGGAAGATCAGCTATTTATACTTTTTTCACATCGCCAATGCCGGATCCCACCCGGGAATTGGAAATTGGTCCTTCCCGGGTGGAATCCGGCATTGGACGCTACTGCTGGCTTCCCCGACCCGGCAATATGCGATCCAAGAGCTTCTTTAGAGCTACTGCATGATGTGGCACGCAGCCGCTCCGATAAAAGAAAAATGGCTGCTGACTGCCTGGCAGCGCAGCCAGGCACTGCTTCCAGGGGTCAACCTTAGTTCCGATGCATCCGCAATCTACTCGCGGACGCATCGGGGGGCGACCTCACACATGCTGGACGGCCTTGTCCTGTGCTGGGTGGCCTTCAGCATGTGCAGACATGAATGCAGATCTTTACACGGAAAAGGAGGGTTTTTGATCCTGCACCGACCTAGATTCAAAATACGTTGGTAATCATATAGAGGCCAGAGATGGACAATGATTATTGGAAATTCCTATCTGTCCGTATGGCGGTGCGCCCAGAGTCAAAGAAAAACAATTGTATATGCACAAGGAGAAAAGTATGACTCTTGTTTGGGCGCACTCTTATTTTAGTATCTAAGTGTTAATTGATAAGTGATGTGCCTAACAGTTAATAATATAGTCTTTATTTCTGCTCTTTAAAATACATGGGAACTCAGCAAGACACATAAAACATAAGTAACCATTGATATGCATATGCTATTTATACCTTTTTCACATCGCCAATGCCGGATCCCACCCGGGAATTGGAAATTGGTCCTTCCCGGGTGGAATCCGGCATTGGACACTACTGCTGGCTTCCCCGACCCGGCAATATGCGATCCCAGAGCTTCCTTAGAGCTACTGCATGATGTGGCACGCAGCCGCTCCGATAAAAGAAAAATGGCTGCTGACTGCCTGGCAGCGCAGCCAGGCACTGCTTCCAGGGGTCAACCTTAGTTCCGATGCATCCGCAATCTACTCGCGGACGCATCGGGGGCCGACCTCACACATGCTGGACGGCCTTGTCCTGTGCTGGGTGGCCTTCAGCATGTGCAGACATGAATGCAGATCTTTACACGGAAAAGGAGGGTTTTTGATCCTGCACCGACCTAGATTCAAAATACGTTGGTAATCATATAGAGGCCAGAGATGGACAATGATTATTGGAAATGCCTATCTGTCCGTATGGCAGTGCGCACAGAGTCAAAGAAAAACAATTGTATATGCACAAGGAGAAAAGTATGACTCTTGTTTGGGCGCACTCTTATTTTAGTATCTAAGTGTTAATTGATAAGTGATGTGCCTAACAGTTAATAATATAGTCTTTATTTCTGCTCTTTAAAATACATGGGAACTCAGCAAGACACATAAAACATAAGTAACCATTGATATGCATATCAATGGTTACTTATGTTTTATGTGTCTTGCTGAGTTCCCATGTATTTTAAAGAGCAGAAATAAAGACTATGGGGGTAATTCTGAGTTGATCGCAGCAGCAAGAAAGTTAGCAATTGGGCAAAACCATGTGCACTGCAGGTGTGGCAGATATAACATTTGCAGAGAGAGTTAGATTTGGGTGGGTTATTTTATTTCTGTGCAGGGTCAATACTGGCTGCTTTATTTTTACACTGCAAATTAGATTACAGATTGAACACACCACACCCAAATCTAACTCTCTCTGCAAATGTTATATCTGCCCCCCCTGAAGTGCACATGGTTTTGCCCAATTGCTAAAAAATTTCCTGCTGCGATCAACTTGGAATTACCCCCTATATTATTAACTGTTAGGCACATCACTTATCAATGAATGCAGATCTGGCAGTGTATGCAGCCATCTGCATTCATCTCTGAATAACCCCCAAAGTCCATTCTTCAACACGGCAATGCTGGCTATCCCAGCTAATAATAATAATAATAATAATAATAATATACTATTAAACATAAATATATAATATACTATAATATGATTACAGAAAGTGAAAATTTATTAACTGGCAGAAGAATAATTTAGTGCTAAATAAGGCTGTTAGTAAAACAATAATTGCAACCAAACAACGTCTCCAGGTGGCAATAGAACTAATAGTGTTTTGTGCAGCTAATTAGTCACATATGCAAATAGGGTATAAGTGCTGTAATGTTGGCAATTTAGCACTGAGAGTATGACATAAACAAAGCACTTGAAAAGCAAGTAGTATATTCATAAACAAAATATAGGCAGTATCAGTAACAAGCATAATAAGTAAATACAGGAAATATATGTGGGAAATACTGTGAGACATTACTTTAATTGAATCATAGGAGAAAAATAGGTTATGCCCTTCATGCAATTACTTGTTTGACACATGCCCTTGTGGTAAATGTAAACATTGAACTGTTTAAGGTGGTAATTGAAATTGTACTTACATAAACATAATTATTGTTATTTATGTAACATAGAAACAGAGAATTTGACGGCAAATAAGAACCACTCGGCCCATCTAGTCTGCCCCCTTTTAACCATATTGTTGACTCAAACCCTATTTGATCCTTATTTCTTTGTAAGGATATCCTTATGTCTATCCCATGCATGTTTAATTTGATCTACTGCATTTGCCTCTACCACCTCAGATGGGAGGCTATTCTACCTGTTATCCTTTCTGTGAAGTAATTTTTCCTCAAATTTCCCTTGAACATATCTCCTTTTAGTTTCAGTGCATGTCCTTATCAGGAGTGGTTTTAGGTGTGAGCAAGCAGGGCAGCCGCCTGGGGCACTGCGGACTGAGGGCAAGGCTGCAGTCACCCAGAAGACACCCACAAGTCCAAGTATCTGCATGTTTATCAAGTCCAATCATCTGCACACTTATAAAGTCCAAGTATCTACACGTTCATCAAGTCCAAGTGTTTCCACGCTCATCAGTTCCAAGAACCACAATTCTAAGCAAGTCCAAGAGTCTTGATGCCAAGTGAGTCCAAGGTCCCTAACAGTATAACCAGCCCCAAATCTGTAGCTGGGTGGTCCTGCTGGTCAGAATGGAACTGACGCAGCAAAATGATGCTCAAATATTTGCTAATCAGATCAAGGGTCTGACCCAACAGATCTTACTCTTCATGTTACCTCCCAAGAAGAGGTTAGGAGATCCAATGCTTCCCCGCAGGCAGCAGTAAAGGAACCTAAACTCAACCTCCCTGACCGGTTCTCTGGACACCGAAAGCAGTACTGAACTTCCAGCTCAGAACTCTTCTGATCCGATACTCAGCATGTGGGTATTGTTATTTCTTTCCTTCAAGGCAACCCTAAGTCTTGGGCCTTTGACCTTCCATCTGATCATCCTAGTCTTTGCACCGTGGATGCCTCCTTCGCAGCCCTGGGAGTGCTTTATGATAACCAGAATTGGGCAGTGTCCGCAGAGGCGCAACTGCGCTTATTAAAACAGGGAAAGACTTCTGCTGAGGTTTATTGCACAAAGTATTGACGCTGAGCTAATGACTGTGGCTGGAACGATCCGGCTCTGCAGAGTCAATTCCGGCTAGGCCTTACCAAAAAATAAAGGATCACCTGGTGCAGTAACCAACTCCCAGAATCCTTGATGCCCTCATGCAACTGGCTATCAAGGTGGCAGGAATGCAGGGTGGGGAAGGAGACACCCTTGCCGTCACCCGGTGGGCCATGCCAGAGTCCTCGAGGATGATGTGGAGCCAATGCAGATTGGGGCCTTCGGCTTGACGCCCCAGGAGAAGGCCAGGTTACACAACCTTGGTTTATGCCTGTATTGCGGAGGTAAGGGACATTTGGCGAGTACCTGTCTGCAGAAGGCGGGAAATGACAAGGCCTTAGTGAAGTAGGAGTAGTTTGCTCAGGTCTCTCGTCCATCTCTCCTAATAACTCTGTACTACTTTCCATAAAGATAACAACTCAAGAAGTAGTGATTGAAGTCCAGGCCTTTTTGGATTATGGTGCCATAGGGAACTTCATGGATTTTGAGTTCGCTCATTCTTGGGGTATCTCTAAGGAAGACCTAGAGTCGCCAATCTCTATGTGTGTGTGGTCTTGATGGAAATCCGCTCCTTAACGGTCAAGTGAACTTTCGGACACCAGTCCTCCGTTTATCAGTTGGTGGTTTGAATTCAGAAAGTATGACCTTCTTTTTTGTACAGTGTACTCTGACTCCTGTCATGATAAAGCTTCCTTGGCTGAAAACACATAACCCAGTCTTCAACTTGAGAACCGGTGAATTAGTTGGAGTTCAGAGTGTTCCCAGAGATGTCTGACTATCCCAGTTCGCATTGTGCAGCCTGTTCCTGAGGGGTTGCATATCTAGTATTATTCCTATGCAGATGTCTTCTCTAAATAGCAGGCCAATTCCTTCCTTCGCCACCATCCTTATGATTGTGCTGTCAACCTTATGCCCAGTGCTAGCTCCCAAAGGCTCGGCTCTATTGTAAATGCATGCTATGCATTATGGGAGATGATGTCATACCAAGGTGACTTACTTCCTGTTTGTCTCCTGTTACTTCCACTTGGTGTCTGACTCCTGCTGAGTAAAGACCTGTATTACACTGATGCTGCAAGTGTCATCCTGATTGATTTGTTACACATCTACATCAATACTCTGTCTTTTCACAAAACCAAAGCTATGGAGAACTATATTCAAGAGAATCTTAAGAAAGGATTCATTCGTCCTTCTAAATCAACTGTGGAGTTATTCTTTGTGGTGAAAAAGAACGATTCCCTTCGGCCATGCATTGATTACAGAGTCCTGAATAAGGTTACAATCAAGAATTCATATCTGCTACCTCTCATCTCAGTCTTGTTCGATCAATTAATGGAGGCTGGGATTTTTTTCCAAAATTGCTTTGTGAGGAGCATATAATCTTATCAGGATAAAGCAGGGGGACAAATGGAAGATTGCCTTCAACACCCATTCTGGCCAATACGAATACCTGGTAATGCCGTTCGGTCTTTCAAATGCCTCAGCAGTATTCCAGGACCTTATTAATGATGCTCTTTGGGAGTTTTTGGGAAGATTTGTTGTTGTTTACCTGGATGACATTTTGATTTACTCTAAATCCCTTCAGGAACATCGAGCTCATGTCAAGGTATTCCTCCAAAAGCTCAGAGAACATCATCTGTATGCCAAATTGGAAAATTGTGAGTGGGGAGTTGAGAAGGTTTCCTTCTTAAGGTATATTATCACTCCTAAAAGGTTTTCTATGGACCCCAATAAGATTCAAGCAGTTCTTGATTGGGTTCGTCCCACCAATTTAAAGGCTGTACAACATTTTCTGGGCTTCACCAACTATTATAGGAGATTTATTCACTCTTTCTCCAGCATCGTGGCACCTATTGTGGAACTGACTAAGAAAGGTGCAGACCCCACCCTTTTGTCTCCGCAAGGCACTACAGGCATTTGAAAATCTTAAGAAGACTTTTGTCTTAGCTCCAGTCCTTCACCATCCTGATCCAGATCTGCCTTTCATAGTGGAAGTCGATGCTTCTGAGGTCGCAGTAGAATCCAAATATGATGTGGGGAATCGTGAACTCTTGGCAGTCAAGTGGGCCCTGGAAGAAAAGAGACATTGACTGGAGGGTGCCAGACATGTGGTTACGGTATTCACCCATCATAAGAACTTGCCGTACATTGATTCTGCAAAAAGATTAATTTCCTGGCAGGGAAGGTGGGCACTCTTCTTTGCAAGGTTTCATTTTTTAATCACTTAAGAACCTGGGTCAAAGAACGTGAAGGCAGATACCCTGTCTCAGAGTTTCCTTCCAGTTCAAGAGGTCTCCAAATCATTGGTGCTAATCATTTCTCCAAAGTGTATCCTTGCCGGTCTATGTATCTGTTAAGCGCCTTGAGTCCTATTGGAGAAAGAGCGCTATATAAATAAAATTATTATTATTATTATTATTATTAATGTAGATTTTGCTTGACGTATCCAGTCAGTATAAACACAAGCTCCCTCAAGGACACCATCTGGACTTCTGTTTGTTTCTGAAAATCTCAGAACTGCTGTTTTATCTGAATTCCATTTCAGTAAGACCTCTGGGCATCCAGGGGTGTCTAAAACATTGGATCTCCTGTTGCATTCCGTTCCGTGTGGTGGCCCAACATCAAGAAAATGGGTGGGAGTTTGTGTAGGCCTGCAGTGTCTGTTCCAAGAACTAAAATAGCAAAACCGCAACTGCTTGTGATCGCATGATGGAGGCTGCCCAGCATACTAATGGTGGCTAGCAATGCGATCGCATTGCTGAATAATTATAGTCCTTCTGCCTGGCTGCAAAGGCAGATGGGCCATCACCATTTTCCTCATCGCAGCGGCCGCGTGTGGCGTCAGGTGGCCACTGCAAAAAATGGCACAGACCTGCCCCATTTTCATGGTCCCAATACTGCAACACTGTGTCACCACCCCATGAACGCCTCTGCCTGTCCCTCAGGCAAAGGTGTTCTCTTCAATGCAATGCGATAGCATTTGACATCCAGTGCAAGCGCAAATCATTTAAATCAGAAATAATAATATGCTCAATTTCGCTTTATGCACCCGAGAGCCAAGTCCATCGATCCTGACCTCCCCCCTCTCCCCAGCTTTAGACCATATCTGCAGCAGGCAAGTCACAACTTTGGAGTGCATGTTTTCTACCTTCTCCATTCACATGTCGACATTTCAGATGTAGATATTTTTAAAATATCAACATTATGCAGATGTTGACATGTTCCATGTCAACATATCAACAATGTCAACATACTTACTGTCAGCATTATGGTGTTGGCAAAATGGCTGATGACATTATGCATTCCAGAATGAATAGTGGATGTTGGTGGACATCTAGGTACTGTTGTGGTGTTGATTGTTAAGGAGGGTGTTTATCTGCATTCTGCTGGAATGTTGGTACTGAAAGAGAGGGAGTATCTGGGTGTTAATGGTGAATGAGGTGGGGAATGTGGGTGCTGCTGGTGCATTTATGGTGAATGGGGGGGGGGGTATCTGGTTGCTGCTGATATGTTGGTAGTGAATGCATGTGAGGCACCAACCACTAATTTGCCTTCGGCTACGAAAAACCCACATGTTTGTGACACTTGTTACGGAGTCCCAATGATAATGAGAGTTCATTGCCGGTCACTCTCATAGGATTGCATTGGAATGCTGGTCAGAGAATGAGAACAGCTGTGCACTGAATAATCATGAATAGGTCCCTAAATTGCTATATTTTTAAGTCAAAAGCTTAACAAACCTGATTGTGAACAATCATTAAGACATATGGAAAAAAAAAAAAATTTTAATGTGAGATTTGACATAATGATAAATATGAAATATAAATAAGATTAAACACAGTGAAGTTCACAGTGCAAAACATATACAGTAGTACCTAAATGTGGTCTAAGATGATTTTTAATAAAGAATCTATAAAGAGTTAAGGTGACATTTGGTACGGAGTATTAAAGCTGTAGGTTACTGAGTCGTCATGGCAATAAACACAATTAAATACAATTTCAAGATGAATCAGATGCTAAGGAAATAAATGAATCCTGTCACGCTCTAACATGACTGTTGATAATTCTTTTTTTTTTTTTGCATAGCCTCTTAACTGTAAATAGAGCAGAATACTCTGTAGTTTAGTACAATCAATATAAGAGATTTCTAAAGGCTATGTCACCTTTACTTGTTTTAAGTCCCCTCCCTATCTACAATGTTATTTAATTTTAACTTCCTGCCGCTTCAGCAGACGGGTAGGAATACACTGATGTAGTTGTGCCAGTCGTAAGTGATGACACTGAATGTCTTACTGTATATTGCTGCCACAATTTTTGGCTTAAATGATTCTCTTTATGAGTGTACACCTTAATGGTCTAAGAAATGACATGGGCAGGTCCCTGACGGAAAGAGGAGACAGAGAGTGACACAGATGGTGCCGATTATATAACAAACATGAACAGTGTATTTGAGTAGAAATAACAGTCTCTAGAAATGACTAATGTGTCTGTAAAATGTAACATTAGATGTATGCCCTTGTGATAATTGCATATGATGGGTTTCTCAGACAGAAGTTGCTGTGCTTCAGCAACTCCAGGGGCAAAATTTACTAAAGTTTGATTTCGGTGATTCAAGGGATTTGTCATTCGATATCCATTTGACTTCTATTGAATGTGGATTGAAGAGATTTACTGAAGCCCAAATTAAATGTGAAATCGATTCCATTGCCAACTTCTAGTCACATCCCAATAGAAATCAAATTTCTGAAAAAAATCAATGTTTTCCCCTAACCTAACACAGAATCCCCACATTTACTGAAGTCTGATTTGAAATCAAACTCAAACTCAAACTCTTAATCAATCCTCAAATCCCCAAATGTTTAGAATGATGTTAGACATTCGATTTTGGCTTCTAAACCCATTCTAATGGTAGGAAATTGATAGTGGTGACTTTTTAAGTACCCAAAAGTATGTAGGGCAGTGTGGAAGTAGTAATAATGGATGTCCAAGGTTATGGTATGTTGTGCACCTACCTGCACAATAGAAATCACCATCTGACTGATATAACCCTGTAGAATCAATTAGAGCACCATCAGCAGCTTCATGAGTTGAATAGTGCACATATTTATACTTACAGACATCATACTTATTCCATGTGCATTAGATAGCTCCAGAGCACAATATTGGGCAGTTTGGCTGGATGATATAATGAATTTTTAAATCTTGAGTTTTGTAACTGGCTATCCTGGTACATCCCATGATGCCTACATCCTCAGCAATTCTTCCCTGTCTGGGTCATTCCATGAAAATGGTCTTTTTATGTAACGTATGTTACCAGTTTTCATGACAAGCTTTGCATCAAAATGAAAGCATATCATGTACCACACAAACAACATTTACTTTGCAGAAAATAATCAAAACACATCCTCCAAAAAATATATTTCTCATGAAATATATTTCAAAACGTAACGTTTGTTACCATGGAATGACCTGTCTGCAAAAATTGTTGTGGAACAAATGCCAGAGGGGTGGTTGTTGTGTAAGATACCAGTATGTGCTAATAAAGCAGCTAATAGTAATTGTTACTATATTGCTCTAATTTGTTCCCCTTTCACCAAAAAAGGTTATTTTGGCTATGGCTGTTGCTCCTGGCTTCTGACTCCATTGACACATCATCAAATTCCTGCTGAGCATAAGTATAAAGAGGCACATATAGCCACCCAACCCATGACAGAGTGCAACTTTGGTTTATTTTGAAAAAAATATTTGGAAGACATATTATATAATTTTGCTAAATTGTTTGATATTGTGCAAAAAAGCACACTAATGGGCAAAACCATGTTCCACTGCAGGTGGGGCAGATGTAACATATGCAGAAAGATTTAGATTTGGGTGGGTTATATTGTTTCTGTGCAGGGTATTACTGGCTGCTATATTTTTACACTGCAATTGAGATTTCAGTTTGAACACACCCCACCCAAATCTAACTCTCTCTGCACAGCGATGACATCGCTGGCTACCCCGGAAGATTTCCGGGCATACCACTGAAGGGGTTATATCAGCCCAGAATCTGCTGATTGTAGTATTTGGAAAATTACATCTGCTTAATACATTTGCAAGAACCTGTTTGCTAAGAATAGCTTGTACAATGGCACTACCCAAGCATTACATGGTAATATATCTCACTTCAATCTGGCATGTCTGACCTAAGGGCAAAGAGACCACAGTAAATGTTTCTTTTTGAAATATAGTTGGACCACTTGTTGTTTCTACAACATTCTGTGTGATCTATGCAGTGCTTTCTTAATTCTAAAAATAATTAAATTTTATTGCTCCTTGTCCTATTTTTGGATGTATTTACCCTTATCCCAGAGTCATTTGCTACTATCTCCATTCTAGTTAGTGGTGAGAGAGATCCAGCTTCCCATTCCCCTCACATGAAAGTGATGAATCAACATTCTTTCTGGCTTCCAAATGCTAAGAGCCTCCCATCAGCTGCTTATATGGGGGATTACAAGAAACAGCCTAGAAAGGGAAAGAAAAAGGCAGCTGCCCGGATACTTTGCCAGTCTGATCACGTTCATTACACCACAATACAGAACTTTGGTACTGTAACTAGAGCAGTATCAGCTGTACTCTTACCACGATCATATAAAGTAATAATAACGGTATACCACTGTATTTCATTATTGTTATTCCATATTGTGGTATTACAGCATGACTATGGACTCTATTCAGTACGGATCGCAAATTCTGCTAAAAAGCAGAATTTGCAATCAGTTCTTTCACATGCTGGGGGCCGCTCATCGCAGGGCAAGACATGCTACCCGACGCTCACCGACCCCGACCATGCACTAATTGCGAGCGTGTCGCACTTAGTGTGCGGTCGCAGAAACTAGGGAAGCCTCCTGCCGGCACAGCCTGGATGCGATGGCAGGAGTCCCGCCATCATTTTCTTTATCAGAGCGGCTGCGTGTGACGAAAACAGCGCCGACCCACACCTGTTTTCTCTGCAGCGGTCTGCGAATGGCCCCGCCCCGCGAATACCTCTGCTTGTCAATCAGGCAGAGGCGTCTGCAGTTAATGCGAGCTGACTGCATTAACTGCGTGTGCACAGGCAGGACGGGACGTGCACGCTACAACCTTACCTCAGAAATTGTGTTGCGATGTGACCTGAATAAGGCCCTATAACCCAAAGGTGGCGAATTCTCTAAAAACTATTTGCAATCTGTTAATATATTGTGATGCTAAAACAGTAGCATGCAGTTTTCATTTACGTAATTAGCGTTAATCTCATTGGTATAATTAGAAGTAGAATTCTGCTTTTTTATATTTATCCATCAAGCATCACTTGCCTTACATGCTGAAAAGAGGATCTGTGAAGGGATAATGGAGGGGCCAGAATAGCTGAGAATGAGAAGCGAATGGAAGACACATTCTAGGGAAAGTTTTTAGCATTTCATAGTGATCACATACATTTTTTAAGATTGGTGTGTAAAGTTGGGTGTGGATCATTAGATGTAAACTAGAAAGGTCTACAGTCAATAGGTCGATCACTAATGATCGACATGCATTAGGTCAACATGGGGCAAAACGTCGACATGGAATAGGTACACAATAGAAAAGGTTCACAGGGTCAAAAGGTTGACATGGAAATGGTCGAAAAACAAAAAATGACAAAAAAGGTTGACACAAATTTATTTTAAATTTTTTGGGCTGTTTTGTCCCTTTTCTGCCACATAAAACCCCATTAGTGTACCACGTCCCCTCGCATGGCTGGCTTCGCTCACCATGCTTCAGGCAAGATGCCTCGCTCCACTACTACTGTGCTCGGCACAGGTTACTATTCCCAATCATAGGGGTTCACTCGTTGCCGATTTTCGCAACGGAGCGATTAAGGTGAAAATGCGCATGCGCACGGTACACAATGCGCATGCGCTAAGTATTTTAGCTCAAAACTTAGTAGATTTACTCACGTCCAACCGAAGAATTTCCATCGTTGAAGTGATCGGAGTGTGATTGACAGGAAGTGGGTGTTTCTGGGCGGAAACTGACCGTTTTCTGGGAGTGTGCGGAAAAACACAGGCGTGCCTGGATAAAACGCGGGAGTGTCTGGAGAAACGGGGGAGTGGCTGGCCGAACGCAGGGCGTGTTTGTGACGTCAAACCAGGAACGAAACTGACTGAATTGATCGCAATGTAGGAGTAAGTCTGGAGCTACTCAGAAACTGCTAAGAATTTTCTATTCGCAAATCTGCTAATCTTTCGTTCGCAATTCTGCTAAGCTAAAATACACTCCCAGAGGGCGGCAGCCTAGCGTGTGCAATGCTGCTAAAATCTGCTAGCGAGCGAACAACTCGGAATGACCCCCATAGTCCACGTGGATGGTAAAGTATGAAAAAGTTGGGAAAAAAACAAAGAGAACAAAACAAAACCCTGTGTCGACCACATGTGTGTCGAAAATGTGTATGTCAACCTTTTGAACCTGTTGACACTTTGAACTTGTCAACCTTTTACATGTCGACCTTTTGAGCATGTTGACCTTTTGTCCCTGTCAACCTAATGCATGTCGACAATTAGTGGTCACCCTTTTTTAACTGTAAACCTTTTTAGTATAGATCTATAGACTGGATACTGTAAAGTCCACCCTTGGACAGTGGCGTATTTTCTGAAGGCAATGCCGTAACCTGACTTCTGTAACTGGAATACTGCTCAATAAGATTGCACTTGGTGATTACTGGTACAATATACTGGTTGGGGTCGGGTGACTGGCGGTCCAGGATGCCGGCAGGGGGACAATTGCAGAGAAGCCCCTTGCGGGCTCTGTGGCTCACTGCACTCGCCACAGGTTCTATTCCCACTCTATGGGTGTCGTGGACACCCACGAGTGGGAATAGCCCTGGGCCCCCTGCCGGCATCCTGTCGGCCGGGATCCCGGCATCGGTATGCTGACCGCCGGGATCCCGACCGCTGTTCACCTGACTACATCCGCCATATTCAGTATAAACCAGGTAACATTACAATTATCACATACAGTATATGCAAAACTGATGACTTCTATTTATATAACAACATTGGGACACTTCTAAAACATTCTCTCAAGACTGTACAATGCGCATTAGTAGTATAACTAGGCTTTTTCATGGTTGTTTTTCATAAGTATAGAATTAAAATCAGAATCCCATTTTCTGACGCTTTTACAGTTTCTCTATGTGTAGTACCAGCAGTGGCAAACGCAGGACTTCTAGAGGGTAGTTTCCAAATGCAGTCCACAATCTCCCACTCTGTGGAACACTAGAGCAAGTGCCGGAGTCTGGAGGAGCAGTAGAAGAACCTAGTTACGACCCTGGACATTAATGTAAACATTGGTCTTTTTATACACTGGATACTGTATAGAATACAGTGTTAATATGTAACACCATACATGGTCTTAGTACAAGCAATATCAAACATTTATATAATGTAAATAAGTGATCAGGAAAAGGTTAAACATACCATAATAAATAAATAAACAGACAAATATTATAGAACCAGTACTGCACTTTCTAAGCAGACATTCTACCACCACGTGGTAAGGCTCCTGTCTCTTCTTCCTGGTAACTACTCTCAGGTCCAGTGCAATGATTGAGGGCTCAGATCCATACACACAGCAAACTTGGTAGAAGAAGCTGCTTCTATTGGGCATGTGCAGGAGCTCTGCTCTGTCCCTTAAACTGCAAGTTGTGGCAACAGCTCTAGTAATCATATTATATGCCATTGCTGTTGTATTCATAATTTGAACTTCTTACCAAGAGGAGGAGGGTTTCCAGGCAACCGGAAATCCCCCCTGCATTTGCCTATGGCCAGAGAGAAGGTTTGTACAGTCTGCAGTGGACAGAGAACTATCATATGGAGATAAAAAGGATTTTTTGCTGCAGACAACATCATGTGATTGAATGGTAGTCAGGCAATCTGCTGGTACATAAAAGGGGAACTTTTGTGATACTTGTCACAGAAACCCCTTTAATATTTTTATATGCCCTCACTTTCTAAGGTCATTCCAGGTAATATTATTCCCAAATCTTTTTTCTAAAAATGTACAGTGTCTATTGTAATCTGCCCAAATTACTGAGAAGTATGTAAACACACCATATTTATTGTGTGGGTCTATTTATACTAATTTTCACAAAAATACCCACTCCACAAAAATACCCATTTTTGGGGTATATCTGCAAATGTTAAGTATCTCCAGGATGTATGAAAGATGGACTACAGAAGATATCTCCAATACCTCCTTTGGTCCATCCATTTAAACAGCAGCCATAGCACCCATAGGTTTCTATGGGGACTGCCGTGCTGCCTGATTTATCGAGCTACGGAATGCTAAGCATTCCGGAGCCTGGCCATGTCATTAGCCTATAGTAGCCTATGGGCCAATTTTTGCAAGATTTTCAGAAGGATCTGAAGGATCCCTCCATGATAGTTCCGGCTTGGGCATGTACCAACAACAGACATCAGCATCAGGGGTGTATCTTCCTATTGGCCAGGATGGCACTTGCCAGGGGCGCCGGCCAATGGGGGGGCGCCGCACGGCAGTGCCAGCCATGCCAGGGGGTAGAATTACATAGTAGTTCTCACTGAGTACATCCCTTAGCAGTGCTCATCCACTGCCGGACTCTCAGAAGCGTATTGCACTCTGACACTCTCTGTGACTACAGTCACAATGACGGTGAATATAGCCGTGGAGCGGGGCACTTCCAGGTATGGGGAGGGGCGAGGCACCTCCTCTTCCTCATCCGCTCCCCTTCACGCGGTCTGTTACCAAACACCAGCCACTACAATCAGCACCAGTCAGCAGTGCAGCATGAGCATACCTGTACATTTTCTGCGATACCGTAGCTGCAATGCATGGTCTATCCTGGCAGTCTGGATCACAGCTTACAAATAGCTCTGTATGGAGAGGTATCTAGGCCAGTGACTGCCTGTCCAGCTGTTTTGAGACTACAAGTCCCAGCACACCTTGTCAACTGGATTTGCTGGGATATGTAGTGCCATCACACCTAGAGAGGTTTTTTTTTAAAGTATGTATGTGTGCATATATCCCCTCGGTGTCCCTGCCTGCACCCTCCTTGTAATTCCACCTCAGTGTCCCTGCCCGCACCATCCCTGTAACTGCCCCCTCAGTGACCCTACCCATACACTCCTGTGATTTCACCTCAGTGTCCCTGCCCGCACCATCCCTGTAACTGCCCCCTCAGTGACCCTGGCCATACACTCCTGTAATTCCCCCTCAGTGTCCCTGCTCACACCATCCCTGTAACTTCCGCCTCAGTGACCCTGCCATACACTCCTGTAATTCTGTGTCCCTGCCCACACCCTACCCAAAATTCCTTCTCAGTATCCCTGCCCACACCATCCCCGTAATTCCCACTCAGTGTCCCTGCCCGCACCATCCCTGTAACTGCCCCCTCAGTGACCTTGCCCATACACTCCTGTAATTCCCTGTGTTCTTGCCCACACCCTTCCCATAATCCCCCCCCGTATCCCTTCCCGCACCCTCCCCATAACTCCCTCTTAGTGTCACTGCCCGCACCCTCCCCGTAATTGCCTCTCAGTGTCCCTACCCGCACCGTTCCCATAATTCCCCCTCAGTGTCCCTGCCCGCACTATCCCTGTAACTGCCCCCTCAGTGACCCTGCCTGCACCCTCCCTGTAATTCCCTCTGTGTCCCTGCCCACACCCTCCCTGTAATTGCCCCTCAGAGTTCCTGACCCCAGCCTCCCTGTAAGCCCTCCACTCATTGACCCTACCCACACCCTACCTATAATTCTCCCTCAGTGTCTCTGACCTCAGCCTATCTGTAACACCCCCCCCCCATCCCCTCTTGGGTGGGGGGCGCCAGATCCTTACTTTGCCAGGGGCGCTCAGACCCCTAGATACACCTCTGATCAGCATATTCACAGTAGAGCAGCTGAGGGGACAAAGCAGGAAGTAATGTGATCCCAAGGTGATCCTATTTCTTCTCACTGATTACCGGGACGGGATCCCATCGGAGACTAAGAAGTCTATTTACTAAGCCTTGTATGGAGATAAAGTACAGGTTGAGTATCCCATATCCAAATATTCCGAAATACGGAATATTCCGAAATACGGTCTTTTTTGAGTGAGAGTGAAATAGTAAAACCTTTGTTTTTTGATGGCTTAGTGTACACAACCTTTGTTTAATACACAAAGTTATTAAAAATATTGTATTAAATGACCTTCAGGCTGTGTGTATAAGGTGTATAAGAAACATAAATGAATTGTGTGAATGTACACACACTTTGTTTAATGCACAAAGTTATAAAAAATATTGGCTAAAATTACCTTCAGGCTGTGTGTATAAGGTGTATATGTAACATAAATGCATTCTGTGCTTAGATTTAGGTTCCATCACCATGATATCTCATTATGGTATGCAATTATTCCAAAATACGGAAAAATCCGATATCCAAAATACCTCTGGTCCCAAGCATTTTGGATAAGGGATACTCAACCTGTACCAGACATTCGGCTCCTAACTGTCATGTTACAGGATGGGTTTAAAAAAGGACAGGAGCTGGTTGGTTGTGACTTTTTCTCCGTCCACTTTATCTCCATCCAAGGCTTAATAAATAGACCCCTCTGTCCCAGTGACTCACTAATGGTACATCTGGATGAATAAAGATTCCTTATTGCTGCAAACTGCAGTGATAAGGAATCTTTATTTTCGGTGGCTGGCAGCAAATGATAATAAATATACCCCAAAGATCTTTAACCATTATCCGTGTTTAATGAATGGTTGAACTGTTTAATCTTACATAGAAATAATGTTTGATGGTAATGTGGTGCTGATCCACATTGTTTAAACAGCAGATAAAAAGGTATGAGTAATGTTTTAAGAGACAAGTGAGCTGAATTGAACCACAAAAGCACTTTAAATATGTGACATCCCCCTGAGGTGATGTTCTTAACTTTAAATTGTTATTTTTCCCCTCCCATAGTCTCTGCTGAGACTGGTCTCTAGTCCTACTATGTAGGATAGGATAGGATTACATTGTGGTCACTTTATTGCTAATTGAAAGCACTGCACCCAACTGTTCCACATCACTTATCTATACTTATGAGACATGTTAGACTTGCCTGGGGAGAGAGCCGTCTGTTCCGATGATGAGATCACTGAATACTAGGAAAATTAGTGAGGTGGCAAATAGCTAGAATGAACTCTTTACCGTATTGCTTGGATTTAGGTTAAGTAGCTGGAGATCAGGGCTGCACTACAATGCTCAGGATTATTGGGGAGTAAATAGTTATGTTTGCAAGTATTTTACTATCGCTAGGGATTAGGCGGGCCATTTATTATTCCATATTTGTGGCTACTTCCCCAAAAACACCTGTTTTCAGGGGTTATTATTATTATTATTACATTTTATTTATAAGGCGCCACATGTGTTTCGCAGCGCCGTACAAAGGACAGTACAGGGAGACAAAACATAGCATTACAGTAAATAAATAACAGAAATAGAGTACAGGTAACAGAGCACCACACATTCTCAAGACATAATACAGCTAAGCTGTAAGTATTGAGGGAGTGATCATCATACTACTAGGGGCTGGTGGCTATAGATGGAGATGAGCCTTTACTAGCAGGATAAAGATGGTCATTGAGTAGGGGAGAGCTGCAAGTGAAATGTGTCGAGATGAGGGCTTAGATAACAAGTGGAAAGAGGGCCCTGCTCTGAAGAGCTAACAATCTAGTGGGGAGGGGTGACAGACAGATGACAAGAGGTGCAGGCAAGCGGGAAGTAGCCTGATGGCAGTATGCAAGCATAGCTGAGATGTTCACGGCATGAGGCAGGGGGGTGGAGGTGTGGTTTCAGGACTGGGTTATGCATTGGGAGGGTACGCTTTGATGAATAGGTGGGTTTTTAGTGCCCGTTTGAAGCTTTGCAAGGTCGGGGAGAGTCTAATGGAGCTGGGGAGTGCATTCCACTGAAGGGGTGCAGCACGGGCGTAGTCCTGAACACGAGCATGGGAAGCAGTGACCAGGGCAGAGGAGAGGCGACGGTCATTGGCCGACCGTAGGGGGCGGGAGGGAGTATGAAGGGAGAGGAGTTTGGAGATGTAGGGAGCAGTGGAATTAGAGATGGCCTTGTATGTGAGGGTGAGGAGTTTGAAGAGGATTCTGTAGGGGAATGGGAGCCAGTGTGATTTTGTCGAAGGGGAGTGCAGATGTGGTGAGGCAGGAGAGGAAGATAAGCCTAGCTGCGGAGTTCAGGACAGATTGGAGGGGAGCAAGATGGGAGCAAGCAAGGCCAGTGAGGAGAACATTGCAGTAGTCAAGTCGTGAGATGACCAGTGAGTGGATGATGAGTTTAGTTGCGCTCTGGGAGAGATATGGCCTGATACGAGCAATGTTGCATAGCTGGAAACGACAGGATTGTGCCAGAGCTTGGATGTGGGGTGCAAAGGAGAGGGAGGAGTCAAGAGTGATGCCCAGGCATCGGAGTTGGGGAACGGGGGAGATGGTGGTGTTGTCAACAATGATAGAGATATTGGTCGGGGATGTTGTTCTGGATGAGGGGAAGATGATGAGTTCAGTTTTGTCCATGTTAGTCGCAAATATCAGGTAATATCCGAATATAAGAAGGTGGCATCTCTGATACCTGCTGCGATCCATCCATTTCAACAAAAGCCACATCCCCATAGGTTTCTATGGAGGATGAGATTCTGCCAGATATACCAATATCTGGAATGCATCGCATTTGAAGATGGTGGTAGCCCATTGTATCCTACAGGCAGGCTTGGACTGGCCCACAGGGGTACAGGGGAAACCACTGGTAGGCCCCACTGCTTGGGGGGCCCTCCTCCTCTAGGTATCAGGTTCTAGACTGTGCACTTGAATTATATATTATACATGTTCCCTTATACTGCACAGGATTATGATGTATTCTCTACAGTACATTGCTGTCATTAATCTGGCACATTATCATGCATGCACTAGCATTAATTACTATATAAGTTATCAAGGAGTCCAGACCAGGTACTCTATAATGGTTAGCCAAACCTCTGTGGTGGCTGGCCACAGCCCATTTGGAGGGTGGCCACACCTCTAATCATGGGCCCCTACCACTGCATACCCCCGGTGGGTCCTTCATGCTCCAGTCCGACACTGCCTACAGGTTACACATCGAACTTGTAGCAGGCAGAGGGCTCCCCCAGAACTACCCCCGGTAGTGGCCTCTGTGCTTGTGCGGCCAGAGCTGACAGCATATGTGCAAACCCCACATCACAGGAATGGGCTCCTTTCGGGGCCCCTGTTCCTGCCTGTGCTGCATCAGCACGATTTGATTGCATATTGCAATGCAATACTGGGTGGTAAGATCCCGCCCAGATCGCACTGAATATGCAATCTATGATAAATGCGCCCCAAAGTCATATAATACAGATCCCAGAAACAGATCAGAGAGTAGACAGCAAATATAGTTGACAGAGCAATGTTATCTAGACTGGAGAGTTTCTATTTTCCCACTGTAACATTTTTCATAAATTTCCATTATGCAACTGGAGTTGAGATGTCATCTCATTTAAAACATGTATATAACTATGAGCCGTACACACAGAGCCGGCCCTAACCAATATAATGCCATAGGCAAGATTTTGGCTGGTGCCCCCTATCGCCGCCGCTAGTTCCACCTCTGACCCTGCACCTCTTTCCCAGCACAATCACCCCTCTCCCATAGCAGTCCTCAATTTTGGTGCTCCTACCCCCTATATTTTAAATAGGAACAGTGCGCACATATGGCGATCAGCTCAAAAAGGGGCATAGCCATACAATAGTACCCCCAATTCAAATTAAGCCACACTGTAGTGCAACCTTTTTCATATTTTATCATGCGATAGTGTCCCTTATTCACGTTACATCACACAGTAGTACCACTTTACCTTATATATGTTATTCCTCACAGTATTGCCTCTTAAACACATTACATCACACTGAATTGTTCCTTAATCACATTACACCACACCACACCATATTGCTCTTTATTCTCATTAGACCACACAGTAGTGCTCTTTCTATACATTACACCACACAGTAGCGCACCTTATACACATAATTCCACACATTGGTAATGTATTTATACACATAATACCACACAGTAATGCCCCTTACACATATGACACACATTATTAATGTCCTTATAAACATAATGTGCCTTACACATCATGCCAACCTTTATTAATGTCCTTATACACATAATGCCCCTTTAACATATGCTGAACACTACTGCACAACCAACCCCCCACCCCCATGCACACTGCACTCACATTGCCACTAACACTGTAATCTCTGCCTCTGCATGGATACAGATGTGTCCTCATACATCTTGCCTCAATATGCCATGCAGCAGGAGATGCATGGCGTGAGCCAGCTGGCTGCTCTGGTAACGTTGGGCGCCTTTTTGAAAACGCATCTCATTTGCATTACTATGTAACTAGGATGCACAAGCAGCTTCTGCTGATTAAAATGATATGCAGCATGCCTATATTCTGTGTGCGACTGTGGCGGTGTCTGCATACGAAATGCTATGTTACAGTGATTTCCAGGAATCTAGAATTGCATTGCAGTATATAGGAAGTAATGCATTTGTTTTTACATTAATGTGTAAAATACACTAGGATAAAATCAGAATGAATATTAAATGAAGAAAAAAAAGACATTCAAATATACATGGACGTTTCATGGAAAATCTACCTAGGGCTCACCAAAACAGGGAGCTCCCAGTAATTATACTTCCTATTAGTGACACCTAATGGTAGCAATTCATCTCAACCTATTATAGGAAAAGAGACTGCATTTTAAATAGAGATGAGCGGGTTCGGTTCCTCGGAAACCGAACCCCCCCGAACTTCACCCATTTTACACGGGTCCGAGGCATACTCGGATTCTCCCGTATGGCTCGGTTAACCCGAGCGCGCCCGAACGTCATCATCCCGCTGTCGGATTCTCGCGAGATTCGGATTCTATATAAGGAGCCGCGCGTCGCCGCCATTTTTCACTCGTGCATTGGAAATTATAGTGAGAGGACGTGGCTGGCGTCCTCTCACTTTGTTTCAGGGGGCTGCATATCTTTATTCTGGGGACCAGCAGTATTATAAGAGGAGTACAGTGCAGAGTTTTGCTGACCAGTGACCACCAGTATTATACGTTGTCTGCCTGAAAAACGCTCCATATCTGTGCTCAGTGTGCTGCATATATCTGTGCTCACACTGCTTTATTGTGGGGACTGGGGACCAGCAGTATTATATAGGAGGAGTACAGTGCAGAGTTTTGCTGACCAGTGACCACCAGTACTATACGTTCTCTGCCTGAAAAACGCTCCATATCTGTGCTGCATTGTAGTATATAGTAGGAGTACAGTGCATAATTTTGCTGACCACCAGTATATAATATATAGGAGTACGGTACAGTAGGCCACTGCTCTACCTACCTCTGTGTCGTCAAGTATACTATCCATCCATACCGGTGGTGCATTTCAGCTTTGCACAGTTTGCTGACCACCAGTATATAATATATAGCAGTACGGTACATTAGGCCACTGCTCTACCTACCTCTGTGTCGTCAAGTATACTATCCATCCATACCTGTGGTGCATTTAAGTTTTGCACAGTTTGCTGACCACCAGTATATAATATATAGCAGTACGGTACAGTAGGCCACTGCTCTACCTACCTCTGTGTCGTCAAGTATACTATCCATCCATACCTGTGGTGCATTTAAGTTTTGCACAGTTTGCTGACCACCAGTATATAATATATAGCAGTACGGTACAGTAGGCCACTGCTCTACCTACCTCTGTGTCGTCAAGTATACTTTCCATCCATACCTGTGGTGCATTTCAGTTTTGCACAGTTTGCTGACCACCAGTATATAATATATAGCAGTACGGTACAGTAGGCCACTGCTCTACCCACCTCTGTGTCGTCAAGTATACTATCCATCCATACCTGTGGTGCATTTCAGTTTTGCACAGTTTGCTGACCACCAGTATATAATATATAGCAGTACGGTACAGTAGGCCACTGCTCTACCTACCTCTGTGTCGTCAAGTATACTAACCATCCATACCTGTGGTGCATTTCAGTTCTGCACAGTTTGCTAACCACCAGTATATAATATATAGCATTACGGTACAGTAGGCCACTGCTCTACCTACCTCTGTGTCGTCAAGTATACTATCCATCCATACCTGTGGTGCATTTCATTTGTGCGCAGTATATATAGTAGTAGGCCATTGCTATTGATACTGGCATATAATTCCACACATTAAAAAATGGAGAACAAAAATGTGGAGGGTAAAATAGGGAAAGATCAAGATCCACTTCCACCTCGTGCTGAAGCTGCTGCCACTAGTCATGGCCGAGACGATGAAATGCTATCAACGTCGTCTGCCAAGGCCGATGCCCAATGTCATAGTAGAGAGCATGTAAAATCCAAAACACAAAAGTTCAGTAAAATGACCCAAAAATCAAAATTAAAAGCGTCTGAGGAGAAGCGTAAACTTGCCAATATGCCATTTACGACACGGAGTGGCAAGGAACGGCTGAGGCCCTGGCCTATGTTCATGGCTAGTGGTTCAGCTTCACATGAGGATGGAAGCACTCATCCTCTCCCTAGAAAAATAAAAAGACTTAAGCTGGCAAAAGCACAGCAAAGAACTGTGCGTTCTTCTAAATCACAAATCCCCAAGGAGAGTCCAATTGTGTCGGCTGCGATGCCTGACCTTCCCAACACTGGACGGGAAGAGGTGGCGCCTTCCACCATTTGCACGCCCCCTGCAAGTGCTGGAAGGAGCACCCGCAGTCCAGTTCCTGATAGTCAAATTGAAGATGTCACTGTTGAAGTACACCAGGATGAGGATATGGGTGTTGCTGGCGCTGGGGAGGAAATTGACAAGGTGGATTCTGATGGTGAGGTGGTTTGTTTAAGTCAGGCACCCGGGGAGACACCTGTTGTCCGTGGGACGAATATGGCCATTGACATGCCTGGTCAAATTACAAAAAAAAATCACTTCTTCGGTGTGGAATTATTTTAACACAAATGCGGACAACAGGTGTCAAGCCGTGTGTTGCCTTTGTCAAGCTGTAATAAGTAGGGGTAAGGACGTTAACCACCTCGGAACATCCTCCCTTATACGTCACCTGCAGCGCATTTATCATAAGTCAGTGACAAGTTCAAAAACTTTGGATGACAGAGGAAGCAGTCCACTGACCACTAAATCCCTTCCTCTTGTAACCAAGCTCCTGCAAACCACACCACCAACTCCCTCAGTGTCAATTTCCTCCTTACACAGGAAAGCCAATAGTCCTGCAGGCCATGTCACTGGCAAGTCTGACGAGTCCTCTCCTGCCTGGGATTCCTCCGATGCATCCTTGAGTGTAACGCCTACTGCTGCTGGCGCTGCTGTTGTTGCTGCTGGGAGTCGATCGTCATCCCAGAGGGGAAGTCGGAAGACCACTTGTACTACTTCCAGTAAGCAATTGACTGTCCAACAGTCCTTTGCGAGGAAGATTAAATATCACAGCAGTCATCCTGCTGCAAAGCGGATAACTCAGGCCTTGGCAGCCTGGGCGGTGAGAAACGTGTTTCCGTTATCCACCGTTAATTCACAGGCAACTACAGACTTGATTGAGATACTGTGTCCCCGGTACCAAATACCATCTAGGTTCCATTTCTCTAGGCAGGCGATACCGAAAATGTACACAAACCGCAGAAAAAGAGTCACCAGTGTCCTAAAAAATGCAGTTGTACCCAATGTCCACTTAACCACGGACATGTGGACAAGTGGAGCAGGGCAGACTCAGGACTATATGACTGTGACAGCAAACTGGGTAGATGTATTGCCTTCCACAGCAAGAACAGCAGCGGCGGCACCAGTAGCAGCATCTCGCAAACGCCAACTCGTTCCTAGGAAGGCTACGCTTTGTATCACCGCTTTCCAGAAGAGGCACACAGCTGACAACCTCTTACGGAAACTGAGGAACATCATCGCAGAATGGCTTACCCCAAATGGACTCTCCTGGGGATTTGTGACATCGGACAACGCCAGCAATATTGTGCGTGCATTACATCTGGGCAAATTCCAGCACGTCCCATGTTTTGCACATACATTGAATTTGGTGGTGCAGAATTATTTAAAAAACGACAGGGGCGTGCAAGAGATGCTATCGGTGGCCCGAAGAATTGCGGGCCACTTTCGGCATTCAGCCACCGCGTGCCGAAGACTGGAGCATCAGCAAACAGTCCTGAACCTGCCCTGTCATCATCTGAAGCAAGAGGTGGTAACGAGGTGGAATTCAACCCTCTATATGCTTCAGAGGATGGAGGAGCAGCAAAAGGCCATTCAAGCCTATACATCTGCCTACGATATAGGCAAAGGAGGGGGAATGCACCTGACTCAAGCGCAGTGGAGAATGATTTCAACGTTGTGCAAGGTTCTGCAACCCTTTGAACTTGCCACACATGAAGTCAGTTCAGACACTGCCAGCCTGAGTCAGGTCATTCCCCTCATTAGGCTTTTGCAGAAGAAGCTGGAGACATTGAAGGAGGAGCTAAAACAGAGCGATTCCGCTAGGCATGTGGGACTTGTGGATGGAGCCCTTAATTCGCTTAACCAGGATTCACGGGTGGTCAATCTGTTGAAATCAGAGCACTACATTTTGGCCACCGTGCTCGATCCTAGATTTAAAACCTACGTTGTATCTCTCTTTCCGGCAGACAAAAGTCTGCAGAGATTCAAAGACCTGCTGGTGAGAAAATTGTCAAGTCAAGCGGAACGTGACCCGTCAACAGCTGCTCCTTCACATTCTCCCGCAACTGGGGGTGCGAGGAAAAGGCTAAGAATTCCGAGCCCACCCACTGGCGGTGATGCAGGGCAGTCTGGAGCGAGTGCTGACATCTGGTCCGGACTGAAGGACCTGCCAACGATTACTGACATGTCGTCTACTGTCACTGCATATGATTCTCTCACCATTGAAAGAATGGTGGAGGATTATATGAGTGACCGCATCCAAGTAGGCACGTCAGACAGTCCGTACGTATACTGGCAGGAAAAAGAGGCAATTTGGAGGCTCTTGCAGAAACTGGCTTTATTTTACCTAAGTTGCCCACCCTCCAGTGTGTACTCCGAAAGAGTGTTTAGTGCAGCCGCTCACCTTGTCAGCAATCGGCGTACGAGGTTACTTCCAGAAAATGTGGAGAAGATGATGTTCATCAAAATGAATTATAATCAATTCCTCCGTGGAGACATTCACCAGCAATTGCCTCCAGAAAGTACACAGGAACCTGAGATGGTGGATTCCAGTGGGGTCGAATTAATAATCTGTGAGGAGGGGGATGTACACAGTGAAAGGGGTGAGGAATCGGACGATGAGGAGGAGGTGGATATCTTGCCTCTGTAGAGCCAGTTTGTGCAAGGAGAGATTGATTGCTTCTTTTTTGGTGGGGGCCCAAACCAACCAGTCATTTCAGTCACAGTTGTGTGGCAGACCCTGTCGCTGAAATGATGGGTTTGTTAAAGTGTGCATGTCCTGTTTATACAACATAAGTGTGGGTGGGAGGGCCCAAGGACAATTCCATCTTGCACCTCTTTTTTCTTTCATTTTTCTTTGCATCATGTGCTGTTTGGGGACTATTTTTTTGAAGTGCCATCCTGCCTGACACTGCAGTGCCACTCCTAGATGGGCCAGGTGTTTGTGTCGGCCACTTGTGTCGCTTAGCTTAGCCATCCAGCGACCACAGTGCACCTCTTTTTTTCTTTGCATCATGTGCTGTTTGGGGACTATTTTTTAAATCGACCATCCTGTCTGACACTGCAGTGCCACTCCTAGATGGGCCAGGTGTTTGTGTCGGCCACTTGGGTCGCTTAGCTTAGTCATCCAACGACCTCGGTGCAAATTTTAGGACTAAAAATAATATTGTGAGGTGTGAGGTGTTCAGAATAGACTGGAAATTAGTGGAAATTATGGTTATTGGGGTTAATAATACTATGGGATCAAAATGGCCCCCAAATTCTATGATTTAAGCTGTTTTTGAGGGTTTTTTGTAAAAAACACCCGAATCCAAAACACACGCAAATCCGACAAAAATTTTTCAGGGAGGTTTTGCCAAAACACGTCCGAATCCAAAACACGGCCGCGGAACCGAATCCAAAACCAAAACACAAAACCCGAAAAATGTCCGGTGCACATCACTAATTTTAAACTAAAATGCTTATAAAGGCCAAAAAGCCAAAATGGAAAAGCACTACACCAGAATTGCTTTCAGTTTCAATATTACTAGTTATGCTCCTAGCATAAGTTTTACCAGTATGTTCAAAGCATTTCTTTCTTTCTTTCTTTCTTTCTTTCTTTCTTTCTTTCTTTCTTTCTTTCTTTCTTTCTTTCTTTCTTTCTTTCTTTCTTTCTCTTTCTTTCTTTCTTTCTTTCTTAACAGTTTCTTATATAGCGCAGCATATTCCATTGTGCTTTGCAATTGTAACAGTGAAAAAACAAAACTGGGTAATAACAGACAGACATACTGTAGAGATAGGAAGGCTCTGCTTGCAAGCTAACAATGTATGGAAGGAATGTAATAGGGTGTGAGAATCAGGACGTGAGAGATTTTGTGAGAGTTCTCCTGTTTTATTTTAAAGTGGCAATCATTTACATGGGAAATCCAGGATGATTTTGCCAAATAAATGATTGTCACTTGAAAAAAACAGGAGAACTCTCACAAAATCTCTCACTTCCTGATTCTCACACCCCATTATATTCCTCCCATAATACTGTACAGTACAGTATGTTAAATTAGACAGTGTAAAACTGTTGGTAAGACTTATCCCTGCCCTGCCCTGCCCTGGAGTGATGGAAACACAAGCATTAGCTGTGGCTACAATGGCTGCAAGAAGGTAGGGTTTTGTTGCTCGAGATTGACACTGTGAATAAAAAAGCTGTGCAATGTAATTTGATAAGTTATCCTTGGCCAGAGGCACATGAGTATTTTTACACCATTATTTCCCTATTGTTTTTTTCTAAGATAGTCCATAGAGACCTGGAAATCAGATTGCAGTCTACAGTATCTGTATAAAGGTCAGCAGACAAAACAATAAAAAGTGAAAATGTCTTTTTGATGTAGCCATCCACACTGTTATGTGATAGCGCTGTACCTTTCCTCCAGTAAGCTGCTCAAGTTCCTATTTCAAGGTGAATTCATCTTAAAAATAGAAACGTGAAATAAATTATAATTGAACATTTTCATTTACTTTGTTTATTTATTACCAGTTATTTATATAGCACACAATATTCCGCAGTGCTTTACAGAGAGAATATTTGGCCATTCACATTAGTCCCTGTCCCAGTGGAGCTCAACATATTTCCTACCACATGTACTGTACACGCACACATATTCACGCTAGGGTTAATTTTATTTTGTTGGGAGCCAAGTAACCTACCAGTATATTTTTGGATTGTGGGAGGAAACTGGAGTACCCGGAGAAAACCCACGCAAGTATGGGGAGAACATACAAACTCCACACAGTTAGGGCCATGGTGAGAAACGAACCCATGACCTCAGTGCTGCAGTAATTACACCATCCGTACTGATTTCCCTTGCATTTAATATATCATGTTTATGTGCAGTAGTTGAAAATCAGTAAATGTTTTCTTTAAAATAATCATGTAACAATAGTATCATAAGCTATAATTTGTTTCTTGTGTGTCCTGTGCTCATAGTTTCCACTAAGTGTACTGCTCAAGCTTTTGTTCATCCCAGATTGCCTGCATTTTGTTTGGAAATACCAGACATTTATAGTCCGCAACCTTATGCCTTTCAATATTCTGAAATATTTAGCAGGAACATCCATACACTTGCTAACGCTCTATTGTTATTGTGTCAGTAACATGTGTGACAGTGGTATTTACATGATCTATATCTTGGAAATGGCAATAGCCAGGCCATTTATTCTGGCTGCACAATACCTGGAACACTAGAAAGGCATGATCGGGTATAATACAGGCCTGTATACGTTAGCATTGCCGTTTCAGATATTTGACAAATGAACAGCCTAATTCAATTCCATTTTAACGCCCCACGCTGCTTATCTACAACTGCACAGCTAATAAATCAGGCGGTGGGATATTGTTAAATTACAGATCAGCTCAACATTTAGAGCTGGGGGATATATACAGCCAGTCAGGCATGCAATTCCAGCCCTTGCACTCAGGGGACACTGCTATACTGCAGGGGTATGTAATTAATCATTGCATTATCCACAGTATAAAAGAGTGGTTCCTTCTCAATGACATGTCTAGGCTGCAGTGCTTTAAGAATGTGTGTTTTATAGAACGTTTCAGTTAATGCCTCATTTTAAATCGCTGTGGTTAACTGATATATGTAAATGTATTTTTATTAAATCCATTCTCCTGACATGTCTTTGTCGTATATACAGGGTATGTGCAGCATATGCTAAATCTCCCAGTTTTCTTCAAAGCCAGTGTCTCAAATATCTCTAGTCCATTAGCAGGCTACAGCATTGTTTCTGCTTATGAGAATTAATCATAAAAGCAAATAATTATTGAACAGTGCACTTCTATTTTGGAATAAACAGTGATTTATATATTTATATGTCACATTGCTCAACACTAAAGAAACATTTATTAGATAAAGTAACCCTCCTCCATAACATGCTTTAGTAGCATGCACTGAATTTATTAACCATTCCCATTACTATGCTGGGAGTACAATATAGAAGTATGGCCCTCATTCCGAGTTGTTCGCTCGCTAGTTGCTTTTAGCAGCAGTGCAAATGCTAAGCCGCCGCCCTCTGGGAGTGTATCTTAGCTTAGCAGAAGTGCGAACGAAAGGATCGCACAGCGGCTACAAAAAAAGATTGTGTAGTTTCTGAGCAGCTCCAGAACTACTCCTACCTTGCGATCACTTCAGACTATTTAGTTCCTGTTTTGACGTCACAAACACGCCCTGCGCTCGGTCAGCCAAGCCTACGTTTCCCCAGCCATGCCTGCGTTTTCACACACACTCCCTGAAAACGGTCAGTTACCACCCAGAAACACCCACTTCCTGTCAATCACTCTACGGCCAGCAGTGTGACTGAAAAGCATTGCTAGAGCTTGTGTAAAACTGCATCGGCTTTTGTGAAAGTATGTCACGCGTGCGCATTGAGCCGCATACGCATGTGCAGAAGTGCCGATTTTTAGCCTGATCGCTGCGCTGCGAACAACGGCAGCTAGCGATCAACTCGGAATGAGGGCCTATGTGTGCTGTTTTTAGCCATATGACAATGGGAACTAGATCGGGGGCTCTGAGGGGTGTGGATCATCAAATCGACAGTGTCCAGGTCGACAATGTTTAGGTCGACCACTATAGGTCAACAGTCACTAGATCGACAGGGTTGGAAGGTCGACATGTGCTAGGTCGACAGGTCAAAAGGTCGACATGAGTGTTTGTTTATTTGTTTTTTTCTGCGCACAGTGACTGGGAGGCCGAATTAGTGCACCGTGTCCCCTCGCATGGCTCGCTTCGGGCAGATTATCCTTCCAATCGTACTCCACGTGGATCATTACGTATGAAAAAGTTTAAAAAAAGAAACATTTTTGAAAAACTCATGTCGACCTTTTGGCCTGTCGACCTAGCACATGTCGACCTAGAAACCCTGTCGACCTTCCAACCCTGTCGACCTAGTGACTGTTGACCTATAGTGATTGACCTAAACATTGTTGACCTAGACAGTGTCGATCTTCAGACCGGAACCCACTCTGAGTATGTCCCCTAACATGTTTACCCTTAAATTATTTGTTCTCAGCACTGTGCAAAAACGTGATGCAGAGAATATAGGTTTAATGTATATAAGGGACAAGGGTGTTTAATGGAGGGCTTATATGGGTCACTTGCAGGAACATGACTAACAGGTATTTCTTCCATGGTCCAGCAAACAAAATGCAGACCATTATAATTTGCAATACTTTATGAATACCTGGGAATGTATTAGTAACACTAGAATCGTAAAGGTTATTTTACGACTCTGTTTCCATTGAAAGTATTTGCCAGACTGCTCTTTCAAAAGCCACTCAGCAGATCACTATGTACAAGAGAGTTCAAATATCTGCACACATGAGAAAATCCATACACTTGCAGGTAAGAGAAGACAAGGTGACTAAGTAAGGGGAATACAGTATTGGAATGCTCAAGAGTGAGTGACAAAAGTAGGTTAGATGACTAAGATTCATATCTTCATGATTATGCACAGTATAAACAGGGTACACAAACTAAGCCATACCTCCCAATAGTAAGGATGGTCATCAGTGGGTTATCCATCGATGGTACCATTGATGGATAACCTTGATGGTGTAAAACCATCTGGTTTTACCCATTGATGGTCACCCCTGCATTACTGAACAATGAAATGCGGCCAATTAGAGCCTGGGGGCATAGCTTTGTGGTGTCAGGGGCAATGGCTAAGCTCTGTGCCCTGACACTTTGACAAATAAATAAAAAAACGTTGGTACCACTTAATCATCGATGGCGGGAAACCATCTGGTTCTCCCCCATCAATGGTAAAAGTATTCAACATTGGTCATAGACCATCGATGATTTTGAACTATCGATGGTCGATGGCCATCCTTACTCAATAGTCCTGCTTTGGACAGGACAGTCCTAGTTTTCTGGAACTCTCCCACTGTTCCACCAGCGTGCCGCAGTGTCCAGCATTGGGGGGGGGGGGGGGGGGGGCAGGATTGGGAGGAGCACACAATGCTACTCTACATAGAAATGCAGTGGGTGAATATATGTAGTGTGGGGAGATTCTCTGGGAGCAGGCCAGCATCTCTGGGAGTGCTGGGGGCGCCCCATGAGTGATGCCTAAGAGATAACAATTCAGGCATACCTAAATCACTGAATTAATGTTGTAATATCACTCATCTAGTGTTTTTAAAGGCCTTTCAATGCCCACGACAGAACGCCAACCATTGACATGACAGAAATTGCAGTCAGTAAAACTGCTTCTCCTTGCACATGTCATTGTTATATTATACCATTACAACAATTTTAAAAATAAATTTTAGATGAATTTGGTTCGAATATTGATATCCATAAAATACTTGCCAATCCAATTATGCCACCCTATTAGTCCATTCCACCACATTGCCCTATCTCTCAGCTCCCTTGTCTCTCTAAGCTACTTGAGAGACTTGCCTACACTTGACTCACACACTTTCTTAACTTGCACAATTTATTGGACCCACTTCAGTCAGGTTCCCAACACTCCACAGAGACAGCACTGACTAAAGTGGTTAATGATTTGGTCACTACGAAGTCTAAAGGCCAAGTCTAAAGGCCATTACTCACTACTTATTCTTCTAGATCTATCTGCTGCCTTTGACACTGTTGACCCCTCTCTTCTCATACAAACACTAATATCCCTAGGTCTTGAAGACACAACCCTTTCTTGGTCCTATCCTACTTATCTAATCGCTCCTTTCAGTTGGAGTACTGCAAGGCTCAGTCTTGGGTCCTCTGCTTTTCTCTATCTATACCTCATCTCTTGGTAAACTTATTAGCTCTTTTGGATTTCAGTATCATCTGTACGCAGATGATACTCAAATCTAACTATCATCCCCTGATTTATCCCTATCTGTACTGGGTCTTTCTGCCATTTCAGCTTGGATGACATCTCGCCACCTCAAACGTAATATTTCAAAGACAGAGTAAATTATATTTCCACCGGCCAATAGTAGGTACCAACCTGATATCTCTATCACTGTTGAAAACTCGACAATCTACCCTACCCCACAAGCTCGCTGCCTAGGTGTTATCCTTGACTCTGATCTGTCCTTTGTTCCCCACAGTGGGATATATTTACTAACATTCGTAATTTTCGGAAAAAGGTCAAAGTTCAATCACGAATGACATCGAAAGTGTAAAACTGCAACTTTTTGAATTTATTACGACTAATTTACTAAGCTGTCGTATTCGGATTTTTCATTTGTTCCGATGTCGATGTCATTCGTGTTTTTTTCCCGTTTTTTACGGCAGTGATTAGCAAAACACTGCCGACTTTATCACAATGAATCTCGGCCGGATCTGTGTGATCCGTGCTGGGGTTCATGTTTTTTTTTTTTAAAAATAAACACTGTAAAACGGAGAAAAAAAATGCGTGGGGTCCCCCCTCCTAAGCATAACCAGCCTCGGGCTCTTTGAGCCGACCCTGGTTGCAGAAATATGGGGAAAAAAATGACAGGGGTTCCCCCATATTTAAGCAACCAGCATCGGGCTCTGCGCCTGGTCCTGGTTCCAAAAATACGGGGGACAAAAAGAGTAGGGGTCCCCCGTATTTCTAAAACCAGCACCGGGCTCCACTAGCTGGACAGATAATACCACAGCCGGGGGTCACTTTTATATAGTGCCCTGCGGCCGTGGCATCAAAAATCCAACTAGTCACCCCTGGCCGGGGTACCCTGGGGGAGTGGGGACCCCTTCAATCAAGGGGTCCCCCCCCCAGCCACCCAAGGGCCAGGGGTGAAGCCCGAGGCTGTCCCCCCCATCCAATTGGCTGCGGATGGGGGGCTGATAGCCTTTTGTGAAAATGAAAAGATATTGTTTTTAGTAGCAGTACTACAAGGCCCAGCAAGCCTCCCCCGCATGCTGGTACTTGGAGAACCACAAGTACCAGCATGCGGCGGAAAAAGGGTCCCGCTGGTACCTGTAGTACTACTACTAAAAAAATACCCAAAAAAAGACAATACACACACACCTTGAAAGTAAAGTTTTATTACATGCATCCACACAAACATACATACATACTTACCTTATGTTCACACGAGGGTCGGTCCTCTTCTCCAGTAGAATCCATGGGGTACCTGTTGAATAAATTCTACTCACCAGATCCAGGGTACCAGGCTCCTCGGATAATCCTTTTGTAATCCACGTACTTGATTAAAAAAAAAAAACGGAGACCCGAGCCACGCACTGAAAGGGGACCCGAATGCCAGAAACCCACTCTGACTGATGTCTAAGTGGGTTTCTTCAGCCAATCAGGGAGCGCCACGTTGTAGCACCCTCCTGATCGGCTGTGTGCTCCTGTACTGTCTGACAGGCGGCACACGGCAGTGTTACAATGTAGCACCTATGCGCTCCATTGTAACCAATGGTGGGAACTTTGTGGTCAGCGGTGAGGTCACTTTCGGTTCCCACCATTGGTTACAATGGAGCGCATAGGCGCTACATTGTAACACTGCCGTGTGCCGCCTGTCAGACAGTACAGGAGCACACAGCCGATCAGGAGGGTGCTACAACGTGGCGCTCCCTGATTGGCTGAAGAAACCCACTTAGACATCAGTCAGAGTGGGTTTCTGGCATTCGGGGAAAGGGGGCCCATGTGAAAACATGGGTCCCCTTTCAGTGCGTGGCTCGGGTCTCCGTTTTTTTTTTTTAATCAAGTACGTGGATTACAAAAGGATTATCCGAGGAGCCTGGTACCCTGGATCTGGTGAGTAGAATTTATTCAACAGGTACCCCATGGATTCTACTGGAGAAGAGGACCGACCCTCGTGTGAACATAAGGTAAGTATGTATGTATGTTTGTGTGGATGCATGTAATAAAACTTTACTTTCAAGGTGTGTGTGACTGTGTATTGTCTTTTTTTGGGTATTTTTTTAGTAGTAGTACTACAGGTACCAGCGGGCCCATTTTTCCGCCGCATGCTGGTACTTGTGGTTCTCCAAGTACCAGCATGCGGGGGAGGCTTGCTGGGCCTTGTAGTACTGCTACTAAAAACAATATCTTTTCATTTTCACAAAAGGCTATCAGCCCCCCATCCGCAGCCAATTGGATGGGGGGGACAGCCTCGGGCTTCACCCCTGGCCCTTGGGTGGCTGGGGGGGGGACCCCTTGATTGAAGGGGTCCCCACTCCCCCAGGGTACCCCGGCCAGGGGTGACTAGTTGGATATTTGATGCCACGGCCGCAGGGCACTATATAAAAGTGACCCCCGGCTGTGGCATTATCTGTCCAGCTAGTGGAGCCCGGTGCTGGTTTTAAAAATACGGGGGACCCCTACTCTTTTTGTCCCCCGTATTTTTGGAACCAGGACCAGGCGCAGAGCCCGATGCTGGTTGCTTAAATATGGGGGAACCCCTGTCAATTTTTTCCCCATATTTCTGCAACCAGGATCGGCTCAAAGAGCCCGAGGCTGGTTATGCTTAGGAGGGGGGACCCCACGCAATTTTTTTAAAGAAAATAAACACTTTCCCACCCCTTCCCACTGATATACATGCACGGATCTCATGGATCCCTGCATGCCTATACAATCACGGATTAAAAAAGCAGGTCTGTTTTTTTTTAGCACTTTTCTACGAGTTGTAATTTTTCACGGCAGTGTTTTATTTTTTTTTGCTTTGCACTTCTTAGTAAATGACCGAGATTCATACTTAAACAGCCGCGTTTTGACCGATGGTGTATTCATTCGTAATTTTTTTCTTGGACTTCCAAAAAATTACGAATGCCCTCATCACTGCCGTGATTATTGCTTAGTAAATTACCGAGATGACACTTTGATGAAAAAACGGCATCTCGGTCAAAATCGGGACCTTAGTAAATATACCCCATTCAATCTGTCTCAAAATCATGTTACATGCATCTAAAAATCATATCCAAAATACGACTATACGTTACACAAGACACTGCTAAAACTCTAATCCACGCTCTCATTATCTCCCGCATTGATTATTGCAATAGTCTCCTAACTGGTCTTCCCAAAACGAGACTCTAACCACTACAATCCATTCTGAATGCAGCTGCGAGGCTAATCTTCCTTGCTAAACGTTCATCGTCTGCAGATCCACTCTGCCAGTCCCTCCATTGGTTACCTGTATTCTACCACATTCAATATAAAATACTTTTACTCACACACAAGGCCATTAACCAAACTACTCCAATGTACATCACTTTGCTTATCTCAAAATATCTCCCAATCTGACCTCTTCACTCTTCAGAAGATCTGCATCTCTCATCCACACTCAATACTCGCTCCCACTCACGATTGCAGGACTTTCATCGGGCTGCACCCACTCTGTGGAATGCCCTACCACATACAATAAGACTCTCCTCTAGCCTCCAAACCTTCAAGCGTTCCCTGAAAACTCACCTCTTCAGGCAAGCATATCAAATTCCAGAACCACCCACATAACTTCATAAACCTTCCTATCAAATTGTATACACTCCGCACAGTCCACACATATCCTCACGTCTTCTCATCCTTCCTCTCGAACCCGGTTCATCATTGCTGTGTGACCATATCATACAGCCCACCAAGAACCTTTGCAATCTGGTGGACAACTATGCAATAGATAGCACATATCCTTGTGTATCCATGCCTATTTCCCTATAGACTGTAAGCTTTCGAGCAGGGCTCTCCTACCTCGATGACTGTTTGTTATTACCCAGTTTTGTTATACAGTATCATTGTTTTGTTATACCATTGTTATTTCCAATTGTAAAGCGCAACAGAATTTGCTGCGCTATATAAGAAACTGTTAATAAATAAATAAATAATTGCCTACCACCTGTTATTCTCTACTACAGTGGTTCCCAAAGTTTCTTTAATCATTGCATCCTAGAGCATCAGCATTTTTTACAGCACCCCTAGGCTAAAAATTTTTGAAAACATTCTGAAAAAATAATTAAAATAAGTAAATTGTGCTTATACATTTTGTCATTCTTACATTCAGTTATGTGGTGGTGGACAGGATTGCAATTCTGTTTGTCCAGTAGTTTTACTTATCACATGGACCATAAATAATTTTATTTGGTCCAGGACCATCAACCCATCATACCCCTGCAAGTATGATTATATCATACTATGTTCTTCCCATTATGCGATGCTCTTGCAATATTTGTGTCTGGTGTTATTGTTTTATGATTACAATTGAATAATAAGGATAAGATATACTAAAAGAATTATGAGTCATAACAAAACATCTGCTTAATGGTAATCTCTGCAAACAGACAAGCTCTAAATAGGACAAAATAAACATCCTATAATAAACATACTGCATTATTATATAATCATCTAATTATACAAATGAAAATGCAAAATATGAATGCAGTACATTTAAAACACCACTGACACTGCTATGATTTATATAGGCATCTTACTCATGATTTTGTCTTATCATTTATTAAGCTTTAGTAAACTGAATAAGTACGTAAAATTATTTAAAAGATGTCTAAAAGTAGTTACTGGCACAATGGTCCGGGTCCCTATAACAATCTCTTTGTACAGGCAGGGCCGGCAACAGACATCTTGGGGCCCGGTACAGTGATATCTCTGGTGCCCCTTCAGAGCAACGGAATTTGCTGCGCGATAAAATAAACTGTTATTAAATATATATATATATATATTTATCTATCTACAGTATACAGATAAATATGTATATCTCTCCTTCCTCCCCCACACACACACCACGGTCTGTCTCTCCCCAATAACTCCATGATGATTCCCCGCTCATATCCCTGCCGGACACTAAGTGGCATCTACTGTACTTGGGGCCCCTCTGAGCCCGGTACAGGTGTCCCCTTTGACCCCCGTCGCCGGCTCTGTGTACATGCATGTATAAACTTATCAGGTGAAAACAGGGTTTTGGTATCCCACAATGATAAGTAGTTTAAGCAGAAATATAAATATATAAAACCCCCAGAGCTGGCCCTAGGCGAAAGCAGTGAAGGCAAAAGCCTATGGGCATCTGAGCAGGCTGGAGGGCTAAATTCTAATTAACAATTTCGTGCTGCAGCTTTATTTCAGCAGCTGTAGCTGCAGTAGCTTTAGTGTACTGGTGGTGGCCGGTGAAATAAAGTTTTTCTTGTTCATTGTGGAACAGCGTGTCTGTGATATCATAACATCACACAGCACAGCTGAGACAGGTAGAGCAGGGGAGTTGCGGGTGTGGACAGCCAGAAGACAGCAGCGGGTGGCTAGAAAATATCAAAGAAGGTACAGTATGTGTGGTGCAGGAGAGACACTTGTGTAGGCTGAGGCTAGAGGTCTGCAGGGATTCATTCATTCATTATTTGAGATATTATATATATTATAATGAGTCAGGGTAATTAGCTCGGTAGAGGAGTTTATTTGGTGCAGCGTCTAGGTGCTAAATCAGGATTCACAGACAGCTTTTCCGGTGAGTAAATTAAATAATCAAGCTTTACTGGCATCATAAATACAAATGGACAGAAAATAACGAACACCTAGCCCCATGAAGGGCACTAACTCACTTCTCCACCCCTGACTATCATTGGGCAGCTAATCTGCCAACATAAAGTCTAAAGTCTCAGTCTTTTCAGATATACTGTAGTTAGCTTGGCCTATCTCGACCTCTGGCTTCTCCCACAAGGTCACAGTCCTGCTCCTGCAGAGTAACATAGGCTCTAGCCTACTCAGGCCCTCCGACCTGCTCACATTCAGGCTCTCCAGCCTGGTTTCTTCTCAGCAACACATAGCTCAGTCCGTGAGTTTAGTGGTCTTCCCTGTCTCCTCCAGGGTTAGACACTGACCTCCTGACCCTCAGCAGCTCCTCTGCAAAATGAGCTCTGACTGGCTTCCACACTGCCACTTTAACTGGACATAGAGAGTAGACCCCAGTCTGTCCTGTCTGCAGCGTCTTCCAGACTTACTCTCCACTGCAGCCATTAGGTATGGTCACACCTGTGAGTGGATCCCTGCCGCTGCACACAGCATCTGAGGCTAACCATCGCCACCTAGCTTCATTCCTATATTGATATATATATATATATATATATATATATATATATATATATAAATAACAAGTGGGGGGAAGCAGCGGCACTCACAGGTCTTGAGTACATGCAGTAGATAATTAACCCATCAGATCTCTATGTCAACATTTCAATTTATTATATAAATTTTCGTCAGGACAGCAAACTCACCTCTTCCTTGTATAAGAAGAAACATCCCGCCACCAAGACCATCACCGCGCACTGCTGCACCGCTGACGAGCTCCAGTGACATCACACTGTTGCGACATGCGCCTCCCATCGCCATTGCCGTGGAAACCCGCCGCCAGCTGCAGCGCTGAAAAAAATCAATAAGAGAGACATAATTCAAAAACGTACACAAGACGGTAGCCAAGCACATGTGTAGTACATTATAGATATATTATATACCAACACAAATATAGGAGGGTTATATATACTATTAAAAGAAATGTATATACTGAAGTATCATGTACCATTAGAGGCATTATGTATCAATATACTATAGTTATACTATTGATACATTATCATTAGCCTATATAAAGTAGGCCACAAGGACAATGTAATAAAACACTCATTGGCAACTATGAGACATAAGATCATTGATCATGCCCCCCCTAATATTAGAGGGGGTGACCGTGGAACCAGACTGTTGCAACTCGAGGCTCGATGGATTTATTCCTTACGTACAGTGGCCCCTTTGGGATTAAATGAGTCTAACAATTTAGGATGTTTCCTTTAATTTTCCCTTCCAATATTCTAATGATAATGTAGCAATAGTATAACTATAGTATATTGATACATAATGCCTCTAAAAAGTACATGATACTTCAGTATATACATTTATTTTAATAGTATATATAACCCTCCTATATTTGTGTTGGTATATAATATATCTATATTGTACTACACATGTGCTTGACTGCCATCTTGTGGACGTTTTTGAATTATGTCTATCTTGGTGATTTTTTCAGTGCGGCGGGTTTCCACGGCAACGGCGCCGGGAGGCGCACATCGCAATCGTGTGATGTCACTGGAGCTAGTCAGCGGTGCAGTAACGCACGGTGACGGTCTTGGTGGTGGGATGTCTCTTTATATATATATATATATATATATATATATATATATATATAGGTTGAGTATCCCTTATTCAAAATGCTTGGGACCAGAAGTATTTTGGACATCGGATTTTTCCGTATTTTGGAATAATTGCATACCATAATGAGATATCATGGTGATGGGACCCAAGTCTAAGCACAGGATGCATTTATGTTTCATATACACCTTATACACACCGCCTGAAGGTCATTTTAGCCAATATTTTTAATAACTTTGTGCATTAAACAAAGTGTGTGTACATAGACACAATTCATTTATGTTTCATATACAGCTTACACACACAGCTTGAGGGTCATTTAATACAATATTTTTAATAACTTTGTGTATTAAAGAAAGTTTGTGTACACTGAGCCATCAGAAAACAAAGATTTCACTGTCTCACTCAAAAAATTCCGTATTTTGGAATATTTGGATAAGGGATATTCAACCTGTATATATATTATATATATATATATATATATATATATATACAGAAAAATAGTGGAACTCGGCGCCTACAGTGTTCATTCAATCCTTACAAATCTATATATATAAATGCGAAAGCTCTCACTCTCTCACTGACTCATCACTATTTTTCTTATATATTAGGAAGCTGAAATTTAATATTGGTATTCTTTAGGTGGGAAATAGGAAAACTTCATAATTAGAATTCTACTAAACCTCCCCTAAGCGGATGAAAAGGGGGTTGACATAATAACGCCATTACTGATGCTTGGCTTGCGTTCCGTGAATGATAAAACCCAAACGGACAATCAAATCTAAATTTGGATTGCACCTCCAGTGTGTAGAACTTCATAAATTACAAAAATGGTCCTGTCACTTTTTACCGTATCTCTCACTCACTCTCACTCACTCACTCACTCACTCACTCACTCACTGACTGAGTCATCACTAATTCTCTTACTTCCCAATATGTTGGGAAGCTGAAATTTAACATAGGTATTCTTCAGGTGGGAAATATGAAAACTACATAATTAGAATTTAATAAACCTCCCGTAAGGGGAGGCGGCATGGCCATGGCAGCAAGGGAGTAGGACACATTCTTCTGGAGCTCCCCAGAACCTTACCCTAACTGCCCACCCTGCCTTGTGTCCAGGCACACATTTGGGCCACATACCTCGCCTATGTCCCTGTGAAGCTGCCGGTGGGCTGTGGCGCCGCCGTGTCCCTCCTGCCTGGTGTTACTGCTGCACTCTGAGGATCGCGGCCTGTGTGCACCGGGAGCCTCCTGAGCATCACTGGACTTCAGGTTGTGCACCCGTCGGCTGCCCGGCTCCTGTCTCCAAGGCGCAGCCTGACATTCTCCTGCATCGGGGGTGAGCGGTCTGGCCTCCGCTAGTGGGGGATTCCACGCTGCCTGCACCCTACATCTGGCTGTGTGGACCGGGGAGGAAGGGCCTCTTTGCCCGGCAGCCATCTTGAGGGAGTGTACTTCTCCCTGCAAGCACACCTGAACTGCTAGCCTGCTGTGACTACTCTGAGGGTGCAAACTCTTTGAGGCTCATTTTCGGTGCTCTGCTGCACAGCCACAGTGAGTAGGAGCTTGTTTCTGCCTCCATCCCTGCTCTCCTACTATTTTATATTGTTCCCTGCTATTACTGGGCTAGTGGACTGTTGCCCTGATTATAACCTCATATTGCTGCGCCCTTTTTTTTTTTTTTTTTTTTTGGAGTACCTGCATTATTGACTTGGGATTCTTCCTTAATATCTCTGTTATCGGCAAGATCATCTTATTTGTGCATTATGGTGAAAGGTGGTTCAGCTGCGGCTAAATTGGAGAAATTTGCCAGACAATCTGCAATTCAGGCTGCTGCCTACCCTCCAATGCCTGATCAGTCTGCTCATCCTGATTCCCCCTCTGCGGCGGGTCCCAGCCATAGGCACACGCAGGGGGGTTTCTGGTTGCCTGGAAACCCCTCTCCTCATGCCAACTGGCTTAAATTATGACAATAGCAATTATATATAATACAAATACTAGAGCTGCTGTCACATCATGCAGTTTAAGGTACAGAGCAGAGCTGCTGCGCATGCCCAGTGTAGCAGCTTTATCTACCAAGTTTGCTGTGAGTGGAGTAATCAATCAGTGCAATGGACCAGAGAAAAGCTGCCAGATAGAAGACACAGGAGCCTTATCATGATATGGGAGAATGTGTGCTTAGAAAATGCAGTACTGGTTCTATTATGTTGTGTATTTATTACGGTTTGTTTTTCCTTTTCCTGACCACTTATTTATATTATTTAAATACAGTCTATACTATAGACCATCTATAATGTTAAATATTAATAATGTATTCCATACAGTAACCAGTGTATAAAAAGACCAATGTGAACAATAATGTCCATGGTCTGTACTAGGTACTCCCACACTTGCTCCAGTGTTCTACAGAGTAGGAAATTATGGACTGTATTTGGAAACCCCCCTCTAGAAATCCTGCGTTTGCCACTGCCAGCTACTCCTCACAGCCTTCTATTCAGCAGGTACTTGAGGCTATTGCGGGCAGTGAAAAACGCCTATCTGACAAAATAGAAAAGTACAATGTGATCTCTCCTTATTACGGCAGGATGTGCAGCGTATCCGTGAACGAGTTGGGGAGGTCGAGACCCGTGTCTCAACATTGGAAGATATGAGTGGTCCCCTGAAACAGACTGTTTCTTCCTTGTCTCAGCAAGTTTCCTCAATCCAAACTAAGCTACTTGACATGGAGGGGCGTCTGTTTAGGAACAAGGGGGGGTCATTCCGAGTTGATCGCTCGCTAGCTGTTTTTAGAAGCCATGCAAACACATAGTCACCAGTGCTCGCCACCCATAGGGGAGTATATTTTAGCCTTGCAAGTGTGCGATCGCATGTGCAGCCGAGCTGTGCAAAAACCTTTTGTGCAGTTTCTGAGTAGCTCTGAACTTACTCAGCCCTTGCGATCACTTCAGCCGGAATTGATGCCAGACACCCGCCCTGCAAACTCTTGGACACACCTGCGTTTTTCCAACCACCCCCAGAAAATGGTCAGTTGACACCCATAAACGCCTTCTTACTGTTAATCTCTTTGCGATCGTCCGTATAAATGGATTCTTTGTAAATCCCATCGCACAGCAACGATCCGCTTTGTGCCGTGCAAGGCGCCTGCGCATTGCAGTGCATATACATGCGCAGTTCTGACCTGATCACAGCGCAGCAAAAAAAACTAGCGTGTGATCAGGTCAGAATGACTTCCAATGTCAGGTTCGTTTGCCTCCCAGAGATAGAGGAGGGTGCACACCCTGAAGAATTTCTGGAAACCTGGCTTAAAGAACTATATGGCGCAGCCTCCTTCACTCCTCAATTCGTGGTGGAACGTGCTCATAGGATCCCTTTCAGACCTTTACCACCTGGTGCCCCCCACGCACGTTCATCGCGGAATTTTTGCACTATAAGGCTAGAGACGCAGTCCTTCGCTTGGGGCGCTCTCAAGGCACACTCACCAGAAATGGTGTGAAGATATCTGCATTTCCTGATTTTGCCGCAGATGTCCAAAAACACCGGGCTTAATTCATGCCTATCAAAAGACGCCTTCGAGACCTTAACCTCTCCTACTCCATGTTGTTTCCTTCCAAACTTAGAGTTGTGGCGGAGGGGGAATCTACGTTCTTTAACACTCCTTGTGAGGCAGCTGCTTGGCTTGACCACTATGCACCGGGTGACCGACAAATGGCCCCGGGACTAATTGTTTGTATCACATAATTGGTATTGTGTCCTGGACCTATATATATTGTTCTGAGGAGCCACCATGCTTTGGTGGTATCCGTGTTATTGTTTCACTATTTTCTGCTATACATTGAAGTTATACTGCCTACAGTGGTTGTTTAGAGTATACTTGATTTTTGTCTTTTAGGTTTGGTTTAGGGAATAAAGTATGCCATTGTATACGGGGGGGGGGGGGGGGGGGGAGGGAGGGAGTTGGGGTTTGGGTTTGTTTCTCTGTTGCTGCTGTTTTTATGATGACTCTATGATTGTTCACTGCAACTGTCTATGGGGGTCATTCCGAGTTGATCGCTCGCTAGCAGTTTTTAGCAGCCATGCAAACGCTAAGCCGCCGCCCTCTGGGAGTGTGTTTTAGCTTAGCAGAAGTGAGAATTAATGTATCGCAGAGCGGCTACAAAGTTTTTTTGTGCAGTTTCAGAGTAGCTCAAAACCTACTCAGCGCTTGCGATCAATTCAGACTGTTAAGTTCCTGTTTTGACAACAAACCAGCCACACCTGCGTTTTTCCTACCACACCTGCGTTTTTCCGAACAATCCCTGAAAATGGTCAGTTGACACCCAGAAACGCCCACTTCATGTCAATCACACTGCGGCCACCAGTGTGACTGAAATGCTTCCCTAGACCCTGTGCAAAACTACAGTTCGTTGTGCCTGTACGACGCGTGTGCGCATTGCACTGCATACGCATGTGCAGAACTACCTTTTTTTAGCCTGATCGCTGCGCTGCGAACAAATGCAGCTAGCGATCAACCCTATATGCCCAGTATTATGATGGAAAGTCTGTGTGTGCCCTCCAGCGATGGATATCCTTAACTTGTATTTTGCCCTGTGTGAATCATGGGGTGGTATTCATGTGACCGGCGGTCTGCTGACCGACAGTCACATAACCTCCTCCACCATCCCGCTGGCTCAGTATCCCGATGGTCGGCATGCCGACCAACAGGGACTATTTCCACTCGTGGGTGTCCACGACACCCATAGAGTGGGAATAGAACCCGTGGCGACCGCAGGTCGCCACGGAGCCCGCAGCGTGGCGAGCGCAGCGAGCCCGCAAGGGGCTTGCTGCACTCGCCCCTCCCCGCCGGGATCCCGGCGTCGGTATGCTGCCGGGATCCCGGCGTCGGTAAGCTGGCGGTCTCGTCAGCCATACTACACCCGAATCATGGCCCTCATTCCGAGTTGTTCGCTCGCAAGCTGCTTTTAGCAGCTTTACACACGCTAAGCCGCCGCCTACTGGGAGTGAATCTTAGCTTCTTAAAATTGCGAACGAAAGATTCTCAAAATTGCGATTACACACCTCTTAGCAGTTTCTGAGTAGCTTCAAACTTACTCGGCATCTGCGATCAGTTCAGTGCTTGTCGTTCCTGGTTTGACGTCATACACACACCCAGCGTTCGCCCAGACACTCCTCCGTTTCTCCAGCCACTCCCGCGTTTTTCCCAGAAACGGTAGCGTTTTTTCACACATGCCATAAAACGGCCTGTTTCCGCCCAGAAACACCCACTTCCTGTCAATCACATTACGATCACCAGAACGAAGAAAAAACCTCGTAATGCCGTGAGTAAAATACCTAACTGCATAACAAATTTACTTGGCGCAGTCGCACTGCGGACATTGCGCATGCGCATTCGCGACTAATCGCTCCGTTGCGAGAAAAAAATAACGAGAGAACAACTCGGAATGACCCCCCATGTCTGTATTGAAATTTCTAGCATGGGATGTCCGGGGACTTAATAATAGAGTGAAACGCTCCTTAGTCCTCAAAATGCTTAAGAAATATGACCCGGACATTGCATGCCTTAATGAGACACATTTAGAAGGTAATAGACTGTTATCGCTTCGTAGACCATGGGTTGGGTGGGCATATCACGCATCGCATTCTTCCTTCTCGAGGGGTGTATCTGTTTTGATTAAAAAAAATTAGTACAATTTGAATTATTATCTCTGCAGATGGATCCCCATGGTAGATTCGTTTTTATGAATTGTAAACTGTACTTGCAACCGACTTTTATATTGGCTGTCTATGTCCTCCCCCCCCCCCCCCCCCTTTTTCGTACGATGTTTTACAAAAGGCTGCCACCTTTGTAGCTTCTTTTCCTTGTACTCCTGTTATCTGCTTGGGTAACTTTAATAACCTTTTAGACTTTTCCCTCGACAAATGGAGATCACCCCCCAACTCCATAACTAGTGATGGCCCCTCAAAATTTGCAGGATATATTGACAGTTTAGGTTGGGTAGATGGCGCATGGCGAACTCGTAACCCATTGTTACAGCAATTCTCCAGCTTTTCTAGAACGCATGGCTCTTTCTCCAGAATCGACCTGGCCTTAGTATCCCCTTCACTACTTCCCAGGATTACGGATGTCCACTATGAGGCTAGGGGTATCTCTGACCATTCACTTTTATTGTTGTCACTTAATGTTGAATGCCAATGGGGTCACTCTTACTGGAAACTACATCCGTCTTGGCTGGCTCAGATGGGGGCTGATGCTGATTTAGTGGAGCAGTGGGGGGAATATTTTACCACTAACATTGATTCTGCCCATGTGGCTGTTGTCTGGGATTCATTTTAAGCCTTCTTATGCGGCACGTTTATTAGAAGTATTGCTGCCATTAAATCATCTCGGCGGCGTACTGAAAAGGATTTTGAGTCTGACTGGAGTTAGAGATACAGTACCTGAGAGATGGTTCGCCCATTACCAAAACTCACTAGCAATTGGCTCAATCAACTTGGTTGGCCCACTTTGCAGATAAAAACTCCCATGGCCTTATGTTTCATGCAAATTCCATATACATGCAGGCTGACAGGCCTAATGGCTTATTGGCCCATTTAGTTCATTATGACCGCCCTGGGACTGTTGTCACACAAATGATTGTCCCTGCTGGTATCACTGTTAATACAACACCTGACATTGCACAAGTTTTTCTATCTTTTTATAAGGAGGTATATAGATCCAGGCTGTATTGCACTGACCGGGAACTGTGACAATATTTGGCGACAGTTCACCTTCCTAAGTTGTCTGTTGAAGCATGTGCCTTTCTAGACATTCCTATTACTATTGAGGAGATTTCTGCAGCCATCAGAGCCTTTCCTAACGGTAAAGCTCTGGGATAGCTATGAAAGCTCCAGGATAGCTACGAAATCTCTTAGATTTCAGCAGATCCAGGATAGCTACGAAATCTCTTAGATTTCAGCAGATCCAGTTTTACATACTTCACAGGACCTATATGACCCCTGTGAGACTCCACAATGTGCCCTAAGTGTAACACTACCCAGGGAACTTTTTGGCTTCTGGTGTGGGAATGCAGTGTATTACAGGCATTATGGATGTGGGTCAGGTTGATTCTGGAAGACACGGGTATAACTTCAGTAGTGCTTACTCCAAAGTTATGTGTTCTTGGAGCGGATGTCTCTGACTCTCTCTCCAAATGGGAGGGACTGTATGTTTATAATATGTGTGCCTTAGCGAAAGTGCGTATTGCCAGGGGGTGGATGGCACATTATCCACCTTTAAAATGCTAGTTAACGATACTGTATTTAAGGAACGCTATGTTTATATGCAAAATAATGCTAGCTCTAGGTTTGGAAAAATACGGTCTTTTTGCCTTGACTCTACACACTCTGCACCAGATTCTCCTCCAGAATTTTTTTCTCATTCTACATAGGGCTGTTGAGTACTATTGAGCAAAGATATGGAGAGTTTAGAGTGTATGCTTTTGGCATTATTGCTTATGCTTCATTTTGCAATGTAATTGGGGTTTATGTCAGCATGTTTGGATTTTCCCTTTTTGTCTTAGGTCTTACAGTGGCAAACGCAGGATTTGCATAGGGGGGTTTCCAGAACTGGGTGGAGCCAATCACGGGGGTGGGGACTGAGGTGACCCAGTATATGCTGGGTCCATAAAACTAGTGTGTCTGTGTATATATATATATATATATATATATATATATATATATATACACATACACACATATCTACACATATATATATATACCGTATATACACCTATAAATATATATATATATATATATATACATACACATATACATAGCATAATAAACTTGCATACACACATATATATATATATCCAAGAAGAGTTTAGGCACTCACCACTTCCTTGATGATAATGAATTTATTATACCTCACAGGTATATCTCACATAGAGAGGAACGACAGCATGTCAGCAAAAATGTCGATGTTTCGGCTCCATCCGAGCCTTTGTCAAGACAGACAAAATCACATCAGGCTGCTGGGTGTTAACCTGATGTGATTTTGGCTGTCTTGACAAAGGCTCGGATGGAGCCGAAACGTCGACATTTTTGCTGACATGCTGTCGTTCATCTCTATGTGAGATACACCTGTGAGGTATAATAAATTCATTATCATCAAGGAAGTGGTGAGTGCCTGTACTCTTCTTGGATATATTTTGGACTATTTGAGAGCCCTTTATGGAGCACCGCCCATGATGTAATTTGCAGCAGTGAGTGTGGATTCATTGGATATATATATATATATATACACACACACACACACACACACACACACACACACACACACACACACACAGTACACGTATATATACACATGTATATATATCATATGTGTGTGTGTGTGTTTATATGTATGTATGTATGTATATACATGTGTATATATATGCATGCACATGGATATATACTGTATGTCACACGCCATAGGCGGCGTTCACCGCGCTTACCCCTGCGTGCCTGCTGGTCTGTGTTGCGGCCTCCGCCTTCGTTGGTCCACGGGCTCCGGCGCCTGGCTGGCGCAGCTCCCGGCGGTTCTCCGGGGCAGGGGCGCTGCCATGACACCCGGCATCACGTGGGCGGGGAGCAGGTGACGTCATCAGACTGTTCCGCCAATCTAGCGGAGGCGGGAGATTCAAAGGCAGACGCCGGGCAGCGCCTCGGCGCCTGAGTATCGTCTTTTCCCCTGAAGTGAATGCCAGTGCTTCTGTCCTCGGCGGATCTCTCTGCAGAATACCCCAGTGTCTCCGGCATTTCCAGGTGTCAGTTGTTGCACAGCTTCCAGCGTTCCCAGCCGCTGCTGGGTTCCACTGCGCTCTTGTCACCAGTGCTTCTTGGAGTCAGCGTGGGCTGCAGGTTAAACGTCGCTCTCAAGTTATACAAGTCCTCAGTGTCTTTAACCCTCGCTCTCAAGTTATACAAGTCCTCAGTGTCTTTAACCCTCGCTCTCAAGGTATACAAGTCTTCAGTGTCTTTAACCCTCGCTCTCAAGTTCTTCAAATCATCAGTGTCTTTAACCATCGCTCTCAAGTTCTTCAAATCATTAGTGTCTTTGGCCACCGCTCTCGGGTTCTTCAATTCATCAGTGTCTTTCACCACCGCTCTCAAGTTCTTCAAGTCATCAGTGTCTTTGACCACCGCTCTCAAGTTCTTCAAGTCATTAGTGTCTTTGGCCACCGCTCTCAAGTTCTTCAAATCATTAGTGTCTTTAACCACCGCTCTCAAGTTCTTCAAATCATTAGTGTCTTTAACCACCGCTCTCAAGTTCTTCAAATTATCAGAGTCTTAACCACCGCTCTCAAGTTCTTCAAATCATCAGTGTCTTTTAACCACCGCTCTCAAGTTCTTCAGTCACCAGTATCTTTTACCGTCACTCACAAGTACTCCCTGGACATTTCTCCATACACTCCTTCTCTGTTATGTGACATTGTGTTGCTCTCTTCCTGCAATAAAGTCCTTTAATATTTTCACCAAACTTTTCTGTCAGAGTCCTGTATGAGGAAGACCTATATCAAGCCATCCCTGTTCCGACCCAACTGTGGTTCCTCTCCCCTACCATCGGGAGAACCCCCGAGTTCACAACACCCCCAACCTAGGTCAGTGACACTGTATGTACTGTAATTAAAATAAAGTAAACTTTTATTAAGCACTTACAAGTGCCACCAGGAAGACAGCAGGCTGCAGAGGACAATAGACAGCCATTAATAATACTCATGCAGCAAAAAAAAAAATATATTTTTTTTTTCTTTGGTGGAGGGGGGGTTTCTCGGTGCTCGGAAACCCCCCCTGGGTGCGCCACTGTCTTAGTATTAGTTTCAGTTAGTTGTAAAACTAGAAATTTTAAATTATATTGAAGAAGGTATAAGAATACACGTACAATTTTTTTTTCTTGAACAGATTCTTTTATTGCATTACAGTTCAACTGATTTTCTCTTTTTGATATGTGCTAGATGTGATTATATTGTAACTTGTTATACCTCCAATGTTTACTTATGCATCCGATTGTATGTACATTGCTTTTTCCTTTTTGTAATGTCTTTACGTGTAAGTATTACTTTCTCTACAATAAATAAAAATACTCTATTAAAAAAAAAACCTACGGGGATGAACAGGGGGTTTACGCAATGACATTACCGATGCGTGGCTTGAGTTACATGAACAACTAAACTAACCAAACTGACTAAAATTTGGATCGCACCTCCAGTGTGTAGAATTTAATAAACTACAAAAATTGTCCTGTCACTTTTTACCGTATCTGCTATGGGTGCTCCTCAGGTAACGCCAAGAACCATGGATTAATATTTACTTACATTAAGACGTCTCAAATTTACATCTCTAGAGATTTACCAAATTTTTAACACTCATTTATATTTACAACCATGAAAATCAGAAACTCCCATACGAAGAACGGATAGAACAGCTAGTTCTAAATATATGCGTACCAACAGTAAGAGTAATGCCAGCTCATTGCATTGTCTTTAAACCCTCTTCTCCACTTGTCCCTTTGTAAACCCTGATACGCTTTGAATTTGTTGGATCATGGGTATAGAGAAAAGGAATAAAGGTTGTTTATTGCATTAAATAAAGTGACTTGTGCTCACATTAAAAAAAGAAATATGCAGAAAGTCTTAGCTCTCAATAAAAAACAACATATTTCTATTTGGAACTCAATAAAGGCACCCAGTGTAAGGCAACACTATACAAACTGTGCCATAGACCACACAAACTCAAAGACATAAGGCAAAAAGATAGATTGATTAAGAAGAAAATATATATTGGCATATATACCCTTTGCAGTTGCAGTAATATGTTTGGCGGAGACGCAGTGGAGGTTTGGCAACTGACAGCTAGCCATGAATATCGTACATGTGGAGTTCCCTACTTACTGTTCTTGTAGACACGGGATGTCTTCTTATTTTTGACCACAATCATCCTCAATGCCCTTCTGTCTCTGGCACTTAGTTTACACTTTCCTCCATGCTGGTAGTTTAGCTGATATTTTTCCGGAAATAGTATATGCCATCATTATCTATGCTGTCCTCTCAATATCCCAAAGAAACTGGCTATTGCGGCCACATATGCACCCACTAGGTGGGCACCAACAATTTGAAAGTCCCTGAGCTCAGATATGATTCACTAACGCCTGCTCAAAACAATGTCGACAGAGATACTGAGACCCCGAACTAGAAACGAGCAGTCCGGATTCCACCGCTCTGAACTCCCAGGATTGGAGTCCACCAAGCCCTAGCTAGGTGTTCCTTCCCACCAGCCTTGGATCACACGTCGAGGCCGAATATCATACTCCCGGAGTCTGATTCTTGCGGGACTTGGATTTTATATAAGGCGCCACTGCCAGGTCTGCTGTATGCTGTACTGTACTCTGCTGTATTGGCTGTGCTGAGACTCTATACTTACAAGTGGCTATGTTCTATAAAGTGACTGTGTATACGGAGCACGCTGCTGTATTGGCTGTGATGTGTCCAGACTCACAAGTGGATGTTCTCTATAGTGACTGTGTATAGAGCATACTGGCCTACTCTCATGGAATGTCCGGGAAGCTCACGAAAATCGGATGATCCTTCCGGCGCCCGAAAGAACAGGCAAGTCACCTGATTTTGAAGGTCTCCCCGCCCGGTCACCCACTTAGTGAGTAAAGTGGATGGTCCGGGGAGTCGATGACTCGATTCTTGCTGAATCGCATCATCATAGCCATGCCCCCTGAAGTATAATGCCAGTAATATCGGCATTACAGAGTGTGTGGGGGGGGGGGGGTGACTTTAATGATGCGGATGCGGTAACCATGTCCCTTTCCACCTCCGCCCCACCCCTTCTATGCATCATAGCCCTGCCCCGCCCCCCTGCTGAGCTGACCTGGCTGCTCTCTCCCGGATGGGATGTAAGATGCAGGGGTGTCTTTGCAGGGAAGGGAGTTTCAAGGTGCAGGAGGACTGGTGCACAATAGGAGATTAAGGAACAAATGGTTAGTAGTGGGGTAAAATAATACCTTAGAGGTGGTGTAGATAAGGGTATTCAGAAACGGGAGCAGTGTCGGACTGGGGTATGAAGGGCCCAGCGGGGGAATGCAGTGATAGGGGCCCATACTTAGGGGTGTGGCCAGTCTACAAAGGGGGGTGTGGCCAGCCTCCACAGAGGCTTGAAATGTACAATAGTCTTGTGCAGTATAATGTAACATATCTACCATGTACAATACAAGTGCACAGTCTGGAACCTGATCCCTAGAGGAAGGAGTGGGCCCTCAGGCAGTGGGGCCTACCGGTGGTTTTCCCTGTACCCCTGTGGGCCAGTCTGACCCTGAAAGGGAGCATTCTACAGCAGCAGCAAGAAACCATAAGAAATGGACAGATGGGGGGTTACAACGCAGGGGCCAGAAGCCAAAGTGTCCATTCACAGCAGCAGGAGATCAAAGGGGAGCCCTGCAGTGAACAGCAGCATAGCCTGCCCTGACAGCGAGAGGCACCCGGGACCCCGCTCTCCCTTCCCGGCTGCAGATAGAAGTCTCCTGCTCGGACACATGCCGCATGGCAGGTACACTCGAGTTTGCTGCCTCGCAGCTCTCCTCCCACCACGTTGCTGTTAAGCAGGCAGGGGGAGAGCCAATCTACAGAGAGCACCCATGTCACCCCTCTCCCCGGCGCCAGCAGTGGAGCGCGTCACCTGCTAGATTGGGGACCAGGACACGCAATGAACCCCCTGATGCTGCGCCTCCTCCTCCCCGTGAGTGCCAGCGATCACTACAGCAGGCATGTGTGATTAGGGGGTGCCTGTGCGCACCAGGCACCTACCGTGCACACGCCTATGCGACCACTATTGGTCGACATGCATTAGGTCAACATGGTCATTAGGTCGACATGGAAAAGGTCGACATAAGTTTTTAAAACTTTTTTTGGTGTTGTTTTTTTCATAAATTGACGGGGAACCCCAATTAGTGCACAGTGTCCCCTCGCACTCAAGGTGCCTCGCTCCTCTACCACTGCGCACGGCACAGGTTACTATTCCCATTCGTAGTCCACGTGGATCGTAAAGTATGAAAAAGTTTAAAAAATATTTGAAAAACGCATGTCGACCTTTTTCCATGTCGATCCAGTGACCATGTCGACCTAATGAATGTTGACCAATAGTGGTCGACCTAATGACTGTCGACCCAAGTGTGGGCGCCCTAATGACCATATCCCGTGAGACCATGCACCTTCCATGAGGCCATGTCCCTATTTCATGTGTGTGCATGCCAAAGATGCACGCAAAAGCTCACACATTGGGGGTCATTCCGAGTTGTTCGCTCGTTGACGATTTTCGCAACGGAGCGATTAAGGAAAAAATGCGCATGCGCATGGTACGCAGTGCGCATGCGGTAAGTATTTTAGCACAAAACTTCGTAGATTTACTCACGTCTGAACGAAGAATTTTCATCGTTGAAGTGATCGGACTGACTGACCATTTTCTGGGAGTGTGCGGAAAAACGCAGGCGTGCCAGGATAAAACGTGGGAGTGTCTGGAGAAACGGGGGAGTGGCTGGCCGAACGCAGGGCGTGTTTGTGACGTCAAACCAGGAACGAAACGGCCTGAGCTGATCGCAGTGTAGGAGTAAGTCTCGAGCTACTCAGAAACTGCTAAGAATTTTCTATTCGCAATTCTGCTAATCTTTCGTTCGCTATTCTGCTAAGCTAAGATACACTCCCAGAGGGCGGCGGCCTAGCATGTGCAATGCTGCTAAAAGCAGCTAGCGAGCGAACAACTAGGAATGACCCCCATGGGGTGGGTTACAAAAAAACTTGCTTAAGGCAACAAATTGGTCAGGGACAGCTTTGAAAACCCCTCTAACTTTACCATTTAAGCAAATTCACATTTTTCACAATTGACTATTAGAGTTTTTATTTAATTTTGCTTAAATGAATTTGACCAGAAGAAAGATACAATTCCACTTATACAGAAATTATCTGCGCATGCAGCTATATATACCCTCTGTGAGGAGCCGAGGACCGTTGTTCATTCACTACAGAACCCACATACCCAATATTACTGCAATATACAGTACACTGCTTGTGCACTAGCAAAATCAAGATACTAACATAAGTTATAACAATAGTATATGCAGTCACAGTTCCAGAACAACTTTGAGTATTTTGTATGTCAAGGCTACTAAACAAGATGTAAAAATAACAGGAAGTTCAGGCTGCCACGTGAGCAGGTCTTAACGCTAATAATAACAACACCTAGAGTTAGTTTGTAAACTAGTTCAAAATCTCAAGAAAATAAAAATGAATATTTCACTAGCACTACTATACTGCCATCTCCTGGGCGAACCTAATGTTTACACAGATAGTTAGTTTCAGTAAAAATAAAACAGGCATAAAATGTAATGCAGCATTCTTTGCACACTAATATGAAAGAACTACAGTTAAAATGAACTATTAAGGAGCACTTTATACTGTAACAAACACAAAAGTATAATTGTAAAGTAAATATAATACAAAATGTGATCAGGTTTTCAAACAATAATAAAAATAACAACAGCCCATGGTATTCATGTACAACCTTAAAGGGGCCCATATACCTAAAGCTTTATCTTCCAATCTGGCTGTTTGGAACGAAAATCTGGCAATGGCATCCATGTCATTTGCTCCCATCCTTTACCAGATTGTTCGTTCCAACCAGCCAGATTGGAAGATAAAGCTTTAGGTGTATGGGAACCTTAATTCTTCATAAAAATGAAGCTAGTAACTTAGGCCCTCAGTCCGAGTTGTTCGCTCGTTGCCGAGTTTCGCTATATTGCGATTAGTCACTTACTGCGCATGCGCAAGGTTCGCAGAGCGCATGCGCTTAGTTATTTTACTGAAAAGTTAGGTATTTAACTCACGGCATAACAAGGATTTTTCATCGTTCTGGTGATCGTAGTGTGATTGCCAGGAAGTGGGTGTTTCTGGGCGTAAACTTGCCGTTTTATGGGAGTGTGCGAAAAAACGCTGGCGTTTCTGGGAAAAACGCGGGAGTGTCTGGAGAAACGGGAGAGTGTCTGGGCGAACGTTGGGTGTGTTTGTGACGTCAAACCAGGAACGAAACTGACTGAACTGATCGCAATGTAAGAGTAAGTCTGGAGCAACTCAGAAACTGCTAAGAAATTTCTATTCGCAATTCTGCTAATCTTTCGTTCGCAATTCTGCTAAACTAAGATACACTCCCAGAGGGCGGCGGCTTAGCATGTGCAATGCTGCTAAAAGCAGCTAGCGAGCGAACAACTCGGAATGAGGGCCTTACTTTACTTCCTCAACCTAAAATAATGTATGTGGAGAAGAAGGGTTATTACTTTGATTGTGATTTTTCTTAACTTTAAGAGGCCTATTTATTAACCTAATTCCCCTGAAAATCAACTTTCAGAAGCACTGTACTGACAATTAAGCATACAGTACTTGTCTACTTTTGAAAACCAGAATCAGGGAGATTACATTAGGATGTTCCGAGGGGGCGAGTCATACTCTGGCCAAAGAGCGTGTTTAGTTCCATAAATGGGCGTGTCTATGCTTAAATGCTTGCTGTTTCGAGATATTTCTATACAACATTAGTAACAATATATTTTGGGAAGTTTTACAAGTATTGATATTAACATTGCTGTCTGCAATATTTGGTTTCTTGTTTGTAATATATATTCGCTGTGATATTTCTTTTCCTCTCACTCAGCACAATATACATGATAAATGTGATGCCTGTGCAATAATTCCAAATGCAAGTTGACATTGTGTGAATTCACCCCTAAGCATATAAGAAAATAATGATTTTTGTGTATTAAATGTTATTTTATTGTGAACATTGGACTGTATCTTGTAGGCACTACCTATATTTATTGGATGTGCTGTTTTCCATACCATTACAGCATTATCCAAATTATTACAGACACCAGATACTCTAATTAGACAAATGTGTTTAACTAAAGAAAGAATCTTACCCTAACAACAGAAGCAGATGCTATAGATTAGTGCACTGCACATCAGCAAAGATAAGGGAGGTCATTCCGAGTTGATCGCTAGCTGCCGTTGTTCGCTGCGCAGCGATCAGTGAAAAAAATGGCTAATCTGCGCATGCGTATGCACCGCAATGCGCACGCGCGTCGTACGGGTACGAAGTCCTTTGTGGTTTTGCACTGGTTCTAGCGTTGATTCCAATCGCACAGCCGAACGCAAGGAGATTGACAGGAAGAGGGCGTTTCTGGGTGTCAACTGACCATTTTCTGGGAGTGTTAGGAAAAACGCAGGCATGACCGGGCGTTTGCTGGGTGGGTATCTGACGTCATTATCGCGTCATTCGTCGCAGCCATCATCGCACAGAATAAGTAACTACAGGGCTGGTCTTGTTCTGCACAAAATGTGTTTGCAGCCGCTCTGCTGCACAGGCGTTCGCACTCCTGCAAAGCGAAAATACACTCCCCCGTGGGCGGTGACTATGCGTTTGCATGGCTGCTAAAAACTGCTAGCCAGCGATCAACTCAGACTGACCCCCAAGAACTGAAGGGTATGGGGTCAGCATACTGCTCATCAGTATCCCGGCTGTCACAATGCCGACACCGGGATCCCAACAAGGGCACCGTGCCACCGTAGTTATACTGGCGAGGTAGGTGATACCCCTGTATAGGTGTTCACGAGCCCGCAAGGGGCTTCGTTGTGCTTGCCCCCCTGCCGGCATTCTACCGCTCGGGATGCCGATGTCAGTATACTGACATTCGGCATCCCGTGCGGCGGTAAAATACATACCGCTCCCAACTGAAGACCCTGTGTCTAATCATGTGCTGCTGTCTCTCTCTCCTGTCAGTGTCAGGGGTTCCCAGAAGGGGGGGGGGATAATGAGAGTCATCAGCAGTGACTCCTGAACAGCTACAGCAAATCACTGTTCTTGCAAAGTGTCGCCCCTGGAAGAATCTGAACAATCAGTGAGAACTGACCTACAAAGCAAGGTAGCAGGAGTTTTATGGCTGAAATGGGAATGCAACTATGCAAATAAGCAGTGTTGAATATCTCCTATAAATTGGAGGTAAGCAATGCAATATGCATTGTTATTTATCAGGTAAAAAATCCTCAAAATTAATAAATACACATTGGGCGATATTCAATTGTTTATCGCTCCCGATCTCTCATAACAAGTGATGGGAGATCTGGTGGGGGTGGGGGGCGATATGTAATTGTTTCTTTTTTATCGAACTTGTCACACCCACGTAAAGCAGCTAAACCTAACCAAACCAATGGGCGCGTCACAAAAAGTATAGTTTGGGCACTCAGACGAGTCACTTTTCGCTCATTTTAACTCGCCACCCCCGAATGGAGCAACAGTTGAATAGCTCTGTTGGGCGCCATCTACCAGCTGCTGGCAAAAGAGACAATTGAATATTCAAAGCAGTGTACGGTAAGGGAAGCAGTTTAATATATAGTGTATGTGGGCCTTGTATTAGACACCTTATTGGAATATAGGCCCTCATTCCGAGTTGATCGGTCGCAAGGCGAATTTAGCAGAGTTACACACGCTAAGCCGCCGCCTACTGGGAGTGAATCTTAGCTTCTTAAAATTGCGACCGATGTATTCGCAATATTGCGATTACTAACTACTTAGCAGTTTCAGAGTAGCTCCAGACTTACTCTGCCTGTGCGATCAGTTCAGTGCTTGTCGTTCCTGGTTGACGTCACAAACACACCCAGCGTTCGCCCAGGCACTCCCACCGTTTCTCCGGCCACTCCTGCGTTTTTTCCGGAAACGGTAGCGTTTTCAGCCACACGCCCCTGAAACGCCGTGTTTCCGCCCAGTAACACCCATTTCCTGTCAATCACATTACGTTCGCCGGAGCGATGAAAAAGCCGTGAGTAAAATTACTTTCTACATAGCAAAGTTACTTGGCGCAGTCGCAGTGCGAACATTGCGCATGCGTACTAAGCGGATTTTCATTGCGATGCGATGAAAAATACCGAGCGAACAACTCGGAATGAGGGCCATAGTACTTACCAAAATGAAATTTCTATCATTGTTGACAACTCGACAATCAACCCAACCCCACAAGCTCACTGCCTAGGTGTCATCCTTGCAGAGCGTAATTAGGGTTGATGGTGCCCAGGGCAAATGTTAAAAAATGTTGCCCCTTCTCCCCCAACTAACCAGGAACCCCCTGCCACAGTACCTTCAGATGGCCCAAAACATCCTGCCAGGATGCATACACCAGACACAGGACAGATGTCTGCCCTGTCAAAAGCCCTGACATTCAAAACAAGGTGCCTATAGTCGGGGAGGAAAAACCGTCCTCTAGAACAGTGCTTCTCAAACTCGGTCCTCAGGACCCCACACAGTGCATGTTTTGCAGGTAACCCAGCAGGTGCACAGGTGTATTAATTACTCGCTGACACATTTTAAAAGGTCCACAGGTGGAGCAAATTATTTCACTTGTGATTCTGTGAGGAGACCTGCAAAACATGCACCATGTGGGGTCCTGAGGACCGAGTTTGAGAACCTGTGCTCTAGAACATGAAGGCACCAGATGGGATGCAGCTGTTGATGGAAACCATCAGAGGGAACAGGCAAGAAACAGAATGGACATAACAGACTCGGAGCTCATTGCCATCATGATGAGGAGACAATAAAAATGTAGGTGCCGAGTGAAGTTGCAGGGTCCTGGTGAAACACCCTCTAGACTGATGGCCGGATGGAAGTCATTGTCAGAGCTGAGGGAGACATGAGAAAGAAAGAGACATGGGGGAGGGAGAGAGAAAGAGAGAGAGAGAGAAATAAAGACCTGAGGCAGAGAGAGAGAGAGAGAGACAGAGAGACCTGGAGCAGAGGGAGATAGAGATCTGGAGCAGAGGGAGAGAGAGATATAGACATAGGTAAGAGGAAGAGAGAGAGAGAGAGAGAGAGAGACTTGGGTCAGAGGGAGAGATACCCGGGGAAGAGAAAGAGACATGGGGCAGAGAGAGAAAGAGAGATTGGGCAAAGAGAGAGTGGCCAGGGGCAGAGAGAGAGACCAATAGCAGAGAGAGTGTGAGACCAGAGGCAGAGAGAGAGAGAGACATACAGACCAGGGACAGAAAGAGAGAGATCAGGAGCAAAGAGAGAGAGAGGGAGAGACCAGGTGAAGAGAGATGGAGAGACCAAGGGCAAAGAGAGAGAGAGAGAGAGAGAGAGATGGAGGAAACACGCAGGGAAAGAGAGAGAGAGAGACATAAAGGAAACACACAGGGGAAAGGAGAGAGAGACTTGGGAGGAAAACGCTTAAGCTTACCTTGATCTGCCGAGTGCAGGGTCACCGCAGGTTGGTGAATCCATGGTCAGGATTCTCCTACTGCCGGTTTCTAGCTTGGCAGCAAATGACTGGTGCTGTTACAGGTGCCTCACACACACTTTTCAGCACACACAGGCAGTGCAGAGACCGATGCTAGGATTCGCTTGGGAAGGGAAGCCCCTCACTTGTTGCCCCTCCTCAATGACTGCACAGCGCACAGTGTATACCATGCAGAACTCTTCCTCAAGCCGGGCATACACAGAGCAGCAGCCGCAGCTCCATGCACAGCGATCAGGAAGAAGTGGCAGGGCAGGCAGCCACACACTTCGGTTCAAAGCTTGCGGTCCTGCAGCCAATCAGGAGCCGCAGCCGCCGGACCACAAGCTCAGATTGGCTGATGCCCGGCACCACATTTAAGATGGCACATAAACCCCAGGCTTACACATTTCTCTGAAGTAGGCCTACATTCTGCAGATGATGAGACTTTCTTTTTCCTTTAAAAGGCACTGAAATAGTGCATTCAAAGGAAAATCTAACTAGCTAAATTCAGAGGCGTCACCGGGTCTGGTGACACCCGGTGTGCACTCTGTATCCCCCCCCCCGGACACTCAAAACAGAGGTGTGGCCTAACAATCACTCCGGGAGTGTGCTCAGCATTCCCGGAGTTCCTGGGCTGCTCCCGGAGACTAGTGCCTGCACTGGCGGCTCTCCTCTGAGCCGAGAGCTGTAGGAAAATGTCACCCTGCAACACCCTACTCCTGTCACTGTAGAGGAGCTGCCATTTTGGTGTCACCCACTCCAAGGCTGACACACGGATGCAGCCCGCACCCCTTAGTGATGTCACTGCTAAATTAAATATTGAAAGCGTATTGTAACAGGTGCTTTTCAGCGTTTTGGGTGTGGTTTCAACATCCAAAACCAAATCATATTTGAATACAGTCAGTATGCAGAAGACACATCTTCAAGGCATTCAACACTGTATTAGACTTTACAAACAGCCTATACTCACTAGGGGGGTAATTCAGATCTGATCGTAGATGTGATAAATTTAGCACATCTACGATCAGTTACTCTGACATGTAGGGGGACGCCCAGCACAGGGCTAGTCTGCCCCGCATGTCTGGCTCTGCCCCCCCTGCATGGGTGCAAAAGCTTTTGCACCCGCCGACTAGCTCCCTGCCTTCGCAGCTCCTGCGTGCTGGCAGTGAGCTACCTGCCGCCTCCCGGGTCCCGCCCCCGCAATGGTCAGTACAGCGCCCCACCAACGGCATTCTAATGCCGTTGGCACTCCCCCTCCCGCCCTGCGACCACCTCTGCCTGTCAATCAGGCAGAGGCGATGGCAGCCCTGAGATGCTGTTAGCATCTCACGCCCGCGCAAAGGGCTCCAGACTGCGATCGCTGCTGCTGCAGCGATCCAGTCTGGATTAGGCCCTAAGACCTGTAAATTACCTCATGCATTCAGCAATGCACTTTTCTAGCTAGCTACAGCAATTAAAACCCACAGGGTACTACACCCTTGCCATGCCTACTTGCTCTTGTCTAGACTCCATGGGAAATAAATAAACCCACAAGATGAATAACTTAATAAAAACTACAACACCCTACTTTCTCAGCTGACAAGAAAGACACACGGAGAAGTGGTAGTCAAACTATATGCCTTCTGGAGGCATTTGTTTTCCCCGTCTTTCCCCAACTGAGTCAGGTAAGTTTGCCATGAATAGAATATTGGGCCCAATTCAGAGCTGATCGCTGCAACGGCAGTGATCGCACTCTGAAGCCCTATGTGTTGTGCGCACACGCACACAGTGAGATGCAAAAGCATCTCACTGGTGAGATCACCTCTGCCTGATTGACAGGCAGAGGCGGTCGCAGGGAGGAGGGGGCGTGCCAGCGGTGTTCAAGCGGCGTTGAAGGGGGGTGGGCTGGGGCAGCTGTGTGACGTCACACGCAGCTGCTGTGACCCAAACATGGAGGATAGCTAGGCTGTGTAGACAGGGAGCTACTTGCCAGGTGCGAAAGCAACACTGCCATGCGATGCTTTCACACCTCTGCGGGGAAGGGGGGAGGGCTTGATATGCAGGGCGGACTAGCCCTGTGCTCATTTTCCCCCCGCATGTCAGAGATCATGATCGGAAATGTGCTATTTTTAGCACATCTATGATTAGCTCTGAATTACCCCTATTGTTTTAGAACAAAGATATTTGGGCTATTAATACATTCATCACAAAAATGATATGCGTTTGGTCTTAAATTTTAGCTCATTATAATCCAGTCACTGACTATATCACAATTTACACACACCTTTTTTCCTCCCAAAGCACTCATCCTTAAATCATAAGACATTTTTCATGTGCCGTATGGTACTAAAGTTCAATGACTATACATATAGCACGATCCTTATACAATAGTACATGTAAGGACGCTGACAGAACGGATGTGATACTTGTGACCGGCAGTCAGGATGCTGGTGGTCACTAGAGATGTGCACCGGAAATTTTTCGGGTTTTGTGTTTTGGTTTTGGGTTCGGTTCCGTGGCCGTGTTTTGGGTTTGAACGCGTTTTGGCAAAACCTCACCGAATTTTTTTTGTCGGATTCGGGTGTGTTTTGGATTCGGGTGTTTTTTTCAAAAAACCCTAAAAAACTGCTTAAATCATAGAATTTGGGGGTCATTTTGATCCCAAAGTATTATTAACCTCAATAACCATAATTTCCACTCATTTTCAGTCTATTCTGAACACCTCACACCTCACAATATTATTTTTAGTCCTAAAATTTGCACCGAGGTCGCTGGATGACTAAGCTCAGCGACCCAAGTGGCCGACACAAACACCTGGCCCATCTAGGAGTGGCACTGCAGTGTCACGCAGGATGGCCCTTCCAAAAAACACTCCCCAAACAGCACATGACGCAAAGAAAAAAAGAGGCGCAATGAGGTAGCTGTGTGACTAAGCTCAGCGACCCTAGTGGCCGACACAAACACCTGGCCCATCTAGGTGTGGCACTGCAGTGTCACGCAGGATGGCCCTTCCAAAAAACACTCCCCAAACAGCACATGACGCAAAGAAAAAAAGAGGCGCAATGAGGTAGCTGTGTGAGTAAGCGAAGCGACCCTATTGGCCGACACAAACACCTGGCCCATCTAGGAGTGGCACTGCAGTGTCAGGCCGGATGGCCCTTCCAAAAAATACTCCCCAAACAGCACATGATGCAAAGAAGAAAAAAAAGAGGCGCAATGAGGTAGCTGTGTGACTAAGATAAGTGACCCTAGTGGCCGACACAAACACCTGGCCCATCTAGGAGTGGCACTGCAGTGTCACGCAGGATGGCCCTTCCAAAAAACACTCCCCAAACAGCACATGACGCAAAGAAAAATGAAAGAAAAAAGAGGTGCAAGATGGAATTGTCCTTGGGCCCTCCCACCCACCCATATGTTGTATAAACAGGACATGCACACTTTAACCAACCCATCATTTCAGTGACAGGGTCTGCCACACGACTGTGACTGAAATGACGGGTTGGTTTGGACCCCCACCAAAAAAGAAGCAATTAATCTCTCCTTGCACACACTGGCTTTACAGAGGCAAGATGTCCACCTCATCATCATCCTCCGATTCATCACCGTGTACATCCCCCTCCTCACAGATTATCAATTCGTCCCCACTGGAATCCACCATCACAGCTCCCTGTGTACTTTGTGGAGGCAATTGCTGCTGGTGAATGTCTCCATGGAGGAATTGATTATAATTCATTTTAATGAACATCATCTTCTCCACATTTTCTGGAAGTAACCTCGTACGCCGATTGCTGACAAGGTGAGCGGCGGCACTAAACACTCTTTCGGAGTACACACTTGTGGGAAGGCAACTTAGGTAGAATAAAGCCAGTTTGTGCAAGGGCCTCCAAATTGCCTCTTTTTCCTGCCAGTATACGTACGGACTGTGTGACGTGCCTACTTGGATGCGGTCACTCATATAATCCTCCACCATTCTTTCAATGGTGAGAGAATCATACGCACTGACAGTAGACGACATGTCCGTAATCGTTGTCAGGTCCTTCAGTCCGGACCAGATGTCAGCATCAGCAGTCGCTCCAGACTGCCCTGCATCACCGCCAGCGGGTGGGCTCGGAATTCTGAGCCTTTTCCTCGCACCCCCAGTTGCGGGAGAATGTGAAGGAGGAATGTTGACAGGTCGCGTTCCGCTTGACTTGACAATTTTCTCACCAGCAGTTCTTTGAACCCCTGCAGACTTGTGTCTGCCGGAAAGAGAGATACAACGTAGGTTTTAAATCTAGGATCGAGCACGGTGGCCAAAATGTAGTGCTCTGATTTCAACAGATTGACCACCCGTGAATCCTTGTTAAGCGAATTAAGGGCTCCATCCACAAGTCCCACATGCCTAGCGGAATCGCTCAGTGTTAGCTCCTCCTTCAATGTCTCCAGCTTCTTCTGCAAAAGCCTGATGAGGGGAATGACCTGACTCAGGCTGGCAGTGTCTGAACTGACTTCACGTGTGGCAAGTTCAAAAGGTTGCAGAACCTTGCACAACGTTGAAATCATTCTCCACTGCGCTTGAGACAGGTGCATTCCACCTCCTATATCGTGGTCAGTTGTATAGGCTTGAATGGCCTTTTGCTGCTCCTCCAACCTCTGAAGCATATATAGGGTTGAATTCCACCTCGTTACCACTTCTTGCTTCAGATGATGGCAGGGCAGGTTCAGGCGTTTTTGGTGTTGCTCCAGTCTTCTGTACGTGGTGCCTGTACGCCGAAAGTGTCCCGCAATTCTTCTGGCCACCGACAGCATCTCTTGCACGCCCCTCTCGTTTTTTAAATAATTCTGCACCACCAAATTCAAGGTATGTGCAAAACATGGGACGTGCTGGAATTTGCCCATATTTAATGCACACACAATATTGCTGGCGTTGTCCGATGCCACAAATCCACAGGAGAGTCCAATTGGGGTAAGCCATTCTGCGATGATCTTCCTCAGTTGCCGTAAGAGGTTTTTAGCTGTGTGCGTATTATGGAAAGCGGTGATACAAAGCGTAGCCTGCCTAGGAAAGAGTTGGCGTTTGCGAGATGCTGCTACTGGTGCCGCCGCTGCTGTTCTTGCGGCGGGAGTCAATACATCTACCCAGTGGGCTGTCACAGTCATATAGTCCTGAGTCTGCCCTGCTCCACTTGTCCACATGTCCATGGTTAAGTGGACATTGGGTACAACTGCATTTTTTAGGACACTGGTGAGTCTTTTTCTGAGGTCTGTGTACATTTTCGGTATCGCCTGCCTAGAGAAATGGAACCTAGATGGTATTTGGTACCGGGGACACAGTACCTCAATCAAGTCTATAGTTGGCTCTGCAGTAATGATGGATACCGGAACCACGTTTCTCACCGCCCAGGATGCCAAGGCCTCAGTTATCCGCTTTGCAGCAGGATGACTGCTGTGATATTTCATCTTCCTCGCAAAGGACTGTTGGACAGTCAATTGCTTGGTGGAAGTAGTAAAAGTGGTCTTACGACTTCCCCTCTGGGATGACCATCGACTCCCAGCAGCAACAACAGCAGCACCAGCAGCAGTAGGCGTTACACGCAAGGATGCATCGGAGGAATCCCAGGCAGGAGAGGACTCGTCAGAATTGCCAGTGACATGGCCTGCAGGACTATTGGCATTCCTGGGGAAGGAGGAAATTGACACTGAGGGAGTTGGTGGGGTGGTTTGCGTGAGCTTGGTTACAAGAGGAAGGGATTTACTGGTCAGTGGACTGCTTCCGCTGTCGCCCAAAGTTTTTGAACTTGTCACTGACTTATGATGAATGCGCTGCAGGTGACGTATAAGGGAGGATGTTCCGAGGTGGTTAACGTCCTTACCCCTACTTATTACAGCTTGACAAAGGCAACACACGGCTTGACACCTGTTGTCCGCATTTCTGTTGAAATACTTCCACACCGAAGAGCTGATTTTTTTGGTATTTTCACCAGGCATGTCAATGGCCATATTCCTCCCACGGACAACAGGTGTCTCCCCGGGTGCCTGACTTAAACAAACCACCTCACCATCAGAATCCTCCTTGTCAATTTCCTCCCCAGCGCCAGCAACACCCATATCCTCCTCATCCTGGTGTACTTCAACACTGACATCTTCAATCTGACTATCAGGAACTGGACTGCGGGTGCTCCTTCCAGCACTTGCAGGGGGCGTGCAAATGGTGGAAGGCGCATGCTCTTCACGTCCAGTGTTGGGAAGGTCAGGCATCGCAACCGACACAATTGGACTCTCCTTGTGGATTTGTGATTTCGAAGAACGCACAGTTCTTTGCTGTGCTTTTGCCAGCTTAAGTCTTTTCATTTTTCTAGCGAGAGGCTGAGTGCTTCCATCCTCATGTGAAGCTGAACCACTAGCCATGAACATAGGCCAGGGCCTCAGCCGTTCCTTGCCACTCTGTGTGGTAAATGGCATATTGGCAAGTTTACGCTTCTCCTCCGACGATTTTATTTTAGGTTTTTGAGACCTTTTTTTACTGATATTTTGTGTTTTGGATTTTACATGCTCTGTACTATGACATTGGGCATCGGCCTTGGCAGACGACGTTGATGGAATTTCATCGTCTCGGCCATGACTAGTGGCAGCAGCTTCAGCACGAGGTGGAAGTGGATCTTGATCTTTCCCTATTTTTGGAACCTCAACATTTTTGTTCTCCATATTTTAATAGGCACAACTAAAAGGCACCTCAGGTAAACAATGGAGATGGATGGATACTAGTATACTTATGGATGACGAGTGACTGACGACACAGAGGTAGCTACAGCCGTGGACTACTGTACTGCGTCTGCTAGTATAGAGATGATAATGATATAAAAAATATATATATCACTACTGCAGGTATATATAATATAATGACGGACCTGCTGGACACTGTCATCAGACTCCTAAACTACTAGTATGAAGAAGATAGAAAAAAAAACCCCACCACAGGTAGGTATACAATTATGGATGAGCACTGACGACACAGAGGTAGCTACAGCCGTGGACTACCGTACTGCGTCTGCTAGTATAGAGATGATAATGATATAAAAAATATATATATATATATCACTACTGCAGGTATATATAATATAATGACGGACCTGCTGGACACTGTCAGCAGACTCCTAAACTACTAGTATGAAGAAGATAGAAAAAAAAAACCACCACAGGTAGGTATACAATTATGGACGAGCACTGACGACACAGAGGTAGCTACAGCCGTGGACTACCGTACTGCGTCTGCTAGTATAGAGTGATAATGATATAAAAAATATATATATATCACTACTGCAGGTATATATAATATAATGACGGACCTGCTGGACACTGTCAGCAGACTCCTAAACTACTAGTATGAAAAAGAAAGAAAAAAAAAACCCCACCAGAGGTAGGTATACAATTATGGACGAGCACTGACTACACAGAGGTAGCTACAGCCGTGGACTACCGTACTGCGTCTGCTAGTATAGAGATGATAATGATATAAAAAATATATATATATCACTACTGCAGGTATATATAATATAATGACGGACCTGCTGGACACTGTCAGCAGACTCCTAAACTACTAGTATGAAGAAGATAGAAAAGAAAAACCCACCACAGGTAGGTATACAATTATGGACGAGCACTGACGACACAGAGGTAGCCACAGCCGTGGACTACCGTACTGCGTCTGCTAGTATAGAGATGATAATGATATAAAATATATATATATATCACTACTGCAGGTATATATAATATAATGACGGACCTGCTGGACACTGTCAGCAGACTCCTAAACTACTAGTATGAAGAAGATAGAAAAAAAACCCCCACCACAGGTAGGTATACAATTATGGACGAGCACTGACGACACAGAGGTAGCTACAGCCGTGGACTACCGTACTGCGTCTGCTAGTATAGAGATGATAATGATATAAAAAATATATATATATCACTACTGCAGGTATATATAATATAATGACGGACCTGCTGGACACTGTCAGCAGACTCCTAAACTACTAGTATGAAGAAGATAGAAAAAAAACCCCACCACAGGTAGGTATACAATTATGGACGAGCACTGACGACACAGAGGTAGCCACAGCCGTGGACTACCGTACTGCGTCTGCTAGTATAGAGATGATAATGATATAAAAAATATATATATATCACTACTGCAGGTATATATAATATAATGACGGACCTGCTGGACACTGTCAGCAGACTCCTAAACTACTAGTATGAAGAAGATAGAAAAAAAAACCCCACCACAGGTAGGTATACAATTATGGACGAGCACTGATGACACAGAGGTAGCTACAGCCGTGGACTACCGTACTGCGTCTGCTAGTATAGAGATGATAATGATATAAAAAATATATATATATATCACTACTGCAGGTATATATAATATAATGACGGACCTGCTGGACACTGTCAGCAGACTCCTGAACTACTAGTATGAAGAAGATAGAAAAAAAAACCCCACCACAGGTAGGTATACAATTATGGACGAGCACTGACGACACAGAGGTAGCCACAGCCGTGGACTACCGTACTGCGTCTGCTAGTATAGAGATGATAATGATATAAAAAATATATATATATCACTACTGCAGGTATATATAATATAATGACGGACCTGCTGGACACTGTCAGCAGACTCCTAAACTACTAGTATGAAGAAGATAGAAAAAAAAAAAACACCACAGGTAGGTATACAATTATGGACGAGCACTGACAACACAGAGGTAGCTACAGCCGTGGACTACCGTACTGCGTCTGCTAGTATAGAGATGATAATGATATAAAAAATATATATATATCACTACTGCAGGTATATATAATATAATGACGGACCTGCTGGACACTGTCAGCAGACTCCTAAACTACTAGTATGAAGAAGATAGAAAAAAAAAAACCCACCACAGGTAGGTATACAATTATGGACGAGCACTGACGACACAGAGGTAGCTACAGCCGTGGACTACCGTACTGCGTCTGCTAGTATAGAGATGATAATGATATAAAAAATATATATATATCACTACTGCAGGTATATATAATATAATGACGGACCTGCTGGACACTGTCAGCAGATTTCTAAACTACTAGTATGAAGAAGATAGAAAAAAAAACCCCACCACAGGTAGGTATACAATTATGGACGAGCACTGACGACACAGAGGTAGCCACAGCCGTGGACTACCGTACTGCGTCTGCTAGTATAGAGATAATAATGATATAAAAAATATATATATATCACTACTGCAGGTATATATAATATAATGACGGACCTGCTGGACACTGTCAGCAGACTCCTAAACTACTAGTATGAAGAAGATAGAAAAAAAAAACCCACCACAGGTAGGTATACAATTATGGACGAGCACTGACGACACAGAGGTAGCTACAGCCGTGGACTACCGTACTGCGTCTGCTAGTATAGAGATGATAATGATATAAAAAATATATATATATCACTACTGCAGGTATATATAATATAATGACGGACCTGCTGGACACTGTCAGCAGACTCCTAAACTACTAGTATGAAGAAGATAGAAAAAAAACCCCCACCACAGGTAGGTATACAATTATGGACGAGCACTGACGACACAGAGGTAGCCACAGCCGTGGACTACCGTACTGCGTCTGCTAGTATAGAGATGATAATGATATAAAAAATATATATATATCACTACTGCAGGTATATATAATATAATGACGGACCTGCTGGACACTGTCAGCAGACTCCTAAACTACTAGTATGAAGAAGATAGAAAAAAAAAACCCACCACAGGTAGGTATACAATTATGGACGAGCACTGACGACACAGAGGTAGCTACAGCCGTGGACTACCGTACTGCGTCTGCTAGTATAGAGATGATAATGATATAAAAAAATATATATATATATCACTACTGCAGGTATATATAATATAATGACGGACCTGCTGGACACTGTCAGCAGACTCCTAAACTACTAGTATGAAGAAGATAGAAAAAAAAACCCCACCACAGGTAGGTATACAATTATGAACGAGCACTGACAACACAGAGGTAGCTACAGCCGTGGACTACCGTACTGCGTCTGCTAGTATAGAGATGATAATGATATAAAAAATATATATATATCACTACTGCAGGTATATATAATATAATGACGGACCTGCTGGACACTGTCAGCAGACTCCTAAACTACTAGTATGAAGAAGATAGAAAAAAAAAACCCACCACAGGAAGGTATACAATTATGGACGAGCACTGACGACACAGAGGTAGCTACAGCCGTGGACTACCGTACTGCATCTGCTAGTATAGAGATGATAATGATATAAAAAATATATATATATCACTACTGCCGGTATATATAATATAATGACGGACCTGCTGGACACTGTCAGCAGACTCCTAAACTACTAGTATGAAGAAGATAGAAAAAAAAAAACCACCACAGGTAGGTATACAATTATGGACGAGCACTGACGACACAGAGGTAGCCACAGCCGTGGACTACCGTACTGCATCTGCTAATATAGAGATGATAAAGATGATAGAGATGAACAAAAAAAATATAACACTACTGCAGGTAAATATTTATATAATATAATGAATGACGGACTTGCTGGACACTGTCAGCAGAATGCGTTTATAGAATAAAATAAAAAAACACCACAGGAGTGTTTAACTTTTTCAGGCAGACAATATACTGGTGGTCACTGGTCAGTCACACTGGCAGCAAAAGTGTGCACTGTACTCCTGCTATAACTGCACCCCAGTTTCCCCCACAATTCAGCTGTGTGAGCAGTGAGCACTCAGCACAGTCAGATATACATAGATATATCATGCAGCACACTGAGGCTGAGCACAGATATGGTATGGAGCATTTTTTTCAGGCAGAGAACGGATTAAAAAAAACTAGCAAAACTCTGCACTGACTGTACTCCTCCTAACAGCTCTCCCCAATCCTCCCCACAATAAGCTAAGCAGCAATCAGATCAACTAACTACTAACAGTAACTATAAACGGAGAGGACGCCAGCCACGTCCTCTCCCTATCAATCTCAATGCACGTGTGAAAATGGCGGCGACGCGCGGCTCCTTATATAGAATCCGAGTCTCGCGATAGAATTCGAGCCTCGCGAGAATCCGACAGCGGGATGATGACGTTCGGGCGCGCTCGGGTTAGCCGAGCAAGGTGGGAAGATCCGAGTCTGCCTCGGACCCGTGTAAAAAGGCTGAAGTTCGGGGGGGTTCGGATTCCGAGGAACCGAACCCGCTCATCTCTAGTGGTCACATGACCAACAGCAGCATCCCGACCTTCAGAATGCCGACAGGGGACGGGGTAATTATTTTATGCCTCCCCTGTCCACTACCCTAACCCGCCTGGGGTGTCAGCTAGGGCTTAGATTGTGGGTGTGGCAGCTAGGGCTAAGGCACAGAGGGTGGCGGCTACGGCTACCCCCCCCTTCCCCCAGCCTCTACTGCCTAACCCTAACTTCCCCTCCGGGCCCTAACCCTCACAGGCCCCCTTATATATACTTTCGGGATGTCAGCGGTTAGTGTTCTGACATTGGGATTCTGAGTGGTGTTGATATTCCGGCGTCAGTCACATGACTGCCGACAGCACGACTGCCGGGATGTTAACCGCATCCAGAAAGAACACTGTGCTTCCTTTCTCCAATTATCATTTCGCAATTACAATTAGACTAATTAGGCAATTGGTCATTCTGTTCTATCAAAGTTTATCTATTCATGAGAAGACATTATGGTTCTTATGCAAAGTTAGCATATGAACGTTTGCTTAGCATATCTTGCGTGAATTCCGAGAAAGGGAAAGCATCTATATGAAGTTATGCAACCTGTACGTATTTTGGATGTATCAATGTTTACAACTTAAAAGGCGGAAGGAGTGGGAACCATTCTCACATAGGTGAAGTTCAGTAAGGGCAAATTCATGCAAATGCGGCACAGTAATAAGTGCATGTACACCTGCCAGTACAGTGGCGTAAGTTCATATGAGACGCCCGGAGGGGAAACAGACTAATAGTGCCCCCCCTTCACTTTCAACACCAACACACACAGCCACATATATACAAACATAAATACACACAGCCACATATACACACATATGCACACTCACAGCCACATATGCACACACAACCACATATATACACACTTTACCACATATGCAGACTCACAGCCACATATAAACACACGTAACCACATACTGCATACACATTCACAGCCAAATATACACACAATTAACCACATATACACACTCACAGCCACATACACACACACACCACATATGCACACTCACAGTCTCATATACACACACTTAACCACACATGCACACTCTCAGCCACATATGCACACACATAACCACATAAACACACTCACAACCACATATGCACACTCAATGTCACATATGCACACTCACAGCCACATATACACACACAGCCACATACTGTATGTACACACATTACTACATATGCACACTCATCCACATACTCACACCCATAACCACATTTGCACACTCTCAGCCACATATGCACACTCATGACCACACATGCACACTCACAGCCACATATGTACATGCATTACTACATATGCACACTCACAGCCACATATGCACACACATAACCACATATACACACTCACAGCCACACATACACAACCATATATACACACTCACAGCCACATATACACACACCTAACCACATATACACACTCACAGCCATATGTACACGCATTACTACATATACACACTCACAGCCACATATGCACACCCATAACCACATATGCACACTCACAGAAACACATGCACACCCATAACCACATATGCACACTCACAGCAACATATGCACACATAACCACATATACACACTCAAAGCCACATATGCACACGCATTACTACATATGCACACTCACAGCCACATATGTACATGCATTACTACACATGGACACACAACCACATATGCACACCCATAACCACATATACACACTCACAGCCACATATGCACACACATAACCACATATACACATACATAACCACATATGCACACACATAATCACATATGCACACACATAACCACATATACACTCACTGCCACAAATGCACACGCATAATAAATTTATTTAACACTTTTCTCCTATTACACATACAGTATAATAAATCTGTCTAATATCTCAACCTCCTTTGTACTATTTAGTGGGGGACACAACATACTGTACAGGTACACGTCTCACAAAACCCTGGGCCGCACACAATAGCGAGTTCCCTGTATAGGATGCCACCCGCTCAAATGCCCATGGAGACCTGCATCCCCCCCATTCCCTCTTACTTACAGCCAAACACCACACAGTGAGGAACCCCATGGCTGTGGGCTGCATGATGCCGGACGCTGATTCCCACATCCACTGCCAGCCACTACCCCCATTGCTGTCGGCCGTGTCACCATGTTACAGGATAAAGTGCAGGACCGCAGGGCTGCTGCTCCCCGAGCTCACGTGACGCACAACAGAGGGGAAAGGAGGTTCGTTGCCTCTGCGAGCAGGAGCCAGCCTGTAAGGAGGCGGGTACTCTGCTGCTTAACACTACCGGTAAACCCCGCCACCCCTTGCATGGACTTGAGAGCTGCTCATTGCTCACTGGTGCACAGTAGTTGAAGTGACCAGAGGCAATGGAGGAGGTGCCCCCTTCAGAGCAGGAGCCCGGCAGCAACCAACTCCATTGACTCCGGTACTTTCACCACTGTGTCAGTAGGCATATCTTATGCACATACCGTACTATTGGGCAGGTGCAAGCACACACTGATGATTTTAAGAATACATTAATGATACACTGTACTTTCTACTAACTCTGTATCAGTCACTACAGTATGTTTCCTGGTAGATCTGGAGGAATAGGAATCTTGCTCTTTCAGTGGGATATATTGGTGCTATACAATATAAATGAAAGATGTAACAATACCTGAAAAGGTAACTCTCACTTTTATAAATCAAGTAATTCATAGGCTAAGTGCTCAGTGCCCAGTGTTCTCTTGCTGGGTCCAACGCTGCTGTCTTCTCTCCAATACGCACTCTAGGCACATGACTCTGCCCTTGATTAAAGGGCGGAGGGTTGCCCTCACTAAGGGCCTAATTCAGACCTGATCGCTCCTCTGTGTTTTTCCCCCGTAAAGGGAAGATTCTCAATGCCCCTTTTGGAATCAGCATCCGCTGTCCACTGTCGAAGCCACAGCGCCTTGCGAGCTGACACAGCCATAGCCGTGGAGCGTGAATTGATCAGGCCAATCTCCTTTATAGCCTCGCTCATGAAGTTAGCGGAATCCTAAATGTGTCACAGGAGTGTGAGAAGCTCATCCTGAGGCATATTATCAAAACCCTCAATTACGTTACCAGTCCATTTAACAATGGCCCTTGTGATCAAACCAGAAGCAATGGTGGGTCTCTGTGCGACTCCCACTGCAGCGTAAATGTATTTGAGCATAGTTTCCATCTTACGATCATCAGGGTCCTTTCCTATCTTCAGGGGGAAATGGGAAGGAAGTTAGCAACCGCTTAGGGGTTTGAAATTTCTTGTCAGGATTAACAAATTTCTTTAAAAAGTGTTTTTAATTTCTTTGACACAGGAAAGATAGCAGTAGTCTTAGGTTTTACATTAAAAAAACAACTCATCAGGTTCTATCCCCTTATCAGGAATACTAAGGACCTCCCTATTAGAATATATAAGGGCTTCCACACCCTGAGACAGAGTACCATCTCCCTTATCAACCTCCACTTCCCCCTCCTCCAAATCTGGCAACTCCTCATCAGAGTCAGATTGGAGCATATGGGGCAGTGTGCGTTTCTGTGAAACTGGCAGTGGGGGTTGAGAAGCAGGTCTGAGGTCTGAAGTGTGAACCAGAAAATCATCCATAGATTTTTTTTAAACACTTGTCTTTCCTGACCGGCAGTAGCCAGTTCAGATGATATGTTAGAAATCATCCTCTTAATAGAATCCAGCCATTCTGGTTCCCGTGTGCTGTTTATCTGAGAAGGGAGACTGCACTGAGTACACAACAGACACCCTCCTGGAGTAGGGGAAAACTTTGTGCTACAGGACTGACATAGCATTTTCTTGCCTTACATACTGTACAGCAGAACACACACACAGGAGCAGTGAAATAACACAGTAACCCAGAGAGCCTGGATGGAGTGAGACAGAGAGGGATAAACCAGCACACTCTTGCCTCAACAGCTTAAGCAGTGCTTGGCCGGGCAGTAACTAGAACCTTAGATAAGGGATCTAGATATAAACAGACAGTATATTGCTCCCCCCCTACTACAAACCCCCTTGGTACCAGTTTAAGGTGCTTTAGAGGGTCCCTGGAGGAGCAGCACGTCCCTGCATGCAGCCTGGACTGTGATGCAGCAAGAAATGGTGATCTGTGCCGCTGGTCCCGCTCTATGGGTTGCCCTGCCCCTTTAATGGTGCGCGGTGTCCCTGTATTAATTTATATTGGCAATTCTCACAAACTCAGAAAATGGGGTTAAAAATCCTTAACTGTGTCAGCACCAGTGTGGCTATATGCAGCGGGCTCCACAGCTCCGAGTGCCCGCTGCGCCCTTATGCCACCATCTGAACCGGGGACCCACTAACCGGTTCCTGTACTCACCAACCAGCATCTTCAGCTCTGTTAGGGGTGGCGGCGGGCTGTTGGAGCGAAACAACACCTCAGGAGCTAGCGTCCTGTCAGCGGGGACCAGGTCCATTAACCCTTCAAGAGGTTGGTATCGGTCCCACCCCTAAGTCCCACAATGCAGGCTGACTGGTGCCAGCCAGAAAACTCTCTGGAGCTCCAGAGAATGCACCCGGCACCTTGGGCACATTTTTTTAAACTGAGTCTGCAGGAGGGGCATAGAGGGGAGGAGCCAGCACACACTGAAGAATTTTTGAAGTGCCAAGGCTCCAATGGACTCCATCTACACCCCATGGTACTAACCCATCTCAGTATCCCCTAGGACGTTAGAGAAAAATGGTTTCCGTTAACCCTCTCAACACTGCAATCCTTAAAAAATATATCCCTACAAGTTCAGTCTTCCTGCACAGCCTCAAAAGACAGAGAAAAAGTTGATGTTAATCCTTTCATCACAGCAATCATTGTTTGTCTTTCAAAATACATGTACACACCCATAACAGTGTGCATCTCATCACTGCAATTATGCAGAATTGTTTTGTTCTTACATATACCATAGCGACAGATCAGTTCCTATGTCTGGTGTATATTTCATATTGCACAATATACATTGTAAATATTTTATTTCTTATCTTGTACAATAATTATTATTTATGCTTTCTGCGTAAAAACGTGAAACAAAATGAAATATCTAATAACGGGTGGCATATCCCTTATAACAAATTGGGCCAAAATAATTAATTGGGATAAATAACTTTCTTAATACAGACTGTACCAAGTCTAAGAGAAAATGTATATGTAGCATAGAAGGGTCATTGTAGTTACGGGTGGTCTTCAGGTTGCCGAATGTCGGGATACCGGCGCACAGTACACCGGCGCCGGAATCCCGACAGCCGGCATACCGACACATATTCTCCCTCGTGGGGGTCCATGTCTCCCCTGTAGGGAGAATAACTAGCGTGGCGCGCTACGCGTGGCGAACGCAGCGAGCCTGCAAGGGGCTCATTTGCGCTCGCCACGCTGTCGGTATGCCGGCGGTCGGGCTCCCGGCGCCGGTATGCTGGTCGCCGGGAGCCCGGCTGCCGGCATACCATACTACACCCGTAGTTATAGTATGCACATGGTTGCATGTTACATAATACTGGATGGAATTAGATATATTTAAAGCTATTCCTTAAAGATATTTAATATCTGTTTGAAGCTAAATTATATTCATTTATTGTATTGATAAGAAGTTGCTATAAACACATCAAATCATTTTAAATAGCATTAGTAGTCAAAATATAGGTTCAATTGAGAAAGCCTTTATATGGGGTTAAGTAGGTATAGGGTTATTTTAGCTTTGAGTTGTATAAAATGGACAGGATATAGGGACATGTTAGGATAAGGATGAGACCTGAGACTACTGTATATGGGGGGTCATTCCGACCCGATCGCTCGCTGCAGTTTATTGCAGTGCAGTGATTGGGTCGGATCTGCGCATGCGCCGGTGCCGCAGTGCGCCGGCACATGCTGGATGGCTAAAGGCCGTTGTACCGTAGCGATCGCCTCTGCCTGATTGACAGGCAGAGGCGGTCGCTGGGCGGGAGGGGGCTAGACGGCGGTGTCAAGCCACCGTTTAGGGGGTGCATTCCGGCCAACGCAGGTGTGGCCGGACCGTTGGGGGGCGGGCGGCGGCAGCTGCTGACATCACACGCAGCCACTGCGACCCGGGCAGCGAAGAGGTTCTCCCAGCCAGCCGCAGGAGCTGTGCTGGCCAGGAGTTACCACTGAAATGCGAAAGCATCGCCACTGTGCAATTTCTGCGGGAAGGGGGGGGGGGGGGGGGGGCGGCACTGACATGCGGGGCAGACAAGCCCTGGGCTGGGCATCCCCCCGCATGTCTGAGTGTCTGATCGTAGCTGTGCTAAATTTAGCACAGCTACGATCAACTCGGAATGACCCCCATGGTGATTTATTCAGTGAGGAAATAATGTAGAGCAGAAGGAGCAGATTTGATCTAACCCAGGCATTTTTATACCATTGCCCAAAGACAAATAAGACCCACTAACAATAAGCAAGGAAAGGAAAAAAAAAGACTTTGGGGGTTATTCAGAGTTGTTCGCAATCCAAAAAAGTTATCAACTGGGCAAAACCATGTTGCACTGCAGGTGTGGCAGATGTAACATTTGCAGAGAGATTTAGATTTGGGTGGGTTATTTTGTTTCTGTGCAGGGTAAATACTGGCTGCTTTATTTTTACACTGCAAATAGATTTCAGTTTGAACACACCCCACCCAAATCTAACTCTCTCTGCACATGTTACATCTGCCCCACCTGAAGTGCAACATGGTTTTGCCCAGTTGCTAACTTTTTTGGCTTGCAAACAACTCTGAATAACCCCCATTGTTTCCTCCGCTCTATGGAGTGTTGCAAAAATGTGGTGAAGAAAAAATCATGACCACAGCACTCAAAGGGGCTAATTCAGTAAGGATAGCAAATTCTGCTAATCAGCAGAATTTGCTATCCTTTGGATCGCATGCTGGGGGCCACCCAGCATGCTGACCGGCACCTCCCCCTGTTGATGAAGCAGAAATTGCAATTGCCTCGCAATTTCTGCTTCATTGTAAAAAATGATTGATGCCCCAGCTGGTGCAGCTAAGCTGCGGCCGCAGGAGACCTGGCGCCACCTTACCTATTGCAGCGGCTGCATGTGACGTCATGCAGCCGCCGTGATCACACCCCAGACATGCCCCCTTTCGCACTGCAGCGCCCCCCGTTCGGCCGCATCTGCAACGCTCCGTCTCCTCCATGGAAACGGAGCATTGCCTCCCTTCCCCCCACGACCACCTCTGCCTGATTGACAAGCAGAGGTGAACGCATTTTCTGCGGCCATCCCACAGAAAATGCGGGCACATGCGCAGGATGTGCGATGCACTCGCAATTTTTTTATCATAAATTGCGGTTGGATCGTTTACTGTGATCTAACCTGAATTAGCTGCAAAGTACACAGCCCTCTCCACCAACAAAGCAAAATGGCAACTTCTATTTAGAATACTATTTCTCCTGCCTCCATATTGCAAGTGCAAAGCATCTCCAAGGGCAAGTAAACCACACAGATGGCAGTCCTCTCCCAGGCTTAGAGCAAGTAAGTTTACAGGTGCCAGGGTTACTTTGTGTTCAAGCTCAGACTGGTAATTAGTTTCCAGGACTATAGCACTTGGCCCCAAGCCTAATGTGGCACCATGTCTGACAAAAGGAGATCATGGGAAAAGTGTTTACAGTATATTTCTCTATAAGCCACGCACCATCATTCAATTACTAACAGAACCCCAGGGGATCTAAGAGACACAGGGCCCTATGCACTGGCGTCATATAACGAATAGTTCATGAGTGAACTTCATCACCTGAGATATTTCTGTGTATACTATGGTGTACTCATAGTATAAAATGTGTGTTACATAAATGGAACAATATTGTACATTGTATTGTATGTATCCGCATTACTGTATATACTAGGGTCTATCTGAATATAGGGCCTGATTCTGATTCACATGTTATCATACTTCCCAACCTTCTCGATTTCATTGGGACAGTACTGCATTTTGGGCACTGTCCCGCTGTCCCACCACTGTCAGTGTCCCGTGGGAGGTTGGGGGACACAGTCACTGCTGCTCAACCGGCAGACGCAGGGACACAGTCTAACTCCCCCCTATTCATCTACTCTGGCCATTTAGCCTGAAAGGCATAGTCTGATTTGGCCACCAATGTGTGTGCAAAAATAGGCATTCCGGCAATACTGTTCCATGTGCAGGGCTGTCTTAACAGCAGTGTAGGCCCCTGGGCACAGCAATGCACTGGGGCCCCTACCCACTCATAAGCGGCAGGGGTGGGGGGTGCTATCAGTGGCAGCTTTAATGTCCAGCTTTGCTGGTGGTAGGAAGTTTTCTGTCTTCTGCTCAACATGTAAGACCTGGAGCAATCATTTCTGCTAATTATTCCTTTACTGCACAGATGGAGCGCGAGGGAGAACACTAAACTGTAGAAGGGGACATTGGGCTGAATGAAGGGTCCCCGATACATGACTTCCAAGGTGGTATGGGGTGTTTATTACATAGGGGAAGGTCAATAGTGGAGTGGGCTTAATATTCATAATTTTCTGGTGGGAGGGCAGCATGCTTGACTGCAGATATCTCCAGTTCCTGGAAACAGATTTCTTAGTTTTAATGGGATAAAAAAACGAGAGAGTCCCACCTTTCAGGAGGGACTGGGGACTTGAGGATCAGAGATCAGGAGCCAGAGCAATCCACCAACGAAAATTTAAAACTGCATATTAGGCGTGTGGAGCTGGATCAGGGACCAGCTGCTTGAAGGCTGATATCTCTGGTTCTGGGCATATTAGAGACAAGCTGCCAGTGCTTTCCAAAAGGGGAGAGTCCCAGCTTTTGAAATATACCCTCAGAAAAACTCTAAGTCAGACAGAACCCAAGATATCTGTCTGGGAAGAAAAATGAACAGGCTTGGATGGGGACCACTACTTTGGGGATACTACGGATATCTTTGGTTCCCCAGGGCCAATTTTCAAATATCTGGTACCCCTGGAAAGAGGGGACCCTCAGCTATCAGCCTAGGGCCCTTTTACCCCTGGGACCCTTGAGCAAGAGCCCATTGAGCCCATACAAAAAGATAGCCCTGTCCATGTGTGTCAAACTATGGCGCTTCCAAACACAGAAGATATATATTTTTAAACTGTTAACTTTTTTCCAGTTTGTCTTTCCCTTAATGAAGAGTTTATTAGTCTACATAATCTCTGGTCCAAAAGCTATTGTATGCTGTACATTTCTACAGAATGAATGGTTAACATACAGCTGCACTCTAGACATGTATAACGCCAGGTCTCACCTCAAGCTCTAACACATCACTAGCAATACAAGCAAGACACACACTCACACCTGCACTTAGCTCAGCTATTACTGTACACTACGCACATGCACTCATCTGTACAGCTCACAAACTATATTTCAAACGCTCATCCAAAGGTAACGCTTTAAGTGATATAAGCAAATAATTGATATAAGCAAATAATAAATGGATTATAAAAATGGAAAATATAGGTATCTGACAGCAAAGCATTTTTTTAAATGACCTTCTCTCCATGTTGTTATTCATTACATAGAAGTGAGTTCCATAGAAATGTATCCTTAATGCACTGTTGGAGGCTTAGAAAATTAATTAGGGAAAGTCTGCAAAATGTTCACTAAATACAGATTTGGCACAATTTATATAAAAGCTGTAATACAGAGATCCATTATCTGTTATAGTTTGCAGGCAATCTGCAACATGCAGCCAGTGGTGCTGAGAGAGGGGGGTACAAATTACCTGGGCCCCCGTGAGAGTCCAGGGCCCCTTACCTGGCAGCAGCTGCAGCTCTTCTCAGCACAGCACACGCTGCTGTGGCCATGGAGGCACTTAAAATACTATTTTTTTCAGTATTTTTTTCTAAGGATGTACCTGGGCCCAGCCAGGATCTCTACTGCCCTGCTCCCAGCAAACTGATGCGGGCAACAAGAAAGTGCCCAAAATACATCGACCAAACAGATCTACAATCATGCTATGGAATGGTATCCAAATGTCTGTAGCAAATAGTTTCCTCATGAATACTGAATAAAACCTAAAGGGCCATACACACTAGAAGATATTTGTGAAAGATCTGAAAGATAATGATGATTGTGAACTCAGGGGCGTGGCTTCATGTGTGTCATGGGGGCAGATCTAGGCTTCGTGTCCCTAGACTGTGAAAAAAAAAAAAAATATATATATATATCCGGTTGCTCTGTAACATTGATTGTAGGAAACCATCTTGTTCTCCCCAACGATGCTAAAAGTAGTTGCCATCGGTCATAAACCATTTACGATTTTGAATCATCAATGGCCATACCCCCCCACACCCCTCAGTCTGCTCCCATCCCCCCCCGCTCCACCCAGTCTGCTCACTGTGCCCTGCTCACATCCTGCTTGGTCTTGTAGGGTTGTGTCTATGTTACCTTGGTGATCAGGACCTGGAAGTGACATAACGAGAGGGCAGGAGCGAACTTCCGTCCTTACAGCACCTAAATGTTTTCTCCGTTTGTTTGAGGTTATTATTTTTTTTCAACCATTGGACGCTCGCCACGCTTCGGGCTCGGTGTCTCGCTCCGCTTGCCAAAGGTTAATATTCCAAATAGTTTGTGACATGGACCCAGGGGCTTATGGGAAAAGTCCTCTCCATGAAGGGGAACTAGACGCTACCGTCTTGTAGTGTAGTGCTGGCTTCCTCTGTCCCTGATCCACCAGTGCGCGCGCGCACACACACACACACACGTCCAGCTTGCCAAGACTGTGTAGACCCTCAGCAGAAGACTGCATCATGGGAGCCCACATTTTCAGGTCACTTTGCCAGAAAGGTGAGAATACGACGAGGCTGAAGTTAGCTTCTTATTCGGCCAGCTTCTTATTCACTTCTTATTCGAGCTCCAGCTTCTTATTCAGATCATTCAGTTTTGCAAGGGTTAATGAGTCTTGGGCAACAAATTTGACACCTGAAATTCACAGAGTAGGGTCCCTTTCATATGACCCACCTGTATTTTGGCTTGCCCAACGCTGGTTTGGGCATTAAATACGCTGCCCAAGTGGGCACCTTAACACTATCATTTTCTATCATGAATAAGTAGCTATAGTTTTGCAAGGGTTAACGAGTCTCTGGCAACAAATTTGACACCTTAAACCAATAGAGTCGGGTCACTTGCATATGACCCACATGGATTTTGCCTTGCCCAACAGTGGTTTGGGCATGAAATACCCTGGCAAAGTGGGCACATACACATTTTGATTTACTATTATTAATAAGTAGCTGTAGTTTTGCAAGGGTTAACGAGTCTCAAGCAACAATTTTGACACCTGAAATCAACTGAGTCGGGTCACTTGCATATGACCCACAGGGATTTTGCCTTGCCCAAAACTGGTTTGGGCATGAAATACGCTGGCAAAATGGGCACTTTAACAATATACTTTTCTATTATGAATAAGTAGCTGTAGTTTTGCAAGGGTTAACGAGTGTCGGGCAACAATTTTGACACCTGAAATCAACTGAGTCGGGTCACTTGCATATGACCCACATGAATTTTGCCTTGCCCAACACTGGTTTGAGCATGAAATACGCGGGCAAAATGGGCACTTTAACACTATAATTTTCTATTATGAATAAGTAGCTGTAGTTTTGCAAGGGTTAACGAGTCTCAGGCAACAAATTTGACACCTGAAATCAACAGAGTGGGTATCTTTTTAATAAGAAAATTGCTACATTTATATGATAAATATGGTAAATTTCATAAAACAAGACACACAATGGCCCTCATTCCGAGTTGTTCGCTCGTTGCCGAGTGTCGCTATATTGCGATTAGTCGCTTACTGCGCATGCGCAAGGTTAGCAGAGCGCATGCGCTTAGTTATTTTACACAAAAGTTAGGTATTTTACTCACGGCATAACGAGGATTTTTCATCGTTCTGGTGATCGGAGTGTGATTGACAGGAAGTGGGTGTTTTTGGGCGGAAACTGGAAGTTTTATGGGTGTGTGCGGAAAAACGCTGCCGTTTCTGGGAAAAACGCGGGAGTGGCTGGAGAAACGGGGGAGTATCTGGGTGAACGCTGGGTGTGTTTGTGACATCAAACCTGGAACGAAACTGACTGAACTGATCGCAGTGGCAGAGTAAGTGTCGAGCTACTCAGCAACTGCTAAGAAATTTCTATTCGCAATTATGCGAATCTTTCGTTCGCAATTCTGCAAAGCTAAGATTCACTCCCAGTAGGCGGCGGCTTAGCGTGTGCAATGCTGCTAAAAGCAGCTAGCGAGCGAACAACTCAGAATGAGGGCCAATATACACTGAATTGTTGTCTAGCTAACCAAAGAGAAAGCAACAAAGCTTGTATGGCTACATACACTGCCAGTACAGCTTAACACAAATCATCTAGACAAAACCAACCTACTATACAAACAAAACTCATCATAACCACTAGAGATGAGCGGGTTCGGTTCCTCGGAATCCGAACCCGCCCGAACTTCAGGTTTTTTTACACGGGGCCGAGCGACTCGGATCTTCCCGCCTTGCTCGGTTAACCCGAGCGCGCCCGAACGTCATCATCCCGCTGTCGGATTCTCGCGAGGCTCGTATTCTATCGCGAGACTCGGATTCTATATAAGGAGCCGCGCGTCGCCGCCATTTTCACACGTGCATTGAGATTGATAGGGAGAGGACGTGGCTGGCGTCCTCTCCGTTTAGACTAGAGTACTAGAGAGAGACACAAATTTTGGGGAGCATATTATTAGGAGGAGTACTACTTGCTGCTGATAGTGTGACCAGTGACCACCAGTTTAATTAATCCGTTCTCTGCCTGAAAAAAAACGATACACAGTGTGACACAGTCACATACCATATCTGTGCTCAGCCCAGTGTGCTGCATCATATGTAATACTGTATATCATTATCTGACTGTGCTGAGTGCTCACTGCTCACACAGCTTAATTGTGGGGGAGACTGGGGAGCAGTTATAGCAGGAGTACATATTTTAAGTACAGTGCACACTTTTGCTGCCAGAGTGCCACTGCCAGTGTGACTGACCAGTGACCACTGACCACCAGTATTGTGATTGTCTGCTGACCACCAGTATATTGTGATTGTCTGCCTGAAAAAGTTAAACACTCGTCGTGTGGTGTTTTTATAAACGCATTCTGCAGACAGTGTCCAGCAGGTCCGTCATTACATAATATATACCTGTCCGGCTGCAGTACTAGTGTGATATATATATATTTTAATTTTATCTCATTATCATCCAGTCTATATTAGCAGCAGACACAGTACGGTAGTCCACGGCTGTAGCTACCTCTGTGTCGGCAGTCGCTCGTCCATCCATAATTGTATACCACCTACCCGTGGTTTTTTTTTTTTCTATCTTCTTGATACTAGTAGCTTACTTTAGGAGTCTGCAGTGCTGAGTCTGACAGACAGTGTCCTGCAGGTCCGTCATTACATAATATATACCTGTCCGGCTGCAGTACTAGTGTGATATATATATATATTTTAATTTTATCTCATTATCATCCAGTCTATATTAGCAGCAGACACAGTACGGTAGTCCACGGCTGTAGCTACCTCTGTGTCGGCAGTCGCTCGTCCATCCATAATTGTATACCACCTACCCGTGTTTTTTTTTTTTTTCTATCTTCTTGATACTAGTAGCTTACTTTAGGAGTCTGCAGTGCTGAGTCTGACAGACAGTGTCCAGCAGGTCCGTCATTACATAATATATACCTGTCCGGCTGCAGTACTAGTGTGATATATATATATATATTTTAATTTTATCTCATTATCATCCAGTCTATATTAGCAGCAGACACAGTACGGTAGTCCACGGCTGTAGCTACCTCTGTGTCGGCAGTCGCTCGTCCATCCATAATTGTATACCACCTACCCGTGGTTTTTTTTTTTCTATCTTCTTGATACTAGTAGCTTACTTTAGGAGTCTGCAGTGCTGACAGACAGTGTCCAGCAGGTCCGTCATTACATAATATATACCTGTCCGGCTGCAGTACTAGTGTGATATATATATATATATTTTAATTTTATCTCATTATCATCCAGTCTTTATTAGCAGCAGACACAGTACGGTAGTCCACGGCTGTAGCTACCTCTGTGTCGGCAGTCGCTCGTCCATCCATAATTGTATACCACCTACCCGTGGTTTTTTTTTTTCTATCTTCTTGATACTAGTAGCTTACTTTAGGAGTCTGCAGTGCTGAGTCTGACAGACAGTGTCCAGCAGGTCCGTCATTACATAATATATACCTGTCCGGCTGCAGTACTAGTGTGATATATATATATATTTTAATTTTATCTCATTATCATCCAGTCTATATTAGCAGCAGACACAGTACGGTAGTCCACGGCTGTAGCTACCTCTGTGTCGGCAGTCGCTCGTCCATCCATAATTGTATACCACCTACCCGTGGTTTTTTTTTTTTCTATCTTCTTGATACTAGTAGCTTACTTTAGGAGTCTGCAGTGCTGACAGACAGTGTCCAGCAGGTCCGTCATTACATAATATATACCTGTCCGGCTGCAGTACTAGTGTGATATATATATATATTTTAATTTTATCTCATTATCATCCAGTCTATATTAGCAGCAGACACAGTACGGTAGTCCACGGCTGTAGCTACCTCTGTGTCGGCAGTCGCTCGTCCATCCATAATTGTATACCACCTACCCGTGGTTTTTTTTTTTCTATCTTCTTGATACTAGTAGCTTACTTTAGGAGTCTGCAGTGCTGAGTCTGACAGACAGTGTCCAGCAGGTCCGTCATTACATAATATATACCTGTCCGGCTGCAGTACTAGTGTGATATATATATATATTTTAATTTTATCTCATTATCATCCAGTCTATATTAGCAGCAGACACAGTACGGTAGTCCACGGCTGTAGCTACCTCTGTGTCGGCAGTCGCTCGTCCATCCATAATTGTATACCACCTACCCGTGGTTTTTTTTTTTTTTCATCCAGCGACCTCGGTGCAAATTTTAGGACTAAAAATAATATTGTGAGGTGTGAGGTGTTCAGAATAGACTGAAAATGAGTGGAAATTATGGTTTTTGAGGTTAATAATACTTTGGGATCAAAATGACCCCCAAATTCTATGATTTAAGCTGTTTTTTTAGTGTTTTTTTAAAAAAAACACCCGAATCCAAAACACACCCGAATCCGACAAAAAAAATTCGGTGAGGTTTTGCCAAAACGCGGTCGAACCCAAAACACGGCCGCGGAACCGAACCCAAAACCAAAACACAAAACCCGAAAAATTTCAAGTGCACATCTCTAATAACCACAAGCAATGAAAAAATGAATGAAACCTTTTAGCCACATGAAAACCGTTTCAACAAAAAAAAAACAGAAAAAGAAAATCTACGGGGAGGGGAAGAACAGAAAGCCAGAGGATGAACAAGAAAAGGATTTCTGCTACCCACTCAAGGGGGTTTCAAGTTGCACCAGAGCCTAGACCACCCGACAGCATCCAACCTCCTCCTGTCCATCTCCATCATCCTCCTAATCTCGTGTAGAATATTTCCCACCAACACTTCACAGGGGAGGACCTTTCCTCTGAGAGAAACCTGACACTGTGCACTCCATGGGGGTAATTCCAAGTTGATCGTAGCAGGAATTTTTTTAGCAGTTGGGCAAAACCATGTGCACTGCAGAGGAGGCAGATATAACATGTGCAGAGAGAGTTAGATTTGGGTGTGGTGTGTTCAATCTGCAATCTAATTTGCAGTGTAAAAATAAAGCAGCCAGTATATACCCTGCACAGAAACAAAATAACCCACCCAAATCTAACTCTTTCTGCACATGTTATATCTGCCACACCTGCAGTGCACATGGTTTTGCCCAACTGCTAAAAAATTTCCTGCTGCGATCAACTTGGAATTACCCCCCATGTGTGAAACCTAATTGCTAAACTAACTAAAAAAATTGTGGTTAAATCATATCCTTTATACCCTTTGAACGTCCCATAAACCCACTCAGGGTAACTATGCCCCGAAAGGCACGGGATGAAACCACTTTACAAACCTTTATATTGAAGGGACACTCAAGGAGGTCCATTGTCTCCTCTTCCCCTAGACATTGCTTACGATCATCTGCACTTCGGCACTTGAGATTACCCCGCACATAAAGTCTCCCTTGGAAGGAAAGCCAGGCAATATCCCTGAACTTCAGTGGGATTCTCAGAGAATTAATCAGAGACAACCCAACTGAGCAGACACTGCCCGGGCAGTCCCCTAACAACAGCGGAGCATAGAAGTGAGTCTATAAAATTCTTCTCACCAACTCCCTTCTAGAGAAGTTTTTGACTTCACCCACCTCCAGCCCCAAAGCCTCGTCATCTTCAATCACAGTATAACGTAGATCAGGAGGTAGCCATGCCGGACGCCAAGGGTTTTTACTCGGACACCATCCATCCATAACCCGAGGAAGGGAGACACCCAGGCCCTAAAACTTTCTACCCATAGATGGGGAGTTTCTAGAAACAAACTTCCTAGATTTAGCTTTCAAAAAGTTGTAGCGAAAAACACTACAGGGTTGACCATACTCAGCCCCCCTTGTTCCCTCGTTCTGTAGGTAATCCCTCTCTTGACCAGATTTATTCCATTCCCCCATAACATCAGGAAGAATAAAGAATACATCCTGGTCCACAAAGATTGTGGTAAAAAGCACACATAACGGACATATAAGAAAAGCGGAACCAAGTAGGTTTTGCACAAATCAACCCTTTCCCTGAGAGAGAGCTGTCACCCTCTCCAGGACCGCACCTTTCTAGTAGCATCTTCCAGCCTCTTATCCCAATTTTGAGTGGCATAATCACCACGGACAAATTTAATGCCTATCTCTGGACTGGCGCGGGGGAGACAATCCGGAAGGGCAAACTCGTCACCTTCCTCCCCCATCCAGAAAGCTTCACACTTGTCCTGATTGATCCTGGAGCACGAAGCCTGGAGTACTCACAGATAAGACGTTCAATATCACGCGCCTCTGCCACAGACGACATGACCACAGTAACGTAATCCGCCACCCTCAGTGGTAGCCCAGGGCTCAGCTGCACCCCTGCAACAGTACCGCACTCAATCCTCCGCACAAAGGGGTCAATTGCGAATACGTACATAAGGGGGCTCAGGGGACACCCCTGACGGGACACCCGAGTCAACCGAAAATGTGGGCCCAACCCAACCGTTGACAAGCGGGAAGCTCTCAGTCTGATTGTAAATGACTTGTAGCCAATCTACCACCCTTACTGGAAGATTATACCTTTCCAGCACAGCCCACAGGTACTGATGATTAACCCGGTCAAAAGCCTTGGACTGGTCCAACGCCAGCAAACACTTACCCCATTTTTCAGCACGACATTGCTCCACGGCCTCCCAGATGACAAGGACAGCACTAAAGGTGCTTCGACCCTTTACAGTGCAATGCTGAGACGGGGAAAGTAACAGCCCAGAAACTTCCATCAGCTGATTAAAGAGTACCTTTGCCAGAATATTTCTGTCCCTATTGAAAAGAGCGATGGGACGCCAATTCTCAATACGGGCTGGGTCCTTGCCTTTAGACAATAATATGAGAGCAGAGGATCTCGTAGAGGGAGGGAACACTCCCTCACCCAGGCTTTCATTAAATACCTGTACAAGATGAGGAGCCAAGATGTCTGAGAAAACTTAAAAAAATTCAGATGTTAACCCATCTGGGCCCGGAGATTTTTTTATAGACAAACCGTCTATAGCCTTCTTGACCTCCTCCACTGTCACATTATTCCCCAAAGAGTCAAAAGAAGGATCAAGCTGCTCAAGCCCAGGTGTCTCCCCCAGAAACCGATCCATCTTCTCTCTAATGAGTCGCTGCTCAGACAAAAGGTCGCAGTAATCAGACCTGATGACTCCCAAAATACCCTCCCTGTCTCCATTAAGAGTACCCTGGTCATCAAACAGGAACTCCCTCAAATCAACTGATTTTCTGCAACTCTGGTAGGGATCAGGCAAGTGGTATGTCCCATAATCCCTCTCCAAAATCAAAGAAGCCAGATGATTATACTGATATTCTCTCATCTGAGCCTTCACCCGGGAGATTTTCCCACAATCCCCATGCCCAGAGATCAAGAAATCTAGTTCCTTTCTCAGGCTCTGGTAGATACATCTTTTTGTCAAGATTTTCCTGACTACCAGCCTTTGAAAAAACCTTTGAGTCCTCTTTTTACACCCCTCCCACCACTCAGATCTACTCCAACCAGCCTCCAGAAGTGTTTCCTGCAGTTGAAAAAAGTCTCTAAAGGTCTCTCTAACTCCCTCCTCCTTGAGGAGCCCGGAATTCAAACGCCAAAGGCCCCGCTCTTTCTGAGGGGTTTCAGAGACGTTCAAAGCAACACACAGAAAAACGTGATTGGAGAACTCTACTGGCTTTGTCTCAGGAGGCAGTTTTTGAGGACTCCTTTACAAAAAAACCTATCTATCCTAGACCTATGGCTACCACAATGATAGGTGAAGCCGGTGAGGTCTGGGAAATAGCGAACATGCACATCTACCTAGACCAGCCTCTCTAATCATGCTAACTAAAAAACTGGAATCATAGCCCAGGGTCAACTCTGTGACTCCCCTATCTTTTGGCCTAATGATTGTGTTCAAATCACCAGCAAAGACAATCTGCCGGGCCGTAAAGAGAAACAGTTTTATCTCCCTGAAAAGATATTTCCTGTCCCAAGCTGTTTGGGGCTCATAGATGTTTATTAATCTCAGGTCAAGTCCTCTCAGGTTGACATCCAAAACCATGCACCTACCTACCTGTAATTCTATAATCCTGTGCACGTTTACCATACCAGTAAAAAGCACTGCCAACCCACCGTACGCAAGAGACCATAAGGAAGGCCCACGTTTCCACTGACCCTTGGCCTGATGAAGTGTGGCCAGGTCACCTATCCTGGTCTCCTGCTAAAATAAAAAATCAACATCAACCGTATTGAAAAATCAAAGGCCAAGAAACGAGCATGTTCGGAAAAACACGGAAGCCACATTAATGGTGGCACATAGCATAGGTTGGGGATTCATGTTTTTTGGATTATAGAAGTAGGATCCCATTCACTTTTTCTTTTCTTGTCTTTTAGAGTCCTCATCCGAGCATCCAACTCTTTTACATGCCACCCCAAAAGGGATAGCATCCTCGTCAGACAGGGAGATTTCTTCCACCACCCCCTCCTCCTCCTCACTCACATTATCAGCAACAAGGACCAAAGTCTCACTAAGTAGACTCTCGGACCCCTTCCTACCAATCCCCTCCCCAACAACACACCCCTCCTCCTTTACCACCTCATCCGGGCGAGGATCCGGATCAGGGGCCTTTGGGGTACTAATAAAGGAGCCGCCTCCGGGACCACTCCCACCCGGGGACCCAGGAGTTTTATCAACCACCAACAGCTCACCTGAAGAATGAGGGACTTCCCCTTCTGGACACTGAGCTACTTCAACCACGTCTAACAGGGGTCCTACACCTTGGCTCAACTCTATCCCCACAGGATCCCTCTCCAGCTCACCCTGAGAACCATTTCTTTCCAAGTGTTTAGTTTTGCTTTGGGCTTTACCTTGTCCCATTTTTCCCTGTTTATCCTTAGCTACAACCTACTTTGGCTTTCTATTTTTTGAGACATTTGGGACAAAAACTAATTCTTTTCCCCCAACAATGACCAACTCCCCCTCTTCTTCATCATCAGAAGAAGACAGGACATCGAACCTATTTGAGCAAACAACATCTGCCTTTTTTTAGGCTTCCTCCTCCCTATATTGACGATCTGAAAGGATGCCTCCCCCTTTTCAGGCTGAACCTTCTCTTTCCCACCATCTTCTATTTTCTTTGAGATGTCCTGATGCTGCAGAGTTACCGGTATGCTATCTTCGCGACCAGAACTAGCCTCCGGCACCACTTCTTCCACCCCTGCACTATAATTATGCGAAGCCTTAGGGCATCGACTGTAGGGATGACCAACTGCACTGCAAAGATTACACCTGACCTTGCTGCATTCCCGGGACCCATGCCCCAACTGGCCACACAAAGCACATTTAATCACCCCACAATCGCTACTGAGATGACGGAAGTCACCACACTTATGACAGGTTCTGTGTTGCCTAGGGCAGAAACACTGGAGCCGATCACGGCCAATGTAAGCGGCGGAAGGTATGTGTCTACTCTCAGCCCCTACCTGGTGTAACCTCACAGAGGCCGAATAGGCACCACCCAAGACCCCCTAGTATGATCAAACTTTACCAAAGGAGATAGTACTGTACAAGACCTAGACAACCAATATATAATATCAGCAGGGGGCAGTGATTCATTACGCACCAACACAGTGATCTTAACCCTGTCCTGTCTCGTGATGGTATGGGCTTTGAAAAAGCAATATGGTTCCTTCATCTTGTTTTTCTCCCAACGGGAGCCAAAGGCCTGCAGGCCATTCAGGGAGAGGAAGTTCAGGTCGAAATCTGGAGTTCTCACTGGGTGAATGCATGTGAAAAGATCTACAGCCTCAAACCCCAGTGAGAAGATCATACCTAAGAACTCTGACTTCAAAGGAGCCTCCCCATCCCCTACCCATCTGAACTGCACCACATTTCTTCTTTTTATGGGCTGACCCCCACTCACCCCGAACTGAGGCCCAGCACTCGCCCGACCAGGAGCCGCCAAAGAATTAGCATACGAACCAGAACCCGGCCTAACCTCAGATGGAGTTACAGGGAGACCTTCAGGTGCCAGACCACTACCAGCCCCTATTCCCACACTCCCCACTCCACCAGTCATCCTGACCAGGTTCGCCTGAAGCGAATTCACAGCTGCTAGAGCCCTCACCGGCATATCCATGTTACCATATACAGTTTCTACCAACATAACTTCTTCAGGGGTTAATTTGCTCTTATCTACAGCTGGCAGTCCTTGAGCCAATCTCTGCCCCTCTTTCAGTATGGCTTCATACTTTGAAACACCCATCGACGTGGGTAATGATGTCACCTGCGATGTCATACCCGATGCGTCTTTGGCCACGCCTCCCTCAGCCACCACGGCGACTAAGCCAGAGCCAGCCACCGCAGGCTTACAGGGATGGTAAGCCTCAGCATAAACCACGGCCCGCGCCGCCCCCACACTTGCAACCTTAGAGGCTAGCGTTTCGGGAACAAGTCCACAGGGAGCAGCGACAGTAACCAGCACCCGCCATTACCCCAGCAACCGCCAAGCCCAATGCACCGTCACCGCCCAGCACTCCCTCCAGGAGAAACGCCTCCCCCATTTGGAAGTAGAGATGTGCACTTGAAATTTTTCAGGTTTTGTGTTTTGGTTTTGGGTTCGGTTCCGCGGCCGTGTTTTGGGTTCGACCGCGTTTTGGCAAAACCTCACCGAATTTTTTTTGGTGGATTCGGGTGTGTTTTGGATTCTGGTGTTTTTTTCAAAAAACACTAAAAAACAGCTTAAATCATAGAATTTGGGGGTCATTTTGATCCCAAAGTATTATTAACCTCAAAAACCATAATTTCCACTCATTTTCAGTCTATTCTGAATACCTCACACCTCACAATATTATTTTTAGTCCTAAAATTTGCACCGAGGTCGCTGGATGACTAAGCTAAGCGACCCTAGTGGCCGACACAAACACCTGGCCCATCTAGGAGTGGCACTGCAGTGTCACGCAGGATGGCCCTTCCAAAAAACACTCCCCAAACAGCACATGACGCAAAGAAAAAAAGAGGCGCAATGAGGTAGCTGTGTGAGTAAGATAAGCGACCCTAGTGGCCGACACAAACACCTGGCCAATCTAGGAGTGGCACTGCAGTGTCACGCAGGATGGCCCTTCCAAAAAACACTCCCCAAACAGCACATGACGCAAAGAAAAAAAGAGGCGCAATGAGGTAGCTGTGTGAGTAAGATAAACGACCCTAGTGGCCGACACAAACACCTGGCCCATCTAGGAGTGGCACTGCAGTGTCACGCAGGATGGCCCTTCCAAAAAACACTCCCCAAACAGCACATGACGCAAATAAAAATGAAAGAAAAAAGAGGTGCAAGATGGAATTGTCCTTGGGCCCTCCCACCCACCCTTATGTTGTATAAACAGGACATGCACACTTTAACCAACCCATCATTTCAGTGACAGGGTCTGCCACACGACTGTGACTGAAATGACGGGTTGGTTTGGACCCCCACCGAAAAAGAAGCAATTAATCTCTCCTTGCACAAACTGGCTCTACAGAGGCAAGATGTCCACCTCATCATCATCCTCCGATATATCACCGTGTACATCCCGCTCCTCACAGATTATCAATTCGTCCCCACTGGAATCCACCATCTCAGCTCCCTGTGTACTTTGTGGAGGCAATTGCTGCTGGTCAATGTCTCCACGGAGGAATTGATTATAATTCATTTTAATGAACATCATCTTCTCCACATTTTCTGGAAGTAACCTCGTACGCCGATTGCTGACAAGGTGAGCGGCGGCACTAAACACTCTTTCGGAGTACACACTTGTGGGAGGGCAACTTAGGTAGAATAAAGCCAGTTTGTGCAAGGGCCTCCAAATTGCCTCTTTTTCCTGCCAGTATAAGTACGGACTGTCTGACGTGCCTACTTGGATGCGGTCACTCATATAATCCTCCACCATTCTTTCAATGGTGACAGAATCATATGCAGTGACAGTAGACGACATGTCCGTAATCGTTGTCAGGTCCTTCAGTCCGGACCAGATGTCAGCAGCAGCAGTCGCTCCAGACTGCCCTGCATCACCGCCAGCGGGTAAGCTCGGAATTCTGAGCCTTTTCCTCGCACCCCCAGTTGCGGGAGAATGTGAAGGAGGAGATGTTAACAGGTCGCGTTCCGCTTGACTTGACAATTTTGTCACCAGCAGGTCTTTGAACCCCAGCAGACTTGTGTCTGCCGGAAAGAGAGATCCAAGGTAGGTTTTAAATCTAGGATCGAGCACGGTGGCCAAAATGTAGTGCTCTGATTTCAACAGATTGACCACCCGTGAATCCTTGTTAAGCGAATTAAGGGCTCCATCCACAAGTCCCACATGCCTAGCGGAATCGCTCCCTTTTAGCTCCTCCTTCAATGCCTCCAGCTTCTTCTGCAAAAGCCTGATGAGGGGAATGACCTGACTCAGGCTGGCAGTGTCTGAACTGACTTCACGTGTGGCAAGTTCAAAAGGTTGCAGAACCTTGCACAACGTTGAAATCATTCTCCACTGCGCTTGAGACAGGTACATTCCACCTCCTATATCGTGCTCAATTGTATAGGCTTGAATGGCCTTTTGCTGCTCCTCCAACCTCTGAAGCATATATAGGGTTGAATTCCACCTCGTTACCACTTCTTGCTTCAGATGATGGCAGGGCAGGTTCAGGCGTTTTTGGTGGTGCTCCAGTCTTCTGTACGTGGTGCCTGTACGCCGAAAGTGTCCCGCAATTCTTCTGGCCACCGACAGCATCTCTTGCACGACCCTCTCGTTTTTTAAATAATTCTGCACCACCAAATTCAAGGTATGTGCAAAACATGGGACGTGCTGGAATTTGCCCATATTTAATGCACACGCAATATTGCTGGCGTTGTCCGATGCCACAAATCCACAGGAGAGTCCAATTGGGGTAAGCCATTCCGCGATGATCTTCCTCAGTTGCCGTAAGAGGTTTTCAGCTGTGTGCGTATTCTGGAAACCGGTGATACAAAGCGTAGCCTGCCTAGGAAAGAGTTGGCGTTTGCGAGATGCTGCTACTGGTGCCGCCGCTGCTGTTCTTGCGGCGGGAGTCCATACATCTACCCAGTGGGCTGTCACAGTCATATAGTCCTGACCCTGCCCTGCTCCACTTGTCCACATGTCCGTGGTTAAGTGGACATTGGGTACAACTGCATTTTTAGGACACCGGTGAGTCTTTTTCTGACGTCCGTGTACATTCTCGGTATCGCCTGCCTAGAGAAGTGGAACCTAGATGGTATTTGGTAACGGGGGCACACTACCTCAAGAAATTGTCTAGTTCCCTGTGAACTAACGGCGGATACCGGACGCACGTCTAACACCAACATAGTTGTCAAGGCCTCAGCTATCCGCTTTGCAACAGGATGACTGCTGTGATATTTCATCTTCCTCACAAAGGACTGTTGGACAGTCAATTGCTTGGTGGAAGTAGTAAAAGTGGGCTTACGACTTCCCCTCTGGGATGACCATCGACTCCCAGCAGCAACAACAGCAGCGCCAGCAGCAGTAGGCGCTACACGCAAGGATGCATCGGAGGAATCCCAGGCAGGAGAGGACTCGTCAGAATTGCCAGTGACATGGCCTGCAGGACTATTGGCATTCCTGGGGAAGGAGGAAATTGACACTGAGGGAGTTGGTGGGGTGGTTTGCGTGAGCTTGGTTACAAGAGGAAGGGATTTACTGGTCAGTGGACTGCTTCCGCTGTCGCCCAAAGTTTTTGAACTTGTCACTGACTTATTATGAATGCGCTGCAGGTGACGTATAAGGGAGGATGTTCCGAGGTGGTTAACGTCCTTACCCCTACTTATTACAGCTTGACAAAGGCAACACACGGCTTGACAAATGTTGTCCGCATTTCTGTTGAAATACTTCCACACCGAAGAGCTGATTTTTTTGGTATTTTCACCAGGCATGTCAACGGCCCTATTCCTCCCACGGACAACAGGTGTCTCCCTGGGTGCCTGACTTAAACAAACCAGCTCACCATCAGAATCCTCCTTGTCAATTTCCTCCCCAGCGCCAGCAACACCCATATCCTCCTCATCCTGGTGTACTTCAACACTGACATCTTCAATCTGACTATCAGGAACTGGACTGCGGGTGCTCCTTCCAGCACTTGCAGGGGGTGTGCAAATGGTGGAAGGCGCATGCTCTTCACGTCCAGTGTTGGGAAGGTCAGGCATCGCAACCGACACAATTGGACTCTCCTTGTGGATTTGGGATTTCGAAGAACGCACAGTTCTTTGCGGTGCTTTTGCCAGCTTGAGTCTTTTCATTTTTCTAGCGAGAGGCTGAGTGCTTCCATCCTCATGTGAAGCTGAACCACTAGCCATGAACATAGGCCAGGGCCTCAACCGTTCCTTGCCACTCCGTGTGGTAAATGGCATATTGGCAAGTTTACGCTTCTCCTCCGACAATTTTATTTTAGATTTTGGAGTCCTTTTTTTACTGATATTTGGTGTTTTGGATTTTACATGCTCTGTACTATGACATTGGGCATCGGCCTTGGCAGACGACGTTGCTGGCATTTCATCGTCTCGGCCATGACTAGTGGCAGCAGCTTCAGCACGAGGTGGAAGTGGATCTTGATCTTTCCCTAATTTTGGAACCTCAACATTTTTGTTCTCCATATTTTAATAGGCACAACTAAAAGGCACCTCAGGTAAACAATGGAGATGGATGGATACTAGTATACTTATGGATGGACCAGCGACTGCCGACACAGAGGTAGCTACAGCCGTGGACTACCGTACTGTGTCTGCTGCTAATATAGACTGGATATAATGAGATGAAATTAATATATATATATATAATATCACTAGTACTGCAGCCGGACAGGTATATATATTTATTATGTAATGACTGATGACGGACCTGCTGGACACTGTCAGCTCAGCAGCACCGCAGACTGCTACAGTAAGCTACTATAGTAATATGTATCAAGAAGAAAAAAAAAAAAAAAAACACGGGTAGGTGGTATACAATTATGGATGGACCAGCGACTGCCGACACAGAGGTAGCTACAGCCGTGGACTACCGTACTGTGTCTGCTGCTAATATAGACTGGATGATAATGAGATGAAATTAATATATATATATATATATAATATCACTAGTACTGCAGCCGGACAGGTATATATATTTATTATGTAATGACTGATGACGGACCTGCTGGACACTGTCAGCTCAGCAGCACCGCAGACTGCTACAGTAAGCTACTATAGTAGTATGTATCAAGAAGAAAGAAAAAAAAAAAACACGGGTAGGTGGTATACAATTATGGATGGACCAGCGACTGCCGACACAGAGGTAGCTACAGCCATGGACTACCGTACTGTGTCTGCTGCTAATATAGACTGGATGATAATGAGATGAAATTAATATATATATATATATAATATCACTAGTACTGCAGCCGGACAGGTATATATATTTATTATGTAATGACTGATGACGGACCTGCTGGACACTGTCAGCTCAGCAGCACCGCAGACTGCTACAGTAAGCTACTATAGTAGTATGTATCAAGAAGAAAAAAAAAAAAAAAAAAAACACGGGTAGGTGGTATACAATTATGGATGGACCAGCGACTGCCGACACAGAGGTAGCTACAGCCGTGGACTACCGTACTGTGTCTGCTGCTAATATAGACTGGATGATAATGAGATGAAATTAATATATATATATATAATATCACTAGTACTGCAGCCGGACAGGTATATATATTTATTATGTAATGACTGATGACGGACCTGCTGGACACTGTCAGCTCAGCAGCACCGCAGACTGCTACAGTAAGCTACTATAGTAATATGTATCAAGAAGAAAAAGAAAAAAAAAACACGGGTAGGTGGTATACAATTATGGATGGACCAGCGACTGCCGACACAGAGGTAGCTACAGCCGTGGACTACCGTACTGTGTCTGCTGCTAATATAGACTGGATGATAATGAGATGAAATTAATATATACATATATAATATCACTAGTACTGCAGCCGGACAGGTATATATATTTATTATGTAATGACTGATGACGGACCTGCTGGACACTGTCAGCTCAGCAGCACCGCAGACTGCTACAGTAAGCTACTATAGTAGTATGTATCAAGAAGAAAGAAAAAAAAAAAACACGGGTAGGTGGTATACAATTATGGATGGACCAGCGACTGCCGACACAGAGGTAGCTACAGCCATGGACTACCGTACTGTGTCTGCTGCTAATATAGACTGGATGATAATGAGATGAAATTAATATATATATATATATAATATCACTAGTACTGCAGCCGGACAGGTATATATATTTATTATGTAATGACTGATGACGGACCTGCTGGACACTGTCAGCTCAGCAGCACCGCAGACTGCTACAGTAAGCTACTATAGTAGTATGTATCAAGAAGAAAGAAAAAAAAAAAAAAACACGGGTAGGTGGTATACAATTATGGATGGACCAGCGACTGCCGACACAGAGGTAGCTACAGCCGTGGACTACCGTACTGTGTCTGCTGCTAATATAGACTGGATGATAATGAGATGAAATTAATATATATATATATATAATATCACTAGTACTGCAGCCGGACAGGTATATATATTTATTATGTAATGACTGATGACGGACCTGCTGGACACTGTCAGCTCAGCAGCACCGCAGACTGCTACAGTAAGCTACTATAGTAGTATGTATCAAGAAGAAAGAAAAGAAAAAAAAAACACGGGTAGGTGGTATACAATTATGGATGGACCAGCGACTGCCGACACAGAGGTAGCCACAGCCGTGGACTACCATACTGTGTCTGCTGCTATTATAGACTGGATGATAATGAGATGAAATTAATATATATATATATATAATATCACTAGTACTGCAGCCGGACAGGTATATATATTTATTATGTAATGACTGATGACGGACCTGCTGGACACTGTCAGCTCAGCAGCACCGCAGACTGCTACAGTAAGCTACTATAGTAGTATGTATCAAGAAGAAAGAAAAAAAAAAAACCACGGGTAGGTGGTATACAATTATGGATGGACCAGCGACTGCCGACACAGAGGTAGCTACAGCCGTGGACTACCGTACTGTGTCTGCTGCTAATATAGACTGGATGATAATGAGATGAAATTAATATATATATATATATAATATCACTAGTACTGCAGCCGGACAGGTATATATATTTTTTATGTAATGACTGATGACGGACCTGCTGGACACTGTCAGCTCAGCAGCACCGCAGACTGCTACAGTAAGCTACTATAGTAGTATGTATCAAGAAGAAAGAAAGAAAAAAAAAACACGGGTAGGTGGTATACAATTATGGATGGACCAGCGAATGCCGACACAGAGGTAGCTACAGCCGTGGACTACCGTACTGTGTCTGCTGCTAATATAGACTGGATGATAATGAGATGAAATTAATATATATATATATATAATATCACTAGTACTGCAGCCGGACAGGTATATATATTTATTATGTAATGACTGATGACGGACCTGCTGGACACTGTCAGCTCAGCAGCACCGCAGACTGCTACAGTAAGCTACTATAGTAGTGTGTATCAAGAAGAAAGAAAAAAAAAAAACACGGGTAGGTGGTATACAATTATGGATGGACCAGCGACTGCAGACACAGAGGTAGCTACAGCCGTGGACTACCGTACTGTGTCTGCTGCTAATATAGACTGGATGATAATGAGATGAAATTAATATATATATATATAATATCACTAGTACTGCAGCCGGACAGGTATATATATTTATTATGTAATGACTGATGACGGACCTGCTGGACACTGTCAGCTCAGCAGCACCGCAGACTGCTACAGTAAGCTACTATAGTAGTATGTATCAAGAAGAAAGAAAAAAAAAAAAACACGGGTAGGTGGTATACAATTATGGATGTACCAGCGACTGCCGACACAGAGGTAGCTACAGCCGTGGACTACCGTACTGTGTCTGCTGCTAATATAGACTGGATGATAATGAGATGAAATTAATATATATATATATATATATATATATAATATCACTAGTACTGCAGCCGGACAGGTATATATATTTATTATGTAATGACTGATGACGGACCTGCTGGACACTGTCAGCTCAGCAGCACCGCAGACTGCTACAGTAAGCTACTATAGTAGTATGTATCAAGAAGAAAGAAAAAAAAAAAAACACGGGAAGGTGGTATACAATTATGGATGGACCAGCGACTGCCGACACAGAGGTAGCTACAGCCGTGGACTACCGTACTGTGTCTGCTGCTAATATAGACTGGATGATAATGAGGTGAAATTAATATATATATATATATATATATAATATCACTAGTACTGCAGCCGGACAGGTATATATATTTATTATGTAATGACTGATGACGGACCTGCTGGACACTGTCAGCTCAGCAGCACCGCAGACTGCTACAGTAAGCTACTATAGTAGTATGTATCAAGAAGAAAGAAAAAGAAAAAACACGGGTAGGTGGTATACAATTATGGATGGACCAGCGACTGCCGACACAGAGGTAGCTACAGCCGTGGACTACCGTACTGTGTCTGCTGCTAATATAGACTGGATGATAATGAGATGAAATTAATATATATATATATATATAATATCACTAGTACTGCAGCCGGACAGGTATATATATATATTATGTAATGACTGATGACGGACCTGCTGGACACTGTCAGCTCAGCAGCACCGCAGACTGCTACAGTAAGCTACTATAGTAGTATGTATCAAGAAGAAAGAAAAAGAAAAAAAACACGGGTAGGTGGTATACAATTATGGATGGACCAGCGACTGCCGACACAGAGGTAGCTACAGCCGTGGACTACCGTACTGTGTCTGCTGCTAATATAGACTGGATGATAATGAGATGAAATTAATATATATATATATATATATAATATCACTAGTACTGCAGCCGGACAGGTATATTTATTTATTATGTAATGACTGATGACGGACCTGCTGGACACTGTCAGCTCAGCAGCACCGCAGACTGCTACAGTAAGCTACTATAGTAGTATGTATCAAGAAGAAAGAAAAGAAAAAAAAAACACGGGTAGGTGGTATACAATTATATATATATTATATACAATTATATATATATATATATATATATTTATTAAACTGGTGGTGATTAATTAAACTGGTGGTCAGGTCACTGGTCACACTATCAGCAACTTGCAAGTAGTACTCCTAAGCAGACAATCACAATATATACTGGTGGTCAGTGTGGTCACAATGGCATTGTGGCACTCTGGCAGCAAAAGTGTGCACTGTACGTTAAAATATGTACTCCTGCTCTCAGACTCTAACTGCTCCCCACTGTCTCCCCCACAAGTCAGATATACAGTCACACTATCACTTCAGCAAGTAGTAGTACTCCTCCTAATGCTCCCCAAAATTACTAAAGTAAATACTGTGTCTCTCTCTACTCTAGTCTCACTCTCTTCTCTATAAACGGAGAGGACGCCAGCCACGTCCTCTCCCTATCCATCTCAATGCACGTGTGAAAATGGCGGCGACGCGCGGCTCCTGCGATAGAATCCGAGCCTCGCGAGAATCCGACAGCGGGATGATGACGTTCGGGCGCGCTCGGGTTAACCGAGCAAGGCGGGAAGATCCGAGTCGCTCGGACCCGTGTAAAAAAACCTGAAGTTCGGGCGGGTTCGGATTCCGAGGAACCGAACCCGCTCATCTCTATTTGGAAGCCACCAGATACTGCCATCATTGGCCTTTCCACGATCTCTACAGCACCATGCACGATCTTAGAAACATCACTTCCATCACAGCTCCCGACAGCCACTTCCTTCTCCATAGGCTGGACTCCCACCTCCATACAACCTGCCAGGATTGGGCCGCCACTGCCATCCTGTTCAGGCAGAGATTCCTGCAACTCAGTTTTCCCCTGAGACAGAACCTGACTACACAATGCTGACGCTGCCACCGAAACTGCCGGGACTGAGCCGCTACTGCCCCCACCATCCTGCTCAGGTAAGGACTTCATCAACACTTCTTTCTCCTGAGAAAGAGCCAGATTACATAACGCTTTAATTCTTTCCTTTACTGCAGCAAGGCTAGTAATTAGCTCCCAGATCTCATCCTTTAGGAGAGCTCTCTCACGGCTGCTAAAAGTATTTTGTTTCCTTCTCTTGAGGGAAAGACGAGAGGTTAAACGAGTCTGCACCATTTTAAACTCTTCCAGGCTCATATTCACATATTCATCCACAGAGGATTCTGAGCTGCTATTAGAGACCACAGCATCCCCCGCTTGACCACAGGCAGGTAACTTCGCCATATCACCTCCCGGGTTTCCTCACCCGGAGAGCCAGCGTTCCATGGTTTGGGGGTCACCAGTTGGGGATCCTGTTTCTACACAGGGTCCACAATCACTGGGGCTGCCACACTGACCGAATCTCCCAATGCTGGAACTTCCACGGCTGTCTGCAGGCCAGAAATCCCGGGGCCTCCTTCGGGCCAAGCACCCCGGGACTCGCCGTCATCGTCCTCCCCAGGAGGACCCGTCCTCCCCTGGGAGGCTCCCAGGAGAAACACCGCAGGCTTCAAAAAAGGACCAGGACCTAAGAGCTCTTGGGCAGCCTCGTACAGTCTCGGGCAACAATTTTGACACCTGAAATCAACAGAGTGGGGTCAATTGCATATGACCCGCATGTATTTTTATACTACCGGTATCTGGTCAGTGGTTGACAGTGTCTGGGTCAACACATCAAAAGGTCAACATAGTTTATGTCAACATTGAAAAAAGCTCAACACAAGCAAAAGGTTGACTTTAAAAAGGTCGACACAGGAAAAAGTCAACATCTGTTTTTCATGTCTTTTTTAACCAACTTGTTCTTACTTTATGATCCACGTGGACATAGAGTGAGATTCCAACAGTGTGCCCGAAGCATGGCGAGTTTAACAGGCTATGCGAGGTTAGGCTTTGCACTAATTGGGGTCCATGTTGACAGTTGTCAACATGGACACTAAAAAACTAACTTTGTCATGGTGACCTTTTTACCCTGTTGACTTTTTGCATTTTGATCCTTTGCATGTCAACGTTTTTACCCTTATGACCTTTTGACCCTGTCGACCTATTGCCACCACTCTTTCTTTGAGGTGCGTGACGTCACTGGTGTGGCGCACATACCTCATTTCAGCTGGGCACGTGGGCTTCTTATTGTGATATCGGCTGCGCTAGTACTAGCTCTAGGCAGGCATCCATGTACAAAAGCCATGACCAGATGACACGCTAAGGGGGCGTGCGGGGGCACAGATGACAAGCGGCCCTGCACCCCGGGTGGCCAACCGGGGGACTTCAAAACGTGGGTAATGGCCAATGAGCAACTAGATACAACACATATATTACATGCATGATAACATGCATGTATATACTGATAATGTCGATATTATCTTAAACCATAAAGCTATACCTTTAAACACACTTTTACCATGGAGCCGCTGCGGCCGCTAAACTTAATATGCACTCTACGTACCTCTTACGCTATTTGCGTAATGAGTCCCGTACCATGTACGGACTCTGCGTACAAACGCTGCGCTGGGGGTACAAAGTACACGCAGCGCGTACACACCCAATTAATACACTTTTAAACCTTATACAGTTAGTCAATGTAATACACTTTAAACCCTAGCAGGGAAAAGAGGACACAACACCGATTTGTAGTTAATCACTGGGTTCCGACACCACAGAGTAATATTTCTGAAAGGGGGTCTTCAATAAAAATTATGCACTACAATACAACAGAGTAAATGGCTACAGTCAATGTACATACTAGTGATGAGCGAGGTTCGGTTTTACTCGGTTTTACTCGGTTCTCAAAACGGCATCTTATTGGCTATCCAAAACACGTGACATCCGTGAGCCAATAAGATGCCGTTTTGAGAACCGAGTAAAACCGAGTAAAACCGAGTAAAACCGAATCCGCTCATCACTAGTACATACGTGAGAATATTCGCATGCGCCTCCCGGTCCGGTCCTCCGCTATCAGGTAGATAACGTTAAGAGTCTTGTGTGTCCGGTCAGGCAGCAACAGGCTTTTTATACAATACTTCCAAAAGCAATACAATGGATACTGTAATCCCTTTGTCCATTGGACACAGGGATGCATCTTTACAGTACAGGAGAGGTCATAGGTTGTTTTTGAAAAGGTGGGCGATGTCTTTCTCAACTGTTCTTGTGGGTGGTCTCCTCTGGATTCCCGCCGCATACATAATATACAGTAAATACAGTTTATATCTATATTCTGCTTCTGCACATAACTATCCACAGGAACATGCGATCTTCCTCATACCAACACCGGAATGTTACCCTTAAAATACCCTACAGCTGGATACCAGACACCACCTTATAACCTGTCCCCTCCTTTCATGCAAAGGTGAATCCCTTTGTTCTGGAATCATTTAAACTGTTGATGCTTGCTGATGTGGTGCAGGGGGACTATGTGTACAATGTGCACTATTTGGATTAAATATGTAATGTTTTGATAGCCCTCCATGCGTTCACAAACTCCGCCGTAAATACCCACACCACGCGCAGGACCACGGGAGCGACCATACGCAAATTGCGGATATGTGCACGCACGGCGGAACAAGTGCACGCGCAGTGGGCATGTGTGTGTATTTTATACGTGCTGCGTGTTCTGTAATATTTTTCGACTTTGACAGTACACCCTTTGGCAGTCAACAATAACTGCCACTATCTAATCACTAAACAGAAGAATATCAATACAATATCTACAAACGATTGGATGGTAGGAGGAGAGTTGTAGGCGGGAAATGTATGACCTAGTGGGATAGTAAAAAGCATGTATGTATGAATCCATGTCTGAGGGGCATGTATCATCGTGCCGTATATGTTCTAGATAAGCTTCGAGGTATTGCGAAGTATACATTAAATCCTTCTTATCCCGTATTAAGGGTCTGTAAGTGGGCCAACAAACACTACCGAGCTCTTTTCGGCTTCTTGTTCCAACAAATGGGGTGCACATTTAGTTGATGATACATGGAGGGGGAACATATGTGAGTGCTAGTATATGTGGATATCACCTGTCGACTATGTGTGTCACTAACTGGAGGTTGTAGACATGAAGATAAGACATATATCTAAAATACATTCACATAACATTTTCATAATCATTCTTGGGTAGGATTGATGTCTTTTCCGGATGGGTGTATCTGGGCAGAGGGGGAGACAAAGGAAAAACGTGTGAAAGAAACAGGCCATGGAATTAATTTGCAATCATGTTTATCATAACACTGTCTCTATGGATGGGTCGTAAATTAAATCTGCTGCTGTAACAATGCCCCCGCTCCTTAAACTCATCAAATTTGTGCCGTGCTTGCGCCGCGTTAGAATTCGAACACTCCTAAATATCAAGCCAATAATTATGACGACTCCCAGGATACAAAGGAGAAATTTTCCTACACTCATAATAACATTTTGAGCCCACTCTCCTAATCCTGAGAACCAATTTCGTGGGTTCAACCATGAGACCCAGCCGGTCAGCTCATTACCCACAGCGGTCAGGGTAAGGTTGTGTCTCCTCCGGAACTCCCACTTCAACTGCAATATATCATCCATATTTTGATCGATAATCTCTGTGGGGTCGTCAGTGCTGTTTGTAATATACGTGCAGCACTTCACACCATATTGAGTTGCCAAAGTGACACAGTACCCACCCGTCACGGCTGTGATATAATTGAGGACCATCCTGTGCTGGATCAGTTCTGTCTTGTAAGCTTGTAAATCCCTACCCGTATACCTGAAGGTGTCGTCATACATCTCAGTGATATTATCTATCAAGTTCGCTAGCGCATGGATATACCTATAATTTATAATTCCTCTTGCAGTACGGGTGATGTCTAATGCGAGAAGGAATTGAATCCCGGTGGATTCGTGGATCAAATCAGAGGCTTCGTGCTCTGTCCTCTCTATGAGGTGTCTCTTGACGATGTGTTCATAGTGAGTATGAGTATAAGGAGCCTGAGCACTGCGGTGAACATCTTTCATCTTATCATGGGTTATGGTCATGACCTCTGGCAACACTCTTCCAACATAACACAATCCCTCTGAGTTCGGGGCAAGCCACTTATACGCCTTCCTCCCACATATGAAATAGGCATCATCGGGGAGAACATATGGGACAGAATATGACATTACCATATTACAAACTTTCCAAGTGAAAAACCCAATCCCTAGTTCTCCCATCTGCTCAGTACAAGTATCAGGCTGGATGATATGAGCACAGTACCCTGGTGATACTTCTCCAACCCACATGGTCTTGCTTCCTCGAGTATACCTATACCGAAAATACCTTCCACTGTTGGCTATTTGGCGTACAAGTTCAGAGTCTATGGGTATCCTATCAGCTCTGTGTGAAAAGGCCATTGTCTGGTTATTCCATGTCACCTCCCAATTTCCCGGTTTTCCGTAATTGGAGATATTGAAACATAATAAGGATCTATCTACATGATACTGGTGGAGCTTCAAACTAGGGGGCCTAGAAATATTGAATTTCTTGTCCACCGGTCTCCCACCCCGTAATTCGAGTACCTCATCTATTGCTAAAGGGTACGGTACTAATCCTGACTTGCTCTGACCTTGAGGTACTTGTGAGCACACCCAGCATTCTGTCTGGTTTAAGACCTTACCCACTAGTGAGTGGTAATCACTCAATGGATGACGGTCCATGTTGATATTAAGGCTGGACTGACATCTCTGGATGCACCCATCCTCGACTATGTTCTCACAATTCCTACAAATGCAATTTTCCTTAGCCAATAACCCTTCACAGTGCCTCCGAGCTCCCTGACTACCAGATCGCTTTCTGATACTCGCCTTTGCTCGAGTGATGTGTTGCTCTTGAGATTCTACAAATCCATCCTCGCCATCATAACCCATTCCAGATCCTTTCTCGACCTCTCTGGGACCCTCACCGAAACAGACTGTCCTGGTCAACAACAGCATTAACAGGAAAACCCGGAACGCAGTCTCTTGGGGTAAGTCCATCTTGTTAAGGGAAGAGAAGGGAAACAAGAAGGGGGAGAAAGGGAAGGAGAGAAGGAGGGTAGTGGGAGATGGAGAAAATAATAAAAAAGAAAAACTGGTGCGACAACCGCCTCTGGTCTTGTTGTTCTCCACGCTCAGGTGCCGTGACAACAGTCCTGCCTCTCAACCTTCCCGGAACAGACACTCCAGTGATACGATGTTCTCTACACTCTGCTCTTTGTCACGGGTTCTCTCTGGGTCAGCGACCTTCTTACAGTGGGACGAGTGGACCCAAGTCTCTCTTTCGGCAACCTCTAATGCTGTCGTGCTGGTTAGTAAGACTTGGTACGGTCCTTCCCACCTGTCAATAAGGCAACCTGAGCGTAGAAAATTTCGAATCATTACATAATCCCCAGGTTCAATGTCATGACAATTACTGTTCGGTAGGTCAGGAATCACCAGCTTTAGATTTCTGTTTTGATTCCTCAGCTGCTGGCTCATCTTAACCAAATATTTTACAGTCACTTCGTTATTGCATTTCAAATCATCCTGGGGGTCTATCATTACATGGGGTTGTCGACCAAAAATAATCTCAAAGGGTGATAGGTTAAGGGGGGACCTGGGAGTGGTTCTGATGCTGTACAATACTAGTGGCAAAGCTTCTGGCCACAACAATCCAGTTTCAGCCATCACTTTGCTCAGCTTGTTCTTAATAGTGCTGTTCACTCTCTCCACCTTCGCACTCGCCTGTGGGCGGTACGGAGTATGCAGCTTGCTATTAATTCCCATCAGTTTGCAAATAACCTGAAAGACTTCACCTGTAAAATGGGTACCCCTATCGCTTTCAATTATTCTAGGGATACCATATCTACACACAAATTCCTGCACAATTTTCTTTGCAGTGAACGTAGCAGTATTTGTGGCAGCAGGGAACGCTTCTACCCAAGTGGAAAACACATCAATACAGACTAACACATATTTTAAATTCCTACGCGGTGGTAACTGTATGAAATACATTTGTATTACCTGAAAAGGGCCGTCTGTCGGAGGGATATGGGATGGTTCTGTTGGTATTGACTTTCCAATATTCTTCCTCAAGCAAGTAAGACATGTCATTGCTCTCTTACCCGCATGAGAAGAGAATCCTGGCGCACACCAGTAGGCTCTCACCAGCTTACACATACCCTCTTTACCCAGATGAGTCAGACCATGTGCCGCCTCAGCTAAGCTTGGAAGATATGCTCTGGGGGCCACTGGCTTACCCTGTCCACCTGTCCAGAGTCCTGAGGACTCCTGGCAATACCCCTTTGACCTCCAGACCGCCTTTTCCTGTGGAGAACACAAATTTTGCATTTCAATAAATTTTTGTGTATTGATTGTGTTGAATGTCATCAGTGATGTGATATCTGTTTGTATGGGGGTGCTGGCTGCTGATTTAGCAGCTTCGTCTGCCCGGCTGTTACCAAGTGAGTTTGGATCTTAGTTGTAAGTGTGTGCTTTGCACTTGATAACAGCCACTCTGTCTGGTTCTTGTATCGCAGTTAGAAGCCTTTTTATGTGGGATGCATGCGCTACAGGTGTGCCAGCTGCCGTCATGAAATTTCTGAGGCGCCATAGGGCCCCGAAATCATGCACTACTCCAAAGGCATACCTAGAATCTGTGTATATATTGGCTGACTTACCCTTGGCCAATTCACACGCTCTGGTTAGGGCGACCAGCTCAGCAACTTGTGCTGAGTGCGGTGGGCCCAGGGGTTCAGCTTCTATGATACCTCTGTCATCTACGACTGCGTATCCAGTACACAAGTCTCCCAAGTCCGTCTGTCTGTGGCAACTACCATCAGTGTAAAAAGTAAAATCTACGCCTTCCAGTGGGTTGTCACTAATGTCAGGTCTTGCAGTGAAAGTCTGGTTCAGGTATTCCATACAATCATGCGTGTCAGTGTCTGCACTAAATCCTCCTTCACCATCATTCTCATCCTCCACCATTTGTGCCTGTCCAGGCACACCCGGCAGATAAGTTGCAGGATTTAGTGCGCTGCATCTCTTTATGGTGATGTTTACAGGGGCCATTAGTGCTAATTCCCACTTTGTAAACCGTGCCGATGAGACATGTCTGGTTTGGGCGGAGTTCAGTAAGGCTGACACTGCATGAGGTGTATGGATTGTCAGGTTGTGTCCTAACACTACGTCTTTGCTTTTACTCACTAGCAAAGCTATCGCTGCAACACTACGCAAGCATGTGGGGAGAGACCGCGCTACGGTGTCCAACTGTGCACTGTAGTAAGCTACCGGCCTGCTGGCATCACCATGTCTCTGGGTTAGGACACCTGCCGCACACCCAGCACTTTCCGTACTGTACAATTCAAAGGGTTTCCCATAATCTGGCATGCCTAATGCAGGTGCCTGTGATAGGCACTGTTTGAGTCTCTCAAATGCCAGTTCGGACTCATCTGTGTGCGAGATCCTGTTATGCACACCAGTGCCTGCAGGAATGTACTGGTGTTTGAACTGTTATGCACACCAGTGCCTGCAGGAATGTACTGGTGTCTGAACAGAGAGGGATGCAAAACAAATGAACTCACAGACAGACTGGGAAATATGACATAACGTACACAGAAGGTGATAGGGTAACAAAACCAACACAGAGTGAACAGAGAAGCCCAGAGGCTAAGAAACTGGGTGTCTCCCTAGTATTAGAAATGCTCAGATGGAAAAAGCAAGATGTTGTGTTTTAATACGTAGAGAACCCGAAATGCTGTTGCTAAGGGCAACAGCAAAACCCTAAAGGGTTACCAACGGGTGTGGCAGTAAACTCCTTGGTCAGAGATGGAATAATAGACACAAGGAGAGTCTCCACAATCCTAATTCTCACTTGCAGGGCCCAGGTACAGCTTACTGCCACTAAACTGACACATGGACACCCTGCACAGTGAGAGAGGATTAAGCAGGCAGGTCTGAAAGTACAGCCACAAACCTGCTGGGTTCACAGAATATCAAAAGAACCTCAGCAGGCTAAACGACTGACTCCAGTCTTACTGCTAGGTCTGGATTGGCAGAGTGTAGTACCAAATCCCCAGGCCTATTTGCAGTAAGCAACAACAAATACAAAGCTACACAGTACTGGCTAACTTTCAGGAACTGACTAACCAACAAAGATTCAGCAGCATCTGCTTAACCTGAGAAGAGGCCTTATAAAGCAGGTGCTGTCCACGCCCCCCTCAGACCTCACAGACTGTGAGCACAAAAACCAGCACCGGATCCCCTGCCTGTAACCACTGCACAGCAAAAGACCCGAACCGGAGTATCAGCTGCGCTCAGGTTACTCCGCTAGCACTTGTCTCCCGGTTGCCATGACGACGTGGCAGCACAGGGCAGGAGACCCTAACAGTACCTCCCCTCTGACGAGGGGTCAAAGAACCCCTACCACCGGGTTTATCGGGGAACTGCGAGAAGAAAGAGCGTATCAGTCTGGGGGCATGAAGATCACAACTGCGCACCCACGACTGCTCCTCCGGGCCATACCCCTTCCAGTGCACCAAAAATGACAGCCGACCCCGAACCATCTTGGAGTCAAGAATCCTTTCAACAACAAACTCCCTCTGGCCACGTATCAGAAGAGGGGAAGGTCCTCCTCTGGAAGAAGGATTACTAATCGCCCGTTTTAAAAGGGAACAATGAAATGTTTTATTGATACCCAAAGAACGGGGCAGATCTAACTGAAATGCCACCGGATTGATAACCCTGGTGATCTTATAAGGGCCGATGAACCGGGGGCCTAACTTATGAGATGGCTGTCTCAACTTCAAATTCTTGGTAGACAACCAGACGAAGTCTCCTAATTTGAAGCTGCAGGGTCTTTTCCGCTTATCAAAAACCCTTTTGGTCACTAATGACACAGACACAAGGGCTTTCTTCACTTTCCTCCAAATACCTCTAAGGACCGAAACGACAGAGGAACCACCAGGCGTGGAGTCCAGGGGGTCAAAAGAATTGGCCTTAGGATGATGCCCATACACACAAAGGAAGGGAGAGATCCCTGTAGCAGAGTGAGCCGCGTTGTTATAGGCAAACTCCGCCATTGACAGATGAGCAACCCAGTCAGTCTGACACTTGGAGACATAACACCTGAGGAACTGCTCCAAGGACTGGTTCACCCTTTCAGTCTGCCCATTAGACTGCGGATGGTAGCCTGACGACAAGCTGACAGAAATCTGGAGATCGGAACAAAATGCCCTCCAGAATTTGGCCACAAACTGGGATCCGCGGTCAGAGACCACATCAAGTGGCAACCCGTGGAGACGCACAACATGCAGCATAAATAATTCAGACAGGCGTCTGGCCGATGGCAGCCCAACCAGTGGAACGAAGTGCGCCATCTTCGAAAACCTGTCAACGACAACCCAGATGGCTGTCATCCCCGAGGATTTGGGCAAGTCCACAACAAAATCCATTGAAATGTGGGTCCATGGCTTAGATGGAATAGAGAGTGGATGTAATGGGCCAACAGGAACCCCTCTAGGAGTCTTATTTCGGGCACAGATGTCACATGCCCGAACCCACTGATCCACATCCTTAGCCACCGAGGGCCACCACACCGCCCTAGATAGCAACTCCCGAGTTCTGGCAATACCCGGGTGACCTGACGACTTCTTGGCATGGAATTCCAGGAACACTCGCTGTCTTAGCCTAGGGGGCACAAACAAAAGACCTACCAGAAGGTCTGGAGGAGCCTGCTCCTGTGCTCTAAGGACTAATGACAAGAGGTCCTGGGTAATGCCCACTTTAATACATGATGGGGACACAATGGGCAACGGCTCCTCGGTGGTCTCCTGGATTGGAGCAAAACTCCGCGAGAGCGCATCAGCCTTGATGTTTTTTGACCCAGGGCGATATGTTATCAAAAAATTAAAGCGAGCAAAAAACAAAGCCCATCGTGCCTGCCTGGCATTGAGACGCTTCGCTGACTCTAAATATGCCAAATTCTTATGGTCGGTGAGAATTGAGACCACAAACTTTGCCCCCTCAAGCCAGTGTCTCCACTCCTCGAGTGCATCCTTAATAGCCAACAATTCCCGGTTACCCACGTCATAATTCATCTCGGCAGGCGAAAATTTACGGGAAAAGTAAGCACAGGGATGAAGGCGATTATCAGACACTCCCATCTGAGAGAGCACTGCCCCAATACCCATCTCAGAGGCATCCACCTCCACCACAAAAGGACGCTCTGGATCTGGGTGTCGCAGCACCTTGGCCGAGACAAATGCCCTTTTGAGACGGGCAAAAGCCGCTTTGGCCTCACGAGACCAGTGAGCAACATCCGCCCCTTTCTTAGTGAGTGCCACCAAGGGCGCCACTATAGACGAAAATCCAGCGATAAATCGTCTATAAAAATTTGCAAAGCCCAGGAAATGCTGAAGCGCCTTCAAACTAGTGGGCTGCACCCAATCCAGGATTGCCTGTACCTTGGAACCCTCCATTTGGAAACCTTCTGGGGAGATAATATATCCTAGAAATGCGATTTGCTGAACTTCAAATTCGCACTTCTCCAGCTTCGCCCCAAGCCGGTGGTCTCTGAGTTTCTGGAGGACTAAGCGTACATGCTTCCGATGTTCCTCCAGGGAATGGGAGAAGATTAGGATGTCATCTAAGTATACAACTAAGAATCTATCCAAATATTCTCTGAGCACATCGTTCATGAAATCCTGGAAGACTGCCGGGGCATTACAGAGCCCAAAAGGCATCACCAAATATTCATAATGCCCTGAGTGGGTATTAAAGGCAGTCTTCCATTCATCCCCCTCTCTTATTCGGATTAGATTGTACGCACCGCGTAGGTCAATCTTAGAAAAAATGGTGGCAGTACGAAGCTGGTCAAACAAGACCGAAATGAGAGGCAGTGGGTATGAGTTTTTAATCGTGATACGGTTCAATTCCCTGAAGTCGATGCAGGGTCGCAATGAACCGTCCTTTTTACCCACGAAGAAGAACCCCGACCCAACTGGAGACTGTGAAGGTCTGATAAATCCTTTAGCCAAGTTCTCCTGAATGTACTCTGCCATAGCCTGAGTCTCAGGACGTGACAGGGAGTACAACCTGCTCTTGGGAAGCTTAGCATTCGGCAACAAATCAATGGCACAGTCATAGGGGCGATGGGGAGGTAGTACCTCTGCAACTTTTTTGGAGAACTGTCAGATTGTGTTCGGTCTGTGTCCCCGGAGGGGGCGCTAGTGGGTCAGTGGAGGTGGAAGGAAGGAAACGAGGAGGTTGAATAACGTTCCTGCGCATGAGCGCAAAGGTATTTTTATTAGGCAGATGTATAACAGTTATTGCAGCAGAAATAATAATAACAGGTGAAAAAAGTCAATCACTCAGTAATGAATCTGAAAGTCTATGGCAAATGAATGATAAATGAATTTGAGAAATAATATCCAGAATATAAATCAGAAGAGCAGAATGTCTTATGGAATGGTTCTGGCTTGGAAACCAGTGCAGGGTTAAAACGGGAAACTAGGCAGTAGATGATATGGCAAACCTGAGCATAAGCAGGAGACCGACTCACAGTGCAGGTGATGGGCACTGGCAGCAGCAAGCTGTGTCACAGGTGGAGGAAATGAACGCACCTGGAGTTTGTCTTCAACTGCAGGCTGAAGCACACAAGGTGGTGATGAGTGTGAAGCCTTATGCAGGTTGCAGGTATTGCTGAGCCTTGAAGTTCCACGGGAGAATGCAGAGTAACCAGGAGTATAATGTTCTTAGCAGAGAACCAGGAACTCAGGAGAGACAGGAACCGATCCTTTCATGTAGGTCGCAGATAGACACAAAGTCCAGGATGCCTGTGAGCTGTACCTGTAGCCTCCTATATACCCCATGGTACGCAGGGATTGGATGAATGCAGGAAAGGTGGGTGCGGCCACGCACCGGATTGGCCGCAGCATACTGGCTATTGCAGACTGTCATGGCGGCGCCCACGCCGCGGCCCAGCGGGGACGCGGCGCGCTACACGCCTGCTGTCTCAGCAGTGCCCCCAGGATCCAGATGATGACCCATGGCAGGGGCATAGGCGACCGGTGACCGCAGGGAGCCAGGACGGAGTCCGCAGCGGCGGACGGATGTCAGCCTGGTAAGTCGATTCCTGACAGTACCCCCTCCTTTAGGGGTGGACACCGAACACCCACGTGGTTTGGAGGGATGAGTGCTGTGGAAAACACGGACCAACCTAGGAGCATGGACATCAGATGAATTCACCCAGCTTCTCTCCTCTGGGCCATAACCGCACCAATCGACCAGGTACTGGAGACGTCCATACCGGCAACGGGAGTCCAGAATCTTGTTGATCTCAAATTCCACGCCCCGCTGAGTTCGGATCTTGGGACCTGCTGGAAGAGTATTCTGAAAGCGGTTTAGAACTAAAGGTCTGAGGAGAGAAATGTGAAAGGCATTAGGTATACGAAGTGAAGATGGTAATTTCAACTTGTAAGCCACTGGGTTGATGACACTCTCAATAGGGTAAGGACCAATGAAGCGTGGTGCAAACTTCATGGAAGGAACCCTGAGACGAAGGTTGCGGGTTGATAACCAAACTCGATCCCCAGGTTTCAAATAGGGAACCGCACGTCTCTTGCGGTCGGCAAAGATCTTATATCGACTGGAGGCTTTTTTGAGGGAAACGTGAATCTTTTTCCAAATGGTTGAAAACTGAGTTAGTGCAGAAGTGGCAGCTGGAACATCCATATGAGGAAGCTCTTGGAATTCAGGTACACGGGGATGTTGCCCATAAACTGCAAAGAATGGTGTCGTATCAGTGGCAGTATGATATCGAAAGTTATGGGCAAACTCGGCCCACGGGAGCAGATTGAACCAATCATCCTGGGAAGATGACACATATAACCTTAAAAAAGTCTCAAGTTCTTGATTGACTCTCTCTGTCTGCCCATTCGTCTGAGGATGGTATGATGACGAGAATTTCAATTTTACCTGCATGGCAGAACAGAGGGCCCTCCAAAACCTCGCTACAAACTGTACCCCCCGATCAGATATTATTTCAGAGGGTAAACCATGTAAGCGGAAAATCTCCTGTATGAAGATTTGGGCAAGTTTCGGGGCAGAAGGGAGACCCTGGAGGGGAACGAAATGAGCCATCTTGGTGAATCTGTCCACTACAACCCAAATGGTATTATGTCCCTGAGAAGATGGAAGGTCAGTGATAAAATCCATGGACAGATGAGACCAAGGACGACTAGGGACAGACAAGGGTTGTAACTGACCTGCTGGTGACTGACGAGGAGTCTTGTGCTGCACACATTTAGGACAGGATGCCACGAAATCCTGGATGTCCATTTTCATCTTTGGCCACCAATATGATGCGGAAAGGAACTTGAATGTCTTCAGGACACCAGGATGACCAGTGAACTTGGACTGATGGGCCCAAGATAGCAACTTGGGACGGAGCTCTGAGGAAACAAAAGTCTTACCAGGAGGAGGAGCTGGGGAGACTTGAGAGGCAGCGAAAACCACGGGACTCAGGATGGAATGTGGCACAGAGTCAGATGTTCCTTCTTCAGATTCCATGGATCGGGATAATGCATCGGCTTTCACATTCTGTGAACCTGGGCGGAAATGAAGCTTAAAATTAAAACGTGAGAAAAACATAGCCCACCTGGACTGGCGAGGGTTAAGGCACTGGGCTGCTTTTAAATAAAGCAAGTTCTTATGATCCGTGAAGATGTTAAACGGATGTTTGGCCCCTTCTAGGAGATATCTCCATTCCTCGAGAGCCAGCTTGATTGCCAGTAACTCTTGATCTCCCACGGAGTAGTTAGCTTCTGCAGGAAGAAACTTGCGAGAATAGAATCCACACGGGTGGACTTTCCCATCAGATCCCTTCTGGGAGAGAACAGCACCTACCCCAACTGTAGAGGCGTCTACCTCCAACTCGAATGGTCTGTCGACATCTGGCTGTGACAGCACTGGAGCAGACATAAAGGCTAGCTTGATTTTCCGGAAGGCTGCCAAGGCTTCTTCTGACCAGTTGGAATGATCTGCCCCTTTCCGAGTCAGGTTGGTAATAGGAGCGATGAGAGTGGAGAATCCTCGAATAAATTTTCTATAGTAGTTGGCGAAACCCAGGAACCGCTGGATAGCTTTGAGGGAAGTTGGAATGGACCAGTTGGCAATGGCTTCCAATTTCGTCGGGTCCATCTGAAGATCCGATCCGGAGATTATATAACCCAGAAAGGGTATAGAGGGAACTTCAAAGGTGCATTTAGATAGTTTCCCGTAGAGACGATTCTCACGAAGACGTCGGAGAACTTCACAGACTTGTAGGCGATGAGATGGAAGGTCTTGAGAAAAGATAAGAATATCATCTAGGTAGACAACGAGGTATTTATACAGCACATCTCGAAAAATTTCATTCACAAAGTGTTGGAATACCGCTGGAGCATTACTCAACCCAAATGGCATTACCAGGTATTCATAATGGCCATCTCGAGTGTTGAAAGCTGTTTTCCACTCGTCACCACTCCGGATTCTGATGAGATTATAGGCACCGCGGAGATCTAACTTGGTGAAAATGCGGGCCCCCTTAACTCTATCAAAAAGTTCGGTAATGAGTGGTAAAGGATAACTATTCTTGATGGTAATGTCATTGAGACCCCGATAGTCAATGCATGGGCGCAGTCCTCCATCCTTCTTTTTGACAAAGAAGAAACCTGCACCAGCGGGTGATGATGACGGACGGATGAATCCTTTCTGGAGATTCTCTCTGATGTAATTACTCATCGCCTCTGTTTCAGGAACAGATAAAGGGTAGGTGCGCCCCCTAGGTGGCTTCTTGCCAGGAAGGAGATCGATGGGACAATCCCATTCCCTATGGGGCGGCAGAATATCAGCAGCCTTTTCACAGAAGACGTCTGCGAAGTCTTGATAAACTGCTGGAAGACTTAGCTGTGACTTTACTTCGGTTGATTTAATGGGACACACTTGGGCTAAGCAGGATTGGTGACAATGTGAACCCCATGAGGTAAGCTGCAACGTTGTCCAGTTGAACTGTGGGTTATGTAGCTGGAGCCAAGGCATGCCCAAGACAATCTCCTGGGTGGCCTGAGGGATGACCAGGAACTTGATCAGTTCTGAATGAAGAAATCCAACTCCCAGAACCACTGGGGTAGTTTGATGTGAAATGTTCCCCTTAGAGATTCTACTACCATCCACAGCAGTAATGTATACAGGACAAGAAAGTTCACAGGTAGACAGACGAAATTTATTTACGGCAGCTTGGGTGATAAAATTTCCTGCAGCACCGCAGTCCACTAATGCTGACGCAGACTGGAGCCCAACGGAGGTTTCTAGAGTCACTGGAAGAATGAGGTCTTGTTGGGAAGGAGCTTGACTGAGAGATCCTAACTTGACTCCTCCCTTACAAGTCAGGATCTGGCGTTTCCCGAACGCATCGTGCAGGAGTTAATTTGATGACCCGCAGCAGCACAGTACAGGCAGAGCCTCTCCCGTATTCTTCTTGCCCGCTCTTCAGGAGATAGGCGGGACCTATTAATCTGCATAGGCTCGTCAGAAGAGGGAGACTGGAACTGTACAGGAGGTATGTACCTTGGTCTGCGAGACTCACTCCGAGCGCGTTCATTATTGCGTTCGCGGATGCGAGAGTCCAGCTTAATACATAGGGAGATCAAATCAGGCAGTTGAACAGGAATGTCACGGGTTGTCAATTCGTCCTTGATCCGATCCGAAAGTCCGTGCCAGAAGGCTGCTACCAGAGCTTGGTTGTTCCACTGGATCTCTGCAGCCAACGTCTGGAACTGGATGACATGTTGTCCCATGCTTCGGTTACCTTGACGAAGTTGGATCAGGTCTGCCGAAGCTGATGTTGCTCGACCAGGTTCGTCAAAGATCCGTCTAAAGGTTGACACGAAGTCTGAGTAGTTGTTGATCAGAGGGTCAGCACGTTCCCACAGAGGAGACACCCAACTCAGAGCAGAACCAGAGAGTAAGGAAATGATGTAGGCAACCTTGGACCTTGGTGTGGGAAAGTTATGTGGCAATAACTCAAACTGTATTTCACACTGATTGAGAAAGCCGCGACATAGTTTAGGACTGCCATCATATTTGCTCGGCACGGGCAGGTGCAGGCGTGATACTGGAACTGATGCAGCCGACGTAGAAGAATTTACAGCACTGGCAGGTGCTGGAGTAACTGGAACAGTAGGTGAAAGTACACTGGGCAGGGATTGCTGCAGTGTATCCAATCGGGAGGACATCCCTTGTAGAAAGTGAAGCATCTGCTGCTGCGCAACCTCTTGACCATCCAGACGGGAGACCAGATCTTGCAAGGCCTCTGACCCCACACTCCGTCCACCATCCGAGTCCATCGATCCTGGACTTACTGTCAGATTGTGTTCGGTCTGTGTCCCCGGAGGGGGCGCTAGTGGGTCAGTGGAGGTGGAAGGAAGGAAACGAGGAGGTTGAATAACGTTCCTGCGCATGAGCGCAAAGGTATTTTTATTAGGCAGATGTATAACAGTTATTGCAGCAGAAATAATAATAACAGGTGAAAAAAGTCAATCACTCAGTAATGAATCTGAAAGTCTATGGCAAATGAATGATAAATGAATTTGAGAAATAATATCCAGAATATAAATCAGAAGAGCAGAATGTCTTATGGAATGGTTCTGGCTTGGAAACCAGTGCAGGGTTAAAACGGGAAACTAGGCAGTAGATGATATGGCAAACCTGAGCATAAGCAGGAGACCGACTCACAGTGCAGGTGATGGGCACTGGCAGCAGCAAGCTGTGTCACAGGTGGAGGAAATGAACGCACCTGGAGTTTGTCTTCAACTGCAGGCTGAAGCACACAAGGTGGTGATGAGTGTGAAGCCTTATGCAGGTTGCAGGTATTGCTGAGCCTTGAAGTTCCACGGGAGAATGCAGAGTAACCAGGAGTATAATGTTCTTAGCAGAGAACCAGGAACTCAGGAGAGACAGGAACCGATCCTTTCATGTAGGTCGCAGATAGACACAAAGTCCAGGATGCCTGTGAGCTGTACCTGTAGCCTCCTATATACCCCATGGTACGCAGGGATTGGATGAATGCAGGAAAGGTGGGTGCGGCCACGCACCGGATTGGCCGCAGCATACTGGCTATTGCAGACTGTCATGGCGGCGCCCACGCCGCGGCCCAGCGGGGACGCGGCGCGCTACACGCCTGCTGTCTCAGCAGTGCCCCCAGGATCCAGATGATGACCCATGGCAGGGGCATAGGCGACCGGTGACCGCAGGGAGCCAGGACGGAGTCCGCAGCGGCGGACGGATGTCAGCCTGGTAAGTCGATTCCTGACAAGAACACGTCCGCAAAATCTGCATAACACCCTGGCAATCCTGGCAAACTTAGCTGCGAGAGCCTGACTGGAAGGCTCAAGCAACTCCTGAAACAATCAGTACCCCAACTAAGAATCTCCCCAGAGACCCAGTCAAATTGAGGACTGTGGGCCCTTAACCAGGGTAACCCCAACACCAATGGGGCAAAAGTACAGACAGTCACATAAAAGGACAATTTTTCAGAGTGTGTGGCTCCAATAAACAAAGAAATCTGGCTAGTGCAAGAGGTAATTTTACCCTGGGATAATGGTTCCCCGTTTAACCCACAAATCTCAATTTCCGACGCCAAGGGTACTAAGGAAACAGAGTGTTTCAGGGCGAATTGGCGGTCCATAAAAACCCCGTCGGCCCCACTGTCCACAAAGGCCCCAGTCTTGACAGTTTGACCGAGGATCTGATAAAAGTCTTCTTGGGAAATTCTGACTTCTAGCCTGACAGGATATTTCCCATCACCCTCAGGCCCTGAAGTTTTCCGGCTTTTCTGGGCATTATACTACCACATGACCCTTATTCCCACAGTACAAACACAACCCCTGCTGTCTCCTCCGCGTCTTCTCACGCGAGGAGAGGCGGGTAGCCCCAATCTGCATAGGCTCCTCAGAAAATTCCTCAGAGTCTGAGGTTCCCTTGGGAAAGAAGGAAACCTCGGTCTCCCTTTCAAGCCTACGCTCTCTCAGCCGTCTATCCACCCGGATGGATAACTGCATGAGCTGATCCAAGCTATCAGGCAAGGGATATTGTACCAGTTGGTCTTTTATCTGGTTAGAAAGACCTCTTCGGTACTGGTGTCTCAGGGCTGGGTCATTCCACTGGGTATCATGGGCCAACCTCCGAAACTCCGTACAGTAAACCTCAACTGGCCTTCGCCCTTGCTTAAGGATCGAAATCTGAGCCTCGGCTGAGGCCGTCTTGTCAGGGTCATCATACAACATGCCCAGTGCCGTAAAAAAAGCATCAACACTTTTAAGCGACAGACAGTCAGGCTGCAACCCATATGCCCAGACCTGTGGGTCTCCTTGTAGCAAGGAAATCACTATGCCCACCCGCTGAATCTCTGACCCAGAAGACTGAGGCCTAAGCTGGAAATATAACTTGCAGCTCTCCTTGAAACAAAAGAACTGCGAGCGATCTCCAGAAAAACGATCCGGAAGATTTACTTTCGGCTCCTTAACCCCTGAAGGTGCTGCTGCTGCGGGAGCTCCGCCAGCGGCCTGGGAGGTGTGCATTTTAATGGACAAATCATTAAATTGACGAGTCAGGACCTGCACCTGATCGACCACCTGTTGCAACGTATTTTGAGGGGTATGCTCCATATTCCCACAAAATTTCAACAGGAGTATTGGGCTGCTGAATATGTTATGCACACCAGTGCCTGCAGGAATGTACTGGTGTTTGAACTGTTATGCACACCAGTGCCTGCAGGAATGTACTGGTGTCTGAACAGAGAGGGATGCAAAACAAATGAACTCACAGACAGACTGGGAAATATGACATAACGTACACAGAAGGTGATAGGGTAACAAAACCAACACAGAGTGAACAGAGAAGCCCAGAGGCTAAGAAACTGGGTGTCTCCCTAGTATTAGAAATGCTCAGATGGAAAAAGCAAGATGTTGTGTTTTAATACGTAGAGAACCCGAAATGCTGTTGCTAAGGGCAACAGCAAAACCCTAAAGGGTTACCAACGGGTGTGGCAGTAAACTCCTTGGTCAGAGATGGAATAATAGACACAAGGAGAGTCTCCACAATCCTAATTCTCAGTTGCAGGGCCCAGGTACAGCTTACTGCCACTAAACTGACACATGGACACCCTGCACAGTGAGAGAGGATTAAGCAGGCAGGTCTGAAAGTACAGCCACAAACCTGCTGGGTTCACAGAATATCAAAAGAACCTCAGCAGGCTAAACGACTGACTCCAGTCTTACTGCTAGGTCTGGATTGGCAGAGTGTAGTACCAAATCCCCAGGCCTATTTGCAGTAAGCAACAACAAATACAAAGCTACACAGTACTGGCTAACTTTCAGGAACTGACTAACCAACAAAGATTCAGCAGCATCTGCTTAACCTGAGAAGAGGCCTTATAAAGCAGGTGCTGTCCACGCCCCCCTCAGACCTCACAGACTGTGAGCACAAAAACCAGCACCGGATCCCCTGCCTGTAACCACTGCACAGCAAAAGACCCGAACCGGAGTATCAGCTGCGCTCAGGTTACTCCGCTAGCACTTGTCTCCCGGTTGCCATGACGACGTGGCAGCACAGGGCAGGAGACCCTAACAGTACCTCCCCTCTGACGAGGGGTCAAAGAACCCCTACCACCGGGTTTATCGGGGAACTGCGAGAAGAAAGAGCGTATCAGTCTGGGGGCATGAAGATCACAACTGCGCACCCACGACCGCTCCTCCGGGCCATACCCCTTCCAGTGCACCAAAAATGACAGCCGACCCCGAACCATCTTGGAGTCAAGAATCCTTTCAACAACAAACTCCCTCTGGCCACGTATCAGAAGAGGGGAAGGTCCTCCTCTGGAAGAAGGATTACTAATCGCCCGTTTTAAAAGGGAACAATGAAATGTTTTATTGATACCCAAAGAACGGGGCAGATCTAACTGAAATGCCACCGGATTGATAACCCTGGTGATCTTATAAGGGCCGATGAACCGGGGGCCTAACTTATGAGATGGCTGTCTCAACTTCAAATTCTTGGTAGACAACCAGACGAAGTCTCCTAATTTGAAGCTGCAGGGTCTTTTCCGCTTATCAAAAACCCTTTTGGTCACTAATGACACAGACACAAGGGCTTTCTTCACTTTCCTCCAAATACCTCTAAGGACCGAAACGACAGAGGAACCACCAGGCGTGGAGTCCAGGGGGTCAAAAGAATTGGCCTTAGGATGATGCCCATACACACAAAGGAAGGGAGAGATCCCTGTAGCAGAGTGAGCCACGTTGTTATAGGCAAACTCCGCCATTGACAGATGAGCAACCCAGTCAGTCTGACACTTGGAGACATAACACCTGAGGAACTGCTCCAAGGACTGGTTCACCCTTTCAGTCTGCCCATTAGACTGCGGATGGTAGCCTGACGACAAGCTGACAGAAATCTGGAGATCGGAACAAAATGCCCTCCAGAATTTGGCCACAAACTGGGATCCGCGGTCAGAGACCACATCAAGTGGCAACCCGTGGAGACGCACAACATGCAGCATAAATAATTCAGACAGGCGTCTGGCCGATGGCAGCCCAACCAGTGGAACGAAGTGCGCCATCTTCGAAAACCTGTCAACGACAACCCAGATGGCTGTCATCCCCGAGGATTTGGGCAAGTCCACAACAAAATCCATTGAAATGTGGGTCCATGGCTTAGATGGAATAGAGAGTGGATGTAATGGGCCAACAGGAACCCCTCTAGGAGTCTTATTTCGGGCACAGATGTCACATGCCCGAACCCACTGATCCACATCCTTAGCCACCGAGGGCCACCACACCGCCCTAGATAGCAACTCCCGAGTTCTGGCAATACCCGGGTGACCTGACGACTTCTTGGCATGGAATTCCAGGAACACTCGCTGTCTTAGCCTAGGGGGCACAAACAAAAGACCTACCGGAAGGTCTGGAGGAGCCTGCTCCTGTGCTCTAAGGACTAATGACAAGAGGTCCTGGGTAATGCCCACTTTAATACATGATGGGGACACAATGGGCAACGGCTCCTCGGTGGTCTCCTGGATTGGAGCAAAACTCCGCGAGAGCGCATCAGCCTTGATGTTTTTTGACCCAGGGCGATATGTTATCAAAAAATTAAAGCGAGCAAAAAACAAAGCCCATCGTGCCTGCCTGGCATTGAGACGCTTCGCTGACTCTAAATATGCCAAATTCTTATGGTCGGTGAGAATTGAGACCACAAACTTTGCCCCCTCAAGCCAGTGTCTCCACTCCTCGAGTGCATCCTTAATAGCCAACAATTCCCGGTTACCCACGTCATAATTCATCTCGGCAGGCGAAAATTTACGGGAAAAGTAAGCACAGGGATGAAGGCGATTATCAGACACTCCCATCTGAGAGAGCACTGCCCCAATACCCATCTCAGAGGCATCCACCTCCACCACAAAAGGACGCTCTGGATCTGGGTGTCGCAGCACCTTGGCCGAGACAAATGCCCTTTTGAGACGGGCAAAAGCCGCTTTGGCCTCACGAGACCAGTGAGCAACATCCGCCCCTTTCTTAGTGAGTGCCACCAAGGGCGCCACTATAGACGAAAATCCAGCGATAAATCGTCTATAAAAATTTGCAAAGCCCAGGAAATGCTGAAGCGCCTTCAAACTAGTGGGCTGCACCCAATCCAGGATTGCCTGTACCTTGGAACCCTCCATTTGGAAACCTTCTGGGGAGATAATATATCCTAGAAATGCGATTTGCTGAACTTCAAATTCGCACTTCTCCAGCTTCGCCCCAAGCCGGTGGTCTCTGAGTTTCTGGAGGACTAAGCGTACATGCTTCCGATGTTCCTCCAGGGAATGGGAGAAGATTAGGATGTCATCTAAGTATACAACTAAGAATCTATCCAAATATTCTCTGAGCACATCGTTCATGAAATCCTGGAAGACTGCCGGGGCATTACAGAGCCCAAAAGGCATCACCAAATATTCATAATGCCCTGAGTGGGTATTAAAGGCAGTCTTCCATTCATCCCCCTCTCTTATTCGGATTAGATTGTACGCACCGCGTAGGTCAATCTTAGAAAAAATGGTGGCAGTACGAAGCTGGTCAAACAAGACCGAAATGAGAGGCAGTGGGTATGAGTTTTTAATCGTGATACGGTTCAATTCCCTGAAGTCGATGCAGGGTCGCAATGAACCGTCCTTTTTACCCACGAAGAAGAACCCCGACCCAACTGGAGACTGTGAAGGTCTGATAAATCCTTTAGCCAAGTTCTCCTGAATGTACTCTGCCATAGCCTGAGTCTCAGGACGTGACAGGGAGTACAACCTGCTCTTGGGAAGCTTAGCATTCGGCAACAAATCAATGGCACAGTCATAGGGGCGATGGGGAGGTAGTACCTCTGCAACTTTTTTGGAGAACACGTCCGCAAAATCTGCATAACACCCTGGCAATCCTGGCAAACTTAGCTGCGAGAGCCTGACTGGAAGGCTCAAGCAACTCCTGAAACAATCAGTACCCCAACTAAGAATCTCCCCAGAGACCCAGTCAAATTGAGGACTGTGGGCCCTTAACCAGGGTAACCCCAACACCAATGGGGCAAAAGTACAGACAGTCACATAAAAGGACAATTTTTCAGAGTGTGTGGCTCCAATAAACAAAGAAATCTGGCTAGTGCAAGAGGTAATTTTACCCTGGGATAATGGTTCCCCGTTTAACCCACAAATCTCAATTTCCGACGCCAAGGGTACTAAGGAAACAGAGTGTTTCAGGGCGAATTGGCGGTCCATAAAAACCCCGTCGGCCCCACTGTCCACAAAGGCCCCAGTCTTGACAGTTTGACCGAGGATCTGATAAAAGTCTTCTTGGGAAATTCTGACTTCTAGCCTGACAGGATATTTCCCATCACCCTCAGGCCCTGAAGTTTTCCGGCTTTTCTGGGCATTATACTACCACATGACCCTTATTCCCACAGTACAAACACAACCCCTGCTGTCTCCTCCGCGTCTTCTCACGCGAGGAGAGGCGGGTAGCCCCAATCTGCATAGGCTCCTCAGAAAATTCCTCAGAGTCTGAGGTTCCCTTGGGAAAGAAGGAAACCTCGGTCTCCCTTTCAAGCCTACGCTCTCTCAGCCGTCTATCCACCCGGATGGATAACTGCATGAGCTGATCCAAGCTATCAGGCAAGGGATATTGTACCAGTTGGTCTTTTATCTGGTTAGAAAGACCTCTTCGGTACTGGTGTCTCAGGGCTGGGTCATTCCACTGGGTATCATGGGCCAACCTCCGAAACTCCGTACAGTAAACCTCAACTGGCCTTCGCCCTTGCTTAAGGATCGAAATCTGAGCCTCGGCTGAGGCCGTCTTGTCAGGGTCATCATACAACATGCCCAGTGCCGTAAAAAAAGCATCAACACTTTTAAGCGACAGTCAGGCTGCAACCCATATGCCCAGACCTGTGGGTCTCCTTGTAGCAAGGAAATCACTATGCCCACCCGCTGAATCTCTGACCCAGAAGACTGAGGCCTAAGCTGGAAATATAACTTGCAGCTCTCCTTGAAACAAAAGAACTGCGAGCGATCTCCAGAAAAACGATCCGGAAGATTTACTTTCGGCTCCTTAACCCCTGAAGGTGCTGCTGCTGCTGCGGGAGCTCCGCCAGCGGCCTGGGAGGTGTGCATTTTAATGGACAAATCATTAAATTGACGAGTCAGGACCTGCACCTGATCGACCACCTGTTGCAACGTATTTTGAGGGGTATGCTCCATATTCCCACAAAATTTCAACAGGAGTATTGGGCTGCTGAATATGTTATGCACACCAGTGCCTGCAGGAATGTACTGGTGTTTGAACTGTTATGCACACCAGTGCCTGCAGGAATGTACTGGTGTCTGAACAGAGAGGGATGCAAAACAAATGAACTCACAGACAGACTGGGAAATATGACATAACGTACACAGAAGGTGATAGGGTAACAAAACCAACACAGAGTGAACAGAGAAGCCCAGAGGCTAAGAAACTGGGTGTCTCCCTAGTATTAGAAATGCTCAGATGGAAAAAGCAAGATGTTACCAACGGGTGTGGCAGTAAACTCCTTGGTCAGAGATGGAATAATAGACACAAGGAGAGTCTCCACAATCCTAATTCTCACTTGCAGGGCCCAGGTACAGCTTACTGCCACTAAACTGACACATGGACACCCTGCACAGTGAGAGAGGATTAAGCAGGCAGGTCTGAAAGTACAGCCACAAACCTGCTGGGTTCACAGAATATCAAAAGAACCTCAGCAGGCTAAACGACTGACTCCAGTCTTACTGCTAGGTCTGGATTGGCAGAGTGTAGTACCAAATCCCCAGGCCTATTTGCAGTAAGCAACAACAAATACAAAGCTACACAGTACTGGCTAACTTTCAGGAACTGACTAACCAACAAAGATTCAGCAGCATCTGCTTAACCTGAGAAGAGGCCTTATAAAGCAGGTGCTGTCCACGCCCCCCTCAGACCTCACAGACTGTGAGCACAAAAACTAGCACCGGATCCCCTGCCTGTAACCACTGCACAGCAAAAGACCCGAACCGGAGTATCAGCTGCGCTCAGGTTACTCCGCTAGCACTTGTCTCCCGGTTGCCATGACGACGTGGCAGCACAGGGCAGGAGACCCTAACAGATCCGATCTGGTTTGTTCGAAGAGACCATTTCTTGCAAAGGTAAAGCCAGTATGGAGAACCCTGGGATCCAGTTTCGGCAGTACCCACACATTTCAAGAAAGGTGCGGATCTGTTGCTGGGTTTGTGGCAGAGTCATGTCGCGAATCGCCTGTATTCTATCAGCGGTGAGGTGTCTAAGTCCTTGCGTCAAGCAATGTCCCAAATATTTTACCCTGGTCTGGCACAGCTGCAACTTATCCCTTGAAACCTTGTGTCCCGTATTAGAAAGGTGAAACAGAAGCTGTTTCGTGTCTTTCAAGGACGATTCGAGTGAATCAGAACACAGCAGTAAGTCATCTACATACTGTATTAATACTGATCCGCTCTCAGGTTGAAAGGATTGTAAACAATCATGCAAAGCCTGGGAGAAAATACTTGGGCTGTCAATGAAACCTTGGGGTAGGCGAGTCCAGGTGTACTGTACTCCCCTGTATGTAAATGCAAACAGGTATTGGCTGTCAGGGTGCAGAGGGACCGAAAAGAAGGCAGAACAGAGGTCAATGACAGTGAAAAATTTTGCTGTAGGGGGAATTTGCATGAGGATGACAGCTGGATTTGGCACTACGGGGAATTGGCTCTCAACTATCTTGTTTATCCCCCTTAGATCCTGCACTAGCCTGTAACCCCTCCCCCCACTCTTTTTCACAGGGAAGATGGGACTATTGGCAGTGCTGGACGTCCTGACTAGGATGCCCTGTTGTAGCAAGCGCTCTATGACTGGGTACACTCCTAATTCCACCTCTGGCTTCAGAGGATACTGAGGGATTTTTGGAGCTATCCTACCATCTTTTATTTGCACTACTACGGGAGCTACATTCGCCATCAATCCAGTGTCTTGTCCATCTTTGGTCCAGAGGGATCCCGGTATTCGTGAGATCATTTCCTCTACCTTTGATGGACACCTGTCTATAACAGCAGAATGTGACATTAGCCCTTGTGGGGTGTCTATCATATCCTGCACTTCCTGAACGTGATTCTCGGGTATATCCAAGAAGACACCCTCAGGAGTACAATATATGACACACCTCATTTTACACAATAAATCTCTCCCAAGTAGATTAGTCGGAGCCGATGCAGCTAGCAAAAAGGAATGCTTAATCTGCAAAGGCCCTATCGTAATCTCCGCAGGTCTACTCAAAGGGTAGTGTTGCACTACTCCTGTTACTCCCATTGCCGAAATTGTTTTACCCGTGGTTTTCATACCTACCGTAGAATTTAACACTGACCTGGCAGCCCCTGTATCTCCAAGAAAAGGTAATGATCTACCAGCTACATCAACTGTGACCTCAGGTTCACTACCAAGGCTAGTAATCAACTTCACTGGCTGCAGACTACAGGTGTGGCCCAACCCCTATTGTATATTGTGACCCTCCCGCAGCGCACTGGCAGCTACAATATGTGAGGGGGGTAACTGAGAATTTTCGGAGGTCTGCCAGTCCCTCCTAGGTGGGTACCTCCTTGTTTCCCCTGCATGTGGCTCATAACTTCTCCTATGCGATCCCTGATCCCAATTATGTGTATTATAGTGTGGTTCATATCCTGGTCTAGGGGGTCGATATACCTTATGTGTGTTTGTATACCTACAATTCCGTGCAAAATGGCCTTCCTTCTGACAGTTATAGCATACTACTACACGTGACTTACCATCAGGGGTCTGGGGTTTTGGCTGATGCGGTTTTGTTGTAAGAGCATTTATACTTACTGTCATTAGTTTATCCCCCTGTGACTCCCTGTGCTTAATAATGTACCGATCGTGCTCGATAGCGGACTCTCTTAATGCAGCCACCGAGATACCTCTCCAGTTAGGTAGAGTGGTTTGTACCCTTGTTCTTTATGTCTCTTTTAAACCGTCCATTAATACTGACACAGCTACCTCCCTGTGATGTACATTGTCCTTAATGTCCTCAATCCCAGTGTATCTAGCCATTTCCTGCAGTACTCAGTGGAAATATTCAGATGCCATTTCACCTTCTTTTTGTCTTATGGAAAAGATTTTATTCCATTTGACAACAGTAGGGAAATATACTCCTAATTGCAGATTTATTTGTCGTACATTCTCCTGAGTGTACTCATCAGTGAGAGGTACTTCTGTGTCTAATTTACAATCAGTAATGAATTTCGTGGGGTCAATATTGGAAGGTAAACATACTCGTAGCACTGTTCGCCAATCTTTGTTTGTGGGTTCGGTGGCGTTACCTAACTCTTTAATGAACCTCTGGCATGCGACTAGATCCTTTCTGGGATCGGGAAATTCTGACATAATTGCCCTCAATTCTGTCTGGGACCAGGGACAATGCATAGCAATGTTCCTGATGGGAGTGACTCCCTGAGCGTCAGTCCTCCCATTGGGGACTGCGATCACCCTGACAGGATTTAATTAAATTACGTCATACTGAGTTGACTCCACAATCTGAGGTGCTATTGTCTCTGCGTAATGTATGGTACCGTACTTACCTGTGGACACGACCTCACTTATCCCTCCGCTAGGGGGCCATACTACTGCTCTTACTGGTTGGGCCGTGCCCACCTGAGTATTCTGTATGGTGGCTGCTAGAGAGAGTGCCGATATCGTGCTGGGCTCATCTTCTTGCTCACAGTCCTGAGGAAAGTTTAAAATGGGATACAACTTGCAAGGGTTAGGGTTAGTACATTTATCAACTATACTCTTATCGGAAACCAATATGCCATTGTCTGTAGCCATTTTCTCCACTACAATATATGGTGGTGGTGGTGCGGTTGCCATCATTTGCCTGCTAGGTTTGGAACCTGCTGCGTGAGCTAATTCTCTTTGCATATCGCCCTCTTGCTGCCATAAGTTTAAACAATTTGTGTGTCTGACCCTTTGTTTTCGGGATTTTATCAGACATATCCTAATCCTTAAATTCTGCAATACCTCTGGTTCAAAACTGCCTACCTTAGGGAATGGTTCCCTATCTCCCGCAGTCATACGTTCCCATTCATTGCACAAAACCTCTGTGTGTGGTCCATACTTCTCACACATTATGAACCTCCCTGACCCCCTGGGCCGCGGTATGTCAACCTGAACCCTGGTTGAACGTCCCTTACTTGAGCAACTGGCCCCCATATTTTGCAGGTATTGTCCTTTAGGCTAATCCCACAAAAAACCAAAATACTCAATATAAGGCAACAGTGAAAGTTCTCCGAGCGCTCTTCACCCGCTCACCGCCCACGTTGGCCAATACTACCATACACTGTCGATAGCGAAGGCAATGTACCCAACTTAGGGCCCTATGTAACCTCTATTTACTGGAAGTTTCTGGGAATAACTTACCCTTTCTAGTAAATATAAGCTGTTGGAGATTTCCTGAGAGAGACCAGCGAATACTCCCTAAACCTTTATTATACACAAATCACGCTTGCGTATGCTATATACAGCGCTTATGATACCGCGATTTTATGCAAAGCTCGTAAAAAGGATATCACGTTGCGCTAAATATTGCACCCACGAAAGCGCGGTCCAATCGCACAGCGTATAGGTACTTGTTACTTATCCGCCGTACGACCACTGGAATCGATTTTCAGGCTGCGAAACCTCAGCCGGAGCGTATAAAAAAAAAACTAAATGGGTAAACCTCGCTGACCCCCTGGGCCACGGTACTCTAAACCTCGCTGACCTCCTGGGCCGCGGTACTCTGCTACCTTGCTCCTTTGTACTTCAATCTATATTAACATGAGTCAGCTGCCTCACGCCACCAAGTCTCCACTCACTTGATGTACCACTCGACGGGATCCCGAATTCCCTGGGTCCACTACGTTCTCTGTTACGTTTGCTCACTCACGTTCACTCATTCAAATACACTTTGTTTTTTTCTGTACAGAAAATTATTTTTCATTCAGATAAACAGCTCGACTACCAGAGGCAATACAGTAAAAAAGGTTTTATTTAAACTAAATCTTGGAAACCGAGCAATTTGTGCTAATGTAGCGTGGCTACTGTCCCGCCCCTAAACTAAACAATGCTATTGTGTAATTTGTACTTAGTGGTCGTACCCTTACGCACGTTGCATAAACACGTGACCGTGTGTATGTCTTTACGTTGCGTATGCAGTCCCGTCCTTTGTCCGAGACACGTGTACAGAAACCGTACGTCTGCAATAGTACAAATCCCACACTTCTATAAATGTAAGCGATGTTACCTATAATCGCTCACTTAACACAACACAGTTTCTTTCTGTATAAACCTTTTTAACTAGGCCAGACTGTGTTTGTGTTTTATGTTTATTTCCTTAATATTTATTCTATGTTTTAACTAAACAGCAACAAATTTCTCCGCACAGGTCTAAATGAATCTAGTAATCAGTACTTATGGCAACAATGTGAGCAGGTATACAGAGTACAGGTGTACGCTTGTGTTGTGTGCGCATTTGGCGCCAAACAGAAATTCACAGACTTTTTAAATAGCTTTGCGTATTTACTCTACGGGTCCCACCAGCATCCCCACAAACCATGCAGAGCAGACGCCATCTAATCAGCAATAAAATAGGGTTTCCAGTGTATCCTGCGGCCAGAAAAAGGTTTACGTAGGATACCTGTCCACCCTTTGCTGATAGATAAAGTCTGCTTTAACCTGCTAGGCTGCGGGTATGTGGAAAAACCGGACGAAGCCCCCAATTGATAATGTCGATATTATCTTAAACCATAAAGCTATACCTTTAAACACACTTTTGCCATGGAGCCGCTGCGGCCGCTAAACTTAATATGCACTCTACGTACCTCTTACGCTATTTGCATAATGAGTCCCGTACCATGTACGGACTCTGCGTACAAACGCCGCGCTGGGGGTACAAAGTACACGCAGCACGTACACACCCAATTAATACACTTTTAAACATTATACAGTTAGTCAATGTAATACACTTTAAACCCTAGCAGGGAAAAGAGGACACAACACCGATTTGTAGTTAATCACTGGGTTCCGACACCACAGAGTAATATTTCTGAAAGGGGGTTAACAATACAAATTATGCACTACAATACAACAGAGTAAATGGCTACAGTCAATGTACATACGTGAGAATATTCGCATGCGCCTCCCGGTCTGGTCCTCCTCTATCAGGTAGATAACGTTAAGAGTCTTGTGTGTCCGGCCAGGCAGCAACAGGCTTTTTATACAATACTTCCAAAAGCAATACAATGAATACTGTAATCCCTTTGTCCATTGGACACAGGGATGCATCTTTACAGTACAGGAGAGGTCATATGTTGATTTGAAAAGGTGGGCGATGTCTTTCTCAACTGTTCTTGTGGGTGGTCTCCTCTGGATTCCCGCCGCATATATAATATACAGTAAATACAGTTTATATCTATATTCTGCTTCTCCACATAACTATCCAGAGGAACATGCGATCTTCCTCAAACCAACACCGGAATGTTACCCTTAAAATACCCTACAGCTGGATACCAGACACCACCTTATAACCTTAGTCTGTCCCCTCCTATCATGCAAAGGTGAATCCCTTTGTTCTGGAATCATTTAAACTGTTGATACTTGCTGATGTGGTGCAGGGGGACTATGTGTACAATGTGCACTATTTGGATTAAATATGTAATGTTTTGATAGCCCTCCTTGCGTTCACAAACTCCGCCGTAAATACCCACACCACGCGCAGGACCGCGGGAGCGACCATACGCAAATTGCGGATATGTGCACGCACGGCGGAACAAGTGCACGCGCAGTGGGCATGTGTGTGTATTTTATACGTGCTGCGTGTTCTGTAATATTTTTCGACTTTGACAATACATTGCCTTGGTATTCACCCCCTTCGCATTTTTCATGTTTTGTTGCCTCACAACCTGGATTTAAAATGGATCATCATTTCATTCACAGAACACGCCTACAACTTTGAAGATTTTTTTTTTATTGTGATGCAAACAACAAATAGGACAAAATAACAGAAAACTTCAGCGTGCGTAACTATTCACCCCTCTAAAGTCAGTACTGTGTAGAGCAACCTTTTGCAGCAATTACAGCTGTAAGTCGCTTTGGATAAGTCTCTATGAGCTTGACACATCTTGCCACTGTGATTTTTGCCCATTCCTCAAGCTACAACTGCTACAGCTCCTTCATGTTGAATGATTTCCGCTTGTGAACAGCAATCTTCAAGTCTGACCACAGATTCTCAATAGGATTGAGATCTGGGCTTTGACTAGGCCATTCCAACACATTTAAATGTTTCCCCTTACACCACTCGAGTGTTGCTTTAGCAGTATGCTTCGGGTCATTGTCTTCATGGAAGGTGAACCTCCGTCCCAGTCTCAAATCACAGATAGACTGAAACAGGTTTTTCTCAAGAATATCCCTGTATTTAGCACCATCCATCTTTCCCTTGACTCAAAACAGTTTACCATTCCCTGCTGCTGAAAAACATCCCCACATCATGAGGCTGCCACCACCATGTTTCACTGGGGATGGTGTTCATGGGGTGATGGGATGTGTTTGGTTTGTGCCAGACATAGCGTTTTCCTTGGTGGCAGAAAAGTTCAATTTTACTCTCATCTGACTAGAGCACCTTCCTCCATACATTTGGGGAGTCGTCCACATGCCTTTTGGCGAACTCAAAACATAGTTATATAAATTGCATCCACAGGATATCCCACTTTTAATAACGTGGAATCCCCCATGCATGCGATAGGGCGCCAGCAAATGCCGAAAAAGAGGAGATTCCTAACTGAACACTAATAGATACTGCTGAGGAAGCCGCTGAGGGAGCGTTAAGGCGGAGAAACTCGTTTCCAGGGACTGTGTGAAAGACGATCACCTGCTCGACTGGTATGGTGCTGTGGATAAGATCCGTCCAGTGTGTATGCAATACAGGCTACTTCCAGCAGAGGGAGCCTGAACACTGAGACAATATATCAGGACACCAGAAGGAACTCCACTCTACCTGCATTATAGGTATACTACCAACAGAGGGAGCCTGATTATTAATACAAAGCACTTTAATACCTTGGAGGTGAAGTGATCTCAATGATATGCGATAACCACTAATTCTATTCGTATATTTTTATATATTTTTTCTTCTTTTTCAAATGTGTGCACACATATAACTCAGCACTCTGAGTAATTTGGGACTCTATTATAAAGCTCAATCATTAAGCCTCTTGATATATAATTCATATAAGTTTTGGAATCAGCCATTATGTGGGAATCAAGTTATTAAAATCCCACAAAATTCATTGAGAATTGTACATATATACGGGATTGGACATCTCCAATGGACTAATGCTTATCTGAAAGTTATCTATGAAGGAATAATATTAAGCGTTTAGGGAACTGAATGTGGAATATGTGTTATTAACCTTTTTAATATATGCTGCTGCAGCATTCTTGACATATATATGTATATAATAAAAATAATAAACATTTTTTTAATTCTAAGGATTAAGTGTATAATGTGATATATCAATACTGTTTAGGATAATTGATAGGTACAGCGCACCTGGTGTTTGCAGGGGATTTATCCCTTGCAAAGTGTTTTGTACTCAAAACATGCCTTATTATTTTTAACACTAAGTAATGGTGTTTTTCTGACCACTCTTCCATAAAGTGTGTGGAGTGTACTGCTTATTGTGGTCACATGCGCAGATACACAAGTCTCTGCTGTGGAACTCTGCAGCTCCTTCAGGGTTACCTTTGGTCTCTATGTTGCCTCTGTGATTATGACCCATGACCTCTACAAGGGGCGCACATCAGGCACGAGAGGACACTCCCTCTCTCCCCAGTCAGCACACAGCATGTAAAAATAATGTCCAGCACAGGACAATCCACCCACCAAGGCGTTCACAGTTTCATCACAAATAATAAGTACTGTACCTTTGAAAAATTTGGTTGACCCCAGGCTACTCAGAATATTGAGCATGCAGTTGCATTGGACATTATGTTTTAAGTCACATCAATAGCAGCTGACGTCACATGCATGCGTTGAAAACCACCATGACATTTCTGCATTTTTTAACCACGCACTGAAAATGCACATAAACGCCCATCATCTGTCAATCAATCTGTGATCGCATCCCGTCAGCTAACTACTGTAGCTTGAAACTCAGCAACCGCTGAAACATTACTTACCAAATAACAATGCAGTACTTATCTAAAAACAAAGTTGTACTGAACCAAATAACCACTGCAGGAAAATGAAGCGCTGGGCGGGCTCTCAGCATCCTCTACGGACTACGAGAAAAGGATTTACCGGTAGCTAATTAAAATCCTATTTTCTCTTACGTCCTAGAGGATGCTGGGGTCCACATTAGTACCATGGGGATGTACCAAAGCTCCCAGAACGGGAGGGAGAGCGCGGAGGCTCCTGCAGAACTGATTGACCAAACTTCAGGTCCTCAGAGGCCAAAGTATCGAACTTGTAGAACTTAGCAAACGTGTTTGACCCCGACCAAGTAGCCGCTCGGCAAAGCTGTAAAGCCGAGACACCCCGGGCAACTGCCAAGGAAGACACCCCCTTACGAGTAGAGTGGGCCTTAACCGATTTCGGACACAGCAATCCTGACGTAGAATATGCATGCTGGATAGTGAACCTGATCCAGCGAGAAATCGTCTGCTTAGAAGCAGGACACCCAATTTTCTTGGGATCATACAGGACAAACAGAGAGTTCGATTTTCTGTGACGAAAAATCCTCTTCACATAGATCCTCAAAGCCCTCACAACATCCAAGGACTTGGATGTTATCGAGAAGTCAGTAGCCACTGGCACCACAATAGGTTGGTTGATATAAAAAGCCGACACAACCTTTGGAAGGAACTGCTGACGCGTCCTGAGCTCAGCTCTATCTTCATGGTAGATTAAATAGGGGCTCTTACAGGACAAAGTAACCAATTCCGACACACGTCGAGCAGAAGCTAAGGCCAACAAAGTGACAGTCTTCCACGTGAGAAACTTAACCTCAGCCTCCTGTAAAGGCTCAAACCAATCTGACTGCAGGAACTGCAACACCATGTTAAGATCCCAGGGTGCCTTAGGCGCCACAAGGGGAGGTTGGATGTGCAGAACCCATTTCAAAAAGGTCTGGACCTCAGGGAGGGCAGCCAACTGTTTCTGAAAGAAAATGTTTAAGGCCGAAATTTGGACCTTTATGGATCCCAAACACAGACCCATATCCACACCTGCTTGCAGGAAGAGGAGAAACGATCCAAGTTGAAACTCCACCGTAGGAAATTTCTTGGATTCACACCAAGACACATATTTTTTCCAAATGCGATGGTAATGTTTAGACGTTACCCCTTTCCTAGCCTGTATCAGGGTAAGAATAACCTTGCTTGGAATACCCTTTCGGGCTAAGATCTGGCGTTCTACCGCCATGCCGTCAAATGTAGCCGTAGTAAGTCCTGATTGGCAAATGGCCCCTGTTGCAGAAGGTCCTCGCAAAGAGGAAGAGGCCACAGATCTTCCAGCAGTAGGTCCAGAAGATCCGCGTACCAAGCTCACCTTGGCCAGTCCGGAGCAATGAGAATTGCCTGAACCCTTGTTCTCTTAATGAGCTTTAGAATTCTTGGAATGAGTGGAAGTGGAGGGAACACAAACACTGACTTGAACACCCATTGAGTTACCAGGGCATCCACCGCCACTGCTTGCGGGTCTCCCGACCTGGAACAGTACCTCCAAAGTTTCTTGTTGAGACATGAGGACATCATGTCTATTTGAGGCACGCCACAATGACTGGTCACATCTGTGAACACCTCTGGGTGGAGGCCCCATTCTCCTGGATGGAGATCGTGTCTGCTGAGGAAATCTGCTTCCCAGTTGTCCACTCCTGGAAGGAAGATCGCTGACAGCGCCAACGTGTGCATTTCTGCCCAGAGGAGGATTCTTGTCACCTCTGACATTGCAGCCCTGCTTTTTGTTCCTCCCTTTCGGTTTATGTATGCCACCGTCGTCACATTGTCCGACTGTACTTGAATGGCCCGATCTTGTAGAAGATGAGCCGCTTGGAGAAGACACGGCTCTTAGTTTCAGAATGTTTATTGGAAGAATGCCTTCCTGATTTTGACCATCTGCCTTGGAAGGTTTCCCCTTGGGTGAACGCTCTCCAACCTGAGACTTGCATCCATGGTCAGAAGGATCCAGTTCTGGATTCCGAACATGCGGCCCTCCAGAAGGTGAGGCATTTGCAACCACCAGAGGAGAGGAATCCTTGCCTTTGAGATCCCGACCATTTGTCTAGGAGATCCAACTGGAAGGGTCAAGCATGGAATCTCCCGCACTGTAGAGTCACGTAGGAGGCAACCATCTTCCCCAGAAGGCGAATGCACTGATTAACCGATACCCGAATCACCAATGCTTTTTCCCTTGAAATAAACACCCTCTGCACTTCCGTGTCGAGGACCATCCCCAGGAAAGACAATCTCCTTGTCGGCTCCATATGTGATTTTGGAAGGTTCAGGATCCAACCGTGATTCCTGAGGGGTTGAGTCGTAAGAGCAATGGACTGCAATAACTTCTCCCTGGACACTGCCTTTATCAGTAGATCGTCCAAGTATGGAATTATGTTAACTCCCTGCCTGCAGAGGAGAACCATCATCTCTTACATCACCTTGGTGAACACCCTTGGTGCCGTGGAGAGACCAAATGGCAGTGCCTGGAACTGAAAGTAAATGTCCAACAGTGCGAAACGGAGATAAGCCTGATGCGGCTGCCAAATTGGAATGTGGAGGTACGCATCCTTGATATCCAGGGATACCAGAAACTCCTTCTCCTCCAGGCCTGAGATCACTGCTCTCAGAGTCTCCATTTTGAATGTGAACTCCCTCAGATAGGGGTTCAACGATTTCAAATTCAAAATTGGCCTGACCGAACCACCCGGTTTCGGTACCATGAAAAGGTTTGAATAGTAACCCTTGTTGTGCATATGAGGTGGAACTGGGACAATGACCTGTGACCCTTCCAATTTTTGGATGGCTTCCTGTAGGATAGCCCTGTCTCCAGCCTGTACCCCTGGGACACAATATCCTGTACCCAGGGGTCCATACCGGACGACACCCACACATGGCTGAATCGTCTGAGCCTCACCATCACCTGCCAATCCTCCAGGCCGTGTAGTCCACTGTCATGCTGAGGATTTTGATGTACCAGAAGGAGGCTTCTGGTCCTGGGAGCCTGCAGTAGCAGGTTTTTGGGATTTTTCCCGCCCTCCTCTAAATTGATTTAGGAGTCCGAATGGACTGTGATGTAGCTGAAGAAAAGGGCTTCTTTGTAGCAGGTGCAGCTGAAGGAAGAAAAGGTGACTTACCCGCAGTTGCCGTTGAAATCCACGCATCTAGCGCTTCCCCAAATAAAGCCTGACCTGTGTAGGGTAGGTTCTCCACGCCTCTCCTGGATTCCGTGTCGGCAGACCATTGGCGCAGCCAGAGTCCTCTACGAGCCGAGACCGACATGGAAGATATCCCAGCAGCCATCGAACCCAGGTATTTCATGGATTCCACAGTAAATACCGCAGAATCCTGTATGTAACGTAAGAACAATTCAACGTCACTTTTATCCATTGTTCCAAGTCCTCAAGTAATGTGCCAGACCACTTTACTATAGCTTTAGAAATCCATGCACAGGCAATGGTAGGCCGTAGTATCGTCCCCGAAGCCGTGTATATGGATTTGAGCGCAGTGTCAATTTTGGGATCAGCCGGTTCTTTCAACGCGGCAGATCCCGGGACAGTTAAAACCACCTTCTTAGTCTGGACACCGATGCATCAACTATGGGTGGGTTTTCCCATTTCTTTCTATCCTCCTCAGGGAAGGGTAATTTTTTATCTGGGTTTTACCAGGATTTTTCAAATATAGCATTTAACTCTTTAGACGCAGGAAAGGTTAGCTTTCTTATTATCCGTGAAGTAAGCCTCCTCAACCTGCTCAGGTATCGTGTCAGCAATATTTAACACATCTCTAATGGCTTCAATCATGAACTGCACCCCCTTTGCAAGAGATGCCGCAGCCCTCAGCACATCCCCATCACCGCCTACCGTGTCAGACTCGGTATCCGTGTCATTTTGCATAATCTGAGCAAGAGCACGCTTTTGAGAGTGAGTGCCAGGGGGCCCTGAAGGTGCCAACCCGGACCAAACAGCCATAGAATTCTGTAAAACCTGAGTTGCAGTTTCATTCTGTGCTACCCTAGCAGAAATCTGAGAGATCATACTCTTAATAGAGGTTAACCACTCAGGTTCTCTTATTGGAATCTGTGCTAAACCACAGCAATACTTATTACATGGAATGTGATCATCCTGAGAGGATGCAGCATATGACAGAGTCCCTAGACATGGCTTTTTGTGAGACAGCAAACACCCCCACACACACAGGGAAATGGCAGACAGAGTTTCCCCACTGAGAATGCCAAGAGAGACACAGAGTTTGGAGCTAACCCACACACAGCGCTTTTTAAGATAAAGGATACCCCTTACCAGCGCTAACTGTGTACCTTAATAGGTTACAAAGTCTATTACACAGCTTCTCCCCCTTCTACAATTCCCTGGTACCGTACAGATAGTTGGAGTTGATGTGGAGGGATAGCTCTCCCTTGTCAGCGTCCCTGCATGCAAGAAAGATGGCGCTGAACGCTGCTGGGTCCGCTCTGAGGAGAAGCTGCGCCCCCTTTCATGGCGCTGCTTCCCGCTCTGATTTGAATTTTATACTGGCCTGAGGTATGTGCTGGCGGTGATCCTGGGACCCTGACAGGCTTTCTAAACAGTGTAAGGTGTAGTCGCTGGCTCAGAGCGCCCCTCACAGCGCCGCACGAAGTACCACTAAGCCCTGGGCAGTTAGTACTGCGCTCCCTACCCTGATGCCGCCATCTTCACACCAGCTCCCCGCTTGTCAGGGGGGCCGGTAACTAACTCGCAACCGAAGTCTTCTGGCTCTGTAAGGGGGTTGGTGGCATGCTGCTGGGGTGAGTGATCCCCTGTGGTGGTGAACGTTCGATCCCCTCAGGAGCTCAGTGTCCTGTCAGTGGAGATAGTGGCTCAGACCCCGCAGGGCGGACACTACTCCCCCTCTTAGTCCCACGTAGTAGGGAGGCTGTTGCCAGCAGCCTCCTTGTGCCTAAACTCTATTGAAAAAAATAAAACTAAAGAAACTCCTATGGAGCTCCCCTAGCTGTGACCGGCTCCTCCGGGCACATTTTCTAAACTGAGTCTGGTAGGAGGGGCATAGAGGGAGGAGCCAGCCCACACTCTCAAACTCTTAAAGTGGCAATGGCTCCTGGTGGACCCGTCAATACCCCATGGTACTAATGTGGACCCTAGCATCCTCTAGGATATAAGAGAAATTGCGATCACCTCGCAATTTCTGCTTCATCGTAAAAACTATTGATGCCTCCTGCCGGCACAGCTTAGATGCGCCCGCAGGAGAACCGGTGCCATCTTACCCATTGCGGTGGCTGCATGTGACATAACACAGCTGCCGCAATCACGCCTATGACACCACCCCCATTTGTGGTGCCCTGCCTGCTGTTTGCGCTGCCCTGCAACGTTTTGTCTCCTCCCTGGAAAGGGAGCGTCGCCGCCCCCCACCCCGCGACTGCCTCTGCCTGATTGACAGGCAGAGGCGATTACTTTTTCTGCGCCACTCCCCCCCCACAGAAAGTGCGCCCCGCCTGCAGAAAGTGTGTGTGCATGTGCAGGACGGGCGCATGCACAGGACGGGCGCTGCGCATGCGCCAGCTGGGCCATCGTAAAAATTCAGGTTGGATCGCAATTTGCGATCCTACCTGAATTAGCCCCTATGTAAGAAACTTATAATAAATTAATACATTAAACATAGATAGGTTTACCATACCACCCCTTTAAACAGTGACACACATTAATTATACAGGTTCTGTGGCTGATTGAAACAAAGTGAAATTCAGGCTTGCAGTCAGACAGCCACAGAACCTGTGGAATTTATGAGTGTCCTGGTTTAAATAAGAATTTACTCACCGCTAATTCTATTTCTCGTAGTCCGTAGTGGATGCTGGGTACTCCGTAAGGACCATGGGGTATAGACGGGCTCCGCAGGAGACTGGGCACTCTTAAAAGAAAGATTAGGTACTATATCTGGTGTGCACTGGCTCCTCCCTCTATGCCCCTCCTCCAGACCTCAGTTAGGGAAACTGTGCCCGGAAGAGCTGACATTACTAGGAAAGGATTTTGAATCCAGGGTAAGACTCATACCAGCCACACTAATCACACCGTACAACTCGTGATAACTATACCCAGTTAACAGTATGAACAATAACTGAGCCTCTCTCAACAGATGGCTCATACAATAACCCTTTAGTTAAGCAATAACTATATACATGTATTGCAGAGAGTCCGCACTTGGGACGGGCTCCCAGCATCCACTACGGACTACGAGAAATAGAATTACCAGTGAGTAAATTCTTATTTTCTCTGACGTCCTAGTGGATGCTGGGTACTCCGTAAGGACCATGGGGATTATACTAAAGCTCCCAAACGGGCGGGAGAGTGCGGATGACTCTGCAGCACCGAATGAGCAAACTCAAGGTCCTCCTCAGCCAGGGTATCAAACTTGTAGAATTTTGCAAAAGTGTTTGAACCCGACCAAGTAGCAGCTCGGCAAAGTTGTAAAGCCGAGACCCCCTCGGGCAGCCGCCCAAGAAGAGCCCATCTTCCTCATGGAATGGGCTTTTACTAATTTAGGATGCGGCAGTCCAGCCGCAGAATGTGCAAGCTGAATCGTGCTACAGATCCAGCGAGCAATAGTCTGCTTTGAAGCAGGAGCACCCAGCTTGTTGGGTGCATGCAGGATAAATAGCGAGTCAGTTTTTCTGACTCTAGCCGTCCTGGAAACATAAAGTTTCAGGGCCCGGACTACGTCCAGCAACTTGGAATCCTCCAAGTCCCTAGTAGCCGCAGGCACCACAATAGGTTGGTTCAAATGAAACGATGATACCACCTTAGGGAGAAATTGGGGACGAGTCCTCCATTCTGCCCTTTCCATATGGAAGATCAGATATGGGCTATTACATGACAAAGCCGCCAATTCTGACACACGCCTAGTCCAAGCTAAGGCCAAAAGCATGACCACTTTCCACGTGAGATATTTCAGCTCCACGGTCTTAAGTGGCTCAAACCAGTGGGATTTTAGGAATCCAACACACGTTAAGATCCCAAGGTGCCACTGGAGGCACAAAAGGGGCTGAATATGCAGCACCCCTGTAACAACGTCCGAACTGCAGGCAGTGAAGCCAGTTCTTTTTGAGAGAAAAAGGGATAGGGACGAAATCTTGGCCTTTATGGATCCTAATTTTAGGCCCATAGTCACTCCTGACTGTAGGAAGTGCAGGAACCGACCCCCCTGGAATTCCTCTGTAGGGCCTTCCCGGCCACACACCAAGCAACCTATTTTTGCCATATACAGTGAAAAAGTCTTGCTGTCACGTCTTTCCTAGCCTTTATCAGCGTAGGAATAACTGCATCCGGAATGCCCTTTTCCGCTAGGATCCGGCGTTCAACCGCCATGCCGTCCAACGCAGCCGCGGTAAGTCTTGGATCAGACAGGGTCCCTGTTGCAACATGTCCTGACTGAGAGGCAGAGGCCATGGGTCCTCTGAGAGCATTTCTTGCAGTTCCGGGTACCGAGTCCTTCTTGGCCAATCCGGAGCAAAGAATATTGTTCACACTCCTCCGTTTATTACAATTCTCAGCCCTTGGGTCTGAGAGGAAGAGGAGGGAATATACAGACCGACTGGAACACCCACGGTGTTACTAGTGCAACCACAGCTATCGCCTGAGAGTCCCTTGACCCAGCGTAAAACCTTTTTTATCTTTTTATTGAGGTGGGACGCCATGTAGTCCACCTGAGGCAGTTTCCATCAATTTGCAAAACTACGTGAAGACTTCCTGATGAAGTCACCACCTTCCCGGGTGGAGGTCGTGTCCACTCCCGGAATGAACACTGCTGACAGTGCGCTTACTTGATTCTCCGCCCAGCGAAGAATTCTGGTGGCTTCTACCCTCGCCACCCTGCTCCTTGTGCCGCCCTGGCGGTTTACATGAGCCCCGGCGGTCTGACTGGATCAGAACCGGTTGGTCGCGAAGCAGGAACTACGCTTGACTTAGGGCATTGTATATGGCCCTTAGTTCCAGGATATTGATGTGAAGGCAAGTCTGTTGGCTTGACCACAAACCTTGGAATTTTCTTCCCTGTGTAACTGCCCCCCACCCTCGGAGGCTTGCATCCGTGGTCACCAGGACCCAGTCCTGAATGCCGAATCTGCGGCCCTCGAGAAGGTGAGCACTCCGCAGCCACCACAGGAGAGACACCCTGGCCCTGGGGGATAGGGTGATTAACCGATGCATCTGAAGATGTGATCCGGACCACTTGTCCAGTAAGTTCCATTGTCCTTGCATGGAACCAGCCGAAGGGGATGGCCTCGTATGATGCCATCATCCTTCCCAGGACTCGAGTGCAGTGATGCACTGACACCTGTTTTGGTTTTCAATGGATTCCTGACCAGTGTCATGAGCTCCTGAGCTCTCTCTATCGGGAGATAAACCCTCTTCTGGTCTGTGTCTAGGATCATGCCTAGGCGAGGCAGATGAGCTGTAGGAACCAACTGCGACTTCGGAATATATAGAATCCAGTCGTGTTGTCGTTTCACTTCCAGAGAAGGTGATACGCTGTCCAGCAACTGCTCTCTTGATCTCGCTTTTATGAGGAGATCATCCAAGTATGTGATAATAGTGACACCTTGCTTCCGCAGGAGCACCATCATATCCGCCATTACCTTGGTGAAATTGGTAATGACAATCCCGTACCGCAATTCTGAGGTACGCCTGATGAGGTGGATAAATGGGGACACGAAGGTATGCATGCCTTATGTCCCGATTCATTTCAGGCTTGCAATGACCGCTCTTAGCGATTCCATCTTGAACCTGAACCTTTTCAGGTATATGTTCATGGATTTTAATACAATATGGGTCTAACCGAACCGTCTGGTTTCGGGATTATAACATGGTCGAATAATAACACCCTCTTGTTGAAGGAGGGGACCCTTGACCACCACCTATTGAAGATACAATTTACGAATTGCAGTTAACACTGGCTCCCTCTCTTGGGGGGAAGCCCGCCGGGTCCTCGGTGAGGGGGCATCTTCTCACAGTCCAGCCTGTATCCCTGCGATACAATTTCTATTGCCCAGGGATCTAACAGGGAGTGAACCCACTTGTGGCTGAACTTACGAAGGCGTGTCCCCACCGGGCCTAGCTCCGCCTGTGGAGCCCCAGCGACATGCGGTGGATTTTTGTAGAGGCCGGGGAGGACTTCTGTTCCTGGGGACTAGCTGTGTTGTACAGCTTCTTTCCTCTGCCCCCGGCTCTGACAAGAAAGGACGCACCTCAGACTTTCTTGTTTCTTTATTCGAAAAGCTGCATTTAATAATGTCGTGCTTTCCTAGGCTGTGCAGGAATATAAGGCAAAATATCAAAATTACCAGCTATAGCTGTGGAGACCAGGCCCGAGAACCTTTCTCCACACAATCCTCAGCCTTCCATATGCCTCTTAAGTCGGCATCATCTGTCCAATGTATATTCTACAGGACACGTCAAGCAGAAATCGACATAGCTTTTGTCTCTAGGACCCAGTATACTCATGTCCCTTTGGGCATGCTTTATAATTATATATCTATCACTTAAGACAGCATCTTAAAATATTTATATGCATACTAGGGTCTCAATCTCTGCTGATAAGGTACCTGTCCACGCTGCCACAGCGCTATAAACCCATGCCGACACAATCGCCGGTCTGGGTAGTATACTAGAATGTGCACACTATCTGCAGGATCCCTGAGAATAGCTAGTGCAAACAGGACACCCAAGGGGAAGATTCTCAACACATCCTGGCCCTAGTGGGGAAAGGATACAGCCTGAGAATTCTCTTGTGGGAAGCTGCCGTCTCTTGTCTGGAGATTCCCGCTCTTTTTCCTCATGAGAGGAGGAAAATTTACCTCAGCATTCTTCCCCTTAACATGTGTACTCTCGTGTCAGGGACAGATGAGTCATCAGTGATATGCAAATCATCTTTTATTCCAATAATCATATATTGAATATCTTTTAGCCCTCTTGGCTGTAACTTTGCATTATCGTAGTCGACAGTGGAGTTAAACTCCGTGTCGATACTTTGTTATTTTGGATAGTGAACATAGAGAGACTCTGAAGGACTCTGTGACATAGGGACAGACCAGGGTAGATTTCCTTTCTGTTCCCTAACCTTTTGTGCAATAATTTTACCTCAGCACTTACACATATCCAAACAGGTGTCGGCGTTGTTAACGGAGACACCCTCCCACACACTTATCCGCTCTATCACCTCCTTAGAGGAGCCTTTTACCTCAGACATGTCGACACACGCGTACCGACACAACACACACACAGGGGATGCTCTATTTGAAAACAGTTCCCCCACCAGGCCCTTTGGAGAGACAGAGAGAGAGTATGCCAGCACACACCACAGCGCTATATAATACAGGGATGTACACTATACTGAGTGATTTTTCCCCTATAGCAGCTTATATACACAGTTTTGCGCCTAAATTTATGTTCCCCCCTCTCTTTTTTACCCTTTGTGTACCAGGATACTGCAGGGGAGAGCCTGGGGAGCTTCCTTCCAGCTGAGCTGTGAAGAGAAAATGGCGCCGGTGTGCTGAGGAAGAAGGCCCGGCCCCCTCAGCGGCGGACTTCTGTCCTTTTATGTACTTTAATGGCGGGGGTTAATGCACATATAAAGTTTATCAGACTGTATTATGTGCTTTTCGCCAAGTAAGGTAATCTGATTGCTGCCCAGGGCGCCCCCCCCCCCAGCGCCCTGCACCCATCAGTGACCGGAGTGTGTGGTGTGCTACGGGAGCAATGGCGCACAGCTGCAGTGCTGTGCGCTACCTTAATGAAGACCGGAGTCTTCAGCCGCCAATTTTCAACTTCTCTTCGTTCTTCTGGCTCTGCAAGGGGGACGGCGGCGCGGCTCCGGGACCGGACGACCGAGGACTGGGCCTGTGTTCGATCCCTCTGGAGCTAATGGTGTCCAGTAGCCTTAGAAGCCCAAGCTAGCTGCAAGCAGGTAGGTTCGCTTCTCTCCCCTCAGTCCCACGTAGCAGGGAGTCTGTTGCCAGCAGATCTCACTGAAAATAAAAAACCTAACAAATACTTTCTTTTCTAGGAAGCTCAGGAGAGCCCCTAGGGTGCATCCAGCTCTGGCCGGGCACAGATACTAACTGAGGTCTGGAGGAGGGGCATAGAGGGAGCCAGTGCACACCAGATATAGTACCTAATCTTTCTTTTAAGAGTGCCCAGTCTCCTGCGGAGCCCGTCTATACCCCATGGTCCTTACGGAGTACCCAGCATCCACTAGGACGTCAGAGAAAAGGGATATGGTAAACCTACAGTATATATAACTGAATGTTGATAACTTAGACTGTTGCTTTAAGGTGAGGTCATCTTGCTTAACTGACCCTCCCCAGCATCAGTAATTTACAGCACTACTGGGTGAATCTTATTGCAGGAGCAGTGCAGCCCTCAGCTTAAAAGTATAACTGTCTCAACTGGCATTTGCAGAGTTCACTGTCTCAAGTCTGGATGGTATTTAAGGCGATTTTCGCGGGACAGTCCCATTTTATGGGGACTGTCCAGCTGTCCCACCCGCAGGTCGCAATGTCCCGCGGTGGGTAGGGGCAGTTGGGAGGATCCTGTCATTGCTGCCCTGCTTAGCAGAGCAGTGGTGAATAGACGCTGTGCGCATGCGCACAGCGTCTATTCACTGGAGTCAGAGGGAGAGGGGGCATGCCCAGCGCTCTGTGAGCCGAAAATGAAAAACCGCTCAGTGATGAAAATGGGGGCGTGGCTCGCGATCACAGTCCTCCCGCGAAGCCACGCCCCCTTTTTCTTAGGCAACACCCCTTTTTCGGGAGCACACGCGGCGAAGCCTCCTTGGAAAAATGAAAAGTTGGGAGGTATGTTTAAGGTGATTGTTTTATTATTAGAGGTGCACTTTTTAACCATAATTTATACACATACATGTGGTTTTATTTCCTGTAAATGGCCATACCTTTGCACTTAGCATTTTTCAAAAAGCACAATGTCTTGGAGACTGTTCCCTGATCCAAAAGCAACAGAAAAAAAGATAGTTGAACTATTTTTTAAAAAACAATTTCATTTAAATCAGGAATGTTATAGCAGAGAGAAAACTCTGTGTGGGGGAAATTGCATGTTTGCTATCTGCAAATAATATAACAAAACAAAAGTGGCTTTACCAAATTTGGAAAGAAGACCGTCGAAAACTGCGTACTAAAGCATTACAGTTTACTTTAGATTTTTCCTCTCGTGATGAAATTCCACAAGTTGAGAATAGTGATCAAAGTGGCCAATTAAAACATAGTAAAGAATCATTCTTAATAAATGATGCAGGAGTAGAAGATGACCAACTGTATTGTTTATGTAAACAAAAAAACAACCCTGATGAACCTTATGCACAATGCAGTCGGTGTAAGGACTGGTTTCACCCATGGGGCCATATTCAATTAGCAGTGATAACGGACTTTTCACGTGAAAAGTCCGGTTTTCGGGTGAAAAACCGGACTTTTCACGTGAAATGCAATTACAGCCTATTCAATTATCCTGGAAAATTTATCGGTGATCATGTTTTCACTAATTTCACTTCACCTTCTCTGAAGCAGGTGAAAAGTTGGGAAAAGTCACTATTTTAAGGTAAAAATGTTTGGATATGGTACAGAACTCCTGGGACACCCCCCTTTATGACTAATTAGGCACGTTGAAGTTTTTAATTATTTTTAATTGGCCAATAATGACATGTCATTTTTGGGGTGAAAAAGTAAAAAGTGATGGAAATTGGGGTTCAAGGTATGGGACAGGTATATTGGGGTGCTTTATGAGTGGGACAGGTGTTTTTTAGGCTTGCAGATGGGAGTAATCGGTCTGTTTCCACTTTTTTTTAAAGTACCCTAAAATGACCCAAATATATACTTATACCCATTTTCATGTACCCCAAATTTAATGAGAGCATTTATTTTGCTCAAAAAAACTTGCGTTCTATCATTTTTTTGCATTTAAAAAAAAATGCATATAACCGCCATTTCACACAATTTAAGTCCCCAAAAACTCTCTAATGTGATCTCTAACACACTTCTCTTCTGTTTTCCTATGTTAGTTTAGCATTTTTTGGGGTACAGGCTGATTTCCCCATTTTCACCTGCACTTTTCACTGCAAGAATTTTCACGTGAAACCCGGTCGGAATTGAATAGGTCGAAAAATGGAGCGTTTTCGCGGAAATTTTCGGCCGATTACCGCGAAAAAAATTTCGGGCGAAAAATTGCCGCGAATTTGCGGAAAATGGAAAAACAGAGCGTTTTCGCGGCAATCGGCCGAAAATTTTCGGGCGCAAAATTGCCGCGAATTTGCGGATAATTGAATATCCCCCATGGTGTGTTGGTTACAAAAGTATCACTGACATTCAGGTTATTTCACCATGGTTGTGTCCTCTCTGTAAGCCAAAGAAACAAAAAATAATTAAAGTATCCCCAAGAAAAATACTGGGCCTGTAAGACACTAAATCAGCTCCTGGAGAAACAGAAAAAAACAAAAACTAAAGTTGTTACCCAAATTATATGCATTCCATGTGATGTAGCAAGATTATCTTTATCTGATGAAGGTGAGAATGTTCCAGTAATAGAAGATAACAGAAATGTGGCCTTAGAAAATGAGCAAAACATAACAGAATCGATGCAATTAAAGCCACAAGAGGAATGCAGTGATATAAATAGTGCAAATTATCAAGAAAAATCACTGCTACCTAATATTTTAAAAAAAGGCACAACTCAGTCCATGATTAATGCAGATCATCTCTCTATGAAGGAATTCATTAATGAAACATGTCCATCTAATTTCACAATTTCTCTATCAACTGAGGAATGGAACCAAATAAAACCAGAAAACAGGACAGGTTATCGTGTCCTTAAAAGTGGTTGGACTGAGACAATATGCAATAAAATAACGAAAATTAATAAGTTTTGCATTGTAACTTTCAAATACAATCGAGTGAGACAAGCTTGTTCCAGAAAAAGGCATTGGGGTATATTTACTAAAATTCGTATTTTTCCAAATGAGGTTAAAGTTCAAACACGAATGAAATTAAAAGTGTAATTTTGCAACTTTTTGAATTTTTTACGACTAATTTACTAAACTGACGTATTCTGCATGTTCGTATTTTCCGATGTCGATGTCATTCGTATTTTTTGGCAGTGTTTTACGGGAGTGAATAGTAAAACACTGCCGACATTAACACAATGAATCTCGGCCGGATCTGTGAGATCCGTGCAGGGCTTCATTGTGCACCTTTCGTAAAAAAAATAACTGTTAAAAATAAAAATGCGTGGGGTCCCCCCCCCCTAAGCAAAACCAGCCTCGGGCTCTTTGAGCCGGTCCTGGTTCTCAAAATATGGGGGGAAAAATGACATGGGTTCCCCCATATTTCATAAACCAGCACCGGGCTCTGCGCCTGGTCCTGGTTCCAAAAAATACGGGGGACAAAAAGCGTAGGGGTCCCCCGTATTTTTGAAACCAGCACCGGGCTCCACTAGCCAGGTACATAATGCCACAGCCGGGGGACACTTTTATAGTGGTCCCTGCGGCCCTGGCATTACATACCCTACTAGTCACCCCTGGCCGGGGTACCCTGGAGGAGTGGGAACCCCTTAAATCAAGGGGTCCCCCCTCCAGCCACCCAAGGGCCAGGGGTGAAGCCCGAGGCTGTCCCCCCCATCCAAGGGCGGCGGATGGGGGGCTGATAGCCTTTTGAAAAAATATGTGAATATTGTTTTTAGTAGCAGTACTACAAGTCCCAGCAAGCCTCCCCGCAAGCTGGCACTTGGAGAACCACAAGCACCAGCATGCGGTGGAAAACCGGGCCCGCTGGTACCTGTAGTACTACTACAAAAAAATACACCAAAAAAAACAGGACACACACACCGTGAAAGTATAATTTTATTACATGCATGCACACCTCCAAACATACATACTTACCTATGTTCACACGAGGCTCTGTCCTCTTGTCCCTGTAGAATCCTTGGGGTAAATTATGAAAAAAATTATACTCACATAATCCAGTGTAGAATCTGACCTTTGTATAATCCACGTACTTGGCAAAATAATAAAACGGAAACCCGACCACGCACTGAAAGGGGTCCCATGTTTACACATGGGACCCCTTTCCCCGACTGCCAGGACCCCCCCTGACTCCTGTCAAAGAGGGTCCCTCCAGCTGTCATCCTAATGCAAATCCCTCCCACTGCCAAATTTTTCACTGTTATTGACCTCTGCTCCGCTTTCTTTTCGGTACCTCTGCACCCTGACAGCCAATATTTGTTTGCATTCACATACAGAGGAGTCCAATACACGTGGACTCGATTACCCCAAGGTTTCATAGATAGTCCAAGTATATTTTCTCAGGCTTTGCATGATTGTTTACAGTCTTTCCAACCAGACAGTGGATCAGTATTGATACAGTATGTGGACGATTTATTACTGTGTTCAGATTCACTGGAAGCATCTCTGAAGGATACGAAACAGCTCCTGTTTCATCTTTCAGACACCGGACACAAGGTGTCCAAAGACAAGTTGCAATTATGCCAAACTAAGGTAAAATATTTGGGACACTGTCTAACACAAGGACTGAGACACCTGACCGCTGATAGAATCCAAGCAATTAGAGACATGACCCTGCCACAAACCCAGCAACAGATCAGAACGTTTTTAGGAATGTGTGGGTATTGCCGTAATTGGATCCCAGGGTTTTCCATTTTAGCGTTACCTTTGCAGGAAATGGTCTCCTCAAACAAACCTGATAGGATTTCGCATACAGACGAGTCTGAAACAGCATTTGAGAGACTCAAACAGTGCCTAACGCAGGCACCAGCACTAGGTATGCCAGACTATGGGAAACCCTTTGAACTATACGGAACAGAAAGTGCTGGTTGCGCGGCAGGTGTACTAACCCAAAAACACGGTGATGCCAGCAGGCCAGTTGCATACTACAGTGCTCAGCTAGACACGGTAGCGCGATCCCTCCCCACATGCTTGCGAAGCGTTGCTGCGATAGCATTGCTAGTGACAAAAAGCGAAGACGTCGTGCTAGGCCACAACCTCACAATCCATACGCCACATGCAGTATCAGCCTTATTGAATTCTGCCCAAACCAGACACGTCTCATCAGCGAGATTTACAAGATGGGAATTGGCACTAATGGCCCCCGTAAACATCACCATAAGGAGATGCAGTGCATTAAATCCTGCAACGTATCTCCCAGGTGTGCCTGGTCAGGCACAAAGGGTGGAAGGTGAGTGATGGAGAAGGAGGATTTAATACAAAGGAAGATACACATGATTGTATGGAATATTTGACCCAAAATTTTACCGCAAGGCCTGACATCAGTGACAACCCACTGGAAGATGCAGAACTCACGTTCTACACGGACGGTAGTTGCCATAGACAGTCAGACTCGGGAGACTTGTGTACTGGATACGCAGTCGTAGATGACCAAGACACCATAGAAGCGGAACCGCTAGGCCCACCTCACTCAGCCCAGGTTGCTGAACTGGTCGCCCTAACCAGAGCATGTGAATTGGCTAAGGGTAAGTCAGCCAATATCTACACCGATTCTAGATACGCATTCGGGGTAGTCCATGATTTTGGAGCCCTATGGCGCCTCAGAAATTTCATGACGGCAGCTGGTACAGCGGTAGCGCATGCAGCTCACATAAAAAGGCTTCTAACAGCGATACAGGAACCCGACAGAGTGGCTGTTATCAAATGTAAAGCACACACATATAGCCAAGACCCGGTATCACTTGGTAACAGCCGAGCAGACGAAGCTGCTAAGTTAGCAGCTGCTACCCCCATACAGACAGACACCACACAATTAATGGTATTTAATACCATTAACACACAGAAGTTGTGTGAAATGCAAAATTTGTGTTCCACACAGGAAAAGGCAGTCTGGAAGGCAAAGGGATGTGGCCAGGAGTCTTCAGGACTCTGGACGGATGGACATGGTAAACCAGTGGCCCCCAGAGCATATCTTCCATGTCTGGCTGAAGCAGCTCACGGGCTGACTCATCTAGGCAAGGAAGGGATGTGCAAATTGGTAAGAGCCTATTGGTGCGCCCCAGGATTCTCCTCTCATGCGAGTAAAAGAGCAATGTCATGCCTTACCTGTTTGAGAAAGAATATTGGAAAGGCAATACCTACAGAACCATCCCATATCCCACCTGCCGGCGGCCCTTTCCAGGTAATACAAATTGATTTTATACAATTACCCCCTTGTCGGAATTTGAAATATGTACTTGTTTGTATAGATGTTTTCTCGAATTGGGTCGAAGCATTTCCTGCAGCTACAAATACCGCTATGTTTACAGCTAAGAAAATTGTGCAGGAATTTGTATGTAGATATGGTATCCCTAGAATAATCGAAAGTGATAGGGGTACCCATTTTACAGGTGATGTCTTTCAAGGAATGTGTAAGTTGATGGGAATTGATAGCAAGCTGCACACTCCGTACCGTCCACAGGCGAGTGCGAAGGTCGAAAGAGTGAACAGCACTATTAAAAATAAATTGAGTAAAGTGATGGCAGAGACAGGATTGACATGGCCAGAAGCTTTACCCATTGTACTGTACAGTATCAGAACCACTCCCAGGTCCCCTCTTAATCTGTCTCCCTTTGAAATCTTGTTTGGTCGACAACCGCATGTCATGATTAACCCTCAGGATGATTTGAAATGTAACAATGAAGTAACTGTAAAGTACTTGATTAACATGAGTAAACAGTTAAGGAATCAAAATGATAATCTGAAGTTGGTGATTCCTGATCTACCTGATAGTAATTGTCATGACATTGAACCTGGGGATTATGTAATGATACGGAATTTTCTACGCTCAGGTTGCCTTATTGACAGATGGGAAGGACCATACCAGGTCTTATTGACTAGCACTACAGCACTGAAGGTTGCTGAGAGAGAGACTTGGGTCCATTCATCCCACTGCAAGAAGGTTGCTGATCCAGAGAAGTCCCGTGATAAGGAACAGACGGTAGAGGTTGTATCACTGGAGTGTCTGTTCCAGGAGGACTGAGGCGGCACCTGAGCCTTGAAGACCGAGAGCTGTTGTCGACTCCCCACTCCCTTTTATTGTTTTTCTCCACTTCCCATCCCCTCTCCCTCAAATTTATTTTTCCTCCTTCTCATTCTTCTCCGTTTCCTCCTATAAGATGGACTTGCCCCAAGAGACTGTGATCCGGATTTTCCTGTTGACCATGATGTTGACCAGAGCAGTCTGTTCCGGCGAGAGTACCATGGAGGTCGATAGAGGTTCTGGAATGGGTTCTGATGATAAAGATGGAGGCGTAGTTTTCCAAGATCAACCTAACCAACAAGCAAAGGCGAGTATCAGAAAACGATCCGATAGCATTGACCATAGAAGAAATTGTGACGGATTGTTAGCTGAAGAAAACTGTATCTGTAGGCTCTGTAACAATGTCATTGAAGATGGGTGCATTAAGAAATGCCAATCCAGTTTTAATATCCATATGGACCGGCATCCATTGAGTGACTATCACTCCTTAGTGGGTAATGTGTTAAACAAAACAGATTGTTGGGTATGCTCTCAAGTACCTCAAGGTCATAGCAAATCAGGGCTAGTACCATTTCCTTTAACGATAGGGGAGGTACTTGAGTTAAATGGTGGGAGACCGGTGGACAGGAGGTTTAATATCTCCAGCCCTCCTAGTTTGAAGCTCCACCAATACCATGTGGATAGGTCCGTATTATGTTTCAACATCTCCAATCCCAGAAAGCCGGGAAATTGGGAAGTGTCATGGAGTAACCACACCATGACCTTTTCGCATAGAGCAGATAGAATGCCTACAGATACAGAGCTTGTACGCCACATAGCCAGTAGAGGAAAATCTTTCCGGTATAGGTACACCTTAGGAAATAGGATTACGAGAGTTGGAGAAGTATCACCAGGATACTGTGCACATATCGTACAACCTGATACGTGTATTAAGCAGATGGAAGAATTAGGGTTAGGAGATTTCACCTGGAAGGTGTGTAATATGGTTATGTCCTTCTCCGTCCCATATGTTCTCCCCGATGATGCATATTTCATATGCGGGAGAAAGGCGTACAAGTGGCTTGCCCCAAACTCTGAAGGATTGTGTTATATTGGAAAAGTATTGCCTGAAGTAATGACTGTAACACATGATAAAATGAAAGACATACATCGTGGTGCCCAAGCTCCTTATACTCACACCCACTACGAGCACGTTGTTAAAAGGCACCTGATAGAGAAGACAGAGCATCCGGCCTCTGATCTGATAAGTGAATCCACCGGGATTCAATTCTTAATCGCGTTAGATTTCACCCGCACCGCTAGAGGAGTGCTAAATTATAAATACATATCGGCGCTCGCAAATTTGTTAGATAATATCACTGAAATGTATGATGACACGTTTAGATATACTGGAAGGGAACTTCAAGCTTATAAAACAGAACTGGTGCAGCATAGAATGGTTCTTAATTACCTCACAGCAGTGACAGGTGGATATTGTGTTACATTGGCAACACAGTACGGCGTGAAGTGTTGCACGTATATCACAAATAGCACCGAGGATCCGGTCGAGGTCATAGACCAAAAGATGGACGATATTCTCCAATTGAAGTGGGAATTTCGCCGAAAACACAATCTCACTCTTGCTGCTGTAGGTAATGAGCTGACTGGTTGGGTGTCATGGTTGAACCCGCGAAATTGGTTCTCTGGTTTGGGAGACTGGGCTCAAGGAGTCATAATGGATGTTGGGAAGTTTCTCCTATGTATCTTAGGTGTTATCATAACGATCGGTTTGATATTTAGATGCGGTCAGGCTTTAATGAGGTGCAATCGTCGTACTAAGGTAATGAGTTTGAGGAGTGAGGAAACTGTAATTAACCTGGATTTGATTTATGACCCAATGATAGAAACAATGATGTGATGAAAATGCGATTTCTACGGTCCGTTTCTTTCACCTGTTTTTCTGGTTTTTCTCCAAGATAAAAAGACCCACTTGGACGAGGAAGTTGACGAGACGCTATACAGACAACGGATAGACCAAAGAAGAAGTTTTGACCACTTGAGATATGGACATTTGATGAACTTTGCCATGGATCCCCAGTTTCCCTAGAATTCTTAAACTTACGCTAGCCCAACATTTTTTGTAAATCTAATGGCATTGACAAAGCTTTTTGCTCACCCCTAATGGGCAACACAGCGCAAAGAAGACGACTTTCAACTGATACCGAACAAAAACTTCAACCGACAGATGTACATTAACCTGACATAGAATACCACCGCATTTACCGTAATTATGTCTTTTCTTCATTTCTACAACCCTCAGGTAATGACACACATAGTATAGGGAATACAGGCACAGATATCAGCAATCACATATTCCCCCATTCATGTATCATCAACTAAAATGTGCTCCCCATTTTGTTCAAAACCCGAAAAGAGCTCGGTAAAGTTTGACAGCCCATCCACAGACCCGTACCACGGGATAAGAAGGAATTCAAATGTATACTTCGCAATACCTCGAAGCTTGATTTACAACACGTACGGCACGATGATACATGACCCCCCAAACACGGATTCATACACACATGCTTCTGCTATCTCACTAGGTCATACCCTCTTCACACCTACTCCGCTCTCCTCCCTTACCCAACCATGGAAATGAATTAACCCCTAACATATATTTTTCTCCTTTTGAAATGTTTTCAGGAAGTGGCAGTTATTATTGACTGCCAAAGGGTGGACTGTCAAAGTCAGAAAAATATCTCTATGCACACTACCATATTTGCACCCCACACAGGTCCGTGCTGCGCATGCGTACGCTCTCCCGTACGTGCGCATACTCACAGTCGCGGGCACCCACAGGCGCATGGTATGCGTATTTACGGTAGAGTTTATGTGGTTGTAGCGTGCGACTCAATCATTACATATTTTCACTTATAATGTATTTTGTAGATCATGGTCCCTTTGATAGATTCTGAAAGTTTGGTTAATATAGAATGTTTATGAACAGAGGAATCCCTCTTTGTTTGATACGAAGGGTCAGACAGGAGTAATACAGTGGTGTTTAGTATCCATCGGAAGAATATTTAATTAGAAATATTCCGGTGTTGGTTTGAAGCAGATCAATCGCTCGTGCGAATAGTTATGGACATAAGAAGTTTATGAACATTTACTTTATTTGCACTTTATTACCCATGCGGCGGGAAACCCAGTTTCCCTCCCACCTGAGCAGTTGGAAATAGTCACAGCCCACCTGTATGAATCAACCTATGACCTTTTGTTATAATGCGAAGCCGAATTCCTATGTCCAATGAACAATGAGATTGTAGGGACCATTGAATTGTATTGTGTGTGGGGCATAAATAGGCAGGCCGACCGTATCCAGTTCTCTCTCTTCAACGGTTCTCATTGCTGATAATCGGGAGCTGGATATCGAGGCGCATGCGATCGTTCCCCTTGTGCGTAAGTTTTCTCCGTAATCATATTGTCTTACTGTGAGCCATCTCTCTCTCTCTCTCTATCTCTCTCTCTCTACTCTTTCTCTCGTATTTTCCTTAAATTGTATTGTATTGTATTTCCTGTGTAGTTTATCTGGTTAGTTGGTTTATGTTATATTGTAGTGTATCATTTGTACTGTGATTCCTTTTGCAAGTATAATAGTTATAATACATATAATAGGTTTCGGACCCTAAGCCCAGGTATCTGTGTATTCTTTATAAGGGTTAAGTATTCTCTGAGCGTCGGTGACGCTCAAGCAGCTTTGTAGTTAATCAGGTTACACCAGGTTGCACTTACACTCTGTCTCTACACTAAGGTATACTGTGTATCTCACTGTTAAAGGTATAGATATAAAGGTTTAAACGTTGTAAGCGTCTGCACCGCTGGTGATCTCCTCGTGGTCCCGAGCGTACGCTACGCTATAGCGAATCATCACGTTAGTCGGCAGCCAATAGCGTGCCTGCCTGTGATCACTGGGCCGTAAGCGAACGTGACGCTTGAGCGTCTCGACTACGGTTGAGCGATCGCTACACAACTTGCGTACCCTTACGGTACTTCTTACGTAGACAGCGTACAGTGTTCTTAGACCTCTTAAGGGTTATATATACGATAAATATTCAGCTTTATCACAGGGGTTAAAGACGCTGTTGAGTTGTAGAACTCTGGACCGCAGAGAGATATCTGGAACCGGTGCAACGAACTGGCACCTGGAAACGAACTGGCACCTGGAAATGCCGGAGACACTGGAGTACAACTGCAGAGATCCTTGCCGGGAACAAGAGCGCTGGCATCCACATCAGGGAAAGATACTCAGGCACTGAAGCTCTGTCCGGCGTCTGACTTTGTATTCCCCGCCACCGCTGAATTGGCGGAGCAGTCTGATGATGTCACCTGCCCCCCGTCCTCATGATGCCGGGTGTCATGGCGGCGCCCATGCCCCGGAGAACCACCGGGAGCCGCGCCAGCCAGGCGCCGGAGCCCGTGGCCCACCGACGGCAGAGGCCGCAACACCGACCAGCAGACACGCAGGGGTAAGCGCGGCGAACGCCGCCTCTGGTGTGTGACAGTACCCCCTCCTCCAGGAGTGGCCCCTGGACACTTTCCAGGTTTTGTTGGATGTCTGGAATGGAACATCCGCACCAGTCGGGGAGCCGTAACCTCAGTAGCTTTGACCCAGCACCTTTCCTCGGGGCCAAAACCTTTCCATTCCACCAAATACTGTAGATTCTTGTGAAGATAGCGAGAATCAAGAATAGCTTTTATCTCAAAGTCCGTACCTTCTTCAGCCTCTGCAGAGGTTGGCCTTGGGCACTTGGAATGAAACCGATTCAAAACAAGAGGGCGAAGCAGAGAGACATGAAAGGAATTTGGTATCCGGAGATGGGAAGGCAATCCCAATTTGCAGACAACCGGATTCAAGACTTGTAACACGGGGTAAGGACCAATGAACCTTGGAGCGAACTTCATTGTGGGCACCTTTAAACGGAGATTGCGGTTAGAGAGCCATACCCTGTCACCAACCTTGTATTGAGGAGCTGGCCGTCGCTTCCTATCCGCAAAGAACTTATAGCGGCCAGAAACTCTCTTGAGGTTGGCATGAATTCGGCTCCAGATTTGGCTGAAATGCCGGAGAGTAGAGGATGCAGCAGGAACTTCTTCTGGAGGACAAATGGGTAATTCTGGAACTTGGGGATGAAATCCATAATTAATGAAAAATGGAGACTCACCAGTCGAGGAATGATATAGATGATTATGGGCGAACTCAGCCCAAGGCAACAACTCCACCCAGTTATCTTGTGAGGGGGAGAGGTAAATACGGAGAAAAGTCTCTAAATCTTGATTGACGCATTCAGTTTGCCCATTGGTCTGTGGATGGTAAGCGGATGAAAACTTGAGTTTTATTTGTAGGGCCGTGCAGAGGGCTCTCCAGAATCTTGCCGTAAATTGTACCCCTCGATCAGAGACTATTTCCAGAGGTAACCTGTGCAGGTGGAAGTGTTCCCGAATGAATAACAAAGCCAACTTAGAAGCTGATGGTAATCCGGTCAACGGAACAAAATGTGCCATCTTAGAGAATCGGTCGATAATCACCCAGACGGTGTTATGACCCTTAGAGAGAGGCAGTTCAGTAACAAAGTCCATAGAAATATGAGTCCAAGGCCTCTTAGGAATGGATAATGGGTGCAACAACCCCGCAGGAGGCAGACGAAGAATTTTGTGCTGAGCACATTGAGGACACGAGTTGACATACTCTTGAACGTCCTTCTTCATAGTGTCCCACCAGTAAGATCTTCGTAGAAATTCCCACATCTTCTGAGCTCCAGGATGGCCAGAAAACTTGGAAATGTGAGCCCACTGCAACAATCTTGGTCGAAATTTAGCTGGCAACGACATTCTTCCAGGAGGAGGACCCAACGCGGTGGGAGCCGCAGAAATGGAAACTGGACTGAGGATCAACGCCTTTTCAACGGAACTCTCCTCATCCGAAGCCATTAAAGAACGGGATAGGGCATCCGCCTTGGTGTTAAGAGTTCCAGCCCGGTACTTAATGACAAACGAAAATCGGGCAAAGAAGAGCGCCCATCTTGCTAAACGGGGATTCAAGCACTGGGCCGTCTTGAGATGCAGCAATTTCTTGTGATCCGTAAAAATCGCAATTAGGTGTTTAGCACCTTCCAAAAGATATCTCCATTCTTCCAAGGCAGATTTTATTGCCAACAGCTCTTTGTCTCCAATGGTGTAATTTAGTTCAGCAGGAGAGAACTTGCGAGAATGGAAACCACAAGGATGTAACTTCCCATCTGGAGCGTACTGCGAAAGTACGGCACCAATGCCTACCGTAAAAGCATCAACCTCCAGAAAGAATGGTTTTTGAAAGTCTGGTTGCTGAAGTACCGGAGTGGTCATAAAGGCTGCCTTCAACTGAGCGAACGCTGCTACAGCTTCAGAGGACCAATGACTTGGGTCAGCCCCCTTCTTGGTTAGGGCAGTAATAGGCGCCACGATAGTAGAGAAACCCCTTATGAATTTCCGGTAGTAATTTGCGAACCCTAGAAATCGTTGCACCGCTTTCAAGGAAAGAGGCTGAGTCCAATCCCGAATAGCAGAAAGTTTCTCCGGATCCATACGCAACTCCATGCCTGAAATAATGTAACCCAGAAATGGAATAGAGGGGACCTCAAAGGTGCACTTGGAAATCTTGCCATAAAGATGGTTCTCTCGCAACCGAAGGAGTACCTCCTTAACTTGTATTCTGTGCTCAGTGAGATTCTTTGAAAATATCAGGATTTAGGTATAACATGTCCCGAAAGACTTCATTAATGAATCCCTGGATGATGGTGGGGGCGTTGCTGAGGCCAAACGGCATTACCAGGTACTCATAATGCCCGTCCGTAGTATTGAAGGCCGTCTTCCATTCGTCCCCTTGTCGGATACGTATCTAGTTATAAGCTCCCCTTAAGTCGAGCTTAGTGAAGACTCGAGCTCCGCGAACTCTATCAAAAGCTCCGTGATGAGTGGCAGAGGATACTTATTCTTAATGGTGACTTCATTTAGACCACGATAGTCGATACATGGCCTCAGGCCTCCGTCTTTTTTCTTCACAAAGAAGAAGCCTGCTCCCGCTGGGGAAGTAGAGGGGCGGATGAATCCCTTCTGCAGATTAGACTTGATATATTCTGACATGGCTTGTGTCTCTGGTACTGACAAAGGATAGGTATGACCTCGAGGTGGCATTTTCCCCGGAATGAGCTCAATAGGACAGTCCCAGGGTCTATGCGGTGGTAACTTATCGGCCGCCTGTTCCGAGAACACATCTGTAAATTCCCGATAAGCCTCAGGAATGAGCTCATTGTCCGACTTGGACGAAACACGAAGCGGGTAGACAGGAATAAGACAATTCGAGTGTCAGAATGGACTCCAAGAAATTATCTGTGTCGACCTCCAGTCGACGTGAGGGTTGTGAAGCTTGAGCCAGGGAAGACCAAGGACGAGATCGTGAGGCATCTCCTGAATCACAAGGAACTCCAGATGTTCTTGGTGCAAAGCTCCCACCTGCAGCTTGATTGGCATAGTACAACTTGTAATTAGAGCATTAGGAATTTGGGCACCATTAATAGCAGTTATCGTAATAGGTCGTTCGACCGACTGTAACTTCAAACCCAGATTCTGGGCGCAGGAAAGGGAAATAAAATTCCCCGCAGCTCCTAAGTCCAACAGTGCCTTAACAGTTTTGACTTCAGACTCAGAAGACAGAGATACAGAGAGTAGACAGTCCACTGCCGGAGAAGATTGAGAAACAACCCCTAGCTTGACTTCTCCAGAACAAGCTAGGACTGCCTGTTTCCCGGGCGAGACTTGCAGGACTTGAGAAAATGATCTGCGGCTCCACAGTAGAGGCAAAGTCTACCCTCACGACGACGCTGACGCTCTTCTGGGGACAGCCGAGACCGATTAATCTGCATGGGTTCGTCTGGACTTGAATTAACTGTTTGCTTAGAAGGAAGAGATCGGAGTCTCGACCGGTCAGACCAACTACGTTCACCACCTCGTTCCTGCATGCGAAGATCCACCTTTACACAGAGTGAGATCAACTGTTCCAAGGAATCTGGCAGATCTCTAGTAATCAATTCGTCTTTCAAACGATCCGAGAGCCCGTTCCAAAAAGCAGCCCGAAGGGAATCATTATTCCAGCTCAGTTCAAAAGCTATAGTTTGAAAGTGAATTACATACTGTCCCACTGTACGAGAGCCTTGTCGAACTCGAAGCAAATCAGCTGAGGCAGCAGTCGTCCTGCCGGGCTCATCAAAGATCCTTCGGAATGACACAATGAAGTTGATATAACTAGAAACTAACGGGTCTGATCGCTCCCATAACGGTGACACCCACTCCAACGCTGAACCCTCAAGCAAAGAGATAATGTATGCCACTTTAGACCGATCAGTAGGGAAGTTATGTGAGAGGAGTTCGAAATGTACCTCACACTGATTGAGGAATCCACGGCAATTTTTCGGATTCCCGTTATAACGAGGATGAGTGGGAAGCTGAAGGCGTGACCTGGTTCCAGACAAGGAGGGAACATTGCCAGAGACAACCACTGGAGCGGATACTGGAACTGGAGCTGAAACCACTGAAGACAGCGAAGTCTGGATTTGATCCAGCCGGCCAGATAATTCCTGGAGATAATGCATCACCTGATTCCGTGCTGTTTCCTGACTCTGTACTCGGGAAACCAGGTACTGCATGGTATTTGCCTCTGGGTTCCGATTCCCCGGGTCCATGTGGCCTGAGTATACTGTCACTGGCCTAGGCTGAGGGTGTTGTGAACTCGGGGATTCTTCAGATGGTTGGGAAGAGGAACCACAACTGAGCCGGAAAAGGGGTGGCCTAATATAGGATTTCCTCATACAGGACGCTGACAGTGGAGTTTGATGAAATATAGAAGAACTTTATTGCAGGGAAAAAACAACTTAAAGTCATATGTCAAAGAGGAATTAATGAGGGAATGTCCAGACCCACTGAAGGGTTTTGTGAGCAATGATAACTGAGGAAACTGTGGGTGATGCTTAAAAGTTACTGATAACTTGAGGAGCTTGTAAATAATGATTAAAGGCACAGATGGATAAAGAACTTGTGAGCGGAGGTGAAGACACTGGTAAATTGAAGAACTTAAGTGCAGAGGTTTAGGACGCTGATGATTTGAGGAACTTAAGTGCAGTGGTTTAAGACGCTGTTGATTTGTAGGACTTGTGAACGGTGACTGAGACGATGATGATGTAAAGAACTGAAGTGCAGGGGTTAAAGACGCTGTTGAGTTGTAGAACTTGTGATCGGTGACTGAGACGCTGATGATGTGAAGAACTGAAGTGCAGGGGTTTAAGACGCTGTTGAATTGTAAAACTTGTGAACGTAGACTGAGACGCTGATGATGTGAAGAACTGAAGTGCAGGGGTTTGAGACGCTGGTGACTCCTAGAACTTGAGAACGGTGATTTAGGCCCGCAGACCACGCTGATTCCTAGGAGCACTGGTGATTGGACCGCAGAGAGATATACCGGCCGCTAAATACACTGGAACCGGTGCAACGAACTGGCACCTGGAAATGCCGGAGACACTGGAGTACAACTGCAGAGATCCTTGCCGGGAACAAGAGCGCTGGCATCCACGTCAGGGAAAGACGATACTCAGGCACTGAAGCTCTGTCCGGCGTCTGACTTTGTATTCCCCGCCACCGCTGGATTGGCAGAGCAGTCTGATGACGTCACCTGCCCCCCGTCCACGTGATGCCGGGTGTCATGGCGGCGCCCATGTCCCGGAGAACCACTGGGAGCCGCGCCAGCCAGGCGCCGGAGCCCGTGGCCCACCGACGGCAGAGGCCGCAACACCGACCAGTAGACACGCAGGGGTAAGCGCGGCGAACGCCACCTCTGGTGTGTGACAGACTTGACACAAATGAATACTGGAATTGTATGTTAATCCAAAAAAAACTTGATGAAAAGGAGTTAAATACAGTTGCTACAAAGCATGCTTACATACAGCACATAGGCGTGATCCCATGTGTTCTCCATATGTATTCAGAATCACAGTTGCATATGTTGAAAGATTTGCAAGCAGCGGCGCAATGTTTTCTGTACCTAGACGCAACTGGCTCTGTAGTAATGAAACCAAAAGACATTCAAAACAAAATTCTGTACTACACACTCTGTATTTCTTTGACCAGTGAAACAAGATCCACCATCCCTGTTGCAGAAATGCTGTCTTCAGATCAGAGCACACCAACTATTCAGCATTGGCTATCCTGTTTATGTCGTGATTTTTTTAAAGTATGCAGGAGAAAGCTTAGGCCACAAAAGGTTGAAATCGATTTTAGCTGGGCTCTAATCCATGCATCAACACAGACTTTCAATCAAAACAACATAATGGACTATTTAAAGAAATGTATCCTCATTTGCGAAGGAAAAATATTGTGTAATTTTACAATTCTCCATATATGTGCTGCACACATGATGAAACTCATGAGCATCAAGCTGTCAAAATTGAAGGCAAGCAAAGCCACAAAACAATTTTTCCTTTACTCATTTGCATTACTACAAAATGCAGGTAGTCTTGGTGAAATTGAAATTCAACTATTACGGATGACGTATGTTTTCTCAGTGCAGAAAGAAACAAATGCATGCAAAACACACATTGCAGAATTGAATGAAGCCATCAACATTCAGAAAATTGAAGGGATTGAAAACATTACAGAGACTGGGACAAATTAAAATTTGGGTAATGAACCAAATGAAGAATGGAATATCAACAGGAATTCACCATTTTCAAAGAAATTTTCTAAAATGTTCACACAAACAAAAACAAAAGCAGGTGATGATGATGATGATGATGATAGTGCAACAGCAGCTGATAATGTGCTATACTGTCCAGCATTAATAACCCTGCTTCAGGCATATATTGCCACAATCCCATTATGGAGTGGAATAATGTAAAAAAATCTAAGTCTTCTCAAAACTCGTGACACTAATGCAACAGTTGAAAATTGGTTCAGAACTACGAAAAAGGTGATTTTAAATGATAGACTTCATCGAAGCCCAGGAGATTTTCTACAGTGTATGTATGAGTTTTTGCAGGGAAGAATGAGAGAAATTGGTTTGAAGTTTTTCAAATGTGTACAAAAATTGGAGAATGAAAAATATCAAAGTGATAGACCAGAACAGGAACATCTTACCCAGTTAGAAAAATGGCAGAAAAGAAAAAAATAGGTAAGAGTAAACAGGCCAAATACTACCAGCCGCCAACACCAAAATCTACAAAACAAGTGTCTCATGCAAACTGTCCAGCTTGGCCCGGGAAAGGGAAACTTGGAAAAAAGACAATTATCCTACGCAATACATGTACCGTTGACAATTTGCTTTTTATAACTCATATGGCAATAAGGAAATATGATTGGATATTAAATGAATTAAATGGTCTAAAAACACAGGATTCAAGCATCAATACATTACTGAAGGTTCATCAGCATTTTCAGAGGAAAGATTGGATTAAAGGAAAAATTGAATGGTTAAAGCAACTAAACAGATTTAGAGGCCGAACTGTGTGGGACGCATATGGAAGTGAAGAGGATTTTGTTGTATGTTGTTTAAATTATCTACTTACAACAACAGTTGAGTCTATCTGCAGTGGACCTCTCTGCCCAGAGCCAGTTACCAATAGATTCACCAATCTTCTTGAAATTTGGTAAGAATGTTTTCTTTTTCTTTCTTTCTAGCATTAAATATATGTTTGAGATATTTGTCGACAGTCATTATGTAGACATTCATCATGTCGACATGGTCATAGTGTAAAAATTGACCATGTCAACATTCCATGAAGACAGTGATGAAATGTTGACAAATTACAATGTTAACATATCATTCTTGGTGGCCCAGTAGCGACGTACTGGCTCCTTGTGGCTGCAGCAACTCTACCACAGCTTAGAGGACACGATGGTCATGTGACTGTAACTTCGGCTGCAGTTCTCTGATCTTCCATGATTTACTTCCCTATCCATAACACCACCCCCTTTCAATCGTACCCTATTCCCTGCAGCCTAATCCTAACACCCCCCCCCTACCCGCAACAAAACCCTAACTTTCCACCCTGCAGCATTACCCTAATGTGCGGCCAGCAGTATAACCCTAATGTTCTGAGATTGTCAACACACTGCATATTGAAATTTTGAATAATGGCATCATAACTGTTTACTTTATAAATGTTGAATTTGTCATTGTCACATTTTGACTACATTCCAAATGGGTAAAGGTTTTGTATTGCATTTTAGTTATATAACATTTTAGGTAAAAGTAATTGTTCAATGAAAACAATGGAATTGCCCCAATCATTTTCCTGAAACATGGCAATAGCATTCCAAGCCATCATTATCCTATATAATAAAATTCTAAAATGGCCTACACATGGGGCGACTTCAGCACTTAAGCACAGATCGCTCAGCACACATGCTAGTCAGATTATTTAGAAAATAGGTACAAATCACTACTTGCGTAGGCCCTACAAGTCTGTTCCTCAGATAGGAACTGGGTGAGATAAGAAAAATAAGGATTAGGGGCAGATAGGGATTGGGGTGAGAGATAGGGGAGAGGGGTTGAGGTAGAGAGGTAATTCATAGAGAGTGGAGTGGTAGGGGCAGAAAGACAGTGGAGAGCGGTGCAGATTTTTTCAATATAGTATTGCATATCAATCGATATATATAACTGCTCCTAACTTTTATGGTGGGAATTTATGTGTTTTGCACACTGGTGGACACTACATGGTGGGGGTAATTCAGACCTGCTCGCTAGGCTGCGTGTGTTTGGAGCATAGCAAGCAGGTTAACGCAGCCCCTCCAAACGCACCCCCCCCCCCACTGCCCAAGCGCCTGTGCAGGGCTGCTAATGTATGTGTCAGCGCACACATCCATTCGCTTGTGCCTGCACAGAGGAGAAATCCTTTGGTTACTTACCATAGAAGGATTTCTCCTCCTGGCTCCGGCGCTTGCAGCCGCTGCGTGAGCCAGGTCTCGGAGGCTGGACGTATTTGTCCGAAATCGGTGCGGGTGCTGACGTCATGCAACATCATCCACCCACCACGAACAGGCAGGGGAATGCCTGCGTTCCCTAGGATGAGCCCAGCGTTTCTATGGGCGCGCCAGGAAATGCCGAGTCTCTACCCCGGAACACGCCCTGCCTGTCAATCAGGCAGCTATAGACCCCGCCAAATTAAAATTTTGCCAAAGGCGCTCACAGCGGAGGCCTGCACATGCGCATCAGTGCCTATGCGCATGCGCAGACCCCCACAATCGGTGACGGTGCCGAATTCGGACCTGTACGAACAGGTCTGAATCAGCCCCGGTGCCCAATGAAGTAATTCAATTGTTGCTCAGTTTGGGTTTGCACAGCCACAGGCACTGACATCAGTGCTCACAGCTCCCCAAGCTGAAAATAAAATAAAAGTGAAACGCGTGAATGCTCAAAGACGACTTTTCACAGGCAGAACAATTTACGGTGATTTTGATGGACTGGTAACTAATTCAATAAATGAATAGATTTTAAAATGTAAATTTATTTTAGCATTAACATTGTGATTTATTTTCCACAGTTGTGATGACCTTGGGAACATCCAAACTGTACTTAATACTTGGACAGATGAATATATAAGCAGTTGCAAAAGAAAACGGTAAAAAAAAATAAAAAAAACATTAAAGAAGGCAGTTTCATTATTGTGTTTTGTTTTAGATTTTAAACAACCTGATTGCACATATTAGACACATACTCACATGATGGTGCTGGAGATTTTTCAGGTGGTCACCCACACCCCCAGATTAGTGAGTAGATCTCCTGCATCCAGTCCACTTCCCTATGAAGTGAGCAGGATCGAGAGATAATACCGGGAACGGTGGTTACATATGTAAGAAATGTAAAAATTATGTCATTTAAAATCAACTTTCATAACCAATGACCCCAGTTCACAACATTTTATCTTGATGTGAGTGGGGCTTAATTACACGTGTCCTGAAGTAGTCTGCTGCATCTCCTCTCGGTTTTTTTCCTGAAGAGAATTTATAAGTAGGAAATTATGAAGAACACTAAAGTTTATAACATACATTTTATAGATTATAGAGTGGAAAGCCCCTTGGCTCACAATATCTTGGTTTCAAGAACCAAGCCGTCAAAGCCATCCAACTCAAATATGGGTGTAGACATGGAACCTGATTAAGAAGATCTTGATGTAGCTGAAGATGAGGATAAAGGAAGTTGGATGGGTCATTTAGGAAAGGGAGTAAGCTGTTAATTGATAAGTTCCAGACTCCAATAGAACAGAAACATATCTGAGAATAATTGCATCCCCCAGATTGTCGATAGAGGACAAGTCACTAAGATCTGCTTGATATTATATCCCCCCCAGTAAATCCATGCAGCATTAGAACCTTGAAAATTGCTGGATTAAAGATAGACTGCAATTTGTTCTTTTAATAGCATTTCCATACTAATAATTTAAGGGTCATTGTTCGATAGTTTCCAGCTTCTTCACTATTTCCAGTTTTATGAAGAGAGCCTACTAGTTAGTATTGATTAGTTATACTGCATTTTATTGTGGACAAATATTTGAAATGCATAACAAAAATATATATTAAGCAGAATCCATATACTGGAAAATTTTATATCATGAATATATTTTATGTTACCAGTGGAACAAGTTCTTGTGACGGGATAAGAAATTTTTCAAAAAGAGAATTCAAACATGGCTTACCATGCATATTGTTTGTTACTATTGTGAAAAAAACAACAGGTTATCCTTTGACCTGTCCCTCGCGCCATACTGTACTTCCATCTATTGTTACAGTTTCTGGGAGAAGTTAAGTTACTAATTACATTGTATAAGTATGTAAGTAACTATGTAATTAGTATGACTTGACATTTGTTTTTTACTTAAATAGTTTTGTTAAATTTAAAATCTTCATTTTTTAAAAATTTGTGCATCCTCCATGGTGCTCCTCTAAGGAGGCATCAGTCCTTTACTAAGATGGTTACTCTCTGGTATTCTGTGCATGTGTAACAGCATCTTGTAACTTTTTTCAAGCAGCAGTGTGCTACAAATGTGATACACTTAGCTCACAGATACCTTGCGTTATTCCTAGGATCAGGGCCATGTTAACGTATGGGCACACCTAGTAGCTTCACAGGTCCTACAATTCTAGGAGCCTTCAAGCAGTGGGGTGTTTGGGTATATGGGCACTGGGATAATGCCTCCGGAGCCTCTTGGTTGGCAGATAGAGAATGCTGTGTTGATTTTGAATTACACACAATTACAGTGTCTAGGCACCATTGTCTTCTGCCAGGCAGTGAATGGCTATCAGCACTCTGATTAGTGGATAGCGCCAGCCATCTACCAATCAAAGTGCTGACAGCCACTCACTGTATTGAAGCATGTGGACAGACTACACGGGACTGCAGGAGGAGGGGCCAGTTATGTTTTTTTAAATTATTACCGTCAATGGGTGAGTTAGTAATTATATTAATTTAAGCTAAACAAGTTTCTTCTTGCTAAACAAAGAACCAGAAATTGACACCTTCAACCCACTTTCAATTTCCTTTTTTCCCTATCTCCTTTTTCATACTGTACATCTTTTTATTTTATTAATATTTTTTTATGTATAGTGTGTTAGAATGTTCTCACCTTTTATAGCTTCATAAGTAAAGTTTAAACAGTTGTCTTAACAATTAACACGAGATTTGTATGTATTCTCAGATTATACTTTATTTATATCTCAATGTGTATAGACAATTTTGATTCTTTCCTTCTATGTCTATTTTTATGACATATAAGCCAGATGTTTATCTTATTGACTGCTACTGTACAGTTTTTATTCACTCAAATTTGAAAAATATATTTTAAAAATAAACACATTAACAATACTATATGCTTTCAGAATTTGAAGCGACATATATCAGAGTCAATAACATGTAAACTCTATTAAAGATTGATAGCCTTTTTTTAAACTATTATATATTTTCCCTACCTAGGTATAAGCCGGTAGCAGTAACCTACAATGTTGGAGAACATTTTATTTGCTTCTTCAGGCTAACAGATGATGATTCCTGGCACTGCTATGATGGAATCAAAGAATTTAAAGATCCTGGAAAGGGAATTGAAGTTGCCACCACAGAGTTAATAGAAGAAGCTCTTGTGCCAGGCGTCACTGTCGGTCACGTAATCATGGTTCGTCTCAATGAATCTTCATTGAATATTGTGCAGGTTTATGAATATTGAATGATTTTATATTTTTGGGTCTAACCCACCCCTCCCCAAATTTACTAGCAATATCAGAACTTCACTAGCACCCTATAGATATTACATTCTGGGTTTAATTCATGTTTGTAAGCAATGGACATTTATCATGAAACAGCGATTATTATCAGACTGCACATGTGCTGCAATTGCAATGTGCAGGTGCCACTGCGATTCCGCATGCAATGAGTATTTCACTGCAAAGCGATTGACATGTATTGACCATTTGGAGTTTATGGGAAGTGATTTGGATTGAGTCCAGTCTGTGTAGCCATAGACCAACCATTAGAGCAGATGTTCCTTGTGTTTGCATATAGGCTGTAAATGTGTACACAATTGTTGATAAGCTTGTGATGGCTCCGGTTTGTTGCTTAATTTATGGGCGGAAGCAGCACTTGATTATAATAGCAACTCTGTAGCCTAGATAATTTTAATACAATGTGTAGAAACATGAATTAGTCACTCTGAATGCCACTTTTACTCAGAATGCCTTAAGTATTATCCTCATAAGGATTGGAAGTATACCTGCACAGTCTGGTTTGGACTTTGCAGGCATGCCCCGCAAATGCCCAGGGCAGGGGCTTCCATGAGCCCTGTGGCACATGCTGCAGCTCTGGGGAAAAGGTGGATGGCCTCGTAGCAAGGGGATGTGGCCACACAGCCCAAACCAACATTTCCATAACTCCTGGGGTACGGGAGATGCTCATCTGACCCTGGAGACAGCTGTGACTGCACTGCCAGCTTCTTCAATGTTACAGGATCAGTGCTGCATGTAATGTTACAATGCAGCACTCAGCTCGTGTCACTGAGGAGAAGCTTGCATTTTGGTGTTAGCCCATTGGAGGACAACACCCGTGAGCATCCTTGACCCTCCTAGTGATGACACAGACCTGGATAACTTTTGTATTGTACAATTCATGCTGTTTGCTCAAGCGCATAGGCTGGTTTCCAATGAATCATTTTGGAAACTGACCCAAAGGGGAAGTCTGGATCAGTGGCCTTATTAACAAATAAATAACATTTTATATTTGATGTTATTATTATTATTATTATTATTATAAAAGTAACCTTTAATTTCCATTATAAATAAAAAAACATATTTTTATTCTATAAATATTCCATAAACAACATGTTTATATTTTAAAAACCGTATAACATAAAAAAATAAAATAAAAATTGTACGTTTTGTGCATACCATCACATTGCATGGTACACAAGGATAACATAATTTGTAACTCCTTTTTTAATGTTTCCAATTTTTTTTTAAAGGAACCTGCAATACTGAAAGACATGATTGCAGCACAGAATTGGGTAGGAGATCATAAACATACATTTTCCGGTCAAGTTTTTATACCATCACTACTATACTTTATGACAAAAAACGAGGCAGAAGATTGCATAAAAAAATACCATAATGACCTAAATTTGGATAGTGACATGGATGACTGTCGTGAGCATTTTATATTCACTTTTACAGGTAAAGATGACATGGAAAAGTTTCGAGACAAGAGACAAACAAACACTGCTTGTACATACCAAGTTAAGTGGGTAACTTAATTATCCTCGTTATATTTCATGGTGTGAAAAAGGGTGTTATCGTTAATATTTAACACCAGGGGCTATTAAATTAGAACCTCTTTTCTCACACAGTAAATTAGTTGTTTTATAGAGTTTACACAAATAATCTGGAATAGGTTCCTGGACATATCTGATAACATAGTCAAGGCACTCCAGAAACGGGCTACTTGTGCTAGCCATACATCAAACCAACTTTTTTCTAACTTTCCAAACCTCCAACCGTCCAACTTGTCTGTCCAACAAAAACAGTGCTCCACACATCTAACCAACTTTTCATCAGACCAACCAACCTACCAACTTCTGTCCAACTTGTGATGTCACCGAAGTAGGCGGACAGTGTCAGTGAAACTGTGCTTTTCTTTCACCATACATTTATTAAATTGACAAACAGCTCGCACCCACAAATAAGTGTGGCTGTATGTGGTACTCGCACCACCACCGGACTCACAGATTTTTATTATAACCACCTACTTTCGAGCTGTTCACACCAAATTGGATTCCCCCTAAGAATGGTATTCTCACTGCAGCTAAACACCATTCATTATTACTGTACATGTAAGCTCTCACGAGCAGGTCCCTCTCCCTCATGTGCTTTTGCTTCTCTTACACTATGCTATACTCTATACTCCCTTCGATGGCACCATAGTCTCGGTTTTCTGCCACCGTTACCTGTTCCAGTGTCAGGATTTGCTGGTGCAGCTATTGTTAAATATGTTGTACTTGTCCTATATCATCTTGAACTGTATGTGCTGTTTCTTGTTCTGCTCATTTGTTTATGTACTCTGTAATGGGCGCCATATATATATATATTAATAATAATATTATCTACATATTTTAGACTCATGGTTTACTGCCAGGTGAGGGGGTGGGGTGGGCAGGGGACACAGTGCAAGCCACAGCCTGTTCATGCCGGGACGAACGAAGATGCGTTGGGCTGCTTGCTCAGTGTGGACCTACAGTATAGTGCAGCTACAGTAATACTTTGGAAGATGCTGGTCAGTACTAATAGCCCTGTCTTGTCTCTGCGACATACTCCGTATTGACCTGCGGAGCAACTGAAGAGTACACTCTGTACTGATATACTATAAAGGGCACCCATTGCCTGTCAAAGGGAGGCAGTCAATTTCCCGCCTGTTGGGATCCCGGCGGTCAGGTTACTGATGCCGGAATCCCAACACCAGCTTAAATACTGGCGGTCGGAGTCCCGAACGCTAGCTGGTCACCCCTCTTGGGTGGTGGTTCACGCCACCACCCGGAGGGGAATATGACCCTGGGGCGACCGACACACTGCGCTCGCCGCCGGGATTCCGGCTGTTGGTCTCCTGACCGCCAGGACCTCGTACTGATCCCGTCATGTCTCTGGGAGATACTCGGTACTGTCCTATAGTGTAGCTGATGAGAATGGTCAGTAATCAGTACCTCACAGATAGCACTGTCAGTGGGTGCCCTATATAATGAATTTGTACTGACTATAGTCATCAGCTGCTCTATATGTCACTCCTGAGTATGTACCACAGACAGGACAGTGCTGAATGTGTGCCACAGAGAGCACAGTCAGTGGGTGCCTTATATAGTGTACCGTAGGTCAGTACTATCCTGCCCTGTCTCTGGGAGATACTCATTACTATGCTATAGAGCAACTGATGGGTATAGTCTGTATTAATATACTGTACTGTGTCGATACTCGGGACTGGCACATACAGCAGATGATCAGAATATGTATAGCCAGTACTCGTACACTGTGGAGGGCAGCACCTGCTGCCTGTCCTGCGCTAAGATATACTCAGCCCTAATGTACGGTCACCGTGCAGTGGGTGAGCCTGGCAGAGCAGGGGTTACTGGTAGTGGGGTGCGCTGATGCCGCTGTGTCACCCTGGCTCTACGCCCGGCGGCCACGTGCTCTGCCAGGGGGCGGGTATGAGGGGGGGCAGATCCTAAGTCCTGTGCTCAGCCTCAACCCGCAGCACCACTACTAGACCATCAGCAACTGTCAGTAACCCCAGGGGGGGGGGGGGGGGGGGGCGGTCAGCGCAGAGCCCTCTGCCCCCCGTCCCCCCCCACCCGCAGAAACTTTGCACCAGCTCCGGGCTCTGGCTGAGATGCGCCAGTTAGGACTTGGCACAGTGAGAGGGGGGCATGAGAGAGCCCGGGGCCGCCACAATGTCCCGCACGCAGCGGCTGATGGCAGCGGTGACGGGCTGCTGCTTCATCTGCGGAGGAGGGGTGCCCCGGGGACGTGAGGTCCGACTGACAGTCCGGTGCCCGGGATGGCTGCGCCTTCTTCCCCTTTCTGCAGCAGCAGAAGCCTGCACACGGGACGGAGCCGCTGAGCCCGGGGGGCAGTGCGCCGTGTATCAGCGCTTTCTGGGGGCGGAGTGTGACTCCTTCGAGCTCAGCCTGACCGCTCTGGGGAAGCTCATGTACTTGCTGAAGAGTGCAGCGAGGGGTCCCAGGCTCACCCCCGGGACTGAAAACCCAACTGGTTCTGGAGGCTGCACCTTTCTCAGGTGTGCTGCTGGCATGGAGGGGCACCACATAGCGTTGCTGTAGGACAGGCACACATTGGTCTCCGCCTACTAATCGACCAGTTGGGGGAAACTTTCCCCCTACACTAGAACAGGTTTGATTTTCCCAACTAGTTGGACAGACCGTTTCTGGACGTTTTTTTAGAGTGTGGGAGCAAACGGCTGATAATCGTTTGCTCCCACACACTGCCAGATTATCTTTCCAACCAGCCAACTAGTTGGCTGGTTGGAAAGAAATCGTTCTGATGTATGGCCAGCATTACTTATCACTGTTTATTGCAGCAGGCTGCATTCGGGGCTAATTGAATAGTACAGGGTGATCAATAAGATGGCATTAAATTATTCCATTTGTTATTCTGTTTTGTGGTTTCAGATATTTGTAAAAAAATGTGGGTATTTATGAATAGATATTCTCATTTTGGATACAACTGCTATATTATTTTTTATTTATTTATTTTTTTAGCTCCATTAAATAAGAATTTACTTACCGATAATTCTATTTCTCGTAGTCCGTAGTGGATGCTGGGGACTCCGTAAGGACCATGGGGAATAGCGGCTCCGCAGGAGACTGGGCACAAAAGTAAAGCTTTAGAACTACCTGGTGTGCACTGGCTCCTCCCCCTATGACCCTCCTCCAAGCCTCAGTTAGGATACTGTGCCCGGACGAGCGTACACAATAAGGAAGGATTTTGAATCCCGGGTAAGACTCATACCAGCCACACCAATCACACCGTATAACTCGTGATCTAAACCCAGTTAACAGCATGATAACAGAGGAGCCTCTAGAAAAGATGGCTCACTACAGCAATAACCCGATTTTTTGGTAACAATAACTATGTACCAGTATTGCAGACAATCCGCACTTGGGATGGGCGCCCAGCATCCACTACGGACTACGAGAAATAGAATTATCGGTAAGTAAATTCTTATTTTCTCTAACGTCCTAAGTGGATGCTGGGGACTCCGTAAGGACCATGGGGATTATACCAAAGCTCCCAAACGGGCGGGAGAGTGCGGATGACTCTGCAGCACCAAATGAGAGAACTCCAGGTCCTCCTCAGCCAGGGTATCAATTTTGTAGAATTTTACAAACGTATTTGCTCCTGACCAAGTAGCTGCTCGGCAAAGTTGTAAAGCCGAGACCCCTTGGGCAGCCGCCCAAGATGAGCCCACCTTCCTTGTGGAGTAGGCATTTACAGATTTTTGGCTGTGGCAGGCCTGCCACAGAATGTGCAAGCTGAATTGTACTACAAATCCAACGAGCAATAGTCTGCTTAGAAGCAGGAGCACTCAGCTTGTTGGGTGCATACAGGATAAACAGCGAGTCAGATTTTCTGACTCCAGCCGTCCTGGAAACATATATTTTCAGGGCCCTGACAACGTCTAGCAACTTGGAGCCCTCCAAGTCCCTAGTAGCCGCAGGCACCACAATAGGTTGGTTCAGGTGAAACGCTGAAACCACCTTAGGGAGAAACTGAGGACGAGTCCTCAATTCCGCCCTGTCCGAATGGAAAATCAGATAAGCGCTTTTACAGGATAAAGCCGCCAATTCTGACACGCGCCTGGCCCAGGCCAGGGCCAACAGCATGACCACTTTCCATGTGAGATATTTTAACTCCACAGATTTAGGTGGTTCAAACCAATGTGACTTTTGGAACCCAAAAACTACATTGAGATCCCAAAGTGCCACTGGAGGCACAAAAGGAGGCTGTATATGCAGTACCCCTTTTACAAACGTCTGAACTTCAGGGACTGAAGCTAGTTCTTTTTGGAAGAAAATTGACAGGGCCGAAATTTGAACCTTAATGGACCCCAATTTCAGGCCCATAGACACTCCTGTTTGCAGGAAATGTAGGAATCGACCCAGATGAATTTCCTCCGTCGGGCCTTACTGGCCTCGCACCACGCAACATATTTTCGCCAAATGCGGTGATAATGTTTTGCGGTTACATCCTTCCTGGCTTTGATCAGGATAGGGATGACTTCATCCGGAATGCCTTTTTTCCTTCAGGATCCGGCGTTCAACCGCCATGCCGTCAAACGCAGCCGCGGTAAGTCTTGGAACAGACAGGGTCCTTGCTGGAGCAGGTCCCTTCTTAGAGGTAGAGGCCACGAATCCTCCGTGAGCATCTCTTGAAGTTCCGGTTACCAAGTCCTTCTTGGCCAATCCGGAGCCACGAATATAGTGCTTACTCCTCTCCATCTTATCAATCTCAGTACCTTGGGTATGAGAGGCAGAGGAGGGAACACATACACTGACTGGTACACCCACGGTGTTACCAGAGCGTCTACAGCTATTGCCTGAGGGTCCCTTGACCTGGCGCAATACCTGTCGAGTTTTTCCCAACGGTTTATAATCATGTGGAAGACTTCTGGGTGAAGTCTCCACTCTCCCGGGTGGAGGTCGTGTCTGCTGAGGAAGTCTGCTTCCCAGTTGTCCACTCCCGGAATGAATACTGCTGACAGTGCTATCACATGATTTTCCGCCCAGCGAAGAATCCTTGCAGCTTCTGCCATTGCCCTCCTGCTTCTTGTGCCACCCTGTCTGTTTAAGTGGGTGACTGCCGTGATGTTGTCCGACTGGATCAACACCGGCTGACCTTGAAGCAGAGGTCTTGCTAAGCTTAGAGCATTGTAAATGGCCCTTAGCTTCAGGATATTTATGTGAAGTGATGTCTCCAGGCTTGACCATAAGCCCTGGAAATTCCTTCCCTGTGTGACTGCTCCCCAGCCTCGCAGGCTGGCATCCGTGGTCACCAGGACCCAGTCCTGAATGCCGAATCTGCGGCCCTCTAGAAGATGAGCACTCTGCAACCACCACAGGAGGGACACCCTTGTCCTTGGTGACAGGGTTATCCGCTGATGCATCTGAAGATGCGACCCGGACCATTTGTCCAGCAGGTCCCACTGGAAAGTTCTTGCGTGGAATCTGCCGAATGGGATTGCTTCGTAGGAAGCCACCATTTTACCCAGAACCCTTGTGCATTGATGCACTGAGAGTTGGCTCGGTTTTAGGAGGTTCCTGACTAGCTCGGATAACTCCCTGGCTTTCTCCTCCGGGAGAAACACCTTTTTCTGGACTGTGTCCAGGATCATCCCTAGGAACAGAAGACGAGTCGTCGGAACCAGCTGCGATTTTGGAATATTGAGAATCCAATCGTGCTGCCGCAACACTACCTGAGATAGTGCTACACCGACCTCCAACTGTTCCCTGGATCTTACCCTTATCAGGAAATCGTCCAAGTAAGGGATAACTAAAATTCCCTTCCTTCGAAGGAATATCATCATTTCGGCCATTACCTTGGTAAAGACCCGGGGTGCCGTGGACCATCCATACGGCAGCGTCTGAACTGATAGTGACAGTTCTGTACCATAAACCTGAGGTACCCTTGGTGAGAAGGGTAAATTGGGACATGAAGGTAAGCATCCTTGATGTCCCGAGACATCATGTAGTCCCCTTCTTCCAGGTTCGCAATCACTGCTCTGAGTGACTCAATCTTGAATTTGAACCTCTGTATGTAAGTGTTCAAAGATTTTAGATTTAGAATCGGTCTCACCGAGCCGTCCGGCTTCGGTACCACAACAGTGTGGAATAATACCCCGTTCCCTGTTGCAGGAGGGGTACCTTGATTATCACCTGCTGGGAATACAGCTTGTGAATGGCTTCCAAAACTGTCTCCCTGTCAGAAGGAGACATCGGTAAAGCCGACTTTAGGAAACGGCGAGGGGGAGACGTCTCGAATTCCAATTTGTACCCCTGAGATATCACCTGAAGGATCCAGGGGTCTACTTGCGAGTGAGCCCACTGCGCGCTGAAATTCATTGAGACGGGCCCCCCACCGTGCCTGATTCTGCTTGTAAAGCCCCAGCGTCATACTGAGGGCTTGGCAGAGGCGGGAGAGGGTTTCTGTTCCTGGGAACTGGCTGATTTCTGCAGCCTTTTTCCTCTCCCTCTGTCACGGGGCAGAAATGAGGAACCTTTTGCCCGCTTGTCCACGAAAAGACTGCGCCTGATAATACGGCGTCTTCTCATGTTGAGAGGCGACCTGGGGTACACACGTGGATTTCCCAGCTGTTGCCATGGCCACAGGTCTGAAAGACCGACCCCAAATAACTCCTCCCCTTAATAAGGCAATACTTCCAAATGCCGTTTGGAATCCGCATCACCTGACCACTGTCGTGTCCATAACCCTCTACTGGTAGAAATGGACAACGCACTTAGACTTGATGCCAGTCGGCAAATATTCCGCTGTGCATCACGCATATATAGAAATGCATCTTTCAAATGCTCTATAGGCAATAATATACTGTCCCTATCTAGGGTATCAATATTTTCAGTCAGGGAATCCGACCACGCCAACAAAGCACTGCACATCCAGGCTGAGGCGATTGCTGGTCGCAGTATAACACCAGTATGTGTGTAAATACATTTTAGGATACCCTCCTGCTTTCTATCAGCAGGATCCTTAAGGGCGGCCATCTCAGGAGAGGGTAGAGCCCTTACAAGCGTGTGAGCGCTTTATCCACCCTAGGGGGTGTTTCCCAACGCACCCTAACCTCTGGCGGGAAAGGATATAATGCCAATAACATTTTAGAAATTATCAGTTGTTATCGGGGGAAACCCACGCATCATCACACACCTCATTTAATTTCTCAGATTCAGGAAAACTACAGGTAGTTTTTCCTCACCGAACATAATACCCCTTTTTGGTGGTACTCGTATTATCAGAAATGTGTAAAACATTTTTCATTGCCTCAATCATGTAACGTGTGGCCCTACTGGAAGTCACATTTGTCTCTTCACCGTCGACACTGGAGTCAGTATCCGTGTCGGCGTCTATATCTGCCATCTGAGGTAACGGGCGCTTTAGAGCCCCTGACGGCCTATGAGACGTCTGGACAGGCACAAGCTGAGTAGCCGGCTGTCTCATGTCAACCACTGTCTTTTATACAGAGCTGACACTGTCACGTAATTCCTTCCAACAGTTCATCCACTCAGGTGTCGACCCCCTAGGGGGTGACATCACTATTACAGGCAATCTGCTCCGTCTCCACATCATTTTTCTCCTCATACATGTCGACACAAATGTACCGACACACAGCACACACACAGGGAATGCTCTGATAGAGGACAGGACACCCACTAGCCCTTTGGGGAGACAGAGGGAGAGTTTGCCAGCACACACCAGAGCGCTATATATATACAGGGATAACCTTATATAAGTGTTTTTCCCCTTATAGCTGCTGTATTGTTAATACTGCGCCTAATTAGTGCCCCCCTCTCTTTTTTAACCCTTTCTGTAGTGTAGTGACTGCAGGGGAGAGCCAGGGGAGCTTCCCTCCAACTGAGCTGTGAGGGAAAATGGCGCCAGTGTGCTGAGGAGATAGGCTCCGCCCCTTTTTCGCTGACTTTTCTCCTGCTTTTTTATGGATTCTGGCAGGGGTTAAAATTCATCCATATAGCCCTGGGGGCTATATGTGATGTATTTTCGCCAGCCAAGGTGTTTTTATTGCTGCTCAGGGCGCCCCCCCCCTAGCGCCCTGCACCCTCAGTGACCGAAGTGTGAAGTGTGCTGAGGAGCAATGGCGCACAGCTGCAGTGCTGTGCGCTACCTTGGTGAAGACAGGACGTCTTCTGCCGCCGATTTTCCGGACCTCTTCTGTCTTCTGGCTCTGTAAGGGGGCCGGCGGCGCGGCTCTGGGACCCATCCATGGCTGGGCCTGTGATCGTCCCTCTGGAGCTTATGTCCAGTAGCCTAAGAAGCCCAATCCACTCTGCACGCAGGTGAGTTCGCTTCTTCTCCCCTTAGTCCCTCGATGCAGTGAGCCTGTTGCCAGCAGGTCTCACTGAAAATAAAAAACCTAAAACTAAACTTTTCACTAAGCAGCTCAGGAGAGCCCCTAGTGTGCACCCTTCTCGTTCGGGCACAAAAATCTAACTGAGGCTTGGAGGAGGGTCATAGGGGGAGGAGCCAGTGCACACCAGGTAGTTCTAAAGCTTTACTTTTGTGCCCAGTCTCCTGCGGAGCCGCTATTCCCCATGGTCCTTACGGAGTCCCCAGCATCCACTTAGGACGTTAGAGAAATATATTAAAGTGTAGTTCTTTTAATTATGAGTGATAATAAGTCATAAAATAAGGATCTCAGAAGAATCACATTTTAGTCAAGATTCTGAATGGTTGTTACTCTTTTTAATGTGAAAGGGTTATTAATAGATGAGACTACATGAATGCAGGTCACCAACCTCAAATGTCACATTTTTTGCCCGATACTCGTTATCCCTTGCAAAACTACAGCTACTTATTCAAAATAGTAATTCATGCCCAAACCAGTGTTGGGCAAGGCAAAATACATGTGGGTCATATGACCCGACTCTGTTGAATTTAGGTGTCAAAATTGTTGCCCAAGACTCGTTAACCCTTGCAAAACGACAGCTACTTATTCATAATAGAAAAGGATAGTGTTAAGGTGCCCACTTTGCCAGCGTATTTCATGACCAAACCAGTGTTGGGCAAGGCAAAATCCATGTGGGTCATATGCAAGTGACCCGACTCAGTCGATTTCAGGTGTCAAAATTGTTGCCCAAGACTCGTTAACCCTTGCAAAATGACAGCTACTTATTCATAATAGAAAATGATAGCGTTAAGGTGCCCATTTTGCCAGTGTATTTCATGCCCAAACCAGTGTTGGGCAAGCCAAAATACAGGTGGGTCATATGAAAGGGACCCTACTCTGTGAATTTCAGGTGTCAAATTTGTTGCCCAAGACTCATTAACCCTTGCAAAACTGAATGATCTGAATAAGAAGCTGGAGCTTGAATAAGAAGTGAATAAGAAGTTAACTTCAGCCTCGTGTTTTCTCATTCCTTATGAATAGAGGCCTTAGTACTCCAATTTTCATGATTCGCTACTGCAAACTGTAGCCCACGAATCAGGTAACCAGGGAGAGAAACAAAATACTGTACACCTATTAAAATGCTCACACATTGGATGTATATACTACAAATAATTCAAGCGCATGATGTATGGCCGCTGCTGTGACTTTCTATCAAATGTAGACAGCAGCACTAACTATACGTGTTGCATCGATCTGCCCCGCACGGCACGAGAGTGTGTCTTAAAACCTGCCTTCTGCAGGAGTCAGGACCATAGCTGCCTCGTAGGCCACGCCTCATAGTTACGGAGTGTCATGCGACAGTACCCAGCGTGCAGTGCGGCGGCGGCTCCCGACCGTGTCAGGAGGAGGCGGAGCTACGGCTGGGGTAAGCGGCAGAGGGAGGACAGAACTGGGGGCAGGTGGCTTTTAGGTCAATATTCTGGGTAATGTCCTGTCCGTCGTCTCCCCTCACACCACTGCCAGCCGCATGGCCTCAGTGTTACCTGTGTCATTTACCTCCGTCATTTACCTGCGCTGTCTATACGGCAGTGCCCCAGCTCCATGTTACTGTCTGTGCGTGTGTCTCATGTACCCCCGGAGTGTGTGTGTGTCTGGTGCATGTGTCTGACAGCTCTCACATTGTCCTGGGAAAGCTTAACTGCATATCTATTATATCTGTCACACACACTCTCACTCTGAAGGGGAGATGTATCAAACCTTGGAGAGAGATAAGGGGGATGTATTATAGCGGCACGGATTGTGCTGCTATTACACCTCATTACCGAGGCAAAGCAGGAAGGACCTCGACAAGATGTAAAGGTCACTAACACACGTTTTTGTTCAAGTATGTAGTACCCCCCCGCCACGGATACATCACCGTAGTTGGCTGATTTTTTTCCCGTTTGTTTGGGAGAGGGGGCGGGTGGGCAGAGAGACGGAAGAGCTGTGTGAGACACGCTGGACCTGCCCCATCCTCATAGTCGCAATTGACAGCTGGCTGGCTGAATCTAGAGATAGGAGCTGCAGCGGTAGCGTACAGCTCCTCCTGTGCACTGTAGTTCCAACTTTCTATGGGTCTGGGGAGCCAGCCTGGTGATACACTCTTGTGGTCTGTCCTGAGTCCCGAACTTCCTTTTCTCACCGCCGGTGCCAGGATCCTGCTGCTGGCCTCTACAGTACTTTTATATATATACATATATATATACATATATATATATATATATATATATATATATATATATATATATATATATATTAGTTCCCCACCGCACGTCATTTCTCCACCACTTTGGAAACCCCTCTTCACAAATCCTGCATTTGCCCCTATCATTTCACATATCCTGCGTTTTCTCCCTATTAATCACTTAGCAATAAATTAAACGACGTCGTTCATTTTGACTTTTATTGAGCGACATTGTTTACTTTATCTCTGTGTGTATGCCGCCGCTGACGAGCGACGTGTGGCCCTGCGGGTCGTTAATGACCCTCGCAGCTCAATTTAGACTATCGTCCAAAAACTGCATGCACTGCATGACATCACTGAGTGATATCGTTTGCATATCGCTCAGTGTGTATGCACAGCCGTTGACTGCCCCAGCCCGGGAGGGAAACGTCGCTCATAGAGCACGTTGCTTAGTGTGTACCCACCTTAAGAACTTCTTGTCAGCCTAAGCAGCGGAATGCGCATTCTCCCCTCTGGCGATCCCCACCTGAGCACACAGCGCATCAGCGTGTCTCCCTGCACGGCCGGCTCCAGCGTGCATGTGCAAGATCTCGCTACTCGCTTTGCAAGATTTCACATGCAGCCGGAACCCGCCACAGCCAGGGATAGCGCTGTCCCTGGCTGTGGTGTATGGGCAACGTCACTTGCAGCTGCGATAGGTGCAGGTGTTGGATGGTCAGTACCACTGTCTGTTCATACATTGCCCTGCATATCGGTGCCCTAATACCACTTTCCCCTAATAACAATGAATAATACATCTACCCCAAAGTACCAGCCAATCAGCTCCTACTTGTCAGGCTGATTGGGTGGTAGATTATCTGTCCACTTAATTGTTCACCATGGTTTGACATATGTGTATTTATCAACCCATCTATATTTACTAATCGCAGTAGGTCCTGTTTCCTAAATGTGCACTTAGGGGAAGCCCTGGTGTGCGCCCAAATGGCTCCCAATGTGACGGAGACGTGACAGCTCTGGAAGAGGAGGGAATAGGGTAGGTATGGGAGCCAAGGGGGTGACGCCTGGGGGACTGTTTGGTGGGTGGGGTCAGAGCAAGGGGGTCGGGGATGATCTCTCCCTCCTGTCTCCCACAGTTCTTCACACTACCTGTTCCTCTGCTACCTGTCCTGGCCTAAAAAAAATATGGCGTTAAAATAAGCCATGGCAAAAAGCAGCCATTGCAGGCTCCTTTTCTCCCCTACAGGGCAATAGTTAATCAGCAAAACGCTGCTAAAATGGGCAGTGTTTATCATGCCACTTTCTCTGACGTCCTAGTGGATGCTGGGTACTCCGTAAGGACCATGGGGTATAGACGGGCTCCGCAGGAGACTGGGCACTCTTAAAAGAAAGATTAGGTACTATATCTGGTGTGCACTGGCTCCTCCCTCTATGCCCCTCCTCCAGACCTCAGTTAGTATCTGTGCCCAGCCAGAGCTGGATGCACCCTAGGGGCTCTCCTGAGCTTCCTAGATAGAAAGTATTTGTTAGGTTTTTTATTTTCAGTGAGATCTGCTGGCAACAGACTCACTGCTACGTGGGACTGAGGGGAGAGAAGCGAACCTACCTGCTTGCAGCTAGCTTGGGCTTCTAAGGCTACTGGACTCCATTAGCTCCAGAGGGATCGAACACAGGCCCAGTCCTCGGTCGTCCGGTCCCGGAGCCGTGCCGCCGTCCCCCTTGCAGAGCCAGAAGATTGAAGAGAAGTTGAAAATCGGCGGCTGAAGACTCCGGTCTTCATTAAGGTAGCGCACAGCACTGCAGCTGTGCGCCATTGCTCCCTTAGCACACCACACACTCCGGTCACTGATGGGTGCAGGGCGCTGGGGGGGCGCCCTGGGCAGCAATTAGATTACCTTACTTGGCGAAAAGCACATAATACAGTCTGATAAACTGTATATGTGCATTAACCCCCGCCATTAAAGTACATAAAAGGACAGAAGCCCGCCGCTGAGGGGGCCGGGCCTTCTTCCTCAGCACACCGGTGCCATTTTCTCTTCACAGCTCAGCTGGAAGGAAGCTCCCCAGGCTCTCCCCTGCAGTATCCTGGTACACAAAGGGTAAAAAAGAGAGGGGGGTACATAAATTTAGGCGCAAAACTGTGTATATAAGCTGCTATAGGGGAAAAATCACTCAGTATAGTGTACATCCCTGTATTATATAGCGCTGTGGTGTGTGCTGGCATACTCTCTCTCTGTCTCTCCAAAGGGCCTGGTGGGGGAACTGTCTTCAAATAGAGCATCCCCTGTGTGTGTGGTGTGTCGGTACGCGTGTGTCATGTCTGAGGTAAAAGGCTCCTCTAAGGAGGTGATAGAGCGGATAAGTGTGTGGGAGGGTGTCTCCGTTAACAACGCCGACACCTGTTTGGATATGTGTAAGTGCTGAGGTAAAATTATTGCACAAAAGGTTAGGGAACAGAAAGGAAATCTACCCTGGTCTGTCCCTATGTCACAGAGTCCTTCAGAGTCTCTCTATGTTCACTATCCAAAATAACAAAGTATCGACACGGAGTTTAACTCCACTGTCGACTACGATAATGCAAAGTTACAGCCAAGAGGGCTAAAAGATATTCAATATATGATTATTGGAATAAAAGATGATTTGCATATCACTGATGACTCATCTGTCCCTGACACGAGAGTACACATGTTAAGGGGAAGAATGCTGAGGTAAATTTCCCTCCTCTCATGAGGAAAAAGAGCGTGAATCTCCAGACAAGAGACGGCAGCTTCCCACAAGAGAATTCTTAGGCTGTATCCTTTCCCCACTAGGGCCAGGATGTGTTGAGAATCTTCCCCTTGGGTGTCCTGTTTGCACTAGCTATTCTCAGGGATCCTGCAGATAGCGTGCACATTCTAGTATACTACCCAGACCGGCTATTGTGTCGGCATGGGTTTATAGCGCTGTGGCAGCGTGGACAGGTACCTTATCAGCAGAGATTGAGACCCTAGTATGCATATAAATATTTTAAGATGCTGTCTTAAGTGATAGATATATAATTATAAAGCATGCCCAAAGGGACATGAGTATACTGGGTCCTAGAGACAAAAGCTATGTCGATTTCTGCTTGACGTGTCCTGTAGAATATACATTGGACGGATGATGCCGACTTAAGAGGCATATGGAAGGCTGAGGATTGTGTGGAGAAAGGTTCTCGGGCCTGGTCTCCACAGTTATAGCTGGTAATTCTGACATTTTGCCTTATATTCCTGCACAGCCTAGGAAAGCACGACATTATTAAATGCAGCTTTTCGAATAAAGAAACAAGAAAGTCTGAGGTGCGTCCTTTCTTGTCAGAGCCGGGGGCAGAGGAAAGAAGCTGTACAACACAGCTAGTCCCCAGGAACAGAAGTCCTCCCCGGCCTCTACAAAAATCCACCGCATGTCGCTGGGGCTCCACAGGCGGAGCTATGCCCGGTGGGGACACGCCTTCGTAAGTTCAGCCACAAGTGGGTTCACTCCCTGTTAGATCCCTGGGCAATAGAAATTGTATCGCAGGGATACAGGCTGGACTGTGAGAAGATTCCCCCTCACCGAGGACCCGGCGGGCTTCCCCCCAAGAGAGGGAGCCAGTGTTTACTGCAATTCGTAAATTGTATCTTCAACAGGTGGTGGTCAAGGGTCCCCTCCTTCAACAAGAGGGTGATATTATTCGACCATGTTATAATCCCGAAACCAGACTGTTCGGTTAGACCCATATTGAATTAAAATCCCTGAACATATACCTGAAAAGGTTCAGGTTCAAGATGGAATCGCTAAGAGCGGTCATTGCATGCCTGAAATGAATCGGGACATAAGGGATGCATACCTTCGTGTCCCCATTTATCCACCTCATCAGGCTTACCTCAGAATTGCGGTACGGGATTGTCATTACCAATTTCACCAAGGTAATGGCGGATATGATGGTGCTCCTGCGGAAGCAAGGTGTCACTATTATCACATACTTGGATGATCTCCTCATAAAAGCGAGATCAAGAGAGCAGTTGCTGGACAGCGTATCACCTTCTCTGGAAGTGAAACGGCAACACGACTGGATTCTATATATTCCAAAGTCGCAGTTGGTTCCTACAGCTCATCTGCCTCGCCTAGGCATGATCCTAGACACAGACCAGAAGAGGGTTTATCTCCCGATAGAGAGAGCTCAGGAGCTCATGACACTGGTCAGGAATCCATTGAAAACCAAAACAGGTGTCAGTCCATCACTGCACTCGAGTCCTGGGAAGGATGATGGCATCATACGAGGCCATCCCCTTCGGCTGGTTCCATGCAAGGACAATGGAACTTACTGGACAAGTGGTCCGGATCACATCTTCAGATGCATCGGTTAATCACACTATCCCCCAGGGCCAGGGTGTCTCTCCTGTGGTGGCTGCGGAGTGCTCACCTTTTCGAGGGCCGCAGATTCGGCATTCAGGACTGGGTCCTGGTGACCACGGATGCAAGCCTCCGAGGGTGGGGGGCAGTTACACAGGGAAGAAAATTCCAAGGTTTCTGGTCAAGCCAACAGACTTGCCTTCACATCAATATCCTGGAACTAAGGGCCATATACAACGCCCTAAGTCAAGCGGAGTTCCTGCTTCGCGACCAACCGGTTCTGATCCAGTCAGACCGCAGGGGCTCATGTAAACCGCCAGGGCGGCACAAGGAGCAGGGTGGCGAGGATAGAAGCCACCAGAATTCTTCGCTGGGCGGAGAATCAAGTAAGCGCACTGTCAGCAGTGTTCATTCCGGGAGTGGACACGACCTCCACCCGGGAAAGTGGTGACTTCATAAGGAAGTCTTCACGCAGTTTTGCAAATTGATGGAAACTGCCTCAGGTAGACTACATGGCGTCCCACCTCAATAAAAAGATAAAAAAGGTTTTACGCTGGGTCAAGGGACTCTCAGGCGATAGCTGTGGTCGCACTAGTAACACCGTGGGTGTTCCAGTCGGTCTGTATATTCCCTCCTCTTCCTCTCAGACCCAAGGGCTGAGAATTGTAATAAACGGAGGAGTGTGAACAATATTCTTTGCTCCGGATTGGCCAAGAAGGACTCGGTACCCGGAACTGCAAGAAATGCTCTCAGAGGACCCATGGCCTCTGCCTCTCAGTCAGGACATGTTGCAACAGGGACCCTGTCTGATCCAAGACTTACCGCGGCTGCGTTGGACGGCATGGCGGTTGAACGCCGGATCCTAGCGGAAAAGGGCATTCCGGATGCAGTTATTCCTATGCTGATAAAGGCTAGGAAAGACGTGACAGCAAGACTTTTTCACTGTATATGGCGAAAATAGGTTGCTTGGTGTGTGGCCGGGAAGGCCCTACAGAGGAATTCCAGGGGGGTCGATTCCTGCACTTCCTACAGTCAGGAGTGACTATGGGCCTAAAATTAGGATCCATAAAGGCCAAGATTTCGGCCCTATCCCTTTTTCTCTCTCAAAAAGAACTGGCTTCACTGCCTGAAGTTCGGACGTTGTTACAGGGGTGCTGCATATTCAGCCCCTTGACAATGCTAAATTCCTTGTCGTATAAACAACCCTTTATGAAGCTAAGAACACTGTACGCTGTTTACTTAAGAAGTACCGTAATGGTACGCTATTGGCGTAGCGATCGCTCAGCCGTAGGCGAGACGCTCAAGCGTCACGTTCGCTCGTGGCCCAGCGATCACAGGACACGTTATTGGTTATGTCTAGGGGAATGAATCGCTATGGCGTAGCATACGCTCGAGACCACGAGGAGGTCACCAGCGATGCAGACGCTCACAACACTATACCTTTATGTTAAAACCTTATACCAATGAAATACACTGAATACCTTAATGTGAGTACAGGGTGTAAGTGCAACCTTGTGTAACCTGACTAACTACAAAGCTGCTTGAGCGTCACCGACGCTCAAGTGAACACTTAACACTATAGAAAATACACAGATACTGGTTTAGGTTCCAAAGCCTATTAACTGTATTATATCTAATATACTTGTAAAAGGGGATAACAGTACAAATGATACACTACAATATAACAGAGACTTCCTAACCACAGAACTAAACAATAAATACAAAAGGACAATACTACTCTGACCTATATGAAATACAATACAATACTATAATACTATGGGAGATATAAGAGAAAAGAGGAGAGAGAGAGAGAGAGATGGAGAGAAATTGGCTCACAGAAAGACAATGATTACGGAGAGAAACTTACGCACAAAGGGTATGATCGCCTGCGCCTCGATATCCAGCTCCCGGCTATCAGCAGATAACCGTTGATGAGAGAGTGAGCTGGATGTGGTCGGCCTGCCTATTTATGCCCCACACACAATGCAATCTCCTGGTCCTACAATCCCATTGTCCATTGGCCGAAGGAATTCGGCCCTGCATCATAACAAAAGGTCATAGGGTGATTCATACAGGTGGGCTGTGACGATTTCCAACAGCTCAGGTGGGTGGGAAACTGGGTTTCCCGCCGCATACCTGAGTATGGGTAAATAATAGAAATGGACATAAACTTCTTATGTCCATAACTATTCGCACGAGCGATTAATACGCTCCAAACCAACACCGGAATATTGCTAATTAAATACTCTTCCGATGGGTACCAAACACTGCTGTATGATTCCTGTTAGACCCTTCGTACGATATAAAGAGGGATTCCTCAGCTCTGGGACATTGTATTTTAACCAAACTTTCAGAATCTATCAAAGGGACCATGATCTATAAACTACATTAATTGTGAAAATATGTAACGAATGAGTCGCACGCTACGACCACATAAACTCTACCGTAAATGCGCATACCGCGCCTGCGAGTGCACGCTATTGCGGGTATGCGCCTCCACGGGAGAGCGTACGCACGCGCAGCGCGGACCAGTGTGCGGTGCAAATATGGCAACGTCCATTGAGACATTTTTCTGACTTTGACAGTCCACCCTTTGGCAGTCAATAATAACTGCCACAAAACATTTAAGGAGAAAAATGTAAGTCAGGGGTTAATTGATTTCCATGGTTGGGTAGGGGAGAAGAGTGGAGTAGGTGTGAAGAGGGTATGACCTAGTGAGAAAGTAGAAGCATGTGTGTATGAGTCCATGTTTGGAGGGTCATGTATCATCGTGCCGTACGTGTGGTAAATCAAGCTTCGAGGTATTGCGAAGTATACATTTGAATTCCTTCTTATCCTGTGGTACAGGTCTGTGGATGGGCTGTCAAACTCTACCGAGCTCATTTCGGCTGTGGTTGTAACAAAATGGGGATGCACATTTTAGTTGATGATACATGAATGGGGGAGGTATGTGGTTGCTGCTATCTGTGCCTGTATTCCCTATCGTCTATGTGTGTCGTTACCTGGGGGTTGCAGAGATGAAGATAAAGAACACTTACGAAAAATGCAATGATATTCTATGTCAGGGAAATGTACATCTGTCGTCGAAGTTGTTTTCGGTATCTGTTGAGAGTCGTCTTCTTTGCGCTGTATTGCTCCTTGGGCATGAGCAAATAGCTTTGTCTGAGCCATCAGATTTACAAAAAATGTTGGGCTAGCGTGAGTTTAAAAATACTAGGGAAACTGGGGATCCATGGCAAAGTTCATCAAGTGTCCATATTTAAAGTTGTCAAATCTTCTTCTTTGGTGCTTGTCTGTTGTCTGTATAACGTCTCGTCAACTTCCTCGTCCAAGGGGGTCTTTGTATCTTGGAGAAAAGCAGAAAAACAGGTGAAAGAAACGGACCGTATAATCGCATTTTCATCACATTCTGGTTTCTATCATTGGGTCATAAATCAAATCCAGGTTAATTACGGTTTCCTCACTCCTCAAGCTCATCACTTTTGTACTTTGTTTGCACCTCATTAAAGCCTGCCCGCATCTAAATATCAATCCAATCGATATAACAACACCCAAGATACATAAGAGAAACTTTCCAACATCCATTATGACTCCTTGAGCCCAGTCTCCTAAACCGGAGAACCAATTTCGCGGGTTCAACCATGACACCCAACCAGTCAGCTCATTACCTACAGCAGCAAGGGTGAGATTGTGTTTTCGACGAAATTCCCACTTTAATTGCAGAATGTCGTCCATCTTTTGGTCTATGACCTCTACCGGATCCTCGGTGCTATTTGTGATATACGTGCAACACTTTATGCCGTACTGTGTTGCCAACGTAACACAATATCCGCCTGTTACTGCTGTAAGATAATTAAGAACCATCCTATGCTGAACTAGTTCTGTTTTATAAGCTTGAAGTTCTCTTCCAGTGTATCTAAACGTGTCATCATACATTTCAGTGATATTATCTAACAAATTGGCGAGTGCGGAAATGTATCTATAATTCATCACTCCCCGAGCGGTACGAGTGAAATCTAACGCTACCAGAACCTGAATCCCGGTGGATTCATGGATAAGATCAGAGGCCGGATGCTCTAACCTTTCTGACAGTTGTCTTTTAACTCGGTGCTCGTAATGAGTGTGAGTATAAGGAGCTTGGGCACCACGGTGTATGTCCTTCATTTTGTCATGTGTAACAGTCATCACTTCAGGCAATACTTTTCCAATATAACACAATCCTTCAGAGTTTGGGGCCAGCCACTTGTACGCCTTTCTCCCGCATATGAAATATGCATCATCGGGGAGAACATATGGGACGGAGAAGGACATGACCATGTTACAAACCTTCCAGGTGAAATCTCCTGACCCTAATTCTTCCATCTGCCTAATGCACGTATCGGTTTGTACGATATGTGCACAGTATCCTGGTGATACCTCTCCAACTCTAGTAATCCTATTTCCTAAGGTATATCGATACCGGAAAGATTTTCCTCTACTGGCTATGTGGCGTACGAGCTCTGTATCTGTAGGCATTCTATCTGCTCTGTGTGAAAAGGTCATGGTAAGGTTGCTCCATGACACTTCCCAATTTCCCGGTTTTCTGGGATTGGAGATGTTAAAACATAAGAGGGACCTATCCACATGGTATTGGTGGAGCTTCAAACTAGGAGGGCTGGAGATGTTAAACCTCCGGTCCACCGGTCTCCCACCACTTAGCTCAAGTACCTCCCCTAACGTTAAAGGAAATGGTACTAGCCCTGATTTACTGTGACCCTGAGGTACTTGAGAGCATACCCAACAATCTGTTTGGTTTAACACGTTACCCACTAGAGAGTGATAGTCACTCAATGGATGCCGGTCCATATGGATATTAAAACTAGATTGGCATTTCTTTATGCATCCATCTTCAACCAGATTATCACAGAGCCTACAGATACAATTTTCTTCAGCTAACAATCCATCACAATTTCTTCTATCGGATCGTTTTCTGATACTCGCCTTTGCTTGTTGGTTTGGTTGATCTTGGAAAACTACGCCTCCATCATCATAATCGGAACCCATTCCAGAACCTCTCTCGACCTCTATGGTACTCTCGCCGGAACAGACTGCTCTGGTCAACATCATGGTTAACATCAAAATCCGGATCACAGTCTCTTGGGGCAAGTCCATCTTTGAGGAGGAAATAGAGAAGAATGAGAAGGGGGAAAAAGAAATTTTAAGGGAGAGGGGATGGGAAGTGGAGAAAACAATAAAAGGGAGAGGGGAGTCGACAACTGCTTCCGGTCTTCAAGGCTCAGGTGCCGCCTCAGTCCTCCTGGAACAGACACTCTAGTGATACAACCTCTACCGTCTGTTCCTTATCACGGGACTTTTCTGGATCAGCGACCTTTTTGCAGTGGGATGAATGGACCCAAGTCTCTCTCTCAGCAACCTTCAATGCTGTGGTGCTGGTCAATAAGACCTGGTATGGTCCTTCCCATCTATCAATAAGACAACCCGTTGACACGACCTCACCTATCCCTCCGCTAGGGGCTTTCACTAATCTCGTGGGTGTCGCTGTGCCTACTGTGGTCTCTGCTATGGTGGCCGCAAGAGAGAGAGCTGAAATTGTTGCCGAATCTTCTTCTTGATCACACTCCTGAGGAAGGTTCAAAACAGAGTACAACTTGCACGGGTTAATACTTGCATGAGTTATTTGGTTAACATCATTAACATTTACAGTGTTACTAAGAGTTTGTGTTTTACAACCCAGTGCGTTTCTCTCCGCAATCAACTTCTCTCCTGCAATGTATGGTGGGGGAGGAGCTGTGGCAATCAACTTCCTGACTGCCCCAGATCCTGCCGCCAGAGCCAAACCTCTCTGTATCTCACCTTCCTGGTGCCATAACTGTAAACAATCATGATGCTGAATTCGTCTCTTTGTTGATTTTACGAGACATATCCTCCTCCTTAAATTTTGTAACACTTCTGGACTGAAGCTACCTATTCTTGGGAATTTGTCCCTGTCTTGTACAGTCATTCTCTCCCATTCATCACATAAAACCTCTGTGTGACTACCGTATTTTTCACACATTACATATCGTGCCGACCCAACTGGTCGGTTCTCTGAATCAACCCGAACCGAGGTTGATCGCCCCCTACCGGAACAAATGGCCCCCATAATCTGCAGGCGTTGCTTATTCCTCCTTGGATCTTTATCTCAAGGTTTTCAGCGAACCCTTACAAACAAACCAAGATGTCCTTGGGCAGGCCGGCGGTGGTGGTTTATCAAGTACCCCACTTACTTCTCGCCCACGTTGGCCTGTGCTGCAATCACTGTAACCAGAGCTGCGGTACCCAACCCAGGGCCCCTGTGAACCTTTATTTACTGGGGCGCGTTCCCCAGCAAGTATCGGTTGTTGGATAGTTCCTGAGTGACCAGCGAACTTCCCTTCCAAAAATAAAAAATTACACAAATCACGTCAGAATGTACAAATAGCGTTTGTGACCACTTTACTCTAATGGTATTAGGTCAGATTACTAACTACTGCACACAATTACGTGCGGTCCAATCGTTCAGTACACGAGCACTACTTGTCATGTACTGAAAGACCAATGGAATCGATGTTTCCGGCCGCGATTCCTTCAGCAAGAGCTTATGGCCTATATGGGTTCTGCACCAACACCCCAGGCGTTGTGCCACTGGACTTTTATAGCGGACCTTTTACCTTACGACCTCCTGGTCTTGTTCCTTATGACCTCCTGGTCTTGTTACCCTATGACCTCCTGGTCTTGTTACCTTATGACCTCCTGGTCTTGTTACCTTATGGTCCGCTATACTCTAATGCTCAAATATTATTTAACCAGGGATGCCTCCCTAGCCACCGTATATGTCACTTACACGTATGTCCCTTGACGAGTACCCGGCTTTCCTTTTGGTTCCACCTTAAAGTTGTATAAACTTTTGTATACAAAACACACTCACTCAACACATGTACACTTTTGTTTCTATATCTATTTCTGCGCAGAAATTGTCTTTAGGCCAAAAGTGTTACCAATTAGGAGCAGGATCTGTTAAACTAAATTTCAGATTTTTCCAAAAATAGATTTGCGTTATTTACCGCGTCGCGTTATCTACCGCTGTGCGTTAATTATCGCCTTTGCGTTACTTCACTTTATCACAACTTGAGCTACGTGGGCGTAACCGGACGCTACGTTGCGTAATGAACGCTGCGTGCGTCTGCCTTTGGATTGCGTACGCTAGTCTTTGTTAGTGACACGTGTACGCAATGCAAAGATCCACCGTAACACAATATATACTTTTATCAATGTAAATGATCCCTGATCATCTACCGCAATCCACACTGACTGCCTTATCTCCCAGGCAGATCGTGTGTTGTTCTATACTTTAACTATTACCTTTACTATGAAATAACAGCAAATCTCTTTTTAGCACTTTCTATCAACTATAAAATTGGCAAACAGGAATAGTGATATACGAAAATGAAACAGAAATGCAGATATATGCGTGCGTACGCAAGACAAGAGAAAAATAAACAGTTTTAAAAAGACACAAGCGTTTTGTTCTTACTTCCGGTTACCGGATTCCTTCAGCACTCTTTATCTAAGCGAAGCAGACGCTTATCCCGCCAGCACTATGAGACAATCTCCCACCCTTTGCTGGGGGATAATGTCTGCTGATCTACCTAGTGCAGATATGAGAAGGATAGGACGAGTCCCCAATTGACAATGCTAAATTCCTTGTCGTATAAACAACCCTTTATGAAGCTAAGAACACTGTACGCTGTTTACTTAAGAAGTACCGTAATGGTACGCTATTGGCGTAGCGATCGCTCAGCCGTAGGCGAGACGCTCAAGCGTCACGTTCGCTCGTGGCCCAGCGATCACAGGACACGTTATTGGTTATGTCTAGGGGAATGAATCGCTATGGCGTAGCATACGCTCGAGACCACGAGGAGGTCACCAGCGATGCAGACGCTCACAACACTATACCTTTATGTTAAAACCTTATACCAATGAAATACACTGAATACCTTAATGTGAGTACAGGGTGTAAGTGCAACCTTGTGTAACCTGACTAACTACAAAGCTGCTTGAGCGTCACCGACGCTCAAGTGAACACTTAACACTATAGAAAATACACAGATACTGGTTTAGGTTCCAAAGCCTATTAACTGTATTATATCTAATATACTTGTAAAAGGGGATAACAGTACAAATGATACACTACAATATAACAGAGACTTCCTAACCACAGAACTAAACAATAAATACAAAAGGACAATACTACTCTGACCTATATGAAATACAATACAATACTATAATACTATGGGAGATATAAGAGAAAAGAGGAGAGAGAGAGAGAGAGAGAGAGAGATGGAGAGAAATTGGCTCACAGAAAGACAATGATTACGGAGAGAAACTTACGCACAAAGGGTATGATCGCCTGCGCCTCGATATCCAGCTCCCGGCTATCAGCAGATAACCGTTGATGAGAGAGTGAGCTGGATGTGGTCGGCCTGCCTATTTATGCCCCACACACAATGCAATCTCCTGGTCCTACAATCCCATTGTCCATTGGCCGAAGGAATTCGGCCCTGCATCATAACAAAAGGTCATAGGGTGATTCATACAGGTGGGCTGTGACGATTTCCAACAGCTCAGGTGGGTGGGAAACTGGGTTTCCCGCCGCATACCTGAGTATGGGTAAATAATAGAAATGGACATAAACTTCTTATGTCCATAACTATTCGCACGAGCGATTAATACGCTCCAAACCAACACCGGAATATTGCTAATTAAATACTCTTCCGATGGGTACCAAACACTGCTGTATGATTCCTGTTAGACCCTTCGTACGATATAAAGAGGGATTCCTCAGCTCTGGGACATTGATAGATTCTGAAAGTTTGGTTAAAATACAAAGGGACCATGATCTATAAACTACATTAATTGTGAAAATATGTAACGAATGAGTCGCACGCTACGACCACATAAACTCTACCGTAAATGCGCATACCGCGCCTGCGAGTGCACGCTATTGCGGGTATGCGCCTCCACGGGAGAGCGTACGCACGCGCAGCGCGGACCAGTGTGCGGTGCAAATATGGCAACGTCCATTGAGACATTTTTCTGACTTTGACACCCTTTTGTGCCTCCAGTGGCACCTTGGGATCTTAACGTGTGTTGGATTCCAAAAATCCCACTGGTTTGAGCTATCTAAGACCGTGGAGCTAAAATATCTCACGTGGAAAGTGGTCATGCTTTTGGCCTTAGCTTGGACTAGGCGTGTGTCAGAATTGGCGGCTTTATCATGTAAAAGCCCATATCTGATCTTCCATATGGAAAGGGCAGAATGGAGGACTCGTCCCCAATTTCTCCCTAAGGTGGTATCATCGTTTCATTTGAACCAACCTATTGTGGTGCCTGCGGCTACTAGGGACTTGGAGGATTCCAAGTTGCTGGACGTAGTCCGGGCCCTGAAACTTTGTTTCCAGGACGGCTGGAGTCAGAAAAACTGACTCGCTATTTATCCTGCATGCACCCAACAAGCTGGGTGCTCCTGCTTCAAAGCAGACTATTGCTCGCTGGATCTGTAGCACCATTCAGCTTGCACATTCTGCGGCTGGACTGCCGCATCCTAAATCAGTAAAAGCCCATTCCACGAGGAAGGTGGGCTCTTCTTGGGCGGCTGCCCGAGGGGTCTCTGCTTTACAACTTTGCCGAGCTGCTACTTGGTCGGGTTCAAACACTTTTGCAAAATTCTACAAGTTTGATACCCTGGCTGAGGAGGACCTTGAGTTTGCTCATTCGGTGCTGCAGAGTCATCCGCACTCTCCCGCCCGTTTGGGAGCTTTGGTATAATCCCCATGGTCCTTACGGAGTACCCAGCATCCACTAGGACGTCAGAGAAAATAAGAATTTACTCACCGGTAATTCTATTTCTCGTAGTCCGTAGTGGATGCTGGGAGCCCATCCCAAGTGCGGACTCTCTGCAATACATGTATATAGTTATTGCTTAACTAAAGGGTTATTGTATGAGCCATCTGTTGAGAGAGGCTCAGTTATTGTTCATACTCTTAACTGGGTATAGTTATCACGAGTTGTACAGTGTGATTGGTGTGGCTGGTATGAGTCTTACCCTGGATTCCAAATCCTTTCCTAGTAATGTCAGCTCTTCCGGGCACAGTTTCCCTAACTGAGGTCTGGAGGAGGGGCATAGAGGGAGGAGCCAGTGCACACCAGATATAGTACCTAATCTTTCTTTTAAGAGTGCCCAGTCTCCTGCGGAGCCCGTCTATACCCCATGGTCCTTACGGAGTACCCAGCATCCACTACGGACTACGAGAAATAGAATTACCGGTGAGTAAATTCTTATTTTTTAGCATTCTTTTTAAATAGACTGCTGTGTTTAGGTGCTTGTGTGATTTCTGTCCACTGCTAACTCATTACTTGAGATTAAAGTACATCCTCTTTACCGTGAAAAAAGTGTACAGCACCAGACTGGTGTTACGTGGGTGCTTTAGAACATTCCAGTGGCAAAAGTTCTAGTGTTCACTCTAGGTACAGGGTACTGATCTGTGAGTAAGGCATATTTAAATTTTGGAGAGCAAAGTTTTCACATGATTTATCGCTTCAGAACATGTGGTAAACTAACCTTTTGCCATAGATTATGTATATATTGAGAGTAAAAGCTAAAGTAGGTTATATTACGAGTTTTCATGTAAGGTTAGTGTACCCTGTATTCTGAACTTTTACCCATTATAATATTTATTTCTCTAACGTCCTAAGTGGATGCTGGGGACTCCGTAAGGACCATGGGGAATAGCGGCTCCGCAGGAGACTGGGCACAAAAGTAAAGCTTTAGAACTACCTGGTGTGCACTGGCTCCTCCCCCTATGACCCTCCTCCAAGCCTCAGTTAGATTTTTGTGCCCGAACGAGAAGAGCTGCTTAGTGAAAAGTTTAGTTTTAGGTTTTTATTTTTAGTGAGACCTGCTGGCAACAGGCTCACTGCATCGAGGGACTAAGGGGAGAAGAAGCGAACTCACCTGCGTGCAGAGTGGATTGGGCTTCTTAGGCTACTGGACATTAGCTCCAGAGGGACGATCACAGGCCCAGCCATGGATGGGTCCCAGAGCCGCGCCGCCGGCCCCCTTACAGAGCCAGAAGACAGAAGAGGTCCGGAAAATCAGCGGCAGAAGACGTCCCGTCTTCAACAAGGTAGCGCACAGCACTGCAGCTGTGCGCCATTGCTCTCAGCACACTTCACACTCCGGTCACTGAGGGTGCAGGGCGCTGGGGGGGGGGTGCCCTGAGACGCAATAAAAAACACCTTGGATGGCAAAAAATGCATCACATATAGCTCCTGGGCTATATGGATGAATTTAACCCCTGCCAGAATACATAGAAAAACGGGAGATAAGGCCGCCGATGAGGGGGCGGAGCCTATCTCCTCAGCACACTGGCGCCATTTTCCCTCACAGCTCCGTTGGAGGGAAGCTCCCTGACTCTCCCCTGCAGTTACTACACTACAGAAAGGGTTAAAAAAGAGAAGGGGGGCACTAATTACGCGCAGTATTAAAGATACAGCAGCTATAAGGGGAAAAAACACTTATATAAGGTTATCCCTGTATATATATATAGCGCTCTGGTGTGTGCTGGCAAACTCTCCCTCTGTCTCCCCAAAGGGCTAGTGGGGTCCTGTCCTCTATCAGAGCATTCCCTGTGTGTGTGCTGTATGTCGGTACGTTTGTGTCGACATGTATGAGGAGAAAAATGATGTGGAGACGGAGCAGATTGCCTGTAATAGTGATGTCACCCCCTAGGGGGTCGACACCTGAGTGGATGAACTGTTGGAAGGAATTACGTAACAGTGTCAGCTCTGTATAAAAGACAGTGGTTGACATGAGACAGCCGGCTACTCAGCTTGTGCCTGTCCAGACGTCTCATAGGCCGTCAGGGGCTCTAAAGCGCCCGTTACCTCAGATGGCAGATATAGACGCCGACACGGATACTGACTCCAGTGTCGACGGTGAAGAGACAAATGTGACTTCCAGTAGTGCCACACGTTACATGATTGAGGCAATGAAAAATGTTTTCTCTATCGTCCTAGTGGATGCTGGGGTTCCTGAAAGGACCATGGGGAATAGCGGCTCCGCAGGAGACAGGGCACAAAAAGTAAAGCTTTTCCAGATCAGGTGGTGTGCACTGGCTCCTCCCCCTATGACCCTCCTCCAGACTCCAGTTAGATTTTTGTGCCCGGCCGAGAAGGGTGCAATCTAGGTGGCTCTCCTAAAGAGCTGCTTAGAAAAAGTTTAGCTTAGGTTTTTTATTTTACAGTGAGTCCTGCTGGCAACAGGATCACTGCAACGAGGGACTGAGGGGAGAAGAAGTGAACTCACCTGCGTGCAGGATGGATTGGCTTCTTGGCTACTGGACATCAGCTCCAGAGGGACGATCACAGGTACAGCCTGGATGGTCACCGGAGCCGCGCCGCCGGCCCCCTTGCAGATGCTGAAGTCAGAAGAGGTCCAAAAATCGGCGGCTGAAGACTCCTGCAGTCTTCTAAAGGTAGCGCACAGCACTGCAGCTGTGCGCCATTTTCCTCTCAGCACACTTCACACGCAGTCACTGAGGGTGCAGGGCGCTGGGGGGGGGGCGCCCTGGGAGGCAAATGTAACCTATATAAAGGCTAAAAATACCTCACATATAGCCCCCAGAGGCTATATGGAGATATTTAACCCCTGCCTGGATTCACTAAATAGCGGGAGACGAGCCCGCCAAAAAAGGGGCGGGGCCTATCTCCTCAGCACACGGCGCCATTTCCTCTCACAGCTCCGCTGGTCAGGACGGCTCCCAGGTCTCTCCCCTGCACTGCACTACAGAAACAGGGTAAAACAGAGAGGGGGGGCAAATTTATGGCGATATTTTTATATATATATAAAGCAGCTATCAGGGAGCACTTATTATAAGGCTATCCCTGTTATATATATAGCGCTTTTGGTGTGTGCTGGCAAACTCTCCCTCTGTCTCCCCAAAGGGCTAGTGGGTCCTGTCTTCGTTAGGAGCATTCCCTGTGTGTCTGCTGTGTGTCGGTACGTGTGTGTCGACATGTATGAGGACGATATTGGTGTGGAGGCGGAGCAATTGCCAAATATGAGGATGTCACCCCCTAGGGAGTCGACACCAGAATGGATGCCTTTATTTATGGAACTACGGGATAGTGTCAACACGCTAAAGCAGTCGTTTGACGACATGAGACGGCCGGACAATCAATTAGTGCCTGTCCAGGCGACTCAAACACCGTCAGGGGCTGTAAAACGCCCTTTGCCTCAGTCGGTCGACACAGACCCAGACACAGGCACTGACTCCAGTGGTGACGGTGACGAATCAACCGTATTTTCCAGTAGGGCCACACGTTATATGATTTTGGCAATGAAGGAGGCGTTACATTTAGCTGATACTACAGGTACCACTAAACAGGGTATTATGTGGGGTGTGAAAAAACTACCTATAGTTTTTCCTGAATCAGAAGAATTAAATGACGTGTGTAATGAAGCGTGGGTTGCTCCTGATAAAAAGCTGATAATTTCAAAGAAATTATTGGCATTATACCCTTTCCCGCCAGAGGTTAGGGAGCGCTGGGAAACATCTCCTAGGGTGGACAAGGCGCTAACACGCTTATCTAAACAAGTGGCGTTACCCTCTCCTGAGACGGCCGCACTTAAAGATCCATCAGATAGGAGGATGGAAAATATCCAAAAAAGTATATACACACATGCAGGTGTTATACTACGACCAGCTATAGCGACTGCCTGGATGTGCAGTGCTGGGGTAGTTTGGTCAGAGTCCCTGATTGAAAATATTGATACCCTGGACAGGGACAATATTTTACTGTCGTTAGAACAAATAAAGGATGCATTTCTTTATATGCGTGATGCACAGAGGGATATCTGCACACTGGCATCACGGGTAAGTGCTATGTCCATTTCGGCCAGAAGAGCTTTATGGACGCGACAGTGGACAGGCGATGCGGATTCAAAACGGCATATGGAAGTTTTGCCGTATAAAGGGGAGGAGTTATTTGGAGTCGGTCTATCAGATTTGGTGGCCACGGCTACAGCCGGGAAATCCACCTTTCTACCTCAAGTCACTCCCCAACAGAAAAAGGCACCGACTTTTCAACCGCAGCCCTTTCGTTCCTTTAAAAATAAGAGAGCAAAGGGCTATTCATATCTGCCACGAGGCAGAGGTCGAGGGAAGAGACAGCAACAGGCAGCTCCTTCCCAGGAACAGAAGCCCTCCCCGGCTTCTACAAAAGCCTCAGCATGACGCTGGGGCTTCTCAAGCGGACTCGGGGACGGTGGGCGGTCGTCTCAAAAATTACAGCGCGCAGTGGGCTCACTCGCAAGTAGATCCCTGGATCCTGCAGATAATATCTCAGGGGTACAGGTTGGAATTAGAGACAGATCCACCTCGCCGTTTCCTGAAGTCTGCTTTACCAACGTCCCCCTCCGAAAGGGAGACGGTTTTGGAAGCCATTCACAAGCTGTACTCTCAGCAGGTGATAGTCAAGGTACCTCTTCTACAACAAGGGAAGGGGTATTATTCCACTCTTTTTGTGGTACCGAAGCCGGATGGCTCGGTAAGGCCTATTCTAAATCTGAAGTCCTTGAACCTGTACATAAAGAAGTTCAAGTTCAAAATGGAGTCACTCAGAGCAGTGATAGCGAACCTGGAAGAGGGGGATTTTATGGTATCCTTGGACATCAAGGATGCGTATCTCCACGTTCCAATTTACCCCTCACACCAGGGGTACCTCAGGTTCGTTGTACAAAACTGTCACTATCAGTTTCAGACGCTGCCGTTCGGATTGTCCACGGCACCTCGGGTCTTTACAAAGGTAATGGCCGAGATGATGATTCTTCTTCGAAGAAAAGGCATATTAATTATCCCATACTTGGACGATCTCCTAATAAGAGCAAGGTCCAGAGAACAGCTAGAGATGGGATTAGCACTGTCTCAAGAAGTGCTAAAACAGCACGGGTGGATTCTGAATATTCCAAAATCCCAGTTAATGCCGACAACTCGTCTGCTGTTCCTAGGGATGATTCTGGACACGGTTCAGAAAAAGGTTTTTCTCCCGGAGGAAAAAGCCAAGGAGTTATCCGAGCTTGTCAGGAACCTCCTAAAACCAGGAAAGGTGTCTGTACATCAATGCACAAGAGTCCTGGGAAAAATGGTGGCTTCTTACGAAGCAATTCCATTCGGCAGATTCCACGCAAGAATTTTCCAAAGGGATCTGTTGGACAAATGGTCAGGGTCGCATCTTCAGATGCACCTGCGGATAACCCCGTCTCCAAGGACAAGGGTGTCTCTTCTGTGGTGGTTGCAGAGTGCTCATCTATTGGAGGGCCGCAGATTCGGCATACAGGATTGGATCCTGGTGACCACGGACGCCAGCCTGAGAGGCTGGGGAGCAGTCACACAAGGAAGAAACTTCCAGGGAGTATGGACGAGCCTGGAAACGTCTCTTCACATAAACATTCTGGAACTAAGAGCAATCTACAATGCTCTAAGCCAGGCAGAACCTCTGCTTCAGGGAAAACCGGTGTTGATCCAGTCGGACAACATCACGGCAGTCGCCCATGTGAACAGACAGGGCGGCACAAGAAGCAGGAGTGCAATGGCAGAAGCTGCAAGGATTCTTCGCTGGGCAGAGAATCAGGTGATAGCACTGTCAGCAGTGTTCATCCCGGGAGTGGACAACTGGGAAGCAGACTTCCTCAGCAGACACGATCTTCACCCGGGAGAGTGGGGACTTCATCCAGAAGTCTTCCACATGCTGGTAACCCGTTGGGAAAGACCAATGGTGGACATGATGGCGTCTCGCCTCAACAAAAAACTGGACAGGTATTGCGCCAGGTCAAGAGATCCGCAGGCAATAGCTGTGGACGCGCTGGTAACGCCTTGGGTGTACCAGTCGGTGTATGTGTTTCCTCCTCTGCCTCTCATACCAAAAGTATTGAGAATTATACGGCAAAGAGGCGTAAGAACGATACTAGTGGTTCCGGATTGGCCAAGAAGGACTTGGTACCCGGAACTTCAAGAGATGATCACGGAAGATCCGTGGCCTCTACCTCTAAGGAGGGACTTGCTTCAGCAGGGTCCCTGTCTGTTTCAAGACTTACCGCGGCTGCGTTTGACGGCATGGCGGTTGAACGCCGGATCCTAAAGGAAAAAGGCATGCCGGAAGAAGTCATTCCTACTTTGATTAAAGCAAGGAAGGAAGTAACCGTGCAACATTATCACCGAATTTGGCGAAAATATGTTGCGTGGTGCGAAGATCGGAGTGCTCCGACGGAGGAATTTCAACTGGGTCGATTCCTACATTTCCTGCAATCAGGATTGTCTATGGGTCTCAAATTGGGATCTATTAAGGTTCAAATTTCGGCCCTGTCGATTTTCTTTCAAAAAGAATTGGCTTCAGTCCCTGAAGTCCAGACCTTTGTTAAGGGAGTGCTGCATATACAGCCTCCTGTGGTGCCTCCAGTGGCACCGTGGGATCTCAATGTGGTTTTGGACTTTCTAAAATCTCATTGGTTTGAACCACTAAAAAAGGTGGATTTGAAATATCTCACATGGAAAGTGACCATGCTTCTAGCCCTGGCTTCGGCCAGGAGAGTGTCAGAACTGGCAGCTTTATCTTACAAAAGCCCATATCTGATTTTCCATTCGGACAGGGCAGAACTGCGGACTTGTCCGCATTTTCTCCCTAAGGTGGTGTCAGCATTTCATCTGAACCAGCCTATTGTAGTGCCTGCGGCTACAAGTGACTTGGAGGACTCCAAGTTACTGGACGTTGTCAGAGCATTAAAAATATATATTGCAAGGACAGCTGGAGTCAGAAAATCTGACTCGTTGTTTATATTGTATGCACCCAACAAGATGGGTGCTCCTGCGTCTAAGCAGACGATTGCTCGTTGGATCTGTAGCACAATCCAGCTTGCACATTCTGTGGCAGGCCTGCCACAGCCTAAATCTGTAAAGGCCCACTCCACAAGGAAGGTGGGCTCATCTTGGGCAGCTGCCCGAGGGGTCTCGGCATTACAACTTTGCCGAGCAGCTACGTGGTCAGGGGAGAACACGTTTGTAAAATTTTACAAATTTGATACTCTGGCTAAGGAGGACCTGGAGTTCTCTCATTCGGTGCTGCAGAGTCATCCGCACTCTCCCGCCCGTTTGGGAGCTTTGGTATAATCCCCATGGTCCTTTCAGGAACCCCAGCATCCACTAGGACGATAGAGAAAATAAGATTTTACTTACCGATAAATCTATTTCTCGGAGTCCGTAGTGGATGCTGGGCGCCCATCCCAAGTGCGGATTATCTGCAATAATTGTACATAGTTATTGTTAACAAATTCGGGTTATTGTTGAAGGAAGCCATCTTTCAGAGGCTCCGCTGTTATCATACTGTTAACTGGGTTTAGATCACAAGTTGTACGGTGTGATTGGTGTGGCTGGTATGAGTCTTACCCGGGATTCAAAATCCTCCCTTATTGTGTACGCTCGTCCGGGCACAGTACCTAACTGGAGTCTGGAGGAGGGTCATAGGGGGAGGAGCCAGTGCACACCACCTGATCTGGAAAAGCTTTACTTTTTGTGCCCTGTCTCCTGCGGAGCCGCTATCCCCCATGGTCCTTTCAGGAACCCCAGCATCCACTACGGACTCCGAGAAATAGATTTATCGGTAAGTAAAATCTTATTTTACACATTTCTGATAATACGAGTACCACCAAAAAGGGGTATTAGGTTCGGTGAGGAAAAACTACCTGTAGTTTTCCTGAATCTGAGAAATTAAATGAGGTGTGTGATGATGCGTGGTTTTCCCCCGATAACAGCTGATAATTTCTGAAATGTTATTGGCATTATATCCTTTCCCGCCAGAGGTTAGGGTGCGTTGGGAAACACCCCCTAGGGTGGATAAAGCGCTCACACGCTTGTAAGAACAAGGGCTCTACCCTCTCCTGAGATGGCCGCCCTTAAGGATCCTGCTGATAGAAAGCAGGAGGGCATCCTAAAAGGTATTTACACACATACTGGTGTTATACTGCGACCAGCAATCGCCTCAGCCTGGATGTGCAGTGCTGGGTTGGCGTGGTCGGATTCCCTGACTGAAAATATTGATACCCTAGATAGGGACAGTATATTATTGCCTATAGAGCATTTAAAAGATGCATTTCTATATATGCGTGATGCACAGCGGAATATTTGACGACTGGCATCAAGTCTAAGTGCGTTGTCCATTTCTACCAGTAGAGGGTTATGGACACGACAGTGGTCAGGTGATGCGGATTCCAAACGGCATTTGGAAGTATTGCCTTATTAAGGGGATGAGTTATTTGGGGTCGGTCTTTCAGACCTGGTGGCCACGGCAACAGCTGGGAAATCCACGTTTGTACCCCAGGTCGCCTCTCAACATGAGAAGACGCCGTATTATCAGGCGCAGTCTTTTCGTGGGCAAGCGGGCAAAAGGTTCCTCATTTCTGCCCCGTGACAGAGGGAGAGGAAAAAGGCTGCAGAAATCAGCCAGTTCCCAGGAACAGAAACCCTCTCCCGCCTCTGCCAAGCCCTCAGTATGACGCTGGGGCTTTACAAGCAGAATCAGGCACGGTGGGGGCCCGTCTCAATGAATTTCAGCGCGCAGTGGGCTCACTCGCAAGTAGACCCCTGGATCCTTCAGGTGATATCTCAGGGGTACAAATTGGAATTCGAGACGTCTCCCCCTCGCCGTTTCCTAAAGTCGGCTTTACCGATGTCTCCTTCTGACAGGGAGACAGTTTTGGAAGCCATTCACAAGCTGTATTCCCAGCAGGTGATAATCAAGGTACCCCTCCTGCAACAGGGAAAGGGGTATTATTCCACACTGTTGTGGTACCGAAGCCGGACGGCTCGGTGAGACCGATTCTAAATCTAAAATCTTTGAACACTTACATACAGAGGTTCAAATTCAAGATTGAGTCACTCAGAGCAGTGATTGCGAACCTGGAAGAAGAGGACTACATGATGTCTCGGTACATCAAGGATGCTTACCTTCATGTCCCAATTTACCCTTCTCACCAAGGGTACCTCAGGTTTATGGTACAGAACTGTCACTATCAGTTTCAGACGCTGCCGTATGGATGGTCCACGGCACCCCGGGTCTTTACCAAGGTAATGGCCGAAATGATGATACTCCTTCGAAGGAAGGGAATTTTAGTTATCCCTTACTTGGACGATTCCCTGATAAGGGTAAGATCCAGGGAACAGTTGGAGGTCGGTGTAGCACTATCTCAGGTAGTGTTGCGGCAGCACGATTCGATTCTCAATATTCCAAAATCGCAGCTGATTCCGACGACTCGTCTTCTGTTCTTAGGGATGATCCTGGACACAGTTCAGAAAAAGGTGTTTCTCCCGGAGGAGAAAGTCAGGGAGTTATCCGAGCTAGTCGGGAACCTCATATAACCGAGCCAAGTCTCAGTACATCAATGAGATGGTTCTGGAAAAAATGGTGGCTTCCTATGAAGCAATCCCATACGGCAGATTCCACGCAAGAACTTTCCAGTGGGACCTGCTGGACAAATGGTCTGGGTCGCATCTTCAGATGCATCAGCGGATAACCCTGTCACCAAGCACAAGGGTGTCTCTCCTGTGGTGGTTGCAGAGTGCTCATCTTCTAGAGGGCCGCACATTCAGGACTGGGTCCTGGTGACCACGGATGCCAGCCTGCGAGGCTGGGGAGCAGTCACACAGGGAAGGAATTTCCAGAGCTTATGGTCAAGCCTGGAGACATCACTTCACATAAATATCCTGAAGCTAAGGGCCATTTACAATGCTCTAAGCTCAGCAAGACCTCTGCTTCAAGGTCACCCGGAGTTGATCCATTCGGACAACATCACGGCAGTCACCCACGTAAACAGACAGGGTGACACAAGAAGCAGAAGGGCAATGGCAGAAGCTGCAAGGATTCTTCGCTGGGCGGAAAATCATGTGATAGCACTGTCAGCAGTATTCATTCCGGGAGTGGACAACTGGGAAGCAGACTTCCTCAGCAGACACGACCTCCACCCGGGAGAGTGGGGACTTCACCCAGAAGTCTTCCACATGTTTATTAAACTCTACAAGTATTGCGCCAGGTCAAGGGACCCTCAGGCAATAGCTGTAGACGCTCTGGTAACACAGTGGGTGTACCAGTCAGTGTATGTGTTCCCTCCTCTGCCTCTCATAACCAAGGTACTGAGAATTATAAGATGGAGAGGAGTAAGCACTATATTCGTGGCTCCGGATTGGCCAAGAAGGACTTGGTAACCGGAACTTCAAGAGATGCTCACGGAGGATCCGTGGCCTCAACCTCTAAGAAGGGACCTGCTCCAGCAAGGACCCTGTCTGTTCCAAGACTTACCGCGACTGCGTTTAACGGCAGGGCAGTTGAACGCCGGATCCTGAAGGAAAAAGGCATTCCGGATGAAGTCATCCCTATCCTGATCAAAGCCAGGAAAGATATAACCGCAAAACATTATCACCGCATTTGGCGAAAATATGTTGCGTGGTGCGAGGCCAGTAAGGCCCCGACGGAGGAATTTTCAACTAGGTCGATTCCTACATTTCCTGCAAACAGGAGTGTCTATGGGCCTGAAATGGGGGTCCATTAAGGTTCAAATTTCGGCCCTGTCAATTTTCTTCCAAAAAGAACTAGCTTCAGTCCCTGAAGTTCAGACGTTTGTGAAAGGGGTACTGTATATACAGCCTCCTTTTGTGTCTCCAGTGGCACCTTGGGATCTAAATGTAGTTTTTGGGTTCCAAAAGTCACATTGGTTTGAACCACTTAAATATGTGGAGTTAAAATATCTCACATGGAAAGTGGTCATGCTGTTGGCCCTGGCCTGGGCCAGGTGCGTATCAGAATTGGCAGCTTTATCCTGTAAAAGCCCTCATCTGATTTTCCATTCGGACAGGGCGGAATTGAGGACTTGTCCTCAGTTTCTCCCTAAGGTGGTTTTCAGCGTTTCACCTGAATCAACCTATTGTGGTGCCTGCGGCTACTAGGGACTTGGAGGACTCCAAGTTGCTAGACGTTGCCAGAGCCCTGGAAATATTGGTTTCCAGGACGGCTGGAGTCAGAAAATCTGACTCGTTGTTTATTCTGTATGCACCCAACAAGCTGGGTGCCCCTGCTTCTAAGCAGACTATTGCTCGTTGGATTTGTAGTACAATTCAGCTTGCACATTCTGTGGCAGGCCTGCCACAGCCAAAATCTGTAAAAGCCCATTCCACAAGGGAGGTGGGCTCATCTTGGGCGGCTGCCCGAGGGGTCTCGGCTTTACAACTTTGCCGAGCAGCTACTTGGTCAGGAGCAAATACGTTTGTAAAATTCTACAAATTTGATACCCTGGCTGAGGAGGACCGGGAGTTCTCTCATTTGGTGCTGCAGAGTCATCCGCACTCTCCCGCCCGTTTGGGAGCTTTGGTATAATCCCCATGGTCCTTACGGAGTCCCCAGCATCCACTTAGGACGTTAGAGAAAATAAGAATTTACTTACCGATAATTCTATTTCTCGTAGTCCGTAGTGGATGCTGGGCGCCCATCCCAAGTGCGGATTGTCTGCAATACTGGTACATAGTTATTGTTACCAAAAAATCGAGTTATTGCTGTAGTGAGCCATCTTTTCTAGAGGCTCCTCTGTTATCATGCTGTTAACTGGTTTTAGATCACAAGTTATATGGTGTGATTGGTGTGGCTGGTATGAGTCTTACCCGGGATTCAAAATCCTTCCTTATTGTGTACGCTCGTCCGGGCACAGTATCCTAACTGAGGCTTGGAGGAGGGTCATAGGGGGAGGAGCCAGTGCACACCAGGTAGTTCTAAAGCTTTACTTTTGTGCCCAGTCTCCTGCGGAGCCGCTATTCCCCATGGTCCTTACGGAGTCCCCAGCATCCACTACGGACTACGAGAAATAGAATTATCGGTAAGTAAATTCTTATTTTTTAGACAAGTTTATTTTTCTTTATGTAACTGATTAACGTTGGCCATACACTCATTGATATCACCTGTAGACTATAATCTCTGTGCTGTCCCCTGTCTGCACCTTCCTCATCAACCGATATGTACGTATTCGGTTTCCATGTTTTATTCAGTTTTTGCGTTTTTTTTTTTTTTTTATATAGGCTGTTGACTGGGCATGACACATTTGAGATGAGTCATATTATAGTTTTTATTCTAGCACCCTGCACCTGTCACAACCTGTGCAGTTCCTTTTTCTTGCCTGGGGTGTCACTCTCTGCTCCCGTGTTTCTAGCACACTTTGGTCTGAGATACAGACCAGAGTGTGCTAGAAGCACCAGAGCAGAGAGTGATACGAAAGAGGAACTGCATAGGTTGTGACGGGTATAGGGTGCTAGAATGAACACTACTATTAGGTGCGAGTTTGCTTCATGAAACATCGCATAAATGCACACACTTGAGAAACGTGAGATCCAATTAGAAATTCCGCTTCACGGTACTCTGTGTCAGGTTGCGTGATTTTTCTACAAAAAGTGACCTGGGAGAAGTGCATGGAAAAGTAGAGATACCATCCTGGACACTAGAAAAGTGGCAGCTGAGAGAGCAGGGCCATATAGATGGGTGTTAGTAGCCATAAAGAAAGTACTGGTTCTTAAAAGGTGTCGAATGGTTGGTTTCTGCATATCTTATTAATGGTGGACAGCATGCCAAATGTTTTTGGCAACTTAAAGTCTATGGTACTGAAAAATTTCTGTAAATTGTTTTTTCTGTTTTTATAAAAGTTTGTAAAATGTTGGGAAAAAACTTTTTAGCTTCCATTTACAAGTTCATAAACCTCTGTCCACAACACACCTCCACATACCTGTCCCACATGATTTAACCTATTATTGAGCTTTTTAGAAAAAATCGGAAATGTCTTTATTGGCCAAAGTAAACTGTTTAAACCTCCACATGCATGGTTTTTCATTGGGAGGGATACACCAGAGGTTCTACACTATGCCCTGACATTTTACCTTACGATAAAGCTTTTCCTACCTTTTCGCTCGTTGTGCACAAAAAAAACACAAACTTACATAGAAAATGCAAGACAAGTTTAGAATTGGATTGCTAATTAAATTTTTGGCGCATATTCACCATGAGAACAGCCTACAGAACGCAACTCTCACCTAATGAGATAAACCCCATTGTTTTCCTGGCCATCCTCCTTTCTCTTACACAAAACAGGTCTGTCAGTATCCTATCCCACTGGATTGAAGCTTTCTTATGTGATTCAGTACAGATTTTTAAAAAAATGCATCGATTGGTTGGGGTATGTGACGCTGGTTGCCGGGAACCTGGCATTCAGCATACTGATACCGGCAGCAGAATGCCGGCGGGGGGGAGGGGCAGCGCAACAATGCCCATTGCGGGCTCGCTGCGCTCGCCACAGGTTCTGTTCCCACTCTATGGCTGACGTGGGATTAGACCATGTGGGTCGGCATTCCGACTGCTGGCATTTTTAGCATTTGGGATCCCGACGTCGGCATGCTTACTGCCAGGATTCCGAGCTCCGGTAACATAACCGCATCCACTTGGTTGTATGACACTGCACAGCTTTCTCTGGAACTTTTGTCGACAGTTCCATGGTTGTATGGGCTCTAGACATTATTGGAATGAGCGAATATCTGATAAACTATGCTTGTTTTATGCACAATACCATCACAATATGTGGTGGAAGGCATTATGTACCAGGTGCATCATTGCTTAGAAAGTGATAAAATGGAGAGTGAAAACGTACCAGCCAATCGGCTCCTGACTGCCTTTTTTCAAACACAGCCTGTGACATGGCAGTTAGGACCTGATTGGCTGGCACTTATTCACTCTCCATTTTATCACTTTCCAAGCGATGATGCATCTAGCCATATGTGTTTGTGTGACATTGTATAATTACTAGTGACATCCTGGGAGATGTAGTCATGTGACCGGTGGTCAGGAGACCGACGGTCACATGACATCCCGCTCTCTCACAATCCCGACAGTCGGCATGCCGACCAACAGGGACTATTCACACTCGTGGGTGTCCACGACACCCATAGATTGGGAATAGAACCCGTGGCATCGCAGCGAGCCCGCTAGGGGATTGCTGCACTCGCCATTCCCGACGGTATTCCGCTGCCGGGATCCTGCCGTCGGTATGCTGTCTGCCGTTCAAACATACCACACCCACATCCTGGTGTTAGTATATCGTGCTTGGTTCTACAATTAGACAATTGTCGTGAAAATGATGCTTTAAGTTTCCTTGGTGATATGGAACACTAGCTCTTATTGGTAATAAGCATGGGCTGACTGTGAAACAGGCACATTTGCTTTGTGGGCACACATTGCTGACCTGAAAATGAATCCCATAGGTGCTGAGACACTCAACTTCTCTTAACCACTTGCGCAACCATGCTGCAAATGCTATATCTGACCTGGTCGCACAGGATGCAACCAATCAGATAAACTGTGTTAGCAGCGGCAGGGAAGGAAAACTTCCCTCCGCTGCTGTTGTCAGAGGGACAGTAGCAGCCGCGGGAAAGTGTAAACCAGCCTCCCAGGCCCCCCCTGTGTACCTGGCAGCTGTCCGGGCTCTAAATACTAAAGTCTCAATGTTACTGATGTTCCAAAGGTCGCGATGTTCCCAATGGATGTTTAAAAAAAATAAAATAAAAAATAAAATATAAAAAATATATATTTTTTTTCTCATTTTTTTTTTTATTTTAACTAAAATCATTTTGGATAGGGTTAAATTCAAGTTCTTCACCTAATTCACTCATAAAAAAACCCGACAATTTCTGAGCAGTTTTTTGGGAAAACATGGTTAAGCCGGGTACACACTATACGATATATTGTACGATAAACTGTTCAGACGCGGATTAGAATGATATATATCGTACACATCATACAGTGTGCACCTGGGAACCATTGTAATTGTTGTTGGTCACATCGAATGGGACGATTCCACAGATGATGCAATTTAATTTACATGCAGTATGCAATGATACATTGCACCGTTGTACGATACAGTTGCAAGAAAAAGTATGTGAACCCTTTGGAATTTCCTGGATTTGTGCATTAATTGGTCATAAAATGTGTTTTGATCTTCAGCTAAGTCACAACAATAGACAAACACAGTCTGCTGAAACTAAAACCACACAAACAATTATATGTTCTCATGTTTTTATTGAACACACCATGTAAACATTCACAGTGCAGGGTGGATAAAGTATGCGAACCCTTGGATTTAATAACTTGTTGACACTTCTTTGGCAGCAATAACCTCAACCAAACGTTTCCTATAGTTGCATATCAGACCTGCACAATGGTCAGGGGGAATTTTGGACCAATCCTCTTTACAAAACTGTTTCAGTTCAGCAATATTCTTGGGTTGTCTGGTGTGAATCGCTCTCTTGAGGTCATGCCACAGCATCTCAATCGGGTTGAGGTCAGGTCTCTGACTGGGCCACTCCAGAAGGCGTATTTTCTTCTGTTGAAGCCATTCTGTTGTTGATCTACTTCTGTGCTTTGGGTCGTTGTCCTGTTGCATCACCCATCTTCTGTTGAGCTTCAATTGGTGGACAGATGGCCTTAAGTTCTCCTGCAAAATGTCTTCATAAACTTGGGAATTAATTTTTCCGTTGATGATGGCAATCTGTCCAGTCCCTGAGGCAGCAAAGCAGACCCAAACCATGATGCCCCCTCCACCATACTTCACAGTTGGGATGAGGTTTTGATGTAGGTGTTCTGTAACTTTTTTTCTCCACGCATAGTCTTGCGTGTTCCTTCCAAACAACTCAACTTTGGTTTCGTCTGTCCATAGAATATTTTGCCAGTAGTGCTGTGGAACATTCAGGTGCTCTTTTGCAAACTTCAAACGTGCAGCAATGTTTTTTTTTTGGATAGCAGTGGCTTCCTCCGTGGTATCCTCCCATGAACTGCATTCTTGTTCAGTGTTTTACGTATGGTAGATTCGTCAACCGAGATGTTAGCATGTGCCAGAGATTTCTGTAAGTCACCCTAGGATTCTTCACCTCATTGAGCATTCTGCGCTTTGCTCTTACAGTCATCTTTACAGGACGGCCACTCCTAGGGAGAGTAGCAACAGTGCTGCACTTTCTCCATTTATAGACAATTTGGACTGATGAACATCAAGGTTTTTAGAGATACTTTTGTAACCCTTTCCAGCTTTATGCAAGTCAATAATTCTTAATCGTAGGTCTTCTGAGAGCTCTCTTATGCGAGGCATGGTTCACATCAGGCAATGCTTCTTGAGAATTGCAAACTCAAAACTGGTGTTTGTTTTTTATAGGGCATGGCAGCTTTAACCAACACCTCCAATCTCGTCTCATTGATTGGACTCCAGGTTGGCTGACTCCTGACTCAAATTAGCTCTTGGAGAAGTCATTAGCCTAGGGATTCACATACTTTGTCCACCCTGCACTGTGAATGTTTACATGGTGTGTTCAATAAAAACATGAGAACATATAATTGTTAGTGTGGTATTAGTTTCAGCAGTCTGTGTTTGTCTATTGTTGTGACTTAGATGAAGATCAGAACACATTTTATGACCAGTTTATGCACAAATCCATGAAATTCCAAAGCGTTCACATATTTCTCTGACGTCCTAGTGGATGCTGGGACTCCGTCAGGACCATGGGGATTAGCGGCTCCGCAGGAGACAGGGCACAAAAATAAAGCTTTAGGATCAGGTGGTGTGCACTGGCTCCTCCCCCTATGACCCTCCTCCAAGCCTCAGTTAGGTTTTTGTGCCCGTCCGAGCAGGGTGCAATCTAGGTGGCTCTCCTAAAGAGCTGCTTAGAAAAAGTTTTTAGGTTTTTTATTTTCAGTGAGTCCTGCTGGCAACAGGCTCACTGCATCGAGGGACTTAGGGGAGAGAAGTGAACTCACCTGCGTGCAGGATGGATTGGCTTCTTAGGCTACTGGACACCATTAGCTCCAGAGGGATCGAACACAGGCCCAGCCATGGAGTCCGGTCCCGGAGCCGCGCCGCCGACCCCCCTTGCAGATGCCGAAGATTGAAGAGGTCCAGAAACAGGCGGCAGAAGAATTTTCAGTCTTCATGAGGTAGCGCACAGCACTGCAGCTGTGCGCCATTGTTGTCAGCACACTTCACACAGCGGTCACTGAGGGTGCAGGGCGCTGGGGGGGGGCGTCCTGGGCAGCAATGTATAATACCTTTCTTATGGCTAAAAATACATCACATATAGCCCTTGAGGCTATATGGATGTATTTAACCCCTGCCAGATCTCACAAACTCCGGGAGAAGAGCCCGCCGAAATAGGGGGCGGGGCTTATTCTCCTCAGCACACAGCGCCATTTTCCTGCTCAGCTCCGCTGTGAGGAAGGCTCCCAGGACTCTCCCCTGCACTGCACTACAGAAACAGGGTAAAACAGAGAGGGGGGGCACTTTTTTTTGGCGATATTACTATATTTAAGCTGCTATAAGGATACAACACTTATATAGGGTTGTTCCCATATATATTATAGCGCTTGGGTGTGTGCTGGCAAACTCTCCCTCTGTCTCCCCAAAGGGCTAGTGGGGTCCTGTCTTCAATAGAGCATTCCCTGTGTGTCTGCTGTGTGTCGGTACGTGTGTGTCGACATGTATGAGGACGATGTTGGTGTGGAGGCAGAGCAATTGCCGGTAATGGTGATGTCACCCCCCAGGGAGTCGACACCGGAATGGATGGCTTTGTTTATGGAATTACGTGATAATGTCAGCACATTACAAAAATCAGTTGACGACATGAGACGGCCGGCAAACCAGTTAGTACCTGCCCAGGCGTCTCAGACACCGTCAGGGGCTGTAAAACGCCCTTTACCTCAGTCGGTCGACACAGACCCAGACACGGACACTGAATCTAGTGTCGACGGTGAAGAAACAAACGTATTTTCCAGTAGGGCCACACGTTATATGATCACGGCAATGAAGGAGGCTTTACATATCTCTGATACTGCAAGTACCACAAAAAGGGGTATTATGTGGGGTGTAAAAAAACTACCTGTAGTTTTTCCTGAATCAGAGGAATTGAATGATGTATGTGATGAAGCGTGGGTTAACCCAGATAGAAAAGTGCTAATTTCAAAAAAGTTATTGGCATTATACCCTTTCCCGCCAGAGGTTAGGGCGCGCTGGGAAACACCCCCTAGGGTGGATAAGGCGCTCACACGCTTATCAAAACAAGTGGCGTTACCGTCTCCTGATACGGCCGCCCTCAAGGATCCAGCTGATAGGAGGCTGGAAACTACCCTGAAAAGTATATACACACATACTGGTGTTATACTGCGACCAGCCATCGCCTCAGCCTGGATGTGCAGTGCTGGGGTGGTCTGGTCGGATTCCCTGACTGAAAATATTGATACCCTGGATAGGGACAGTATTTTATTGACTTTAGAGCAATTAAAGGATGCTTTTCTTTATATGCGAGATGCTCAGAGGGATATTTGCACTCTGGCATCGAGAGTAAGTGCGATGTCCATATCTGCCAGAAGAAGTTTATGGACGCGACAGTGGTCAGGTGATGCGGATTCCAAACGGCATATGGAAGTATTGCCGTATAAAGGGGAGGAATTATTTGGCGTGGGTCTATCGGATCTGGTGGCCACGGCAACTGCCGGGAAATCCACCTTTTTACCTCAGACCCCCTCCCAACAGAAAAAGACACCGTCTTTTCCGCCGCTGTCCTTTCGGTCCTATAAGAACAAGCGGGCAAAAGGACAGTCATATCTGCCCCGAGGCAGAGGAAAGGGTAAGAGAGGGCAGCAAGCAGCTCCTTCCCAGGAACAGAAGCCCTCCCCGGGTTCTGCAAAGCCCTCAGCATGACGCTGGGGCTTTACAAGCGGACTCAGGAGCGGTGGGGGGTCGACTCCAGAATTTCAGCGCGCAGTGGGCTTGCTCACAGGTGGACCCCTGGATCCTGCAGGTAGTATCTCAGGGTTACAGGTTGGAATTCGAGAAGTCTCCCCCTCGCCGGTTCCTAAAGTCTGCTTTGCCAACGTCTCCCTCAGACAGGGCGACGGTATTGGAAGCCATTCACAAGCTGTTTTCTCAGCAGGTGATAGTCAAGGTACCCCTCCTACAACAGGGAAAGGGGTATTACTCCACGCTATTTGTGGTACCGAAGCCGGACGGCTCGGTAAGACCTATTCTAAATCTGAAGTCTTTGAACCTGTACATACAAAAATTCAAGTTCAAGATGGAGTCACTCAGAGCAGTGATAGCGAATCTGGAAGAAGGGGACTTTATGGTGTCCCTGGACATCAAGGATGCTTACCTGCATGTCCCAATTTGCCCTTCACACCAAGGGTACCTCAGGTTCGTGGTGCAAAACTGTCATTATCAGTTTCAGACGCTGCCGTTTGGATTGTCCACGGCACCCCGGGTCTTTACCAAGGTAATGGCCGAGATGATGTTTCTTCTGCGAAGAAAAGGCGTATTAATTATCCCTTACTTGGACGATCTCCTGATAAGGGCAAGGTCCAGAGAACAGCTGGAAGACGTAGTAGCACTAACCCAAGTAGTGCTGCAACAGCACGGGTGGATTCTGAATTTTCCAAAATCTCAATTGAACCCGACGACACGTCTGCTGTTCCTGGGAATGATTCTGGACACGGTTCAGAAAAAGGTGTTTCTTCCGGAGGAGAAAGCCAGGGAGTTATCCGAACTTGTCAGGAACCTCCTAAAACCAGGAAAAGTGTCTGTGCATCAATGCACAAGAGTCCTGGGAAAGATGGTGGCTTCTTACGAAGCGATTCCATTCGGCAGATTCCACGCACGAACTTTTCAGTGGGATCTGCTGGACAAATGGTCCGGATCGCATCTGCAGATGCATCAGCGGATAACCTTATCGCCACGGACAAGGGTGTCTCTTCTGTGGTGGTTGCAGAGTGCTCATCTGTTAGAGGGCCGCAGATTCGGCATACAGGACTGGGTCCTGGTGACCACGGATGCCAGTCTGAGAGGCTGGGGAGCGGTCACACAGGGAAGAAACTTCCAGGGAGTATGGTCAAGCCTGGAGATGTCTCTTCACATAAATATACTGGAGCTAAGAGCGATTTACAATGCTCTAAGCCTGGCAAAACCCCTGCTTCAGGGTCAGCCGGTATTGATCCAGTCGGACAACATCACGGCAGTCGCCCACGTAAACAGACAGGGCGGCACAAGAAGCAGGAGGGCAATGGCAGAAGCTGCAAGGATTCTTCGCTGGGCGGAAAATCATGTGATAGCACTGTCAGCAGTGTTCATTCCGGGAGTGGACAACTGGGAAGCAGACTTCCTCAGCAGACACGATCTACACCCGGGAGAGTGGGGACTTCATCCAGAAGTCTTCCACATGATTGTGAACCGTTGGGAAAAACCAAAGGTGGATATGATGGCGTCTCGCCTCAACAAAAAACTGGACAGGTATTGCGCCAGGTCAAGAGACCCTCAGGCAATAGCTGTGGACGCTCTGGTAACACCGTGGGTGTTCCAGTCAGTGTATGTGTTTCCTCCTCTGCCTCTCATACCAAAAGTACTGAGAATTATACGGCAAAGGGGAGTAAGAACGATACTCGTGGCTCCGGATTGGCCAAGAAGAACTTGGTACCCGGAACTTCAGGAGATGCTCACGGAAGATCCGTGGCCTCTACCACTAAGACGGGACCTGCTTCAGCAGGGACCGTGTCTATTCCAAGACTTACCGCGGCTGCGTTTGACGGCATGGCGGTTGAACGCCGAATTCTAAGGGAAAAAGGCATTCCGGAAGAGGTCATTCCTACACTGGTAAAAGCCAGGAAGGAGGTGACTGCACAACATTATCACCGCATTTGGAGAAAATATGTTGCGTGGTGTGAGGCCAGGAAGGCCCCCACGGAGGAATTTCAACTGGGTCGATTCCTACATTTCCTGCAAACAGGATTGTCTATGGGCCTCAAATTGGGGTCCATTAAGGTTCAAATTTCGGCCCTGTCGATTTTCTTCCAGAAAGAATTGGCTTCAGTTCCTGAAGTCCAGACTTTTGTAAAAGGAGTACTACATATACAGCCCCCGGTTGTGCCCCCAGTGGCTCCGTGGGACCTTAATGTAGTTTTGGATTTTCTCAAATCCCATTGGTTTGAGCCACTCAAATCGGTGGATTTGAAATATCTTACGTGGAAAGTAACCATGCTACTGGCCCTGGCTTCAGCCAGGAGAGTATCAGAATTGGCGGCTTTATCGTATAAAAGCCCATATCTGATTTTCCATTCGGACAGGGCAGAACTGCGGACGCGTCCTCAGTTTCTGCCTAAGGTGGTGTCAGCGTTTCACCTGAACCAGCCTATTGTGGTGCCTGCGGCTACTAGCGATTTGGAGGATTCCAAGTTGCTGGACGTTGTCCGGGCATTGAAAATATATATTTCAAGGACGGCTGGAGTCAGAAAATCTGACTCGCTGTTTATACTGTATGCACCCAACAAGCTGGGTGCTCCTGCTTCTAAGCAGACGATTGCTCGTTGGATTTGTAGCACAATTCAACTTGCACATTCTGTGGCAGGCCTGCCACAGCCTAAAACTGTCAAGGCCCATTCCACAAGGAAGGTGGGCTCATCCTGGGCGGCTGCCCGAGGGGTCTCGGCATTACAACTCTGCCGAGCAGCTACGTGGTCGGGGGAGAACACGTTTGTAAAATTCTACAAATTTGATACCCTGGCTAAAGAGGACCTGGAGTTCTCTCATTCGGTGCTGCAGAGTAATCCGCACTCTACCGCCCGTTTGGGAGCTTTGGTATAATCCCCATGGTCCTGACGGAGTCCCAGCATCCACTAGGACGTCAGAGAAAATAAGATTTTACTTACCGATAAATCTATTTCTCGTAGTCCGTAGTGGATGCTGGGCGCCCATCCCAAGTGCGGATTGTCTGCAATACTTGTACATAGTTATTGTTACAAAAAAATCGGGTTGTTATTGTTCTGAGCCGTCTGTTCAGAGGCTCCTACGTTTGTCATACTGTTAACTGGGTTCAGATCACAAGTTGTACGGTGTGATTGGTGTGGCTGGTATGAGTCTTACCCGGGATTCAAAATCCTTCCTTATTGTGTACGCTCGTCCGGGCACAGTATCCTAACTGAGGCTTGGAGGAGGGTCATAGGGGGAGGAGCCAGTGCACACCACCTGATCCTAAAGCTTTATTTTTGTGCCCTGTCTCCTGCGGAGCCGCTAATCCCCATGGTCCTGACGGAGTCCCAGCATCCACTACGGACTACGAGAAATAGATTTATCGGTAAGTAAAATCTTATTTTTTTCTTGCAACTGTATGTCCTATATTGTGTATGGAAGCACAGTGTAACGTTACCATTGCTGGGTAACACATTGTTCTATTGTGTACTCAGCTTTTGATTACAAGCCTATTTCAACAAGGTCATCTTTCCTGTTTTTTTCACAGCTTAATAAGCATTTCTCAGACCACTATAGGGTGAAATATGTGATCATATATCAAAATCTTATAATTTCTGTATGGAATGTTGTGTTATGGCCTCGTCTATCCCGCCCATCGTCTGCCTTGCTGTAAGTTAACTGATTTGGAATCACTAGCACATAAGCTGACCTGGCTTGACATCACTGCATTGCCCGGCTGTGCCTTTTTCGTCCACTTACAATAGTGCAGACATCACAAGTTTCCTTGCTCACTTCTCAGGGAACACTTGCGATACCAGTTGTCCAAAAAGTAGATGGTTTGAAGAAATTTGAAGAAAACTAGTGTTCATTCTAGCACCCTGCAGTTACTGTAGCTGTAGCAGTACATCACTTATAAACTTTGTCTCTCCAAAATTAAAATATGCTCTGCTGCACTTTACAATTGCAAATAGTTGGAATTCATTTGTGATGCAAAAGATGCCATCCTACAAGTCATAAAATAAATTTCTCATACGTCCTAGAGGATACTGGGGTCACATCAAGAACCATGGGGTATAGACGGGATCCGCAGGAGACATGGGCACTTTAAGACTTTCAAAGGGTGTGAACTGGCTCCTCCCTATATGCCCCTCCTCCAGACTCCAGTTTAGAAACTGTGCCCAGGCAGACTGGATGCACTCTGAGGAGCTCTACTGAGTTTCTCTGAAAAGACTTATGTTAGGTTTTTTATTTTCAGGGAGAACTGCTGGCAACAGTTTCCCTGCTTCGTGGGACTTAGGGGAGAGAAGTCAGACCTACTTCTGTGAGTTTGAAGACTCTGCTTCTTTGGCTATTGGACATCATTAGCTCCTGAGGGTTTGATCACTAAGTACGCCTAGGGGATCATTCCCAGAGCCGGCCGTCACCCCCCCTTGCAGAGCCAGAAGTCAGATGACAGATGAGTAGAAGAAGAAGAAAAGAAGACTTCAGTGGCGGCTTATGAGGTACCACACAGCGATCGCATGCTGTGCGCCATGCTCCCACACACAGCAGCACTACAGGGTGCAGGGGGGGCGGCGGGGGGCGCCCTGGGCAGCATATAGACCTCTATAAGTAACTGGCAAGAGCGGACATAGTGCCAGGGCACTGTCCGGACCCCCGCCAGTATAAAAAAATTATTTGAAAAGAGCGGGTCTGAAGCGCGCCATTACGGGGGCGGAGCTTAGCCCTCACAGCAAACAGCCCGCCGCCATTTTCTCTACACAAGGCTGCGGAGACGCTGGTCCTTCCTCTCACTGCTGCAAGTATCAGGGTGAAAAACGGGGGGGCACAGTTATTTTGGTGCATTATATATATAAATTATAAAAGCGCTGCAGGTCTGGGGCACTTTCTGTGGTGTTTCAGACCGGGATTGAGCGCTGGGGTGTGAGCTGGCAATAACTCCCTCTGTGTCTCTCTGACAGGCTTTACTGTGGGTCTGTCCCCTATAGGCCCAGTGTATCTGTGTGTGTCGGCATGTCTGAGGCGGAGTGCTCCTCCCAGGAGGAGACTGTGTTAGGGACACAAACGGCTGTTGGAGTGACCCTGTCGGCAGCGCCGACACCTGATTGGGTGAATGTTTTGAGTGCTTTGAATGCTAATGTGGCTCTTATAAATAAGAGATTGGAAAAATCTGAGTCTCAGAACCAGGCATGGAAGAAATCCGTAGAGGATGTGTTGTTACAAGTCTAGACCCCCTCGGGGTCACAAAAACGTTCATTTGCCCGGCCTTCTGACACAGATACCGACACGGACACTGACTCAAGTGTCGACTATAGTGATGCCAGATTAGATCCAAAACTGGCAAAGAGCATTCAGTACATGATTGTGGCAATAAAAGATGTATTAAATATTTCTCTGACGTCCTAGTGGATGCTGGGAACTCCGTAAGGACCATGGGGAATAGCGGCTCCGCAGGAGACTGGGCACAACTAAAGAAAGCTTTAGGACTACCTGGCGTGCACTGGCTCCTCCCTCTGACCCTCCTCCAGACCTCAGTTAGAATCTTGTGCCCGGCTGAGCTGGATGCACACTAGGGGCTCTCCTGAGCTCCTTGAAAAGAAAGTATATTTCTCTAACGTCCTAGTGGATGCTGGGAACTCCGAAAGGACCATGGGGAATAGCGGCTCCGCAGGAGACTGGGCACAACTAAAAGAAAGCTTTTAGACTACCTGGTGTGCACTGGCTCTTCCCACTATGACCCTCCTCCAAGCCTCAGTTAGATTTCTGTGCCCGGCCGAGCTGGATGCACACTAGGGGCTCTCCTGAGCTCCTAGAAAGAAAGTTTATTTTAGGTTTTTTATTTTACAGTGAGACCTGCTGGCAACAGGCTCACTGCATCGAGGGACTAAGGGGAGAAGAAGCGAACCTACCTGCTTGCAGCTAGCTTGGGTTTCTTAGGCTACTGGACACCATTAGCTCCAGAGGGATCGACCGCATGGAACTGGCCTTGGTGTTCGTTCCCGGAGCCGCGCCGCCGTCCCCCTTACAGAGCCAGAAGCAAGAAGAGGTCCGGAAAATCGGCGGCAGAAGACATCAGTCTTCACCAAGGTAGCGCACAGCACTGCAGCTGTGCGCCATTGCTCCTCATGCACACTTCACACTCCGGTCACTGAGGGTGCAGGGCGCTGGGGGGGGGGGCGCCCTGAGCAGCAATAAAAACACCTTGGCTGGCAAATATATCACAATATATAGCCCCAGAGGCTATATATGTGATAAATACCCCTGCCAGAATCCATGAAAAAGCGGGAGAAAAGTCAGCGAAAAAGGGGCGGAGCTATCTCCCTCAGCACACTGGCGCCATTTTCTCTTCACAGTGCAGCTGGAAGACAGCTCCCCAGGCTCTCCCCTGTAGTTTGCAGGCTCAAAGGGTTAAAAAGAGAGGGGGGCACTAAATTTAGGCGCAAATCTGTCTATTATAGCAGCTATAAGGGAAAAATCACTGTGGGTAGTGTGAATCCCTGCATTATATAGCGCTCTGGTGTGTGCTGGCATACTCTCTCTCTGTCTCCACAAAGGACTTTGTGGGGTCCTGTCCTCAGTCGGAGCATTCCCTGTGTGTGTGCGGTGTGTCGGTACGGCTGTGTCGACATGGTTGATGAGGCTTATGTGGAGGCGGAGCAGATGCCGATAAATGTGATGTCGCCCCCTGTGGGGCTGACACCAGAGTGGATGGATAGGTGGAAGGTATTAACCGACAGTGTCAACTCCTTACATAAAAGGCTGGATGACGTAACAGCTGTGGGACAGCCGGCTTCTCAGCCCGCGCCTGCCCAGGCGTTTCAAAGGCCATCAGGGGCTCAAAAACGCCCGCTACCTCAGATGGCAGACACAGATGTCGACACGGAGTCTGACTCCAGTGTCGACGAGGTTGAGACATATACACAATCCACTAGGAACATCCGTTGCATGATCTCGGCAATAAAAAATGTGTTACACATTTCTGACATTAACCCAGGTACCACAAAAAAGGGGTTTTATGTTTGGGGAGAAAAAGCAGACAGTGTTTTGTTCCCCCATCAGATGAGTGAATGAAGTGTGTGAAGAAGCGTGGGTTCCCCCGATAAGAAACTGGTAATTTCTAAAAAGTTACTGATGGCGTACCCTTTCCCGCCAGAGGATAGGTCACGTTGGGAGATATCCCCTAGGGTGGATAAGGCGCTCACACGTTTGTCAAAAAAGGTGGCACTGCCGTCTTAGAATACGGCCACTTTGAAGGAGCCTGCTGATAAAAAGCAGGAGGCTATCCTGAAGTCTGTATATACACACTCGGGTATTATACTGAGACCTGCAATTGCCTCAGCATGGATAGTGCTGCTGCTGCGTGGTCTATTACCCTGTCAGGACAGGGATACTATTTGCTAACCATAGAGCATATTAAAGATGTCGTCTTATATATGAGGGATGCACAGAGGGATATTTGCCGGCTGGCATCCAGAATTAATGCAATGTCCATTCTGCCAGGAGGGTATTAGGGACCCGGCAGTGGACAGGCGATGCTGACTTTAGAAGGCACATGAAGATTCTGCCTTATAAGGGTGAGGAATTGTTTGGGGATGGTCTCTGGGACCTCGTATCCACAGCAACAGCTGGGAAGGAAAAAGTTTACCTCAAGTTTCCTCACAGCCTAAGAAAGCACCGTATTATAAGGTACAGTCCTTTCGGCTTCAGAAAAGCAAGCGGGTTAAAGGCGCTTCCGTTCTGCACAGAGACAAGGGAAGAGGGAAAAAGCTGCACCAGACAGCCAGTTCCCAGGATCAAAAATCTGCCCCCGCTTCCTCTGTGTCCACCGCATGACGCTGGGGCTCCACAGGTGGAGCCAGGTGCGGTGGGGGCGCGTCTCGGGAACTTCAGCGACCAGTGGGCTCGCTCACAGGTGGATCCCTGGGTTCTGCAAGTAGTATCACAGGGATACAAGCTGGAGTTTCGGGGCGACTCCCCCTTGCCGTTACCTCAAATCAGCCTTGCCTGCTGCCCTCGAGGAGAGGTAGTACTGGCGGCAATTCACAAGCTGTACTTCCAGCAGGTGATAATCACGGTACCCCTCCTTCAACAAGGCCGGGGTTACTATTCCACAATGTTTGGGGTACCGAAACCAGACGGTTCGGTGAGACCCATTCTAAAATTGAAATCCTTGAACACTTATATAAGGAAGTTCAAGTTCAAAATGGAATCGCTCAGGGCGGTTATTGCAAGCCTGGACGAAGGGGATTACATGGTATCACTGGACATCAAGGATGCTTACCTGCATGTCCCCATTTACCCTCCTCACCAGGAGTACCTCAAAATTGTGGTACAGGACTGTCATTACCAATTCCAGACGTTGCCGTTGGTCTGTCCCCGGCACCGAGGGTATTTACCAAGGTAATGGCCGAAATGATGATACTCCTTCGAAAAAAGGGAGTTATAATTATCCCGTACTTGGACGATCTCCTTATAAAGGCGAGGTCCAGGGAGCAGTTGTTCATTGGAGTAGCACTATCTCGAGAAGTGCTACAACAGCACGGCTGGATTCTGAACAGTCCAAAGTCGCAGCTGGTTCCTACGACGCGTCTACTGTTCCTGGGTATGGTTCTGGACACAGAACACGAAAAAGGGTTTCTCCCGGGGGAGAAGGCCAAGGAGTTGTCATCTCTAGTCAGAGACCTCCTAATACAAATACAGGTGTCGGTGCATCACTGCACGCGAGTCCTGGGAAAGATGGTAGCTTCTTACGAAGAAATTCCATTCGGTAGGTTCCATGCAAGGATCTTCCAGTGGGATCTGTTGGACAAGTGGTCCGGGTCGCATCTTCAGATGCATCGGCTGATAACCCTGTCTCCAAGGGCCAGGGTGTCACTGTTGTGGTGGCTGCAGAGTGCTCATCTTCTAGAGGGCCTGCAGATTCAGTCACACAGGGAAGAAACTTCCAAGGACTATGGTCAAGTCAGGAGACTTCCCTACACATAAATATTCTGGGACTAAGGGCCATTCACAATGCCCTAAGTCAGGCTAGACCCCTGCTTCAACACCAGCCGGTGCTGATCCAGTCAGACAACATCACGGCGGTCGCCCATGTAAACCAGCAGGGCGGCACAAGAAGCAGGATGGTGATGGCAGAAGCCACAAGGATTTTCCGATGGGCGGAAAATCATGTGTTAGCACTGTCAGCAGTGTTCATTCCCGGAGTGGACAACTGGGAAGCAGACTTTCTCAGCAGGTACGACCTCCACCCGGGAGAGTGGGGACTTCATCCAGAAGTCTTCAAAATGATTGTACACCATTGGGAAAGGCCACAGGTGGACATGATGACGTCCCGCCTCAACAAAAAGCTAAAAAGATATTGCGCCAGGTCAAGGGACCCTCAGGCGATAGCTGTGGACGCTCTGGTAACACCGTGGGTGTACCAGTCGGTGTATGTGTTCCTTCCTTTGCCTCTCATACCCAAGGTATTGAGAATACTAAGAAGGAGAGGAGTAAGAACTATACTCGTGGTTCCGGATTGGCCAAGAAGAGCTTGGTACCCAGAACTTCAAGAAATGATCTCAGAGGACCCATGGCCTCTGCCGCTCAGACAGGACCTGCTGCAGCAGGGGCCCTGCCTGTTCCAAGACTTACCACGGCTGTGTTTGACGGCATGGCGGTTGAACACCGGATCCTAAAGGAAAAAGGCATTCCGGAGGAAGTCATTCCTACGCTGATTAAGGCTAGGAAAGATGTGATTGCAAAATATTATCACCGCATATGGCAAAAATATGTTGCTTGGTGTGAGGCCAGGAAGGCCCCAACGGAGGAATTTCAACTGGGTCGATTTCTGCACTTCCTACAGTCAGGAGTGACTATGGGCCTAAAATTGGGTTACGTTAAGGTCCAGATTTCGGCTCTGTACATTTTCTTCCAAAAAGAACTGGCTTCACTGCCTGAAGTTCAGACTTTTGTTAAGGGAGTGCTGCATATTCAGCCCCCGTTTGTGCCTCTAGTGGCACCGTGGGATCTCAACGTGGTGTTGGATTTCCTGAAGTCGCATTGGGTTGAGCAACTTATATCCGTAGAGCTAAAATACCTCACGTGGAAAGTGGTCATGCGGTTGGCCTTGGCGTCGGCCAGGCGTGTATCAGAATTGGCGGTTTTGTCATGCAAAAGCCCTTATCTGATTTTCATATGGATAGGGCGGAATTGAGGACTCGTTCCCAATTCCTTCCTAAGGTGGTATCAGCTTTTCTCTAACGTCCTAGTGGATGCTGGGAACTCCGAAAGGACCATGGGGAATAGCGGGCTCCGAAGGAGGCTGGGCACTCTAGAAAGATTTATGACCACCTGGTGTGCACTGGCTCCTCCCACTATGACCCTCCTCCAAGCCTCAGTTAGATCTTGTGCCCGGCCGAGGTTGGATGCACACTAGGGGCTCTCCTGAGCCTCTAGAAAGAAAGTATAGAATTAGGTTTTTTATTTTCAGTGAGACCTGCTGGCAACAGGCTCACTGCAGCGAGGGACTAAGGGGAGAAGAAGCGAACTTGCCTGCTTGCAGCCGGATTGGGCTTCTTAGGCTACTGGACACCATTAGCTCCAGAGGGATCGACCGCAGGCCCAGTCCTTGGTGTTCGGTCCCGGAGCCGCGCCGCCGTCCCCCTTACAGAGCCAGAAGCAAGAAGAGGTCCGGAAAATCGACGGCAGAAGACATCAGTCTTCACCAAGGTAGCGCACAGCACTGCAGCTGTGCGCCATTGCTCCTCATGCACACTTCACACTCCGGTCACTGAGGGTGCAGGGCGCTTGGGGGGGGCGCCCTGAGCAGCAATAAAAACACCTTGGCTGGCAAAAATACCACAATATATAGCCCCAGAGGCTATATATGTGGTAAATACTCCTGCCAGAATCCAGAAAAAAGCGGGAGAATAGGCCGCGGAAAAGGAGCGGAGCTATCTCCCTCAGACACACTGGCGCCATTTTCTCTTCACAGTGCAGCTGGAAGAAAGCTCCCCAGGCTCTCCCCTGTAGTTTTCAGGCTCAAAGGGTTCAAAAGAGGGGGAGCACTAAATTTAGGCGCAATATTGTATATACAAGCAGCTATTGGGGAAAATTCACTCAGTTATAGTGTTAATCCCCACATTATATAGCGCTCTGGTGTGTGCTGGCATACTCTCTCTCTGTCTCCCCAAGGGGCTTTGTGGGGTCCTGTCCTCAGTCAGAGCATTCCCTGTGTGTGTGCGGTGTGTCGGTACAGCTGTGTCGACATGTTTGAGGAGGAGGCTTATATAGTGACGGAGCAGATGCCGATAAATGTGATGTCGCCCCCTGTGGGGCCGACACCAGAGTGGATGGTTAGGTGAAAGGTATTAACCGACAGTGTCAACTCCTTACATAAAAGGGTGGATGACGTAACAGCTGTGGGACAGCCGGCTTCTCAGCCCGCGCCTGCCCAGCTGTCTCAAAGGCCATCAGGGGCTCAAAAACGCCCGCTCATTCAGATGGCAGACACAGATGTCGACACGGAGTCTGACTCCAGTGTCGTCAAGGTTGAGACATATACACAATCCACTAGGAACTTCCGTGAATTGATCCCGGCAATAAAAAATGTGTTACACATTTCTGACATTAACCTCTAAAAATGGGTTTTTATGTTTGGGGAGAAAAAGCAGGCAGTGTTTTGTTCCCCCATCAGATGAATGAATGAAGTGTGTGAGAAGCGTGGGTTCCCCCTGATAAGAAACTGGTAATTTCAAAAAAGTTACTGATGGCGTACCTTTTCCCGCCAGAGGATAAGTTACGCTGGGAGATATCCCCTAGGGTGGATAAGGCGCTCACACGGTTGTCAAAATAGGTGGCACTGCCGTTTTAGGTACGGCCACTTTGAAGGTACCTGTTGATAAAAAGCAGGAGGCTATCCTGAAGTCTGTTTTACACACTCAGGTACTAGACTGAAACCTGCAGAGCGTGCTGCTGCAGCGTGGTCGGTGACCCTGTCAAACATACTAGTTTGCTAACATGAGAACATATTAAAGACGTCGTCTTATATATGAGGGATGCACAGAGGGATATTTTGCCGGCTGGCATCCAAAATGAATGTAATGTCCATTCTGTCAGGAGGGTATTAGAGACCTGTCACTGGACTGGTGATGCTGACTTTAAAAGGCGCATAGAGATTCTGCCTTATAAGGGTGAGGAATTATTTGGGGATGGTCTCTGGGACCTCGTATCCGCAGCAACAGCTGGGAAGAAATATTTTTACCTCAGTTTTCCTCACAGACTAAGAAAGCACTGTATTATCAGGTACAGTCCTTTCGGCTTCAGAAAAGCAAGCGGGTCAAAGGCGCTTCCTTTCTGTACAGAGACAAGGGAAGAGGGAAAAAGCTGCACCAGTCAGCCTGTTCCCAGAATCATAATTCTTCTCTCGCTTCCTCTGAGTCCACAGCATGACGCGGGGGCTCCACAGGTGTAGCCAGGTACGGTGGGGGGCCGTCTCAAAAATTTCAGCGATCAGTGGGCTCGCTCACACGTGGATCCCTGTTTCATTCAAGTAGTATTTCAAGGGTACAAGCTGGAATTCGAGATGTCTTCCCCCCGCCGTTTCCTCAAATATGCCTTGCCGACAACTCCCTCAGGCAGGGAGGCTGTGCTAGAGGCAATTAATAAGCTGTATTCCCATCAGGTAATACTTAAGGTGCCCCTACTTCAACAAGGACGGGGTTACTATTCCACACGGTTTGGGGTACCGAAACCGCATGGTTCGGTGTGACCCTTTTTTATATTTAAAATCCTTGAACACATACATAAAAAAATTCAAGTTCAAGATGGAATCGCCCAGGGCGGTTATTGCAAGCCTGGACGAGGGGGATTACATGGTATCCCGGGACATCAAGGATGCTTACCTGCATGTCCCCATTTACTATCCTCGCCAGGAGTACCTCAGATTTGTGGTACAGGATTACCATTACCAAGTCCAGACTCTGCCGTTTGGACTGTACATGGCACCGAGGGTGTTACCAAGGTAATGGCCGGAATGATGATACTCCTTCGAAAAAGGGGAGTTTTTAATGATCCCGTACTTGGACAATCTCCTTATAAGGGCGAGGTCCAAGGAGCAGTTGCTAGTCGGGGTAGCACTATTTTGGAAAGTGCTACAACAGCACGGTTGGATTCTAAACAGTCCAAAGACACAGCTGTTTCCTACGACACGTCTACTGTTCCTGGGGATGGTTCTGGACACAGCCCAGAAATAAGTGTTTCTCCCGGAGGAGAAAGCCATGGTGCTGTCATCTCTAGTCAGAGACCTCCTGAAGCCAAAACAGTTATCGGTGCATCATTGCACGCGAGTCCTGGGAAAAATGATAGCTTCCTACGAAGCAATCCCATTCGGCAGGTTCCATGCAAGAACTTTTCAGGGGGACCTGTTGGACAGGTGGTCCGGATCACATCTTCAGATGCATCGGCTGATACCCTGGTCCTTGGAGACAGGGTTATCTCTACTGTAGTGGCTGCAGAGTGCCCATCTTCAAGAGGGCCGCAGGTTCGACATACAGGACTAGGTCCTAGTGACCATGGATGCCAGCCTTTGAGGCTGGGGGGCAGTCACACAGGGAAGAAGCTTCCAGGGACTTTGGTCAAGTCAGGTGACTTCCCTACATAAATATTTTGGAACTGAGGGCCATTTACAATGCCCTGAGTCAGGCAAGGCCTCTGCTTCAAAAGGCCGGTCCTGATCCAATCAGACAACATCACGGCAGTCGCCCATGTAAACCAACAGGGCGGCACAAGAAGCAGGATGGCGATGGCAGAAGCCACAAGGATTCTCCGATGGGCGGAAAATCATGTGTTAGCATTGTCAGCAGTGTTCATTCTCGGAGTGGACAACTGGGAAGCAGATCTTCTCAGCAGACACGACTTCCACCCGAGAGAGTGGGGACTTCATCCAGAAGTCTTCCAAAGGATTGTACACCATTGGGAAAGGCCACAGGTGGACATGAAGGCGTCCCGCCTCAACAAAAAGCTATAAAAGATATTGCGCCAGGTCAAGGGACCTTCAGGCGATAGCTGTGGACGCTCTGGTAACACCGTGGGTGTACCAGTCGGTTTATGTGTTCCCCCCTCTGCCTCTCATACCAAAGGTACTGAGAATAATAAGAAGGCGAGGAGTAAGAACGATACTCGTGGTTCCGGATTGGCCAAGAAGAGCCTGGTACCCAGAACTTCAAGAAATTATATCAGAGGACCCATGGCCTCTGCCGCTCAGACAGGACCTGCTGCAGCAGGGGCCCTGTCTGTTCCAAGACTTACCGCGGCTACGTTTTGATGGCATGGCGGTTGAACGCCGGATCCTAAAGGAAAAGGGCATTCCGGAGGTAGTCATTCCTACGCTGATTCAAGCCAGGAAAGATGCAACTGCAAAACATTATCACCGCATATGGCGGAAATATGTTGCTTGGTGTGAGGCCACAAAAGGCCCCAACAGAGGAATTTCAACTAGGTCGATTTCTGCATTTCCTACAAGCAGGAGTGTCTATGGGCCTAAAATTAAGCTCCATTAAGATACAGATCTCGGCTCTGTCGATTTTTCTTCCAGAAAGAATTAACTTCAGTTCCTGAAGTTCAGACATTGTAAAAGGAGTGCTGCATATTCAGCCCCCGGTTGTGCCTCCAGTGGCACCTTGGGATCTCAACGTGGTGTTGAGTTTCTTAAAATCACATTGGTTTGAACCACTAAAAACCGTGGATCTAAAATATCTCACGCGGAAAGTGGTCATGTTATTGACCTTGGCTTCGGCCAGGCGTGTATCAGAATTGGCGGCTTTGTCATATAAAAGTCCTTATCTGATTTTCCATATGGAGAGGGCAGAATTGAGGACTCGTCCCCAGTTTCTCCCTAAGGTGGTATCAGTTTTTAACTTGAACCAACCTATTGTGGTGCCTGCGGCTACTAGGGACTTGGAGGATTCCAAGTTACTGGACGTAGTCAGGGCCTTGAAAAATTATGTTTCCAGGACGGCTAGAGTCAAGAAAATTGACTCGCTATTTATCCTGTATGCACCCAACAGACTGGGTGCTCCTGCTTCTAAGCAGACTATCGCTCGCTGGATCTGTGACACGATTCAGCAGGCGCATTCTGCGGCTGGACTGCCGCATCCTAAATCAGTAAAAGCCCATTCCACAGGGAAGGTGGGATCATCTTGGGCGGCTGCCCGAGAGGTCTCGGCTTTACAACTTTGCCGAGCTGTTACTTGGTCAGGGGCAAACACGTTTGCAAAATTCTACATATTTGATACCCTGGCTGAGGAGGACCTTGAGTTCTCTCATTCGGTGCTGCAGAGTCATCCGCACTCTCCCGCCCGTTTGGGAGCTTTGGTATAATCCCCATGGTCCTTTCGGAGTTCCCAGCATCCACTAGGACGTTAGAGAAAATAAGATTTTACTCACCGGTAAATCTATTTCTCGTAGTCCGTAGTGGATGCTGGGCGCCCATCCCAAGTGCGGATTGTCTGCAATACTGGTAAATAGTTATTGCTAACTAAAGGGTTATTGTTGAGCCATCTGTTGAGAGGCTCAGTTGTTTTCATACTGTCAAACTGGATATAGTATCACGAGTTGTACGGTGTGATTGGTGTGGCTGCTATGAGTCTTACCCGGGATTCAAAATCCTTCCTTATTATGTCAGCTCGTCCGGGCACAGTGTCCTAACTGAGGCTTGGAGGAGGGTCATAGTGGGAGGAGCCAGTGCACACCAGGTGGTCATAAATCTTTCTAGAGTGCCCAGCCTCCTTCGGAGCCCGCTATTCCCCATGGTCCTTTCGGAGTTCCCAGCATCCACTACGGACTACGAGAAATAGATTTACCGGTGAGTAAAATCTTATTTTCATGTGAACCAACCTATTGTGGTGCCTGCGGCTACGTGGGACTTGGAGGACTCCAAGTTACTGGACGTAGTCAGGGCCCTGAAAATATATGTTTCCAGGACGGCTGGAGTCAGGAAAACTGACTCGCTATTTATCCTGTATGCACCCAACAAGCTGGGTGCTCCTGCTTCTAAGCAGACTATTGCTCGCTGGATCTGTAGCACGATTCAACTTGCACATTCTGCGGCTGGACTGCCGCACCCTAAATCTGTAAAAGCCCATTCCACGAGGAAAGTGGGCTCTTCTTGGGCGGCTGCCCGAGGGGTCTCGGCTTTACAACTTTGCCGAGCTGTTACTTGGTCGGGTTCAAACATTTTTGCAAAAGTCTACAAGTTTGATACCCTGGCTGAGGAGGACCTTGAGTTCTCTCATTCGGTGCTGCAGAGTCATCCGCACTCTCCCGCCCGTTTGGGAGCTTTGGTATAATCCCCATGGTCCTTACGGAGTTCCCAGCATCCACTAGGACGTCAGAGAAAATAAGATTTTACTCACCGGTAAATCTATTTCTCGTAGTCCGTAGTGGATGCTGGGCGCCCGTCCCAAGTGCGGATTGTCTGCAATACTTGTATATAGTTATTGCCTAACTAAAGGGTTATTGTTATGAGCCATCTGTTAGTGAGGCTCAGATATATTTCATACTGTTAACTGGGTATAATATCACGAGTTATACGGTGTGATTGGTGTGGCTGGTATGAGTCTTACCCGGGATTCCAAATCCTTTCCTTATTGTGTCAGCTCTTCCGGGCACAGTATCCTAACTGAGGTCTGGAGGAGGGTCATAGAGGGAGGAGCCAGTTCACACCAGGTAGTCCTAAAGCTTTCTTTAGTTGTGCCCAGTCTCCTGCGGAGCTGCTATTCCCCATGGTCCTTACGGAGTTCCCAGCATCCACTACGGACTACGGGAAATAGATTTACCGGTGAGTAAAATCTTATTTACTGAGGACCCTACTGTTCCTAATACTAGGGTCTGTATGTATAAAGGAAAGAAACCTGAGGTAACGTTTCCTCCCTCATGAACTGCACATGCTTTGTGAAAAGGTTTGGGAAAATCCTGACAAAAAGTTTCAGATTCCCAAAAGGATTCCAGTGGCGTATCAGTTTCCCTCTGGGGATAGGAAAAATGGGAGTCACCCCCCATTGTGGACAAAGCTCTATCACGGCTGTCCAGAAAGGTGGCTCTTCCGTCCCCTGACACGGCAGCCCTAAAGGATCCTGTGGATCGTAGGCAGGAAAATACATTGAAATCCATTTATGTCACCACGGGTACGCTACTCAGACCAGCCATTGCATCTGCGTGGGTGAGTAGTGCTATCGAAAAATGGGCAGATAACTTGTCATCTGAAATAGATACCCTGGATAGGGATAGCATTCTTTTGACACTAGGTTATATCAGGGACGCTGCAGTCTACCTAAAGGAAGCTGCAAGGGATATTGGCCTCTTGGGATCAAGGGCCAATGCCATGGCAGTCTCCGCTAGGAGAGCATTGTGGATTCATCAATGGAATGCTGATGCTGACTCTAAGAAAGCTATGGAGTCTCTACCGTATAAAGGTGGTGTATTGTTTGGTGACGGCCTCGCTGATTTGGTATCTACGGCTACCGCGGGTAAGTCATCATTTTTACCTTATGTGCCTGCACCACAAAAGAAAGCACACCACTATCAGATGCAGTCCTTTCGGCCCAATAAATATAGAAAAGGCCGAGGGTCTTCCTTCCTTGCTACTAGACGAAAGGGAAAAGGTAAACGATCACCGGCCGTGGCCGGTTCCCAGGAGCAGAAGTGCTCCCCGGTTTCTGCCAAATCCACCGCATGACGCTGGGGCTCCTCTGTGGGAGTCCGCACCGGTGGGGGCACGTCTCAAGCTCTCCAGTCAGTTCTGGGCTCGTTTGACCCTGGACCCATGGGTTTTAGAAATAGTGTCCCAGGGGTACAAACTGGAGTTTCAAGACGTTCCCCCTCACCGATCTTTCGAATCGGCCTTACCAGCTTCTCTTCCGGACAGGGAGGTGGTATGTGCCGCAATACAAAAATTGTGTCACAATCAAGTCATTGTCAGGGTTCCCCCGTCGCAACAGGGAGAAGGCTTTTATTCGAGCCTGTTCGTGGTCCCGAAGCCAGACTGCTCAGTCAGACCAATCCTGAACCTCAAATCCCTCAATTTCTACCTAAGAAAATTCAAATTCAAGATGGAATCTCTCCGGGCAGTGATCTCCAGTCTGGAGGAGGGGGATTTTATGGTGTCGGTAGACATAAAGGATGCCTACTTACATGTTTCCATTTATCCTCCACATCAGGCTTACCTGAGGTTTGCAGTTCATGATTGTCATTACCAATTTCAGACGTTGCCGTTTGGTCTGTCCACGGCTCTGAGGGTTTTCACCAAAGTAATGGCTGAAATGATGGTTCTCCTGCGCAAGCAAGGAGTCACAATTATCCCTTACTTGGACGATCTCCTAATAAAGGCGAGATCCAGGGACCAATTACTGCAGAACATTACTCTCTCCCTGACAATTCTGCAGCAACATGGTTGGGTCCTAAACTTGCCAAAATCACAGTTGGTTCCGACGAGACGGCTGTCATTTTTGGTAATGATTCTGGACACAGAATTACAGAGAGTTTTTCTTCCAGTGGAAAAGGCTCTGGAAATTCAGAACCTGGTCAAACAAATTCTGAAACCAGCAAGAGTATCGATCCATCAATGCACTCGGTTGCTGGGGAAGATGATGGCAGCCTACGAGGCCATTCAGTTTGGCAGATTCCATGCCAGAGTGTGTCAGTGGGACCTGTTGGACAAGTGGTCCGGGTCCCATCTGCACATGCACCGAAGTATAATCCTGTCTTCCAAGACCAGAATCTCACTCCTGTGGTGGCTGCACAGCTCTCACCTCCTAGAGGGACGCAGGTTCGGGATTCAGGACTGGATCTTAGTGACCACGGATGCGAGTCTCCGAGGCTGGGGAGCAGTCACACAGGGGGAAAGCTTCCAGGGAAGATGGTCAAGCCAGGAAATTTGTCTACACATAAACGTTCTGGAGTTAAGGGCCATTTACAACTGCCTTCTGCAAGCGGAACATCTTCGCAATCGGCCCGTCTTGATTCAGTCGGACAACATAACAGCAGTACCGTACATAAACCGCCAGGGCGGAACAAAGAGCAGAGCGGCAATGGCAGAGGCCACAAAGGTTCTCCGCTGGGCGGAAAGGCATACAAGCGCTCTGTCAGCGATCTTCATTCCAGGAGTGGACAACTGGGAAGCAGACTTCCTCAGCAGACATGATCTCCATCCAGGAGAGTGGGGTCTTCATCAAGAGGTCTTTGCAGAAGTGACAAATCTTTGGGGAATTCCTCAAATAGATATGATGCCGTCTCGCCTCAACAAGAAACTTCAGAGAGATTGTTCCAGGTCGAGAGACCCTCAAGCAATAGCAGTGGACGCCCTAGTGACACCGTGGGTGTTTCAGTCGGTGTGTGTGTTTCCTCCGCTTCCACTCGTTCCAAAAGTGATAAAGATCATAAGAAGAACAAAGGTTCAAGCGATCTTCATTGTTCCAGACTGGCCAAGGAGGGCTTGGTATCCAGATCTTCAGGAATTACTCATAGGAGATCCCTGGCCTCTTCCTCTCAGGGAGGATCTGTTACAGCAGGGGCCGTGCGTGTTCCAAGACTTACCGCAACTTCGTTTGACGGCTTGGCGATTGAACGCCGGATCCTAGCCCGAAAGGGTATTCCCAAGGAAGTCATCCCCACTCTTATTCAGGCCAGGAAAGGAGTAACGTCTAAACATTACCACCGTATTTGGAGAAAATACGTGTCTTGGTGTGAATCCAGGAAGGCTCCTACGGAAGAATTTCAGTTAGGACGTTTTCTCCATTTTCTACAAGCCGGTGTGGATGCGGGCCTAAAGTTGGGCTCAATTAAAGTACAAATTTCAGCCTTATCGGTTTTCTTCCAAAAACAATTGGCCTCCCTTCCAGAAGTTCAGACTTTCGTGAAAGGCGTGTTGCACATCCAACCTCCCTTTGTGGCACCGTGGGATCTTAACGTGGTGTTGCAATTCGTTCAATCTCATTGGTTTGAACCTTTACAGAAGGTAGAGTTGAAATTCCTCACTTGGAAAGTGGTCATGCTGTTGGCCTTGGCATCCGCAAGGCGGGTGTCTGAATTAGCGGCCTTGTCTCACAAGAGCCCTTATTTGATCTTCCATGAAGATAGAGCAGAGTTGAGGACTCGTCAGCAATTTCCGCCTAAAGTGGTTTCGTCGTTCCACTTGAACAAACCTATTGTGGTGCCAGTGGCTACTGACGCCTTGCTGGAAACTAAGTTTCTCGATGTAGTCAGAGCTTTGAAAATTTATGTCACCAGAATGGCTCAGTTTAGGAAAACGGAGGCTCTGTTTGTCCTGTATGCTCACAACAAGATTGGGGCTCCTGCTTCCAAGCAGACTATTGCGCGCTGGATCTGTCATACGATTCAGCATGCTCATTCTACGGCTGGATTGCCGTTACCGAAATCGGTGAAGGCCCATTCTACCAGAAAGGTGGGCTCGTCCTGGGCGGCTGCCCGGGTGGTCTCGGCATTACAACTTTGCCGAGCTGCTACTTGGTCGGGTTCAAACCCCTTTGCGAAGTTCTACAAGTTTGATACCCTGGCTGATGAGGACCTCATGTTTGGTCAATCGGTGCTGCAGAGTCATCCGCACTCTCCCGCCCGTTCTAGAGCTTTGGTATAACCCCATGGTTCTTAATGTGACCCCAGCATCCTCTAGGACGTATGAGAAAATAGGATTTTAATACCTACCGGTAAATTCTTTTCTCTTAGTCCGTAGAGGATGCTGGGCGCCCGTCCCAGTGCGTACTGTATCTGCAGTTTTTTGTTACATTTCAACACGGGTTGTGTTACATTTTTAGTCAGCCTGTTGCCGACGTTGTTCATGCTGTTGACTTGCGTTATGTTGAATGCCATGTTGTACGGTGTGCTTGAGGTGTGAGCTGGTATGTATCTCACCTTAGTTTAACAATAAATCTTTTTCCTCGAAATGTCCATTTCCCTGGGCACAGTTCCTATAACTGGAGTCTGGAGGAGGGGCATAGAGGGAGGAGCCGGTTCATACCCTTTGAAAGTCTTAAAGTGGCCATGTCTCCTGCGGATCCCGTCTATACCCCATAGTTCTTGATGTGACCCCAGCATCCTCTACGGAAAAGGATTTACCGGTAGGTATTAAAATCCTATTATCTTCAATGACTGGATGATTTTATTATGACTAATTGTTTCCCAGAAATAAATTTAGAGGTCTTTTGTACTAACTTTGCAGAGAGAAAGTGGACAGAGATTAAGTACCAGCCAACCAGCTCCTAACTGTCATTTTTCAAATACAGGGGCAGATGTATTACCCTGGAGAAGGCATAAGGAAGTGATAAACCAATGATAAGTGCAAAGTTATAAACGCACCAGCCAGTCTGCTCCAATATGCAAATTGACAGTTAGGAGATGACTGGCTGGTGCGTTTATCACTTTGCACTTATCTCTGGTTTATCACTTCCTTATGCCGTCTCCAGGCTTAGTACATTTGCCCCACAGACTGTAACATGGCAGTTAGGTGCTGGTTGGCTTTTTCTTTATCTCTCTCCAAGGCTTAGTACATAGACACCTTCATTATCCATTTATACTCTTCCACTGCCTGCCACCGATTGTAGTTACTGTAGTATGTGTGAATGATGTTACTAACTTTTTGTTTTTCCCTACTACCAATATGTGTTTTATGTATGTTTCATCTTGTCTTGTGTCTTCACTGATAACCCTAATTTTCTATTTGCACATTACTGTTTTTATGCTTCCATTGTCGTTACACCTATTCACTTGACTTTGTTCGTTCTTCTGTTTGTGTTTCAAACTATTATTATATCTGATATCATGCAGGCTGTACTGCGGAAATTAATGAAGTTGGCTTTTTCATTGCAGCTGAATAGTTACTGGAAACATGGCTGCACATGCATTGGCCACTCGGCCTCGCACTGGAGATGTTCTGCAAGGCCCTGGGGAGACTTCAGATTTTAGCTCACTGCTTCTGTCACAACATGTTCTTGAAGGCTTAAAGGCAGCAGGATTCAACAAGCCCTCTCCAATACAGAGCAGGGCTATACCACTTGGGAGGTGCGGTTTAGGTGAGTGAAAGGAGAGAAAAGGTGACTTAAATAAATGTGTTAAATCTTCAAATGATGATTTGAAACCGCCAGGAGACACCTGAAGTGGTGTAGATACATTCTCCATTTTGAACCCCCTGTGTTGGTCAGAGTGAGTAGTCATGAAGCACTCCATCAGAGCAGATGAAGAATGGGAATTGTTATCCGCATCAAATGTGGGAAACAAGTCCCACTTGTTGTCCATACTTCAGCACCGCAGCTAAAAAGATCTAACCAGGTATGAGGCCCAGGTCACTGACTAAAAGTCCCCTATTTCTGCAGCGGAGTACACTGGTATCCCCACAGGGAATAACATCAGTGTGTAGAGTTGGATCTTGATCCGAGGCACCAACGGGCTAAAGCTTTGACTGTTCCCAGGATGCATTGCACCGCCTCCTATATAACCCTGCCTCCAGGCACTGGAGCTCAGTTTGTAAGTTGGTGCCTGCAGATCAGGCAGCTAACAGGCGCAGCCCTGAAAAAGAGCTTTTTTAGAAGACTTCAAGGGCCGCAGCACTGTTTGTCAGTCGAACATTCTGTGCTGCGGCTCCATCACCTCCCCCAGCAGCGCTGCATACTCCTGCGGCCTGGTTCCCGGGTACTTGCAGCGTAGGCGCACCGGACTTCAGGCACACACCGCTGACGCTCTCCTGGATCATGTGGCTGCACATCAGGGAAGGAGGTAAGAGGGTCCCCCAGGTGGTACCCACTAGTAAATCGCGGTCCGGCCGTGGTCCCAGTAGATGGACCGCGCCGCTAGCGTGGACACTGTACTACACAGGGACCCCACTATATCCACCAGGGCAAGGAGCACAGGTCGGATTTACTAAAATCCGTTTACAATAGGCTCCATAGTACCTGGTGGTGAAGTCCAGCAGAGCGGATAAGATGCTGACCTGTAGCCCCTCCCCCAGCTCCTGGCGCCATCTACTGCTGGTGTTCCCGCCCTGGAGCTGCATCTCTCTCCCTGACAGCGATTTTGGTGCCATATTCACTACTAGCTGGGCTGACCTCCGGGACAGCTGGGCTAAGTCTCCTCTGTAAAGCCGCCTGTCTCATCAGCGCTGTGCTTTTACTGGCACTTAAGTATTCTACATGTCATTTTAGACAGTGTTCGATAAGAACAAGTGTACTGCTAGCTGAATATTTGGTACAAGTATTCTTTGGTATACATCCAGTATCTACTGTTATATCTATACTCATACATAGTTATATGTAATTTACTAGTCCAGTGCAGCTTTATTGTTTATATGCAATAACTTCTGCATTGTACCTGTGACTGAGTGTGCCTGTTGCTGTTATGTGGGATTCCATTCTCCTTTATCACATATTGCTATCACTTACACAGAATATGCAATTTGGTATTTCTATAACGTCCTAGAGGATGCTGGGACTCCGTAAGGACCATGGGGATAGACGGGCTCCGCAGGAGACATGGGCACTTTAAGAAAGACTTTGACTCTGGGTGTGCACTGGCTCCTCCCTCTATGCCCCTCCTCCAGACCTCAGTTTGATACTGTGCCCAGTGGAGACTGGGTGCATTTCAGGAGCTCTCCTGAGTTTCCTGTAAGAAAGCATTTTTGTTAGGTTTTTTATTTTCAGGGAGCCTGCTGGCAACAGACTCCCTGCATCGAGGGACTGAGGAGAGAGAAACAGACCCAATTCTCTGAGTTCAGGGCTTTGTTTCTTAGGCTACTGGACACCATTAGCTCCAGAGGGATCGGTACGCAGGTCTCACCCTCGCCGTCCGTCCCAGAGCCGCGCCGCTGTCCTCCTCGCAGAGCCGGAAGAAAGAAGCCGGGTGAGTATGTGAGGAAAAGACCCATCTGAGGCGGCAGAAGACACTTGAATCTTCACTGAGGTAACGCACAGTACTGCAGCTGTGCGCCATTGCTCTCCTTCACCTCACACACTCCGGTCACTGTAAGGGTGCAGGGCGCAGGGGGGGGGGGCGCCCTGGGCAGCAATTTAAACCTCTCTTATGGCACAGATGTATATATACATGTACAGCTGGGCACTGTACATGTATAAAAAGAGCCCCCGTCATGTATTGAAAAAATTGAGCGGGACAGAAGCCCGCCGCCGAGGGGGCAGGGCTTCTCCCTCAGCACTCACCAGCGCCATTTTTTTCCACAGCACCGCTGAGAGGAAGCTCTCCGGACTCTCCCCTGCTTGACACACGGTGACAGAGGGTTTTAAAGTAGAGGGGGGGCACATAATTGGCGCAGATACATAAAACAGCGCTGCTGGGTAAACATTAATTTACTGTGTTAGTCCTGGGTCATATAGCGCTGGGGTGTGTGCTGGCATACTCTCTCTCTGTCTCTCCAAAGGGCCTGGTGGGGAACCTGTCTTCAGAAAAGAGCTTCCCTGTGTATGTGTGGTGTGTCGGTACATGTGTGTCGACATGTCTGAGGTTGAGGGCTCACCTAAGGAGGAGAGGGAGTTTATGAATGTCAGGTCTACGTCGGCGGTGCCGACGCCGGACTGGATGGATATGTGGAATGTTTTAAGTGCAAATGTTAATTTCTCTAACGTCCTAAGTGGATGCTGGGGACTCCGTAAGGACCATGGGGAATAGCGGCTCCGCAGGAGACTGGGCACAAAAGTAAAGCTTTAGAACTACCTGGTGTGCACTGGCTCCTCCCCCTATGACCCTACTCCAAGCCTCAGTTAGATTTTTGTGCCCGAACGAGAAGGGTGCACACTAGGTGGCTCTCCTGAGCTGCTTAGTGAAAAGTTTAGTTTTAGGTTTTTTATTTTCAGTGAGACCTGCTGTCAACAGGCTCACTGCATCGAGGGACTAAGGGGAGAAGAAGCGAACTCACCTGCGTGCAGAGTGGATTGGGCTTCTTAGGCTACTGGACATTAGCTCCAGAGGGACGATCACAGGCCCAGCCATGGATGGGTCCCAGAGCCGCGCCGCCGGCCCCCTTACAGAGCCAGAAGACAGAAGAGGTCCGGAAAATCGGCGGCAGAAGACGTCCTGTCTTCAACAAGGTAGCGCACAGCACTGCAGCTGTGCGCCATTGCTCTCAGCACACTTCACACTCCGGTCACTGAGGGTGCAGGGCGCTGGGGGGGGGGCGCCCTGAGACGCAATAAAAACACCTTGGATGGCAAAAAATGCATCACATATAGCTCCTGGGCTATATGGATGCATTTAACCCCTGCCAGAATACACAGAAAAACGGGAGATAGGCTCCGCCCCCTTATCGGCGGCCTTATCTCCTCAGCACACTGGCGCCATTTTCCCTCACAGCTCCGTTGGAGGTAAGCTCCCTGGCTCTCCCCTGCAGTCACTACACTACAGAAAGGGTTAAAAAAGAGAGGGGGGGCACTAATTACGCGCAGTATTAAAGATACAGCAGCTATAAGGGGAAAAACACTTATATAAGGTTATCCCTGTATATATATAGCGCTCTGGTGTGTGCTGGCAAACTCTCCCTCTGTCTCCCCAAAGGGCTAGTGGGGTCCTGTCCTCTATCAGAGCATTCCCTGTGTGTGTGCTGTATGTCGGTACGTTTGTGTCGACATGTATGAGGAGAAAAATGATGTGGAGACGGAGCAGATTGCCTGTAATAGTGATGTCACCCCCTAGGGGGTCGACACCTGAGTGGATGAACTGTTGGAAGGAATTACGTGACAGTGTCAGCTCTGTATAAAAGACAGTGGTTGACATGAGACAGCCGGCTACTCAGCTTGTGCCTGTCCAGACGTCTCATAGGCCGTCAGGGGCTCTGAAGCGCCCGTTACCTCAGATGGCAGATATAGACGCCGACACGGATACTGACTCCAGTGTCGACGGTGAAGAGACAAATGTGACTTCCAGTAGGGCCACTCGTTACATGATTGAGGCAATGAAAAATGTTTTACACATTTCTGATAATACGAGTACCACCAAAAAGGGGTATTATGTTCGGTGAGGAAAAACTACCTGTAGTTTTCCTGAATCTGAGAAATTAAATGAGGTGTGTGATGATGCGTGGGTTTCCCCCGATAACAACTGATAATTTCTAAAATGTTATTGGCATTATATCCTTTCCCGCCAGAGGTTAGGGTGCGTTGGGAAACACCCCCTAGGGTGGATAAAGCGCTCACACGCTTGTAAGGGCTCTACCCTCTCCTGAGATGGCCGCCCTTAAGGATCCTGCTGATAGAAAGCAGGAGGGTATCCTAAAATGTATTTACACACATACTGGTGTTATACTGCGACCAGCAATCGCCTCAGCCTGGATGTGCAGTGCTGGGTTGGCGTGGTCGGATTCCCTGACTGAAAATATTGATACCCTAGATAGGGACAGTATATTTTTGCCTATAGAGCATTTGAAAGATGCATTTCTATATATGCGTGATGCACAGCGGAATATTTGCCGACTGGCATCAAGTCTAAGTGCGTTGTCCATTTCTACCAGTAGAGGGTTATGGACACGACAGTGGTCAGGTGATGCGGATTTCAAACGGCATTTGGAAGTATTGCCTTATTAAGGGGAGGAGTTATTTGGGGTCGGTCTTTCAGACCTGGTGGCTACGGCAACAGCTGGGAAATCCACGTTTGTACCCCAGGTCGCCTCTCAACATGAGAAGACGCCGTATTATCAGGCGCAGTCTTTTCGTGGACAAGCGGGCAAAAGGTTCCTCATTTCTGCCCCGTGACAGAGGGAGAGGAAAAAGAAATCAGCCAGTTCCCAGGAACAGAAACCCTCTCCCGCCTCTGCCAAGCCCTCAGTATGACGCTGGGGCTTTACAAGCAGAATCAGGCACGGTGGGGGGCCCGTCTCAATGAATTTCAGCGCGCAGTGGGCTCACTCGCAAGTAGACCCCTGGATCCTTCAGGTGATATCTCAGGGGTACAAATTGGAATTCGAGACGTCTCCCCCTCGCCGTTTCCTAAAGTCGGCTTTACCGATGTCTCCTTCTGACAGGGAGACAGTTTTGGAAGCCATTCACAAGCTGTATTCCCAGCAGGTGATAATCAAGGTACCCCTCCTGCAACAGGGAACGGGGTATTATTCCACACTGTTGTGGTACCGAAGCCGGACGGCTCGGTGAGACCGATTCTAAATCTAAAATCTTTGAACACTTACATACAGAGGTTCAAATTCAAGATTGAGTCACTCAGAGCAGTGATTGCGAACCTGGAAGAAGGGGACTACATGATGTCTCGGGACATCAAGGATGCTTACCTTCATGTCCAAATTTACCCTTCTCACCAAGGGTACCTCAGGTTTATGGTACAGAACTGTCACTATCAGTTCAGACGCTGCCGTATGGATGGTCCACGGCACCCCGGGTCTTTACCAAGGTAATGGCCGAAATGATGATATTCCTTCGAAGGAAGGGAATTTTAGTTATCCCTTACTTGGACGATTCCCTGATAAGGGTAAGATCCAGGGAACAGTTGGAGGTCGGTGTAGCACTATCTCAGGTAGTGTTGCGGCAGCACGATTGGATTCTCAATATTCCAAAATCGCAGCTGGTTCCGACGACTCGTCTTCTGTTCCTAGGGATGATCCTGGACACAGTCCAGAAAAAGGTGTTTCTCCCGGAGGAGAAAGCCAGGGAGTTATCCGAGCTAGTCAGGAACCTCCTAAAACCGAGCCAAGTCTCAGTGCATCAATGCACAAGGGTTCTGGGTAAAATGGTGGCTTCCTACGAAGCAATCCCATTCGGCAGATTCCACGCAAGAACTTTCCAGTGGGACCTGCTGGACAAATGGTCCGGGTCGCATCTTCAGATGCATCAGCGGATAACCCTGTCACCAAGAACAAGGGTGTCCCTCCTGTGGTGGTTGCAGAGTGCTCATCTTCTAGAGGGCCGCAGATTCGGCATTCAGGACTGGGTACTGGTGACCACGGATGCCAGCCTGCGAGGCTGGGGAGCAGTCACACAGGGAAGGAATTTCCAGGGCTTATGGTCAAGCCTGGAGACATCACTTCACATAAATATCCTGAAGCTAAGGGCCATTTACAATGCTCTAAGCTTAGCAAGACCTCTGCTTCAAGGTCAGCCGGTGTTGATCCAGTCGGACAACATCACGTCAGTCACCCACGAAAACAGACAGGGTGGCACAAGAAGCAGGAGGGCAATGGCAGAAGCTGCAAGGATTCTTCGCTGGGCGGAAAATCATGTGATAGCACTGTCAGCAATTCCGAGAGTGGACAACTGGGAAGCAGACTTCCTCAGCAGACACGACCTCCACCCGGGAGAGTGGGGACTTCACCCAGAAGTCTTCCACATGATTATAAACCGTTGGGAAAAACTCGACAGGTATTGCGCCAGGTCAAGGAACCCTCAGGCAATAGCTGTAGACGCTCTGGTAACACCGTGGGTGTACCAGTCAGTGTATGTGTTCCCTCATCTGCCTCTCATACCCAAGGTACTGAGATTGATAAGATGGAGAGGAGTAAGCACTATATTCGTGGCTCCGGATTGGCCAAGAAGGACTTGGTAACCGGAACTTCAAGAGATGCTCACGGAGGATCCGTGGCCTCTACCTCTAAGAAGGGACCTGCTCCAGCAAGGACCCTGTCTGTTCCAAGACTTACCGCGACTGCGTTTGACGGCATGGCGGTTGAACGCCAGATCCTGAAGGAAAAAAGGCATTCCGGATGAAGTCATCCCTATCCTGATCAAAGCCAGGAAGGATGTAACCGCAAAACATTATCACCGCATTTGGCGAAAATATGTTGCGTGGTGCGAGGCCAGTAAGGCCCGACGGAGGAAATTCAACTGGGTCGATTCCTACATTTCCTGCAAACAGGAGTGTCTATGGGCCTGAAATTGGGGTCCATTAAGGTTCAAATTTCGGCCCTGTCAATTTTCTTCCAAAAAGAACTAGCTTCAGTCCCTGAAGTTCAGACGTTGTAAAAGGGGTACTGCATATACAGCCTCCTTTTGTGCCTCCAGTGGCACCTTGGGATCTCAATGTAGTTTTTGGGTTCCAAAAAAGTCACATTGGTTTGAACCACTTAAATCTGTGGAGTTAAAATATCTCACATGGAAAGTGGTCATGCTGTTGGCCCTGGCCTGGGCCAGGCGCGTGTCTGAATTGGCGGCTTTATCCTGTAAAAGCCCTTATCTGATTTTCCATTCGGACAGGGCGGAATTGAGGACTCGTCCTCAGTTTCTCCCTAAGGTGGTTTCAGCGTTTCACCTGAACCAACCTATTGTGGTGCCTGCGGCTACTAGGGACTTGGAGGACTCCAAGTTGCTAGACGTTGTCAGGGCCCTGAAAATATATGTTTCCAGGATGGCTGGAGTCAGAAAATCTGACTCGCTGTTTATCCTGTATGCACCCAACAAGCTGGGTGCTCCTGCTTCTAAGCAGACTATTGCTCGTTGGATTTGTAGTACAATTCAGCTTGCACATTCTGTGGCAGGCCTGCCACAGCCAAAAATCTGTAAATGCCCACTCCACAAGGCTGCCCGAGGGGTCTCGGCTTTACAACTTTGCCGAGCAGCTACTTGGTCAGGAGCAAATACGTTTGTAAAATTCTACAAAATTGATACCCTGGCTGAGGAGGACCTGGAGTTCTCTCATTTGGTGCTGCAGAGTCATCCGCACTCTCCCGCCCGTTTGGGAGCTTTGGTATAATCCCCATGGTCCTTACGGAGTCCCCAGCATCCACTTAGGACGTTAGAGAAAATAAGAATTTACTTACCGATAATTCTATTTCTCGTAGTCCGTAGTGGATGCTGGGCGCCCATCCCAAGTGCGGATTGTCTGCAATACTGGTACATAGTTATTGTTACCAAAAAATCGGGTTATTGCTGTAGTGAGCCATCTTTTCTAGAGGCTCCTCTGTTATCATGCTGTTAACTGGGTTTAGATCACGAGTTGTACGGTGTGATTGGTGTGGCTGGTATGAGTCTTACCCGGGATTCAAAATCCTTCCTTATTGTGTACGCTCGTCCGGGCACAGTATCCTAACTGAGGCTTGGAGGAGGGTCATAGGGGGAGGAGCCAGTGCACACCAGGTAGTTCTAAAGCTTTACTTTTGTGCCCAGTCTCCTGCGGAGCCGCTATTCCCCATGGTCCTTACGGAGTCCCCAGCATCCACTACGGACTACGAGAAATAGAATTATCGGTAAGTAAATTCTTATTTTATTGCACAAAAGGCTAGACAAAGCCGAAGCTGGGGCACAGTCAGGGAGTCAACCCATGCCTGTCCCTATGTCGCCGGGACCTTCGGGGTCTCAGAAGCGCCCACTATCCCAAATAGTTGACACGGATTCAGACTCCAGTGTCGATTACGATGATACAAAATTACAGCCAAAGGTGGCTAAAGGTATTCGATATATCGCAGTAAAAGATGTGTTGCATATCACTGAGGAACCCCCTGGCCCTGACTCGAGGGTACACATGTATAAAGGAAAGAAACCTGAGGTCTCCTTCCCCTCCTCACATGAGCTGAACGAAGTATGTGAAAAAGCGTGGGAAACTCCAGACAAAAAACTGCAGATTCCCAAAAGGATCCTAATAGCGTATCCTTTCCCGTCGCAGGACAGGATACGGTGGGAATCCTGCCCTAGGGTGGACAAGGCCTTGACGCGCTTATCAAAAAAGATAGCGCTTCCATCCCAAGATACGGCTACCCTCAAGGATCCTGCTGACCGCAAGCAGGAGGTTACCCTGAAGTCCATTTACACACATTCTGGTACGTTACTCAGACCGGCTATTGCGTCGGCCTGGGTTTGTAGTGCTGTAGCAGCATGGACAGATTCCTTATCAACGGATATTGAGACTCTTGATAAGGATACCATTTTATTGACCCTAGGGCATATAAAAGATGCGGTCTTGTATATGAGGGATGCTCAAAGAGACATTAGTTTTCTGGGTTCCAGGATAAACGCTATGTCTATTTCTGCTAGGCGTGTCTTATGGACCCGACAGTGGACTGGTGATGTCGACTCCAAGAGACATATGGAGTTGTTGCCTTACAAGGGTGAGGAATTGTTTGGAGAGGGACTCTCGGACCTCGTCTCCACGGCTACGGCAGGTAAATCAAATTTTTTCCCATATATTCCCTCACAATCTAAGAAAGCGCCTCATTATCAAATGCAGTCCTTTCGTTCCAATAAAAGCAAGAGAGCACGTGGATCGTCCTTTCTTGCCAGAGGTAAGGGCAGAGGGAAAAAGCTGCATAACACAGCTAGTTCCCAGGAACAGAAGTCCTCCCTGGCCTCTGCAAAATCCACCGCATGACGCTGGGGCTCCCCTGAGGGAGTCAGCTCCTGTGGGGGCACGTCTTCGACTGTTCAGCCACGTCTGGGTCCACTCACAGGTGGATCCATGGGCAATCGAAATAGTTTCCCAGGGTTACAAGCTGGAATTCGAAGAAGTGCCTCCTCGCCGGTTTTTCAAATCGGCACTGCCGAAACAACCCCTGGAAAGGGAGATAGTGTTACATGCGATTCACAAATTGTGTCTTCAACAAGTGGTGGTAGAGGTTCCCCTGCTTCAAAGAGGGCAGGGGTACTACTCAACTCTGTTTGTGGTTCCGAAACCGGAAGGTTCGGTCAGACCCATTTTAAATTTAAAATCCCTGAACCTTTACTTAAAACGATTCAAGTTCAAGATGGAATCGCTCAGGGCGGTCATCGCCAGCCTAGAAGGGGGAGATTTTTTGGTATCTCTGGACATAAAGGATGCATACCTGCATGTCCCCATATATCCTCCTCATCAGGGGTACCTGAGATTTGCGATACAGGATTGTCATTACCAATTTCAGACGTTGCCGTTTGGGCTTTCCACGGCCCCGAGAATTTTCACCAAGGTAATGGCGGAAATGATGGTGCTCCTGCGCAAGCAGGGTGTCACGATTATCCCGTACTTGGACGATCTCCTCATAAAAGCGAGATCACGGGTGAAGTTGCTGAACAGCGTATCACTTTCACTGAATGTGTTACAACGACACAGCTGGATTCTCAATATTCCAAAGTCGCATCTGAATCCTACAACTCGTCTGCCCTTCTTGGGCATGATTCTGGACACAGACAAGTAAAGGGTTTTTCTTCCGACGGAAAAAGCGCAGGAACTCATGACTCTAGTCATGAACCTGTTGAAACCAAAACAAGTGTCAGTACATCATTGCACTCAAGTTCTGGGAAAGATGGTGGCAACATACGAAGCCATTCCATACGGCAGATTCCATGCAAGGACCTTCCAATGGGACCTATTGGACAAATGGTCCGGGTCGCATCTGCAGTTGCATCAGCGGATCACCCTGTCCCCCAGGGCCAGAGTATCTCTCCTGTGGTGGCTAAACAGTGCTCACCTTCTAGAGGGCCGCCGGTTCGGCATTCAGGACTGGATCCTGGTGACCACGGACGCGAGCCTCCGAGGTTGGGGAGCAGTCACACAGGGAAGAAATTTCCAAGGACTTTGGTCAAGTCAAGAGACTTGTCTTCACATCAACATCCTGGAACTAAGGGCCATATACAACGCCCTACGTCAAGCGGAGATCTTACTTCGCAATCGACCAGTTCTGATCCAGTCAGACAACATCACCGCAGTAGCTCATGTAAACCGCCAAGGCGGCACAAGGAGCAGAGTGGCAATGGCGGAAGCCACCAGAATTCTTCGCTGGGCGGAGAATCATGTAAGCGCTCTGTCAGCAGTGTTCATTCCGGGAGTGGACAACTGGAAAGCAGACTTCCTCAGCAGACACGATCTGCATCCGGGAGAGTGGGGACTTCATCAGGCAGTCTTCGCGCAGATTGCAAGTCGGTGGGGACTACCCCAAATAGACATGATGGCATCCCATCTCAACAAAAAGCTACAAAGGTTTTGCGCCAGGTCAAGAGACCCTCAGGCGGTAGCTGTGGACGCCCTAGTGACACCGTGGGTGTTCCAGTCGGTATATGTGTTTCCTCCTCTTCCTCTCATACCCAAGGTGTTGAGGATAATAAGAAAAAGAGGAGTAAGAACAATTCTCATTGTTCCAGATTGGCCACGAAGGACCTGGTATCCGGATCTGCAAGAAATGCTCACAGAAGATCCATGGCCTCTTCCTCTAAGGCAGGACCTGTTGCAACGAGGTCCCTGTCTGTTCCAAGACTTACCGCGGCTGCATTTGACGGCATGGCGGTTGAACGCCGGATCCTAGCGGAAAAAGGTATTCCGGATGAGGTCATTCCTACGCTAATAAAGGCTAGGAAGGACGTGATGTCTAAACATTATCACCGAATATGGCGAAAATATGTTTCTTGGTGTGAGGCCAGGAATGCTCCTACGGAAGAATTCCATGTAGGCCGTTGTCTTCACTTCCTACAAACTGGAGTGAATTTGGGCCTAAAATTAGGCTCCATTAAGGTTCAGATTTTGGCCTTATCGATGTTCTTTCAAAAGGAATTGGCCTCTTTACCTGAAGTACAGACTTTTGTGAAGGGAGTACTGCATATTCAGCCTCCTTTTGTACCTCCGGTAGCGCCTTGGGACCTTAACGTGGTGTTAAGTTTCCTTAAGTCACATTGGTTTGAACCACTTAAAACAGTGGAGTTGAAATATCTCACTTAGAAGGTGGTCAAAGCCCCTATCTGGTTTTCCATATGGATAGAGCGGAGTTGCGGAACCGTCCTCAATTCCTACCTAAGGTGGTCTCATCCTTTCATATGAACCAACCTATTGTCGTGCCTGTGGCTACACGTGACTTGGAGGATTCCGAGTCCCTTGATGTGGTCAGGGCTTTGAAAATTTACGTGGCCAGAACGGCTAGGATCAGAAAAACGGAAGCACTGTTTGTCCTGTATGCAGCCAACATGGTTGGCGGCCCTGCTTCAAAGCAGACTATTGCTCGCTGGATCTGTAACACGATTCAGCAGGCGCATTCTACGGCAGGATTGCCGTTACCGAAATCGGTTAAGGCCCATTCCACTAGGAAGGTGGGCTCGTCTTGGGCGGCTGCCCGAGGGGTCTCGGCACTACAGCTGTGCCGAGCTGCTACTTGGTCGGGGTCAAACACCTTTGCAAAGTTCTATAAGTTTGATACCCTGGCTGAGGAGGACCTCCTGTGTGCTCAATCGGTGCTGCAGAGTCATCCGCACTCTCCCGCCCGTTTGGGAGCTTTTGTATAATCCCCATGGTCCTTACGGAGTACCAGCATCCTCTAGGACGTTAGAGAAAATAAGATTTTAAACCTACCGGTAAATCTTTATCTCGTAGTCCGTAGAGGATGCTGGGCGCCCGTCCCAAGTGCGGACTACTTCTGCAAGACTTGTATATAGTTATTGCTTACATAAGGGTTATGTTATAGTTTCATCGGTTTTGGGCCGATGATATGTTGTTCTTCATACTGTTAACTAGATAGTATATCACAAGTTATACGGTGTGATTGGTGTGGCTGGTATGAATCTTGCCCTTGGAATACAAAAATCGTTTCCTTGTACTGTCCGTCTCCTCTGGGCACAGTTTCTCTAACTGAGGTCTGGAGGAGGGGCACAGAGGGAGGAGCCAGTGCACACCCAGAGTCAAAGTCTTTCTTAAAGTGCCCATGTCTCCTGCGGAGCCCGTCTATCCCCATGGTCCTTACGGAGTCCCAGCATCCTCTACGGACTACGAGAAAAAGATTTACCGGTAGGTTTAAAATCTTATTTTTTTATTGTGTGTTTCAGTCACCTCCTATCGCTTAAATCCGCTGTTTTGTGTCCTGTGTTTACTGTCACATAACATAGGTTTTTTTTTGCAGATATTGTGTTTGGCTATTTTGTACCGTTACGCCCTACGGCTACATTCCCTATAATGTCTGCTACACAGGGCGGGAAATCCACGGACGCTTCTGCACCCTGCAGTACTGGCGCCACGGATTTACCTGAGGGGGAAGTTTTAGCTGCTGGTTCAGGCGCTGAGTGCCATACACCCAGTCTACCTGCGGTACCTGTGGCCCAATCAAGACCCACCTTGGGCAGTATTCTCAAGTATGCTGAGTACACTTGTGACACGTCTCGTGCCCCCTGTGGGACCTCCTGTGCCAATGCAGCCACATATTGTCCCTGTAGTTAATCCGCCCTGGGCGGATACTCTGTCTACCCAGTTGCAACAATTAAATCAAACCGTGGTTAGACAAAAGTCTACCCCCCCCCCCGCTCCTCTGGGGCCAAGGGGTCATCTAAAAGGGCCATTTTGTCCTCACAATCCACTAATAATTTGGATAATTTTTCTGATGAGGATGGGAATATACTGATACGGCAGACACTGATACAGTTGCTTCTGATGAGGAATCTACAACCCAGGTTGATGTTCCTGACCTGGTGGAGGCTATTAAGTTAATTCTTCAAATAGATGATGACGTTGTGTCTAAGAAACCTGCCAAGTTCAAACGTCAGATGGTTGCTAAGGTAGTCTCACCACATTCTCACCACTTAATTGACATACGTCAGGACTCCTGGTCGTCGCCAGTAAAGATATTTTCCCTGTCTAAAAAGATGCTATCCCGTTATCATATCCCTGCGGAGTTGAGTAACAAGTGGGAAACTTCACCGACAGTGGACTCTCATGTTGCCCGTCTTGTGTCATCTACTCTGCCTGTCACCACTGTCACCTCACTGAAGGAACCGACAGATAAGTGTGTGGAGGGATGCCTGAAGTCTATTTACTCCCTCACTGGCGCTGTACATAGACCCACTATGGCAGCCTCCTGGGCTACGAAAGATATTGAAGCATGGGTTCAGGCATTTGAGGATGAGCTGTCTCAGGATTTTTATGACACTGCCAGACAATATCTGTCTTCTATTACCACAGCCTCCCACTATTTTCAGGACGTGGCCTCTGATGCAGGTGTAATGGCGGCCAAGGCATCTACTACGTCCATCCTGGTTTGTCGAATTATGTGGTTGAGGTCCTGAAAGGTGGACCTGGATTCCAAAAAGACCTTGGAGGTGCTTCCTTTTAAGGGAGACATCCTATTTGGGGAGGATCTGAACAAGATCGTAACTGACTTGGCTACTGCCAAGACTGTGTGTCTCCCGAAAGCTAATCCTTCTGCTCGAAGGCTAAGAATACCACCTTCGTTCCTTTCTACCTCCAGGAAAAGCAAAGGGTCAGGCGTATCCGCAAAAGGCTCGCACTTCCAAAACCACTAAACCTAAATCTAAACAATCCTAGGCCGCCTGTCAGCCTGCTTCCAAACAAGACAAGCCTACTGCATTACGGGGCGGGCCTCCCCCTGGGGGACCCCAGTGTTGGAGGCCAACTTCTGCAGTTTGTTCAGGCCTGGTTAGAGACCACTTCGGACGCCGTGGTGCGGGAAGCTGTCTCTCATGGGTACGCGATCTCTTTCAAGAGACGTCCCCCTCGCCAGTTTTGCACAACTGTTATCACTGCTAATCCGTTAAGAGTGCGAGCTCTACACTTGGTTGTACAATCCCTCCTGGATACAGGAGTGGTAGTGCCTGTACCTCTGTCTCAGAGAGGCAGGGGATACTATTCGACCCTGTTTCTAGTTCTCAGGCCGAATGGGTCCTTCCGGACTATACTCAACCTCAAATCTTTGAACAAATTTGTGATAGTGTCCCAATTCCGTATGGAAACTCTGCGCTCTATTGTACTGGCCATGGAAGATTATATGGTATCCCTGGGCATACAGGATGCTTACCTACACATACCTATTGACATGCAATCGGCAACCAATCAGCAATATCTGCGGTTTGCTGTTGGCAACCTACATTATCAATTCCAGGCACTGCCTTTTGGATTGGCCATGGCTCCGCGGATCTTCACCAAGGTCATGGCCGTGACGGCGACTCTTCTCCGCTGTCGGAGAATCAGGATCCTGCCGGTTCTGGACGACTTGCTGATCCTGGTGAACTCCCAAGAGGTTCTCCTCAATCATCTGGAACTGACTGTCCAATTCCTACAAGCCCACGGGTGGCTCATCAACTGGAAAAAGTCCTTGATGGTCCCTGCTTGGAGCATGGTGCACCTGAGGGCACTACTGGACACACATAACCAACGATTGTTTTTGTCTTCAGAGAAAGTCCTGAAACTTCAGGACAGGATCAGATATATCCTCTCTCGCCCAAGAGTGTCGATAAACTCAGCGATGCAAGTACTAGGTCTCATGGTGTTGGCTTTTGACATGGTAGAGTACGCTCAATTTCATTCTCGCCTCTGCAGAGGTTAAACATTTCCAAGTGGGACGGCCTGCCTCATCAGATCAGGTCTCAAATGATCTCCTTTGCTCCGGAGATTTGTCTGTCACTGAGCTGGTGGCTACAGGACCAACAGTTGAGCAGGGGCCGTCCCTTCTGGATCTCCAGCTGGGTCCTCCTGACAACGGATGCCAGTCTGCGGGGTTGGGGCGCGGTGTTGGAGCAACACTCTCTCCAGGGTCGGTGGACAAGGGAGGAATCTCTCCTCCCGATAAACATGCTGGAATTGCGGGCAGTATTCAGTGCGTTGACACTGGCCCTGCCTCTAGTACAGAACAGGCCTGTTCAAGTACAATCAGACAACGCCACTATGGTGGCGTACATAAATCATCAAGGCGGCACTCAAAGCCGCATGGCAATGCTGGAAGGATCAAAGATCCTACGTTGGGCGGAACGCCATCTGCCAGCAATATCAGCAGTGTTCATTCCCGGAGTCCTCAACTGGGAAGCGGATTTCCTCAGTCAGGATGTTCACGCTGGAGAGTGGAGTCTTTCAACTCCTAGTGGACAAGTGGGGCCTACCAGATGTAGACCTGATGGCGTTTCAACACAATCACCAGGTTCCGATCTTCGGATCAAGGACAAGGGATCCTCAAGCAGTGTTCGTGGACGCACTGGCAATTCCATAGAACTTTCGGGTGACATACATGTTCCCTCCAGTGTCACTTCTGCCCAGGGTACTGCGGAAGTTCAAGCAAGAAAGAGGAATACTAATTCTAGTCGCTCCAGCGTGGCCCAGACGGCATTGGTTCTCAGACCTGCAGGGTCTCTCGATAGAGCGTCCTCTTCTACTTCCTCAATGCCCAGCCCTCCACGTTCAGGGCCCTTGCGTCTACCCGGACCTGGCCAGACTGGCTTTGACGGCGTGGCTCTTGAAGCTTGACTCCTGAGGGCCAAGGGATTCTCTGAGGCGGTTATTCAAACTATGTTGACAGCCCATAAACCGGCTTCTGCACGGATTTATCATAGGGTCTGGAATTCTTCCATCACCTGGTGTGCTGGCAAGAATAATGATGCATATACTTTCAAAACTTCCAGACTTTTGTCTTTTCTCCAACAGGGCCTGGACTTAGGCCTTCATCTGCCCTCCCTCAAGGTTCATATTTCTGCCTTGTCGGTGTGGTTTCAGAGAAACATTGCGCCTCTCCTCTCCCTGAAGTTCTTATTTTCACTCTGTGTTTTATGGATTCAATCTCCCTATGTCCCACCAGTGACTCCATGCGATCTGTCTGTTGTTTTGAATGCCCTACAAGAGTCTCCATTTGAACCTCCTGAGTCTGTGGACCTTAAACATCATACACTTAAGGTCGTGTTTCTGCTGGCTATTGCCTCTTCTATTAGGGTTTCGGACTTAGGCGCTTTGTCCTGTCGTCCACCCTTTCTTATTTTTCACCGTGACCGAGCAGTTCTTCGAACTCGCCCTGGTTATCTACCGAAGGTGGTATCATCTTTTCATCTTAACCAAGAGATTGTGGTTCTGGCCTTTATCTCTTCTGGTTTGTCCTCCAAAGAGCGGTCTTTGGATGTAGTATGGACTCTACGTATTTACGCAGAGAGGACTGCCTCCTTCAGGAGGTCAGATACCCTTTTTGTACTTTTTGGTTTTCATAAACGTGGCTGGCCTGCGAATAAGCAAACCTTGGCCAGATGGATTAGAATGGTGATTGCACAAGTCTATATGCAGGCTGGACTCCCAGCTCCTCCTGCTATGGGGTATATTCAATTGGCGTCGGATCCATTCCGACATGTATTTATCGGAATGGATCTGACAACCCCTAATCAATCTCATCTCAATTTGACTTTTTCAAGTCGAATTGAGAGGAGGGACGCAGAGGGGAGAGGGGGGGGGGGGATGGAGGCGAGCTGCGGGGAGACAAGCGGGAACAGCCGGCGGGCAGACAGAGGATATCAGCGTTACAGTAGCGCTGCAGGAGGATGTCACACAGCCGCCCGACCTCACGGCAGTGTCCACCCGGCTCCAGCACTCCAGCAAACGTGACCTCACTTGCTGGAGCCGGGTGGAAGCTGCCGCGAGCGGCGCAGCTGTGTGACATCCTGCTGCAGCGCTACTGTAGCGCTGATCTCCCCTGCCCGCCGGCTGTCCCCCCGTCTCCCTGCGGCTCCCCCCCCCTCTCCTCCTCTCGGGTCCCACATCTCAGTCCGACATTTGTTTTATGTCGGACTGAGATAGTCGAAAAGGGGGCCAAAACCTGACGGTTTTGGCCCCGTTTTCGACACAAGCTATTCTGCCGATCCACGTGCTTTTCGAATTCCTCGACTTGTCGAATAGCACTGAATAGGTCAAATCACGTTTCGACCTTAAAAAGTCGAAAACTGCTGTCTTTTCGACAGACGGCAGTTTTCGACACCAATTGAATATACCCCTATAACTGCTTTGGTAGTCTTCTGTATATGGAAGGAGAGCATATTTTGTTTTCCATTTCACTTTTAATGGGGCAAATACACATGATGCACCCTTGATTTAAATAGGGAAGTCCCCTCTTTCAAACAATATGCCTCTTAGTAGTTATTGTCTGGCATTTGCAAGGGATCACCAGAAATTTACACCCAACGCTGCTCAAAGCATTACATTTTCAACAAATGAGCAGTGAGGATGTAATGCTGAGATCTGCCCCATTTTGTTTAAAATTAAAACTAGTCCCCTCATTTAATACGGTAGTCTTCCTTTTTTTTTTGTTGAAAAAAAATAAAAAATTGAATGCATGTTGGGCTACCGTATTATTGCTATATATTGAATGTGTTTAGTTTAATATTGTGAAAAGTATTACAAAAATTAATAATTTCCTATTGTATCATTTTATAATAAAAGCATACTGTTTGTATAGAATACGGTCTTCTATTTTGGAATGGTGAATTAATACTGGACCACAAACCACAAAAAAATACTTAAGCTTGGTACGCATTAGGAGATATTTTAACGGATTGGAATGACAAATCGTTCAAATTGTCCAGTCTGTATGCACTACTTGTGCTCTTCTGCGGTCGTCAGTGATGTCTTCTGGTCATACCTGCATGCAGCAAAATCTGACCAGGTCATCAACGACAGCATACTTACTCATGGATGTGGCCACTGACTATATCTATATAAGACTATATAAGATTGCACAGTGTGTACACATTATATCGTTTCTCTGACGTCCTAAGTGGATGCTGGGGACTCTGTCAGGACCATGGGGATTAGCGGCTCCGCAGGAGACAGGGCACAAAACTAAAGCTTTAGGATCAGGTGGTGTGTACTGGCTCCTCCCCCTATGACCCTCCTCCAAGCCTCAGTTAGGTTTTTGTGCCCGTCCGAGCAGGGTGCAATCTAGGTGGCTCTCTTAAGGAGCTGCTTAGAAAAAGTTTTTAGGTTTCTTATTTTCAGTGAGTCCTGCTGGCAACAGGCTCACTGCATCGAGGGACTTAGGGGAGAGAAGTTCAACTCACCTGCGTGCAGGATGGATTGGCTTCTTAGGCTACTGGACACCATTAGCTCCAGAGGGAGTCGGAACACAGGTCTCACCCTGGGGTTCGTCCCGGAGCCGCGCCGCCGACCCCCCTTGCAGATGCTGAAGATTGAAGGTCCAGAAACCGGCGGCAGAAGGCTTTTCAGTCTTCATGAAGGTAGCGCACAGCACTGCAGCTGTGCGCCATTGTTGTCACACACTTCACACCAACGGTCACGGAGGGTGCAGGGCGTTGCTGGGGGCGCCCTGGGCAGCAATGTATAATACCTTATTCTGGCTAAAAATACATCACATATAGCCCCTGGAGGCTATATGGATGTATTTAACCCCTGCCAGGTCTCAGAAAAACGGGAGAAGAAGCCCGCCGAAAAGGGGGCGGGGCCTATTCTCCTCAGCACACAGCGCCATTTTCCCTCACAGAAATGCTGGTGGGAAGGCTCCCAGGCTCTCCCCTGCACTGCACTACAGAAACAGGGTTAAAACAGAGAGGGGGGGCACTTATTTGGCGATATGTATATATATATTAAAATGCTATAAGGGAAAAACACTTATATAAAGGTTGTCCCTGTATAATATAGCGTTTTTGGTGTGTGCTGGCAAACTCTCCCTCTGTCTCCCCAAAGGGCTTGTGGGGTCCTGTCCTCTATCAGAGCATTCCCTGTGTGTGTGCTGTGTGTCGGTACTTGTGTGTCGACATGTATGAGGACGATGTTGGTGAGGAGGCGGAGCAATTGCCGGTAATGGTGATGTCACTCTCTAGGGAGTCGACACCGGAATGGATGGCTTATTTAAGGAATTACGTGATAATGTCAACACGCTGCAAGGTCGGTTGACGACATGAGACGGCCGGCAAACCAATTAGTACCTGTCCAGGCGTCTAAAACACCGTCAGGGGCGTTAAAACGTCCTTTTACCTCAGTCGGTCGACACAGACACGGACACTGACTCCAGTGTCGACGGTGAAGAAACAAACGTATTTTCCTTTAGGGCCACACGTTACTTGTTAAGGGCAATGAAGGAGATGTTACATATTTCTGATACTACAAGTACCACAAAAAAGGGTATTATGTGGAGTGTGAAAAAACTACATGTGGTTTTTCCTGAATCAGATAGATTAAATGAAGTGTGTGATGATGCGTGGGTTTTCCCCGATAGAAAATTATTGGCGGTATACCCTTTCCCGCCAGAAGTTATGGCGCGTTGGGAAACACACCTTAGGGTGGATAAGGCGCTCACACGCTTATAAAAACAAGTGGCGTTACCGTCTCCAGATACGGACGCCCTCAAGGAGCCAACTGATAGGAGGTTGGAAAATATCCTAAAAAGTATATACACACATACTGGTGTTATACTGCGACCAGCGATCGCCTCAGCCTGGATGGGCAGCGCTGGGGTGGCTTGGTCGGATTCCCTGACTGAAAATATTGATACCCTTGACAGGGACAGTATTTTATTGACTATAGAGCATTTAAAAGATGCATTTCTATATATGCGAAACTCTGGCATCAAGAGTAAGTGCGATGTCCATATCTGCCAGACGATGTTTATGGACACGACAGTGGTCAGGTGATGCAGATTCCAAACGGCACATGGAAGTATTGCCGTATAAAGGGGAGGAGTTATTTGGGGTCGGTCCATCGGACCTGGTGGCCACGGCAACAGCTAGAAAATCCACCTTTTTTACCCCAAGTCACATCTCAGCAGAAAAAGACATAGTCTTTTCAGCCTCAGTCCTTTCGTCCCCATAATATCTGCCCAGGGATAGAGGTAAGGGAAGAAGACTGCAGCAGGCAGCCCATTCCCAGGAACAGAAGCCTTCCACCGCTTCTGCCAAGTCCTCAGCATGACGCTGGGGCCGTACAAACAGGTGCGGTGGGGGGTCGTCTCAAGAGTTTCAGCACGCAGTGGGCTCACTCGCAAGTGGACCCCTGGATCCTACAAGTAGTATCCCAGGGGTACAGATTGGAAATTCGAGACGTCTCCCCCTCGCAGGTTCCTGAAGTTTGCTTTACCAACGTCTACCTCCGACTGGGAGGCAGTATTGGAAACAATTCACAAGCTGTATTCCCAGCAGGTGATAATCAAAGTACCCCTCCTACAACAAGTAAAGGGGTATTATTCCACACTATATTGTGGTACTGAAGCCAGACGGCTCGGTGAGACCTATTCTAAATGGAGTCACTCAGAGCAGTGATAGCGAACCAGGAAGAAGGGGACTATATGGTGTCCCTGGACATCAAGGATGCTTACCTCCATGTCCCAATTTGCCCTTCTCACCAAGGGTACCTCAGGTTCGTGGTACAAAACTGTCACTATCAGTTTCAGACGCTGCCGTTTGGATTGTCCACGGCACCCCGGGTCTTTACCAAGGTAATGGCCGAAATGATGATTCTTCTTCAAAGAAAAGGCGTCTTAATTATCCCTTACTTGGACGATCTCCTGATAAGGGCAAGGTCCAGAGAACAGTTGGAGGTCGGAGTAGCACTATCTCAAGTAGTTCTACGACAGCACGGGTGGATTCTAAATATTCCAAAATCGCAGCTGTCTCCGACGACACGTCTGCTGTCCCTAGGGATGATTCTGGACACAGTCCAGAAAAAGGTGTTTCTCCCGGAGGAGAAAGCCAGGGAGTTATCCGAGCTAGTCAGGAACCTCCAAAAACCAGGAAAAGTGTCAGTGCATCATTGCACAAGGGTCCTGGGGCGATTCCATTCGGCAGATTTCACGCAAGAACTTTTCAGTGGGATCTGCTGGACAAATGGTCCGGATCGCATCTTCAGATGCATCAGCGGATAACCCTGTCTCCAAGGACAAGGGTGTCTCTTCTGTGGTGGCTGCAGAGTGCTCATCTACTAAAGTGCCACAGTTATGCATTCAGGACTGGGTCCTGGTGACCACGGATTCCAGCTTGAAAGGCTGGGGAGCAGTCACACAGGGAAAAAATTTCCAGGGAGTGTGATCAAGTCTTGGGACTTCTCTCCGCATAAACATACTGGAGCTAAGAGCAATTTACAATGCTCTAAGCTTAGCAAGACCTCTGCTTCAAGGTCAGCCGGTATTGATCCAGTGGGACAACATCACGGCAGTCGCCCACGTAAACAGACAGGGCGGCACAAGAAGCAGGAGGACAATGGCAGAAACTGCAAGGATTCTTCGCTGGGCGGAAAATCATGTGATAGCACTGTCAGCAGTTTTCATTCCGGGAGTGGACAACTGGGAAGCAGACTTCCTCAGCACGACCTCCACCCGGGAGAGTGGGGACTTCATCGAAAAGTTTTTTCCACATGATTGTGCACCGTTGGGAAAGACCAAAGGTGGACATGATGGCGTCCCGCCTGAACAAAAAAACTGGACAGGTATTGCGCCAGGTCAAGAGACCCTCAGGCAATAGCTGTGGACGTTCTGGTAACACCATGGGTGTACCAGTTGGTGTATGTGTTCCCTCCTCTGCTTCTCATACCAAAGGTACTGAGAATTATAAGACGTAGAGGAGTAAGAACTATACTCGTGGCTCCGGATGGGCCAAGAAGGACTTGGTACCCGGAACTTCAAGATGCTCACAGAGGACTCAGGGCCTCTGCCGATAAGAAGGGACTTGCTTCAGCAAGTACCATGTCTGTTCCAAGACTTACCGCGGCTGCGTTTGACGGCAGGGCGGTTGAACGCCGGATCCTAAGGGAAAAAGGCATTCCGGAAGAGTTCATTCCTACCCTGGTCAAAGCCAGGAAGGAGGTGACCGCACAACATTATCACCACATGTGGCGAAAATATGTTGCGTGGTGTGAGGCCAGGAAGGCCCCACGAAGAAATTTCAACTCGGTCGATTCCTGCATTTCCTGCAAACAGGAGTGTCTATGGGCCTCAAATTGGGGTCTATTAAGGTTCAAATTTCGGCCCTGTCGATTTTCTTCCAGAAAGAATTGGCTTCAGTTCCTGAAGTCCAGAAATTTGACAAGGGAGTACTGCATATACAACCCCCTTTTGTGCCTCCAGTGGCACTGTGGGATCTCAACGTAGTCCTGGGATTCCTCAAATCACGTGGGTTTAAACCGCTCAAATCTGTGGATTTGAAATATCTCACATGGAAAGTGACCATGATGTTGGCCCTGGCCTCGGCCAGGCGAGTGTCAGAATTGGCGGCTTTGTCTCACAAAAGCCCATATCTGATTGTCCATTCGGACAGGGCAGAGCTGCGGACTCGTCCCCAGTTTCTCCCTAAGGTGGTGTCAGCGTTTCATCTGAACCAGCTTATTGTGGTACCTGCGGCTACTAGAGACTTGGAGGACTCCAAGTTGCTAGATGTTGTCAGGGCCCTGAAAAAATAGATTTCCAGGACGGCAGGAGTCAGGAAAACTGACTTGCTGTTATCCTGTATGCACCCAAAAAACTGGGTGCTCTTGCTTCTAAGCAGACGAGTGCTAGTTGAATGAGTAGTACAATTCAGCTTGCACATTCTGTGGCAGGACTGCCACAGCCAAAATATATAAATGCCCATTCCACAAGGAAGGTGGGCTCATCTTGGGCGACTGCCCGAGGGGTCTCGGCTTTACAACTTTGCCGAGCTGCTACTTGGTCAGGGGCACACCCTGGCTGAGGAGGACCTGGAGTTCTCTCACTCGGTGCTGCAGAGTCATCCGCACTCTCCCGCCCGTTTGGGAGCTTTGGTATAATCCCCATGGTCCTGACGGAGTCCCCAGCATCCACTTAGGACGTTAGAGAAAATAAGATTTTACTTACCGATAAATCTATTTCTCGTAGTCCGTAGTGGATGCTGGGCGCCCATCCCAAGTGCGGATTGTCTGCAATACTTGTACATAGTTATTGTTACAAAAAAAAAAAAATCGGGTTGTTATTGTTGTGAGCCGTCTGTTCAGAGGCTCCTACGTTTGTCATACTGTTAACTGGGTTTAGATCACAAGTTATACGGTGTGATTGGTGTGGCTGGTATGAGTCTTACCCGGGATTCAATAGCCTTCCTTATTGTGTACGCTCGTCCGGGCACAGTATCCTAACTGAGGCTTGGAGGAGGGTCATAGGGGGAGGAGCCAGTACACACCACCTGATCCTAAAGCTTTAGTTTTGTGCCCTGTCTCCTGCGGAGCCGCTAATCCCCATGGTCCTGACGGAGTCCCCAGCATCCACTACGGACTACGAGAAATAGATTTATCGGTAAGTAAAATCTTATTTTTCCCAGGAGTTGAATGGAAATCGCTGACAATATCGCTTGGTTTGCTAGTCATCCAATGTGTATCCAGCTTTATGTTTGCCGGGCGTCTTCACATGCGACTTTTGGTATTAAAATGTGTCTTATTTGCAAACAGTGACTCAAGCAGCTTTTGCTGATTAAAATGATATGCAACATGCCTATATTCTTTGCGCCATCGTTGCTGTATCTACATATGAAATGGTAGGTTACAATGTTTTCCTAGAAATGCTTGTGTCTCCTATTCACATAGCGATGCGAATAAGACACATTTTCACAAAAAAAAAAGACGCCCAGTGCTAACTGAGTTCCACAGAACCTTCCAGTTCACTCATGCCAGACAACTCCCGCTACGTGGTGTATTGACGCAAGATGTATAACAACACATCTGTATCTGGGATTTTGTTTTGTCTGCCTCACGAAACCCAGTCCCAGATAAGTAAGCATTTTTTCAACTACTGCAGCTGTGAAAAAACATAGGTACGTGTCTTTTCACAGATTCTACGTGTTTTCTCACGAAAAAGGGTATTTTTTCTTACATCCACTAGGGTACACTGGAACTTCTTCATACAGCTGGGGTGTGAAGTATATGGAGATCGGAGGTAGCACAATTCTAACTGACAAATTTAGCCACAGCTGGCTTCTCCCGCTTCACGCCCCACAATCCCTCAGTTTGAAAAATTGTGCTGGAGGTGCAGAACATAAAAAAAGGAGCTCCTGCTCAAATAAGGGTAGATTTTTAAGGAAAATATCTGAAGCCAACCTATATAAAAGGGGGGCAAAGGTTTCCAATGGATAGACAGACAAAGACCCTGTTCGAAGGGGTCGGCATCTCTCTCTGGAGACTGAATTCAGCAGCAGAAGCAAAAAGTGAGTAACATTTACCTCAGGGCTTAAGCGCTAGACATGTTACGTCTTCCCCCATAGTGATCCCTAGAACCGCTTAAGATCTCCGCACAGATTAGGTGCTAGACGTGTGGGAAGAGAGCGTAGCTCATGGGCATTAGGAGCGGAGTCCCTGGTCCGGGCGGTAGGGACCGGAGGCTCCGGAGCGGGTGTAGTGTAGCCGTGAGGGTCGCCGCGGAGAAGGGGAAGTAAGCAAGTCCCGATGGCTTGCGTTGTACGGCGCGAGAGGCGTCAGCGAGGAGGAGTATTCAGGTCCTGCAGCATAGTGTAGGTTAGAGCCGTGTGAATAAGGACGTAGAGACTCCGTACAGCTGAGCAGAGGGCACTACATGAGACAGAGGCTAATGATGTGTCCTAAAAATTTCAGTTGCGCCCAGATTTTTTTTTTATAAAAGCGCGCAGCTGGATCTGGAATCCTCCCTGAGGGGAGGTTTAAGCAGAGGCCAATTCACGGAAAAGCAGTTAGCAACATATGTATATGTTTCTGGCATGCTGAGGCTAATAGATTATATTGATGGCGCTGCTAATGTAGAGCTCTGCTGCTGATAAATCTCTCTGAATTCAAGAAATAAAATTGTGTTTCTCTAGCATCCATAAGGGATATTGGGGAGACTTAGTACGATGGGGTATAGACTGGGTCCAAAGGAGCCGGTGCACTTTACATTTCTTTACTGGGTGTGCTGGCTCCTCCTCTCTATGCCTCCTCCCACAGGCAGTTTAAAAAAAAGTGCCCTCAGGAGACGATGCACATCTCTGCAGCTTCATTTTCTTTTAAATGTTTGTTATTTACGGTATGCTGTCTGCGGAACAGCATACCTACACCGTGGGAGTTGGGGGGGGTCGGGGGCGGACACCGGCCTTCCGAGGTGCAGAGCCGCTTCCCCGCTGCAGGACCACTGTCCTGAGGGGTGGTTGTTCAGCGGGGCACTGCGTCTTGGCTGTCACAACCGCAGCATGCCGCACACCCCTGGCATATGCCTGAAGGTGACTGTGGTGAGTACAAACCGTGGGCCCTGATTCAAAGTGCGGCTAAATGTGGGCGCGGCATACGGGACCATCCTGGGGTGGACCCGCTAGAGCCCCACGTGTAGACTGGCTAAAAACATCTTGAACTAGCACTTGTGTGATGTTTTAAGCAAACAGGAGACATTGCCAGTATAAAAAAATCACTGTAGCTCCGGCGCTACTGGGGTGGGGAGCTACCTCAAAGCGGGACCAGAGGCATTTTGATGCCTTCCTCTGCTTAATGCAGCCACAGACAGCACACACAGCGCTTCCTGCCTCACAAGACATGCTGGAAAACTGGTACAGGGTGTAGCAAAGGGGTAGAGCCACTATTGTACACTATCTGGGTACTCTACAGGACAGAAATTATTAGTGTTACTGTGATATAATTAGCGGTCAGCCTCATTGGGACTATGCAGCTAGGGGTGTGCTGGTCTCTCTCTGTGTGTGTCTCCTCTCATACAATAAGGGCAGACTTGAAAATAGCAGGGCATCCTGCTATGAAAAGCCACTCATCCCTGCTGATATCGCTGGGCAGAGGGGGAAAGCGCTCAGTGTGTATGCACCTTAACAGATTTTGTTCTATTTCCAGAGGTGCCTCTAATGCAAATAGATGCACCAGAGGTAAGTCAAAAAGACCTGCAACCGCCTGTTCTCAGGAAGAGAGCACCAGTTCTGCTTCCACTAAGTCCTCAGCATGATGGTGCCCACCCACCCCGAGGAGATCTCAAGGTGGGAGCCCGACTACGTCACTTCAGCCGCATCTGGGAAAGCTCCTACCAGGATACCTAGGTAGGGGACCACATTTCTCAGGGCTACAAGCTGGAGTTCGACGGCACTCCTCCCCAACTATTTTTCAAATCAAGTTTACCAGCTTTGGAGAATATGCGGGTTACGTTGCAACAGGCTATCCGAAAGTTGGTCCAGTCCTGTGTCACTATCCCAGTACCGATACCACAACGAGGCAGGGGTTATTACTCCAACCTGTTTGTGGTTCCAAAGCCGGACGGCTCGGTACGGCCCATTTTGAACCTAAAGTCCTTGAATCCTTTCCTAAAGGTTTTCAAGTTAAAAATGAAATCACTGAGGGCAGTGATTTGCGGGTCTGGAAGAACAGGAGTTCCTGGTTTCCCTGGATATCAAGGACACCTACCTTCATATTCCAATTTGGCCACCTCATCAGGCTTTTCTGAGGTTTGCCCTACTGGAAGATCACTACCAGTACCAGGCACTACCCTTTAGCCTGTCCATGGCTCTGAGGGTATTCACGAAGGTGATGGCGGAGATGATGTTCCAACTCCGGGTCCAGGGGATCAATGTTGTCCCTTACCTGGACGATCTTCTGATAAAAGCAAGATCCAAGGAGCTTTTATTGCTCCAAATTGACCACACTATCCAACTTCTGTCACACCAGAACAACTTAGCAGCTCCTGTTCTTGGGGATGTTACTGGATACAGTGGCCCAGAAGGTGTTCCTCCCACAGGACAAGGCGTGAACACTTCAGGAGATGGTCCGCATGGTGCTCCGACCTGCTCGTGTATCCATCCATCTTTGCATCAGATTGTTGGGAAAGATGGTCGCCTCCTACTAGGCGATCCAATATGGGAGGCTCCATGCCAGATCATTTCAATTGGATCTCCTGAACAAGTGGTCCGGATCACATCTACAGATGCACCTGATGATTCGACTGTCATCTCAGGCCAGGATTTCCCTCCTGTGGTGGCTACAGTCCTTGAATCTCCTGGATGGCTGGAGTTTTGGGATTCACGACGGATGCGAGTCTGCGAGGATGGGGTGCTGTTACCCAGGGGGCGCAGTTCCAGGACAGGTGGTCAGCCCACGAAGCCCTCCTTTCGATCAATATTCTGGAACTTCTGGCAATCTACAGTGCTCTGCTTCAGGCCTCTCCTCTGCTTGCGAATCGCGCAATCCAAGTTCAGTCGGAAAACGCCACTGCAGTGGCGTACGTCAGTCGACAAGGAGGGACAAAAAGCAGAGCCTGCATGCGAGAGGTGTCAAAGATACTCCTCTGGGCGGAAAGAAATGCAAGAGCAATGTCAGCAATCTTCATTCCAGGAGTGGACAACTGGGAAGAGGACTTTCACAGTCGTCACGACCTCCACGCGGGGGAGTGGGGGCTCCACCATCTGGTGTTTCAGCAGATCATCCATCGGTGGGGCTGCCCGCAGATAGATTTGATGGCGTCTCATGTCAACAAGAAACTCTCAAACCAGAAACCCTCAGGCGAGGGCAGTGAACGCACTGGCGTCACCTTGGCCTTACCGGCTGGTCTACCTGTTTCCTCCAATACCATTGCTCCCAAGGGTGCTCAAGCGAAAAAGAAATCGGGGAGTCCAGACAATTCTGATTGCTCCGGATTGGTCTCGGAGGGCGTTGTACGCGGGTCTTCTATACATGTCCGTCGAGGACCCTTGGCCTCTACCACTAGGAAGCGATCTTCTTCACCAGGGACCATTCGTCTACCCGGAGTTATGGCGTTCTTCGTTTAATGGCATGGAGGTTGAGCGGAACATCCTAGCTCACTAGGGCCTTTCCAAAAAGGTTATTGCTACCATAGTTCAGGCCAGGAAACCCGTGACGTCAAAACACTATCATCATATCTGGAGAAGATATGTCTCTTGATGCGAGGAATGCACCTATTAACCTGCGGAGTTCCACTTGGGACGTTTCTTACGTTTCCTGCAGGCTGGTGTGGATAAGGGCTTAGGTCTGGGTTCCATTAAGGTCCAGATTTCAGCTCTCTCCGTTTTCTTCCAGAAGAAATTGACAGTGTTGTCAGAAATTCAGACTTTCTTGCAAGGGGTACTCCACATACAACCTCCTTTTGTGCTGCCTAAGGCACCCTGCGATTTGAATGTGGTATTGAAATTTATACAGTCCTCCTGGTTTGAGCCTCTGACTGTAGAAGACAAGTACCTCACGTGGAAGACTGATGTTACTGGCCCTGGCTTCTGCTAGATGTCTCCGAATTGGGGGCCTTATCGTGTAAAACTCCGTACTTGGTCTTTTACGAGGACAGAGCTGAGCTCAGGACTAGGCAGCAGTTCCTGACGAAGGTTGTCTCTGCGTTTCACCTAAATCAGCCTATTGTGGTTCCGTCCATTTCGGACACTTCTGCTCCTCCAGAGGCATTGGATGTGGTGCGAACCTTGAAGATCTATGTCAAGCGGACGGCTCGGATCAGAAAGACGGATTCCTTGTTCGTGCTTTATGATGCGCAGAAGAATGGTTGTCCTGCTTCGAAGCAGTCCATTGCTCGTTGGCTTAGGCTTACTATCCAACAGGCCTATGTATCGGCAGCCTTTTCTATTCCTAAGTCTGTGAAAGCCCACTCTACAAGATCTGTGGGCTCTTCCCGGGCGGCTGCCTGAGGTGTTTCGGCCTTGCAACTATGCCAAGCTACTAACTGGTTGGGGAAGAACACCTTTGTGAAGTTCTACAGATTTGATACTTTGGCCAAAGAGGATACCCAGTTTGGGCAGGCGGTGCTGCAGCAGTCTCCGCACATTCCCGCCCGTTCTGGAAGCTGTGGGACGTCCCCATCGTACTCTCTCCAATATCCCTTATGGATGCTAGAGAAAATAGTATTTTAATTACCTACCGGTAATTCCTTTTCTCATAGTCCATAAGGGATATTGGGCGCCTGCCTCAGTGCGTTGACTTTTCTGCAGGTTCTCTGTTATGTGGTTACCTGTTCAGCTGTTGCTGTTATTGTTTCCAGCCGTTGCTGGTTGTTATATGTTCGTGGTGTGCTGGTATTATATCTCACCACTCTTCTCTCATATATGTTCTTTCTCCTTCGGGCACTGTTTTACCTATAACTTCCTGTGGGAGAGGGCATAGAGGGGAAGAGCCAGCACACCCAGTGAAGAAATTAAAGTGCACCGGCTCCTTTGGACCCGGTCTATACCCCATCGTACTAAGTCTCCCCAATATTCCTTATGTACTACGAGAAAAGGATTTACCGGTAGGTAATTAAAATCCTATTTTTTTTTTTTTTTATCTTCCAAAGGACTCTGCTGACAGGTCCAGCAAAGGTGGAGCTAAAGGAGTACAACCCAGCAACTCAAAGGCTGTATCATCAGTTGGTGGTGTGAGGGTTGCAGGAGTCAGACTGGTTTATTTACAACAAATCAATCCCAGCGGTGTGACTCAAAGTTACTTTGCTCCCCATATTTCCACAGTCTTTTTCTTCCTTTATTAATAGGGTGAAAGCACTGCTGACAGGTGTATGTGTATATGTGTTAACATGTCTAAAGCACCAACCAAGACCACAAAAACTTGCTATGTATGCGCAAAATGTAGTAATAAGAGCACTAATGTTGACCGTACCGGGGTGTGCGACACATGCTTAGGAATGGATGGGAGCAGTGGTCCTTCTACATCATGGGAAAGTGCTCTGGCTGATATTTCTAAAGAAATGGCAGAATCCCGCAAGCAACATTCAAAATGGGCTGCAGGGTTTTCCAAAACTATGGGGGAATTTCTAATAAGAATTACTCTGCCAGCACAAGTAGAAAGAAATGTGCGTAAAGTGGTCAAGAGAACACTCCCTCTCCTACGGGAAGACTCGGAGGAGGAGGAAGGTCCCATAGAAATTAGGAGGAAGGAGAGTATGTGGAACAGGTTATAGATATATGTCCTCAAGAAGAGGACTCAGAACTTAAGGGATTGACTTCCCTTATTGAAGAGGTGAAACAGATCCTTAATTTCAAAGAAGAGGAGGTTAAGGAGCCTGAGGTCTTTGAATTGTTTGAATCTCAGAAACCACAAACTGTGGTTTTTCCGATTCCTCAGATTCTCCAGGATCAAATGGCAGAGGCATGGAAGCAACCTGATAAACGCTGCCAAATTTCAAAGAAATTTACAGTTAATTACCCGTTACCCAAGGGGGTTATGTCTAAATGGGAGACACCGCCGATTGTTGACGCCTCCTTTACAAAACTGTCAAAGAAGACAATCTTACCGATACCAAATGTGACTACTCTAAAGGATGTGTCAGATTGCAAATTGGAAACATTAAAGTCTATTTTTATGGCTGCTGGAGCATCACACAGACCCACGATTATTAGTGCTTGGGTGTCCAAGGCTATTGTAGCATTGGTTTGTCAAATTGTTCAGGCAGTGGAGGAAGATAGTGACCAAGAGGAGATAAGTAGGCTAGCGGAGCATATTAGAGAGTCGACTACATACATTTGCCAGGATGCGAGGGACGTTAGTAGAATAGCATCTCGCATCTCAGCTTCAGCCATATCAGCCAGAAAGATTCTGATTCTAAGAAAGCTGTGGAGGCGATTCCCTTTATAGGGGAGTCTTTATTCGGGCCGGAATTAGATAAGTGGATTTCACAGGCGACAGCGGAGAAATCCACTCTTTTGCCTACCACATATCCTAGAACCACACCACCCACCGGTCAGGAGAAATTATTCGGGTCTGGTGTTCAATTCGTTTAGGTCTCAATCCTTTCAGGCCAGAAGTAGAGGCTTTGGTGGTCAGACTCGTGGAAACAGAGGTAGAGTTCGCTCCCAGACCACAACCAGAAAGCAGGACCCTAAGCCTACTGACAAGACCGTGGCATGATGGTCTCCCAGCTCACCTTGGGTCTCCTATGGATGGCGCAAGGTTGGAAAGGTTTCGGGACACCTTGGCTGAAACCTCACCAGAAGTCTGGATCAACAGTATTGTCTCCCAGGGATACAAGACGGATTTTTTTTATACCGGCCTCTCACTCAGTACTTTACAACAAGCATGCCTCGATGTCCTCAGAAAGCAAAGGCACTAGATATGGCAATCCAAAAGTTACTTCAAACGGCAGTTATCATGCCAGTCCCAACCTCTCAAAGAGGAACGGGATTTTATTAAATTCTTTTTGTAGTGCCAAAACTGGATGGGTCGGTCAGACCAGTTTCTTAATTTAAGAGTTTTAAATCAGTTCCTACAAGTTTACAGGTTCAAGATGGAATCAATACAATCGGTTATTGCAGGACTGGAACAGGGAGAGTTCATGGTCTCCTTGGACATAAAGGGTGCAAACCTTCATGTCCCAATTTGGACCCCACACCAAGCTTACTTGCGGTTTGCAGTGGGCAAGAGTCACTACCAGTTCAGAGCCCTACCATTCGGACTATCATCAACCCTGAAAATCTTTACAAAAATCATGGCAGTCATGATTGCGAAATTACGTGCGTTAGCTGTAACGATCATCCCATACTTGGACGACCTTCTGATCAAGGCTCCCTCTCAGAACCAGTTGATCTAGGATGCACAGACCACTCATCAGTTTCTGATTCGACATGGTTGGATCATAAATTAAAAAAAAACAAATCTGCAACCGACACCGAGAATCCAATTCCTGGGTCTAATATTAGATACGATATATTTGAAGGTATTTCTTCAAGAGGACAAGATACGAGACATCAAGGAAATGGTACATCAGGTTCTACAGAACCGGACGGTCTCGCTGCATCTTTGTGTAAAGCTTCTAGGAAAGATGGTGGCATCCTTCGAGGCGATCGAAGGATGCCACCATGGCAGGCTTCATTCCAGGACCTTTCAGATGAATCTGATTGCCTAAAGGGCAGGCCTGCACTGGTTTCTCAATCAAAGGATTCGCTTGTTGCACCAGGCCAGGACCTCGTTAATTTGGTGGTCGGTCCACAGGAATCTGGTGGCAGGAAAGATACTTGGAATTGGAAGATTCTGACAACAGATGCCAGTCTCAGAGGATGAGGGAGCTGTGCTGGAAGACCATCAGTTTCAGGGAAAATGGTCATTGCAGGAGAGCAGGCTTCCAATAAATGTGCTGGAACTCCGCCATTTACAATGCTCTGATTCCGGCGGAAGACCTAGTGAGGGCTCAACACGTGAGAGTACAGTCGGACAATGTGACGGCAACGGCCTACATAAACCGCCAGGGAGGGAAAAAAAAGCCAAATGGCTTTAAGGGAGGCCACAAATATCCTAGCTTGGTCAGAAAAGCGAAGCATAATCCTGACAGCAGTCTTCATTCCAGGGGTGGAAAATTGGGAAGCAGACTATCTCAGTCGCCAAGATATGCATCCAGGAGAATGGTGTCTCCATCCACAAATTTTCAAGACTGTAGTACGGCGGTGGGGACTACCGGAAATAGACCTTTATGGCCTCTCGAAACAACCATCAGTTACCAAGGTATGTGACCAGGACGCGGGATCCAGCAGCAGAGGCGGTGGATGCGCTGGCGATTCCCTGATCGTACAGCCTGGTGTACATCTTTCCGCCTTTTCCCCTGTTACCCAGAGTGCTAAAGAAGGTGAAAAGGGAAAGAGCATGGGTGATTCTAATAGCACCAGACTGGCCTCGAAGGAGTTGGTACTCAGACCTGACGGGACTCCTGGCGGAAGAACCTTGGAGGCTGCCTCACAGAGAAGACCTACTGTCACAAAGACCATTTCTTCACCCAGACCTGAACCGTCTACGTTTGACAGCGTGGTTCTTGAGACCAGGATTCTGAGAGACGGGGATACTGAAATCCGCTATTCCCACCGTGTTAACGGCAAGGAAAACAATCACTGCGTGGCATTACTATAGAATATGGAAAAAGTACATAGTCTGGTGTCAGTCTAAGGGATGGAATTCAAGGGCGTTCCGCCTCAATAGGCTTTTGAGGTTTTTACAAAATGGATTAGAGGGGAGCTTGATATTGGGATCCTTGAAGGTACAGGTCTTGGCTCCCTCTATTCTATTTCAACAACGTCTGGCGTCCCTACAAGAGGTTCAGACATTTTTACAAGGTATACTGAGGAGTCAACCTTTTCGTCCTCCCACAGCCCCGTTGGATCTAAATTTAATGCTGGATTTTTTAAATCTGCAATTTTCGAGCCTTTGGACAAAGCAGGTCTTAAGTACATATCCTGGAAGATTACCATACTTTTAGCCTTAGCATCAGCAAGAAGGGTCTCTGAGTTGAGAGCTCTATCTTGTAAAAGTATTTTTCTTATTTTTCATGAGGACAGAGCAGAACTTCGTACAAAGGCGGAGTTTCTTCCTAAGGTCGTATCAGATTTCACATTAACCGGCCTATTGTGGTTCCCTCTTTTGACGGAAGAGGACTTGTTGTTGGATGTGGTCAGAGCCTTAAGAATATACGTACAGGCTACGACCTCTATCAGAAAATCGAACTCTCTGTTTGTTCTGTATGATGGGCCCAGAAAGGGTTGGCCAGCTTCTAAACCGACTTTAGCCAGATGGATACAATTTACCATCAGACAAACTTATATCTCAAATGGTAAAAGAGTCCCATTTCGAGTTGGTGCACATACCACCAGATCAGTGGGTGCTTTATGGGTGGTAGCTAGAGGCGCCTCCTCTAACCAGCTTTGTAGAGCTGCAACATGGTCATCAGCTCACACGTTCACTCATTTCTACAAGTTTGATAGTTTGCGTCCAGGGATGCCAGGTTTGGACATTTGGTTTTGCAGGCTTCAGACACCACTCCCGCCCATGGGAGTATCTTTGGGACATCCCCAGCTGTATGAAGAAGTTCCAGTGTCCCCTAGTGGATGAAAGAGAAAAGAGGATTTTGGTACTTACCGATAAATCCGTTTCTCTGAATCCACTCGGGTACACTGGACGCCCGCCTTGGTGCTGTCAACATGCATGTTTCTTGTTAAAATAAGTTCAAACAGTTTCAATTATTATGTAAGTGGTTCTTGGTTGCTGTTTGACCTGTTGCTATGGTTGGTTCCTCTCCATAGGACCTATGTTTTGATGTTCCCTCTTCTCTCCGTAAACTTTTTCAAACTGAGGGATTGTGGGGCGTGAGGGGGGAGGAGCCAGCTATGGCTAAATTTGTCAGTTAGAATTGTGCTACCTCCGGACTCCATATACTTCACACCCCAGCTGTATGAAGAAGTTCCAGTGTCCCCGAGTGTATTCAGAGAAATGGGTTTTCAGTATCATCTGTACGCAGATGATACTCAAATCTACCTATCCTCCCCTGACTTGTCCCTATCTGTACTGGACCGTGTCACTGAATGCCTTTCTGCCATTTCATCCTGGATGACATCTCGCCACCTCAAACTGAATATTTCAAAGACAGAGTTAATTATATATCCACCGGCCAATAGTAGGTACCAACCTGATATCTCTATCACTGTTGAAAACTCGACTATCTACCCTACCCCACAAGCTCGCTGCCTAGGTGTCATCCTTGACTCTGATCTGTCCTTTGTTCCCCACATTCAATCTGTCTCAAGATCATGTTACATGCATCTAAAAAAACATATCCAAAATACGACCATACCTTACACAAGACACTGCTAAAACTCTAATCCACGCTCTCATTATCTCCCGCATTGATTATTGCAATAGTCTCCTAACAGGTCTACCCAAAACGAGACTCTCACCACTACAATCCATTCTGAATGCAGCGGTGAGGCTTATCTTCCTCGCTAGACTTTCATTGTCTGCAGATCCACTCTGTCAGTCCCTCTATTGGTTACCTGTACTCTACCGCATTTAATATAAAATACTTTTACTCACACACAAGGCCATTAACCAAACTACACCAACGTACATCACTTCGCTTATCACAAAATATCTCCCAACCCGACCTCTTCGCTCTTCACAAGACCTGCGTCTCTCATCCACACTCATTACTCGCTCCCACTCACGACTGCAGGACTTTCATCGGGCTGCACCCACTCTGTGGAATGCCCTACCACGCACAATAAGACTCTCCTCTAGTCTCCAAACCTTCAAGCGTTCCCTGAAAACTCACCTCTTTAGGCAAGCTTATCAAATTCCAGAACCGCTCAGATAACTTTCCTAAACCTTCCTATCAAATTGCATCCACTCTGTACAGTCCACACATATTCTCACATGTCTTCTCATTCTATGCAATAGATAGCACCTTTCCTTTTGTACATATGCCTATTTCCCTATAGATTGTAAGCTTGCGAGCAGGGCCTTCCTACCTCTATGACTGTTATCACCCAGTTTGTTGTTTTTTCAAATTGTAAAGTATGTGTGTGTCGGCAGTATGTAATAAAGTTGTACTTGTCACGGTGTGTGTGTCCTGTTTTTATTTGGGTATTTTTTTTCCAGTAGTACTACAGGTACCAGCGGGCCCGTTTTTCTCCCGCATGCTGGTACTTGTGGTTCTCCAAGTACCAGCTTGCGGGGGAGGCTTGCTGGGACTTGTAGTACTACTGGAAAAAACAATATTCTGACATTTTACTCAAGGCTATCAGCCTCCCATCCGCAGCCCTTGGATGGGGGGGACAGCCTCGGGCTTCACCCCTGGCCCTTGGGTGGCTGGGGGGGACCCCTTGATTGAAGGGGTCCCCACTCCCCCAGGGTACCCCGGCCAGGGGTGACTAGTTGGATATTTAATGCCACGGCCGCAGGGCGCTGTATAAAAGTGACCCCCGGCTGTGGCATTATCTGTCCAGCTAGTGGAGCCCGATGCTGGTGTATAAAATACGGGGGACCCCTACTCTTTTTGTCCCCCGTATTTTTTGCACCAGCATCGGGTGCAGAGCCCGGTGCTGGTTTTAAAAATACGGGGGATCCCCTGTCAAATTTTTCCCCGCATTTTTAGAACCAGGACCAGCTCGAAGAGCCCGAGGCTGGTTATGCTTTGGAGGGGGGACCCCACGCCATTTTTTTCCTTGATTTTACCGTTCCAGCTATAAAAAAAAAATATATATTTTTAAAAATATATAAATAATACTTGTGCCTCCAAAAAAGACAAACCAAGTACCTAATCCCTTCTAATATAAATAGATATGCTATTACCAAAAAAAAAAACACAAAAAAAAACATGTTTTAATTTTTTTTTATTGCTTTCACCCTCCAAAGTGTGGCGGATTGAAAATGACGAATTTACTGTCTAAAAGCACTGTTGTCGAATTTCCAAACTTCCATTGAATAGACTTTGGTCGAATTGCAGCATGTGTATCATTGCAAAAAAGTCGAATTTGTCAAAAGTCGAATTTCAAAAAGTCGAATTTTGAAAGTCCGTTTTTTTGTCGGAAAGTACTGAATTGCATTGTCGATTTTTTTTTTTTTTTTTTTTGGCGAAAAATTCCCGAAATTCGACAATTTCGGGAATCCGACCGCAATTGCATATACCCCTAAAACTGGCTCAGCACAGGATTGAGAAAACCTTCCCAGCAAAGAAATTGTTACGCTGTCTATTCTCTGCATTCTCAAAATCTCAGATAGTCATTAAAAGAAATGTAACAAAATAATTGTGATCAGTGTGTGTAGAAATCTGAACTCTGAAAATTAAATTGCTTTTTGAAATTGAAATGAATATAGTAAAATTGTTATTTGTATGCATCTTACCAGTGGAGCAAAGTGCATACTGCATTGAGCAAAAGCTATAAAGATAGGGAACAAGAACGTGGTGGTACTAAACTGCGCCTCTTCAGTTTTTCCAATAGGTCTGCTGGTTAAGGTAGACATCTTATTTGCAGAGGCAACTCCATAGTGTAGGCATGCACCTTGGCGTGTGCTGGGCAGAACATTGAGCTGCATACTGTAAGTGCAGTGCATTGTCTGCACATTGTACTGTAAATGACCTCCAATTAGTTAAGTACAAATACAGAAGGTAGATTTGACACCAGGAGGGGACAGCGTTGTTAGACCTGTGTAAGCTGTCTGCAATGGATTGGGGAGGTAATTGAAGAGACGAGTCTGTGAAGGTGTTATGTTACGTTTAGAAGAAACTGAGATATTTACAGTTAAAGATAAATTATTAAAACTAGAGAATTGGACATAGCACTTTTATCCACTGAATATCCGTAAATAAACTACCAACATTTAAAATAACATTGTTACTATGGTCCCTAGGTCATAACACCTTAAAAAAAAATAATAAAAAAAAATCTGAAAATTGTTAAATAATGCCTTCATCCACTCACATCATCTGTTATAATATAGCTGCCGTGGAAGGCCAGGTTAACACAAAACCCTGAATGCTTCATATCTGAAAATTGCTATTTTGTGCTTTATTGGTTACTTAACATCATCCAATGGTTTAGTAATTAATCTGACATCATCATAACAAAATATGCCCAAATATTCTTCTATTTACTGGTTATAGTACCATTTATTTTTTAAAAAGCATTGGTCACTAGGTTATGTTTTGACATGTTGTTTTATGTGTATCAAAAAATAGCGTACCTCTTTATTTCAATTCATCCTGGATAGTGCTTGCACTCTTCTTAACGTTTGCTTTCATTGTAATTTTAGATTTAATAGTGCAAGCGAAGTCTGGAACAGGGAAAACATGCGTCTTCTCTACAGTGGCACTAGATTCTTTGGTTCTGGAAAACACTGCAACACAGGTATATTCTGCATGTGGGTTATGTCCTCCATTGTATTGCAGTGTGTGTTTTATTTAATAGGCAACTAAATTGTTTATTCTTTTCAGATCTTGGTGTTGGCTCCCACAAGAGAAATTGCGGTTCAGATCCATTCAGTCATTATATCCATAGGGAGCCGCATGGAAGGACTAGAGTGTCATGTTTTCATAGGAGGGACACCATTGCCACAGGACAAAGCTAGGCTGAAGAAGTGTCACATAGCCGTGGGATCGCCTGGTAATTATTTTTCAGGCTGTCCTAATTTTTCCTGAATCTCATAGGTTATTCTGTATTTGTGTCCAGTAAATATAAATCTGCTTTTCAGTGTTTCCCTTCCTTACTGCCCAGTGCTTATTCTTAACAAAACGTTCAGATCTATAATGACTGTTAGGTTTCCTATTTTAAGTTTTCATTATAAGCAGGGAATCCATTTAGTCTTTGTACAAAGTATCATACTTTTATTCACTTATTGTGTGTGTAATGTTTATTAACTTGTATTTTGTATGTTGGGTCTGCATTCATACTATATGTCAGGGGTTCCCAAACACGGCCCTCAATGCACCTTAACGGTACAGGTTTTAAAGCTATCTATGGTTCAGCACAGATGGTAAATCAAATTGACTGAGGTACTAATTAAGTCACCTGTGGCCAAGCATGGATATCCTTAAAGCTGTTGGGGTGCCTTGAGGACCACTTTTGGGAACCTCTGCTATATGTTATTTTCTCTGTATTTACCCAACCTCCAACACAACTGAGTACTATAGATGTATTTACTGACATTTACTGACTGTCCTTTGCTGGGGTCTCTGATCTCTTGATTAGCCGATCATGCTATTGTGGTCTGCGCTACAGACCAGGGGCAGCAGCTGCCACTGACCGCGAACATAATGGCGACAGTATCTGCTGAGCTTGTTAGATTGCCATGTTTTTCTCCAGTGTTAATATTGCTATAGTTAGGTTTTATAGATATATATATATGTACATACATATACAGGTTTCTCTGTATTTATGACAATTAGATATTAAATTCAGTGGTACAAGTCCCTCTTTGTGACATCTGAATTATTGTAGTTGCTATGAGGGTTACAGATAGTTGGTCGTGTGATAGTTGCTCAACATTTTGCATTAGTGCGCTGCCCATTATTCAGCAGTCCTGATCCAGTGCTAGTAGTAAGGAGGAATTAACGAAAACCAACAAAGAGGCACTACACTACCAAGGAAAATGAGAACTGGTGAGGACAGAGATGCTCTAGGTGCCATGGGGGTCATTCTGAGTTGTTCGCTCGGTAAAAATCTTCGCATCGCAGCGATTTTCCGCTTAATGCGCATGCGCAATGTCCGCACTGCGACTGCGCCAAGTAAATTTGCTATGCAGTTAGGAATTTTACTCACGGCTTTTTCATCGTTCTGGCGATCGTAATGTGATTGACAGGAAATGGGTGTTACTGGGCGGAAACAGGCCGTTTTATGGGCGTGTGGGAAAAAACGCTATCGTTTCCGGAAAAAACGCAGGAGTGGCCGGAGAAACGGGGGAGTGTCTGGGCGAACGCTGGGTGTGTTTGTGACGTCAAACCAGGAACGACAAGCACTGAAATGTTCGCAGATGCCAAGTAAGTCTGGAGCTACTCAGAAACTGCTACGAGGTGTGTAATCGCAATATTGCGAATACATCGTTCGCAATTTTAAGATGCTAAGATTCACTCCCAGTAGGCGGCGGCTTAGCATGAGCAAATCTACTAAAATCCGCTTGCGAGCGAACAACTCGGAATGACCCCCCATGTTGGTGCATAGTTGATGAAGTTGGTGAGTAGCTTGTCGGTCAGCACAGCAGGACCCCTCACTCAGCGGCTTTAGACAATAGCAGCCGCTGGGGAAGTGTAAACCAAGCTGTATTCTTCTCCCGTGTACCTGGCACAGCTGTCTGGGGTGTAAAAAGTAATGTTGCAATGTTACCGATGTTCCCGACTGATGTTCCGATGTTTGAGGGGGGGAACTAAAAACATTTTTAATTTTCTAAAATCATTTTAGGTTAAATTTAATATTCTGCACCTAATTCAATCATTAAAAAAAGACAATTTGTGAGCAGTTTTTTGGAAAAAAAATGTCAGTTAAGTGGTTAAAAGATTTGTCCATTTTCGACCGATCGGAACAACAAATTGTTTAAAAAGTGGCGTGTGTATGCACTATAACAATGCTGATGTGCCACCCGTGGGTCGGTAGCAACAGCCTCAGCTGTTTTGTACCTGGAAGAAGATCTGGGGTAGTCGCTAGCGGTGCCATAGCACCCACCCCTGCTGTCGCTCTGTGCTGCCGGCATTAGTGTGTATGCCAATGCCAGCACCCCGCCGGGTCCAGTCACTGACAATATCACACTGGGGTACACATCGTCTCGCGTGTATTCAGCTTTAGATTAGATATGATTTAATTCCTCAGTATAGTAACCATATTTAGCAACATTGCAATTTGTAGCAAAGTTTTTTTTTAAATGGGTAGGCAATGACTTATGGGTCCTCTACTGTAAACCAGTGCAGTCAGTAGACTGCCATGTTCCCTGTGCTCTTTCATATCTCACAGCACTAGCAGGTGCCAGAGCAAGCACACATCAACAGAAGGGTTTTCAGCGACAGCTTGCACGACTGCTGTTTTTTTTAAGAATGGCAAGCATTTGTAAAGTATCCAGATTACAATCATGACCACTAAAATAAGACATGTACCTCTTTTTTTTTTTTATTAAATCAGGTAATGCGTATGGTAGAAATAGGGGTTGATGTCCACTCCTCAGTGAAAGGAGTGGACAAGTGGACCAGTAGAGAAGTTACCCGTAGCAACCAGCTTCTACCTATCATTTTATTGACTGTACTTGATAAATGCTGCCTCAAAGCTGATTAGTTGCTATGGGCAACTGGTCCACTTCACTTATTTCACTCCTTGATACCGCAACCCCATAGTTTTGTTGTTGTGCATGCTGTCGCCACAAGGGTTTTCCACTGGATCATTTTTTGCTCCTTGATCTTTTGTTCCCTGCACCTAGTCATTATATTGTAATTCAATTGTCACTCATGATATCCATAAAACCGACATGAGGGGTCTCATGCACACATATTTGGTAAGCTGAAGCATCTTTAAAGCTCATCCCATTGGGAAGCACAATGCAAACAAAATGGAAGGAATAGATCAGACTGAAGATCAGTTCTCTCTGCACCATGTACAGTATTCTGCCTGCATGTAATACTGAGCATGCCAGTGACCAATGTATGCAGACTTCAAATTTCATAATCAAGCAAATGTGATCACTTATAGTTAACACTAAATACAGGTATATTTAAAATAGATATATAGGATATGATACGCTGGGTTCAGTTTGAAATACTGGCGGCCGTGATGCCGGCCATCAGTATGCCGGAAGCGGGGCGTGCGCTAGAAAGCCCCTTGCAGGCTCACTGTGCTCAACATGCTGCGGGCACGTTGGCTCACTGCGCTTGCCACAGGTTATATTCTCCTTCTATGGGTGTCGTGGACACCCACAGAGGGAGAATAGCCTGTGTCGCCGGTATTCTGGTAGCGGCATTTCACAGCTAGTTGGGATTTCGGCGTCTTAACCGAGGGAGGCTGCATTTTAACCACTTCCCGATATGCCATCAGCAAGATCATAGTTACTGTCAGCTTGAACAATCTGAACAATTTGAAACTAATATCGAAAAGGCTTTCATGATAATCAGTATCAGAATGAAAAATAGCCTATGGTAGAAACTAACTAGAACCGTTCATTTAGATAAGAATGTGTCCATTGTATAGGACTGTCCAAGGGGGAGTATCTGTGGAAAAAGAAATGAAACATTCCATATTACAAGCATTGAATAACTTGACCAATGTTGAGATGTTTGTGCTCTTGTCCGTATTAGTATCACCATGAGTGCTGGATATAGATGTATTAGCAGCTGCAGGCACATTTTTTCTGCAGGCGATAGTGTGAATGATGGATGGAGTTCTCATCATTGCCATCAGGGGCTAGTGAAGGAGGTGAACTTTCCTCACCATCAACTTTCCACATTTGTGATGTTTATTCAAGAAGTGAACTGTCTGGCAGCCTTTCCATTCTCCTTTATTTCTGTGGGACTTGATTTGTGGTCTGAAGGTCATGTGGTATGCAGCCCTTCCTTTTTACCCCTTATTTCTCTGACGTCCTAGTGGATGCTGGGAACTCCGAAAGGACCATGGGGATAGCGGCTCCGCAGGAGACTGGGCACAAAAGTAAAAGCTTTAGGACTAGCTGGTGTGCACTGGCTCCTCCCCCTATGACCCTCCTCCAAGCCTCAGTTAGATTTTTGTGCCCGAACGAGAAGGGTGCAATCTAGGTGGCTCTCCTGAGCTGCTTAGAGTAAAAGTTTAAATTAGGTTTTTTATTTTCAGTGAGTCCTGCTGGCAACAGGCTCACTGCATCGAGGGACTAAGGGGAGAAGAAGCGAACTCACCTGCGTGCAGAATGGATTGGGCTTCTTAGGCTACTGGACATTAGCTCCAGAGGGACGATCACAGGCCCAGCCATGGATGGGTCCCAGAGCCGCGCCGCCGTCCCCCTTACAGAGCCAGAAGAGCAGAAGAGGTCCGGAAAATCGGCGGCAGAAGACGTCCTGTCTTCAATAAGGTAGCGCACAGCACCGCAGCTGTGCGCCATTGCTCTCAGCACACTTCAGAATCATCCCTAGGAACAGTAGACGTGTCGTCGGAAAAAACTGCGATTTTGGAATATTTAGAATCCACTCGTGCTGTCGTAGAACTACTTAAGATAGTGCTACTCCGACCTCCAACTGTTCTCTGGACCTTGCCCTTATCAGGAAAGCGTCCATATTTCTTTTAAGAAGAATCATCATTTCGGCCATTACCTTGGTAAAGACCCGGGGTGCCGTGGACAATCCAAACGGCAGCGTCTGAACTGATAGTGACAGTTCTGTACCACGAACCTGAGGTACCCTTGGTGAGAAGGGCAAATTTGGACATGTAGGTAAGCGTCCCTGATATCCAGTGACACCATATCGTCCCCTTCTTCCTGGTTCGCTATCACTGCTCTGAGTGACTCCATCTTGATTTGAACGCTTGTATGTAAGTGTTCAAATATTTCAGATCTCACCTAGCCGTCTGGCTTCAGTACCACAATATAGTGTGGAATAATACCCCTTCCCTTGTTGTAGAAGGGGTACTTTGATTATCACCTGCTGGGAATACAGCCTGTGAATTGTTCCCAATACTGCCTCCCTGTCGGAGGGAGACGTTGGTAAAGCAGACTTCAGGAACTTGTGAGGGGGAGACGTCTCGAATTTCCAATGTACACCTGGGATACTACGTGTAGGATCCAGGAGTCCACTTGTGAGTGAGCCCACTGCGTGCTGAAACTCTTGAGATGACCCCCTACCGCACCTGAGTCCGCTTGTACGGCCCCAGCGTCATGCTGCGGACTTGGCAGAAGCTGTGGAGGGCTTCTGTTCCTGGGAATGGGCTGCCTGCTGCAGTCTTCTTCCCTTTCCTCTACCCCTGGGCAGATATGACTGGCCCTTTTGCCCGCCTGCCCTTATGGGGACGAAAGGACTGAGACTGAAAAGACTGTGTCCTTTTCTGCTGAGATGTGACTTGGGGTAACAAAAGGTGGATTTTTCAGCTGTTGCCATGGCCACCAGGTCCGATGGACCGCCCCTTTATACGGCAATACTTCCATGTGCCGTCTGGAATCTGCATCACCTGACCACTGTCGTCCGGCAGATATGGACATCACATTTACTCTTGATGCCAGAATGCAAATATCCCTCTGCGCATCTCGCATATATAGAAATGCATCCTTAAAATGCTCTATAGTCAATAAAATCTTGTCCCTGTCAAGGGTATCAATATTTTCAGTCAGGAAATCCGACCAAGCCCCCTCAGCTGCACATCCAGGCTGAGGCGATTGCTGGTCGTAGTATAACACCAGTATATGTGTATATACTTTTAGGATATTTTTCAGCTTCCTATCACCTGGCTCCTTGAGGGCTGCCGTATCTGGAGACGGTAACGCCACTTGTTTTTATAAGCGTGTGAGCGCCTTATTCACCCTAAGGTGTGTTTCCCAACTCGCCCTAACTTCTGGCGGGAAAGGGTATACCGCCAATAATTTTCTATCGGAGGAAACCCACGTATCATCACACACTTCATTTAATTTATCTGATTCAGGAAAAACTACAAGTAGTTTATTCACACCCTACATAATACCCTTATTTGTGGTACTTGTAGTATCAGAAATATGTAACACCTCCTTCATTGCCCTTAACATGAAACGTGTGGCCCTAAAGGAAAATACGTTTGTTTCTTCACCGTCGACACTGGAGTCAGTGTCCGTGTCTGTGTCGACCGACTGAGGTAAATGGGCGTTTTTACAAGCCCCTGACGGTGTCTGAGACGCCTGGACAGGTACTAATTTGTTTGCCGGCCGTCTCATGTCGTCAACCGACCTTGCAGCGTGTTGACATTATCACGTAATTCCTAAATAAGCCATCCATTCCAGTGTCGACTCCCTAGAGAGTGACATCACCAATACAGGCAATTTGCTCCGCCTCCTCACCAACATCGTCCTCCTACATGTCGACACACACGTACCGACACACAGCACACACACAGGGAATGCTCTGACAGAGGACAGGACCCCACTAGCCCTTTGGGGAGACAGAGGGAGAGTTTGCCAGCACACACCAAAAACGCTATAATTATACAGGGACAACCCCTTATACAAGTGTTTTCCCTTATAGCATTTTTATATATGTAATCATATCGCCAAATAAGTGCCCCCCCTCTCTGTTTTAACCCTGTTTCTGTAGTGCAGTGCAGGGGAGAGCCTGGGAGCCTTCCTCACAGCAGAGCTGAGCAGGAAAATGCCGCCGTGTGCTGAGGAGAATAGGCCCCGCCCCCTTTTCGGCGGGCTCTTCTCCCGGAGTTTGTGAGATCTGGCAGGGGTTAAATACATCCATATAGCCTCAAGGGCCTCAATATAGCCTCAATTTTAGCCATAAAAAGGTATTATACATTGCTGCCCAGGGCGCCCCCCCCCAGCGCCCTGCACCCTCAGTGACAGTTGGTGACTGTTGGTGAAATGTGCTGACAACAATGGCGCACAGCTGCAGTGCTGTGCGCTACCTTATGAAGACTGAAAGTCTTCTGCCGCCTGTTTCTGGACCTCTGGACCTCTTCAACTTCGGCATCTGTAAGGGGGGTCGGCGGCACGGCTCCGGGACGAACCCCAGGGTGAGACCTGTGTTCCGACTCCCTCTGGAGCTAATGGTGTCCAGTAGCCTAAGAAGCAAATCCATCCTGCACGCAGGTGAGTTTTCTTCTCTCCCCTAAGTCCCTCGTAGCAGTGAGCCTGTTGCCAGCAGGACTCACTGAAAATAAAAAACCTAACTTAAACTTTTATTCTAAGCAGCTCAGGAGAGCCACCTAGATTGCACCCTTCTCGTCGGGCACAAAAATCTAACTGAGGCTTGGAGGAGGGTCATGGGGGGAGGAGCCAGTGCACACCACCTGATCCTAAAGCTTTTATTATTGTGCCCTGTCTCCTGCGGAGCCGCTATATCCCCATGGTCCTGACGGAGTCCCCAGCATCCACTAGGACGTCAGAGAAAGGCACATGGAAGTTTTGCCTTATAAGGGTGAGGAATTATTTGGGGATGGTCTCTCGGACCTAGTTTCCACAGCAACGTCTGGGAAGTCAGCATTTTTACCCCATGTCCCCTCACAGCCTAAGAAGGCGCCGTTTTATCAGGTTCAGTCCTTTCGGACCCAGAAAAACAAGCGTGGAAAAGGCGGGTCTTTTCTGTCCAGAGGCAGAGGTAGGGGAAAAAGGCTGCAACAAACAGCAGGTTCCCAGGAGCAAAAGTCCTCCCCCGCTTCTTCTTCCAAGTCCGTCGCATGACGGTGGGGCTCCACAGGCGGAGCCAGGTACGGTGGGGGGCCGCCTCAAGAATTTCAGCGTTCAGTGGGCTCGCTCACAGGTGGATCCCTGGATCCTTCAAATAGTATCTCAGGGGTACAAACTGGAATTCGAGGCGTCTCCACCCCACCGGTTCCTAAAATCTGCCTTGCCGATTGCTCCATCAGACAGGGAGGCGGTGCTAGCGGCAATTCACAAGCTGTATTCCCAGCAGGTGATAATCAAGGTACCCCTACTTCAACAAGGCCGGGGTTACTATTCCACACTATTTGTGGTGCCGAAACCGGACGGTTCGGTGAGACCCATTTTAAATTTAAAATCCTTGAACACATACATAAAAAAATTCAAGTTCAAGATGGAATCGCTCAGGGCGGTTATTGCAAGCCTGGACGAGGGGGATTACATGGTATCCCTGGACATCAAGGATGCTTACTTGCATGTCCCCATTTACCATCCTCACCAGGAGTACCTCAGATGTGTGGTACAGGATTGCCATTACCAATCCCAGACGCTGCCGTTTGGACTGTCCACGGCACCGAGGGTATTTACCAAGGTTATGGCGGAAATGATGATACTCCTTCGAAAAGGGAAAGATGGTAGCTTCTTACGAAGCAATTCCCTTCGGCAGGTTTCATGCCAGAATCTTTCAGTGGGACCTATTGGACAAATGGTCCGGATCGCATCTTCAGATGCATCGCTTAATAACCCTGTCTCCAAGAACCAGGGTGTCTCTACTGTGGTGGCTGCAGAGTGCCCATCTTCTAGAGGGCCGCAGGTTCGGCATACAGGACTGGGTCCTGGTGACCACGGATGCCAGCCTTCGAGGCTGGGGGGCAGTCACACGGGGAAGAAACTTCCAAGGACTATGGTCGAGTCAGGAGACTTCCCTTCACATAAATATTCTGGAACTAAGGGCCATTTACAATGCCCTAAGTCAAGCAAAATCCCTGCTCCTACACCAGCCGGTGCTGATCCAGTCAGACAACATCACGGCAGTCGCCCATGTAAATCGACAGGGAGGCACAAGAAGCAGGATGGCAATGGCAGAAGCCACAAGATTTCTCAGATGGGCGGAGAATCATGTATTAGCACTGTCAACAGTGTTCATTCCGGGAGTGGACAACTGGGAAGCAGACTTCCTCAGCAGACACGACCTCCACCCGGGAGAGTGGGGACTTCATCCAGAAGTCTTCCAGATGCTGATAAACCGTTGGGAAAAACCACAGGTGGACATGATGGCGTCCCGCCTCAACAAAAAGTTAAAAAGATATTGCGCCAGGTCAAGGGACCCTCAGGCGATAGCTGTGGACGCTCTAGTGACACCGTGGGTGTACCAGTCGGTTTATGTGTTCCCTCCTCTGCCTCTCATACCAAAGGTATTGAGAATAATAAGAAAGCGAGGAGTGAACACAATTCTCGTGGTTCCGGATTGGCCAAGACGAGCGTGGTACCCGGAACTTCAAGAGATGATCTCAGAGGCCCCGTGGCCTCTGCCGCTCAGACAGGACCTGCTACAGCAGGGGCCCTGTCTGTTCCAAGACTTACCGCGGCTGCGTTTGACGGCATGGCGGTTGAACGCCGGATCCTGAAGGAAAAGGGTATTCCGGAAGAAGTCATTCCTACGCTTATTAAAGCCAGGAAAGATGTTACGGCAAATCATTATCACCGCATATGGCGGAAATATGTTGCATGGTGCGAGGCCAAAAAGGCCCCAACAGAGGAATTTCAACTAGGTCGATTTCTGCATTTCCTGCAAGCAGGAGTGGATATGGGCCTAAAACTAGGCTCCATTAAAGTACAGATCTCGGCTCTGTCGATTTTCTTTCAAAAAGAACTAGCTTCAGTACCTGAAGTTCAGACATTTGTGAAAGGAGTGCTGCATATTCAGCCCCCGTTTGTGCCTCCTGTGGCACCTTGGGATCTCAACGTGGTGTTGAGTTTCTTAAAATCACATTGGTTTGAGCCACTAAAAACCGTGGATCTAAAATATCTCACGTGGAAAGTGGTCATGTTATTGGCCTTGGCTTCAGCCAGGCGAGTGTCAGAATTGGCGGCTTTATCATGTAAAAGCCCTTATCTGATTTTCCATATGGATAGGGCAGAATTGAGGACTCGTCCCCAGTTTCTCCCTAAGGTGGTGTCAGCGTTTCACCTGAACCAGCCTATTGTGGTACCTGCGGCTACTAGGGATTTGGAGGACTCCAAGTTGCTAGACGTTGTCAGGGCCCTGAAAATATATGTTTCCAGGACGGCTGGAGTCAGAAAATCTGACTCTCTGTTTATCCTGTATGCACCCAACAAGCTGGGTGCTCCTGCTTCTAAGCAGACTATTGCTCGCTGGATTTGTAGTACAATTCAGCTTGCACATTCCGTGGCAGGCCTGCCACAGCCAAAATCTGTAAATGCCCATTCCACAAGGAAGGTGGGCTCATCTTGGGCGGCTGCCCGAGGGGTCTCGGCTTTACAACTTTGCCGAGCAGCTACTTGGTCAGGGGCAAACACGTTTGCAAAATTCTACAAATTTGATACCCTGGCTGAGGAGGACCTGGAGTTCTCTCATTCGGTGCTGCAGAGTCATCCGCACTCTCCCGCCCGTTTGGGAGCTTTGGTGTAATCCCTATGGTCCTTACGGAGTTCCCAGCATCCACTAGGACGTCAGAGAAAATAAGAATTTACTCACCGGTAATTCTATTTCTCGTAGTCCGTAGTGGATGCTGGGCGCCCATCCCTAGTGCGGATTGTCTGCAATACTTGTAAATAGTTATTGCTAACTAAAGGGTTATTGTTGAGCCATCTGTTGAGAGGCTCAGTTGTTTTCATACTGTCAAACTGGATATAGTATCACGAGTTGTACGGTGTGATTGGTGTGGCTGGTATGAGTCTTACCCGGGATTCAAAATCCTTCCTTATTATGTCAGCTCGTCCGGGCACAGTGTCCTAACTGAGGCTTGGAGGAGGGTCATAGTGGGAGGAGCCAGTGCACACCAGGTAGTCATAAATCTTTCTAGAGTGCCCAGCCTCCTTCGGAGCCCGCTATTCCCCATGGTCCTTACGGAGTTCCCAGCATCCACTACGGACTACGAGAAATAGAATTACCGGTGAGTAAATTCTTATTTTCGGCCTTGTCCATTTTCTTTCAGAAACAATTGGCTTCTCTCCCTGAGGTCCAGACGTTCTTGAATGGTGTTCTGCACTTCCAACCTCCCTTTGTGCCTCCCACGGCACCTTGGGATCTCACTCAATGTGGTACTGCAGTTCCTCCAATCGGACTGGTTTGAACCGTTACTGGAGGTGGACATTTCACATCAACCAACCTATTGTTCCTGTTGTCACCGACACCTCTGCTACATCTTTGGATGTTGTGAGGGCTTTGAAGTTGTATGTGAAAAGAACAGCTCGTCACAGAAAGACTGACTCGCTGTTTGTTCTTTATGATCCCAATAAGATTGGGTGTCCTGCTTCAAAGCAGACAATTGCACGCTGGATCAGACTTACTATCCAACATGGTTATTCCACGGCAAGTTTGCAGTCTCCAAAATCTGTACAGGCCCACTCTACTAGGTTGGTGGGTTCTTCCTGGGCGGCTGCCTGGGGTGTCTCGGCTTTACAGCTCTGCCGAGCAGCTACTTGGTCAGGTTCAAGCACGTTTGCGAAGTTCTACAAGTTCGATACTTTGGCCTCTGAGGACCTTCAATTTGGTCAATCAGTTCTGCAGGAACCTCAGCACTCTCCCACCCGGTTTGGAAGCTTTGGTACATCCCCATGGTACTAAATGGACCCCAGTATCCTCTAGGATGTAAGAGAAAATAGGATTTTAATTACCTACCGGTAAATCCTTTTCTTGTAGTCCGTAGAGGATACTGGGCGCCCGCCCAGTGCTTTGTTTTTCCTGCACTGTTACTTGGTTAAGTAATGTTGGTTCAGCCGTTGCTGTTCCCGTTTCAAGTTTGGTTAGCTTGGCTTTCCTCTTGTTGTGTGTGCTGGTTCGGAATCTCACCCCTATCCTTATCTATCCTTCTCTCAAAGTATGTCCGTCTCCTCGGGCACAGTTTCCTAGACTGAGTCTGTTAGGAGGGGCATAGAAGGAGGAGCCAGCCCACACTCTCAAACTCTTAAAGTGCCCATAGCTCCTAGTGGACCTGTCTATACCCCATGGTACTAAATGGACCCCAGCATCCTCTACGGACTACGAGAAAAGGATTTACCGGTAGATAATTAAAATCCTATTTCTCTATCGTCCTAGTGGATGCTGGGGTTCCTGAAAGGACCATGGGGAATAGCGGCTCCGCAGGAGACAGGGCACAAAAGTAAAGCTTTCCGATCAGGTGGTGTGCACTGGCTCCTCCCCCTATGACCCTCCTCCAAGCCAGTTAGATTTTTGTGCCCGGCCGAGAAGGGTGCAATTCTAGGTGGCTCTCCTAAAGAGCTGCTTAGAGAAAGTTTAGCTTAGGTTTTTTATTTTACAGTGAGTCCTGCTGGCAACAGGATCACTGCAACGAGGGACAGAGGGGAGAAGAAGTGAACTCACCTGCGTGCAGGATGGATTGGCTACTGGACATCAGCTCCAGAGGGACGATCACAGGTACAGCCTGGATGGTCACCGGAGCCGCGCCGCCGGCCCCCTTGCAGATGCTGAAGTAAGAAGAGGTCCAGAATCGGCGGCTGAAGACCCTTGCAGTCTTCTAAAGGTAGCGCACAGCACTGCAGCTGTGCGCCATTTTCCTCTCAGCACACTTCACACGCAGTCACTGAGGGTGCAGGGCGCTGGGGGGGGGCGCCCTGGGAGGCAAATGTAAACCTATATACTGGCTAAAAATACCTCACATATAGCCCCCAGAGGCTATATGGAGATATTTAACCCCTGCCAAACTTCACTAAAGAGCGGGAGACGAGGCCGCCGGAAAAGGGGCGGGGCCTATCTCCTCAGCACACAGCGCCATTTTCTCTCACAGAAAGGCTGGAGAGAAGGCTCCCAGGCTCTCCCCTGCACTGCACTACAGAAACAGGGTTTAAACAGAGAGGGGGGGCACTAATTGGCGATATAAATATCTATATAAAGATGCTATTAGGGAGAAACACTTATATAAGGTTGTCCCTATATAAAATTATAGCGTTTTTGGTGTGTGCTGGCAAACTCTCCCTCTGTCTCTCCAAAGGGCTAGTGGGTCCTGTCCTCTATCAGAGCATTCCCTGTGTGTGTGCTGTGTGTCGGTACGTGTGTGTCGACATGTAGGAGGACGATGTTGGTGAGGAGGCGGAGCAATTGCCTGTAATGGTGATGTCACTCTCTAGGGAGTCGACACCGGAATGGATGGCTTATTTAGGGAATTACGTGATAATGTCAACACGCTGCAAGGTCGGTTGACGACATGAGACGGCCGACAAACAATTAGTACCGGTCCAGACGTCTCAAAAACACCGTCAGGGGTTTTAAAACGCCCGTTTACTTTAGTCGGTCGACACAGACACAGACAGGGACACTGAATCCAGTGTCGACGGTGAATAAACAAACGTATTCCTTATTAGGGCCACACGTTAAAGGCAATGAAGGAGGTGTTACATATTTCTGATACTACAAGTACCACAAAAGAGGGTATTATGTGGGATGTGAAAAAACTACCATAGTTTTTCCTGAATCAGATAAATTAAATAAAGTGTGTGATGATGCGTGGGTTCCCCCCGATAGAAAATTATGGGCGGTATACCCTTTCCCGCCAGAAGTTAGGGCGCGTTGGGAAACACCCCTTAGGGTGGATAAGGCGCTCACACGCTTATCAAAACAAGTGGCGGTACCGTCTATAGATAGGGCCGTCCTCAAGGACCAGCTGACGGGAGGCTGGAAAATATAATAAAAAGTATATACACACATACTGGTGTTATACTGCGACCAGCGATCGCCTCAGCCTGGATGTGCAGAGCTGGGGTGGCTTGGTCGGATTCCCTGACTAAAAATATTGATACCCTTGACAGGGACAGTATTTTATTGACTATAGAGCATTTAAAGGATGCATTTCTATATATGCGAGATGCACAGAGGGATATTTGCACTCTGGCATCAAGAGTAAGTGCGATGTCCATATCTGCCAGAAGATGTTTATGGACACGACAGTGGTCAGGTGATGCAGATTCCAAACGGCACAAAGGTGTATTGCCGTATAAAGGAAGAGGAGTTATTTGGGGTCGGTCCATCGGACCTGGTGGCCACGGCAACTGCTGGAAAATCCACCGTTTTTACCCTAAGTCACATCTCTGCAGAAAAAGACACCGTCTTTTCAGCCTCAATCCTTTCGTCCCTATAAGATCATATCTGCCCAGGGATAGAGGAAAGGGAAGAAGACTGCAGCAGGCAGCCCATTCCCAGGAACAGAAGCGTTCCACCGCTTCTGACAAGTTCTCAGCATGGCGCTGAGACCGTACAGGACCCCTGGATCCTACAAGTAGTATCCCAGGGGTACAGATTGGAATGTCGAGACGTTTCCCCTTCGCAGGCTCCTGAAGTCTGCTTTACCAAGGTCTCCCTCCGACAAGGAGGCAGTATGGGAAAAAATTCACAAGCTGTATTCCCAGCAGGTGATAATTAAATTACCCCTCCTACTACAAGAAAGGGGTATTATTCCACACTATATTGTGGTACTGAAGCCAGAAGGCTAGGTGAGACTTATTCTAAAAAAATTTTTTGAACACTTACAAAGGTTCAAATCAAGATGGAGTCACTCAGAGCAGTGATAACGAACCAGGAAGAAGGGGACTATATAGTGTCCCGGGACATCAGGGATGCTTACCTCTATGTCCCAAATTTGCCCTTCTCACTAAGGGTACCTCAGGTTCGTGGTGCAGAACTGTCACTATCAGTTTCAGACGCTGCCGTTTGGATTGTCCACGGCACCCCGGGTCTTTACCAAGGTAATGGCCGAAATGATGATTCTTCTTCGAAGAAAAGGCGTCTTAATTATCCCTTACTTGGACGATCTCCTGATAAGGGCATAGTCCAGGGAACAGTTGGAGGTCGGAGTAGCACTATCTCGGATACTGCTACAACAGCACGGGTGGATTCTAAATATTCCAAAATCGCAGCTGATCCCGACGACACGTCTGCTGTGCCTAGGGATGATTCTGGACACAGTCCAGAAAAAGGTGTTTCTCCCGGAAGAGAAAGCCAGGGAGTTATCCGAACTAGTCAGGAACCTCCTAAAAACAGTGCATCATTGCACAAGGGTCCTGGTAAAAATGGTGGCTTCCTACGAAGCAATTCCATTCGGCAGATTTCACGCAAGAACTTTTCAGTGGGATCTGCTGGACAAATGGTCCGGATCGCATCTTCAGATGCATCAGCGGATAACCCTATATCCAAGGACAAGGGTGTCTCTCCTGTGGTGGTTATAGAGTGCTCATCTTCTAGAGGGCCGCAGATTCGGCATTCAGGATTGGATGCTGGTGACCAAGGAGCCCAGCCCGAGAGGCTGGGGAGCAGTCACACAAGGAAAAAATTTCCAGGGAGTGTGATCAAGTCTGGAGACTTTTCTCCACATAAATATACTGGAGCTAAGGGTAAATTTATAATGCTCTAAGCTTAGCAAGACCTCTGCTTCAAGGTCAGCCGGTATTGTTCCAGTGGGAAAAACATCACGGCAGTCGCCCACGTAAACAGACAGGGCGACACAAGAAGCAGGAGGGCAATGGCAAAAACTGCAAGGACTTTTCGCTGGGCGGAAAATCATGTGATAGCACTGTCAGCAGTGTTTCATCCCGGGAATGGAAACTGGGAAGCAGACTTCCTCAGCAGGCACGACCTCCACCCGGGAGAGTGGAAACTTCATCGGGAAGTTTTTTCCACATGATTGTAAACCGTTGGGAAATACCAAAGGTGGACATGATGGCGTCCCGTCTGAACAAAAAACGGGACAGGTATTGCGCCAGGTCAAGAGACCCTCAGGCAATAGCTGTGGACGTTCTGGTAACACCGTGGGTGTACCAGTCGGTGTATGTGTTCCCTCCTCTGCTTCTCATACCTAAGGTGCTGAGAATTATAAGACGTAGAGGAGTAAGAACTATACTCATGGCTCCGGATTGGCCAAGAAGGACTTGGTACCCGGAACTTCAAGAGATGCTTACAGAGGTCTTATGGCCTCTGCCGCTAAGAAGGGACTTGCTTCAGCAAGTACCATGTCTGTTCCAAGACTTACCGCAGCTGCGTTTGTCGGCATGGCGGTGGAAAGCCGGATCCTAAGGGAAAAAGGCATTCCGGAAGAGGTCATTCCTACCCTGGTCAAAGCCAGAAAGGAGGTGACCGCACAACATTATCACCACATGTGGCGAAAATATGTTGCGTGGTGTGAGGCCAGGAAGGCCCCACAAAGAAATTTCAACTCGGTCGTTTCCTGCATTTCCTGCAAACAGGAGTGTCTATGGGCCTCAAATTGGGGTCCATTAAGGTTCAAATTTCGGCCCTGTCGATTTTCTTCCAGAAAGAATTGGCTTCAGTTCCTGAAGTCCAGAAGTTTGTCAAGGGAGTATTGCATATACAACCCCCTTTTGTGCCTCCAGTGGCACTGTGGGATCTCAACGTAGTTCTGGGATTCCTCAAATCACATTGGTTTAAAACCAGTCAAATCTGTGGATTTGAAGCATCTCACATGAAAAGTGACCATGCTCTTGGCCCTGGCCTGGACCAGGCGAGTGTCAAATTGGTGTTTTTTTTCTCAAAAAAGCCCATATCTGTTTGTCCATTCGGACAGGGCAGAGCTGCGGACTCGTCCCCAGTTCTCTCCCTAAGGTGGTGTCAGTGTTTCACCTGAACCAGCTTATTGTGGTGCCTTGCACCTACTAGGGACTTGGAGGACTCCAAGTTGCTAGATGTTGTCAGGGCCCTGAAAATATGTTCCAGGACGGCTGGAGTCAGGAAAACTGACTTGCTGTTATCCTGTATGCACCCAACAAACTGGGTGCTCTTGCTTATGAGCAGACTATTGCTAGTTGGATGTGTAATACAATTCAGCTTGCACATTCTGTGGCAGGCCTGCCACAGCCAAAATATGTAAATGCCCATTCCACAAGGAAGGTGGGCTCATCTTGGGCGGCTGCCCGAGGGGTCTCTGCTTTACAACTTTGCCGAGCAGCTACTTGGTCAGGGGCAAACACGTTTGCTAAATTCTACAAATTTGATACCCTGCCTAAGGAGGACCTGGAGTTCTCTCATTCGGTGCTGCAGAGTCATCCGCACTCTCCCGCCCGTTTGGGAGCTTTGGTATAATCCCCATGGTCCTTTCAGGAACCCCAGCATCCACTAGGACGATAGAGAAAATAAGAATTTACTTACCGATAATTCTATTTCTCGGAGTCCGTAGTGGATGCTGGGCGCCCATCCCAAGTGCGGATTATCTGCAATACTTGTACATAGTTACAAAAATCGGGTTATTATTGTTGTGAGCCATCTTTTCAGAGGCTCCGCTGTTATCATACTGTTAACTGGGTTTAGATCACAAGTTGTACGGTGTGATTGGTGTGGCTGGTATGAGTCTTACCCGGGATTCAAAATTCCTCCCTTATTGTGTACGCTCGTCCGGGCACAGTACCTAACTGGCTTGGAGGAGGGTCATAGGGGGAGGAGCCAGTGCACACCACCTGATCGGAAAGCTTTACTTTTGTGCCCTGTCTCCTGCGGAGCCGCTATTCCCCATGGTCCTTTCAGGAACCCCAGCATCCACTACGGACTCCGAGAAATAGAATTATCGGTAAGTAAATTCTTATTTTTTTATTTTATTTTTGTTACTCTTAAGGTGTAATGGGTGTTCGGTCATTGCTAGTCATAATTTCTCTATCGTCCTAAGTGGATGCTGGGGTTCCTGAAAGGACCATGGGGAATAGCGGCTCCGCAGGAGACAGGGCACAAAAGTAAAGCTTTTACAGGTCAGGTGGTGTGTACTGGCTCCTCCCCCTATGACCCTCCTCCAGACTCCTGTTAGATTTTTGTGCCCGGCCGAGAAGGGTGCAATTCTAGGTGGCTCTCATAAAGAGCTGCTTAGAGAGTTTAGCTTAGGTTTTTTATTTTACAGTGATTCCTGCTGGCAACAGGATCACTGCAACGAGGGACAGAGGGGAGAAGAAGTGAACTCACCTGCGTGCAGGATGGATTGGCTTCTTGGCTACTGGACATGAAGCTCCAGAGGGACGATCACAGGTACAGCCTGGATGGTCACCGGAGCCACGCCGCCGGCCCCCTCGCAGATGCTGAAGCAAGAAGAGGTCCAGAATCGGCGGCTGAAGACTCCTGCAGTCTTCTTAAGGTAGCGCACAGCACTGCAGCTGTGCGCCATTTTCCTCTCAGCACACTTCACACGGCAGTCACTGAGGGTGCAGGGCGCTGGGGGGGGGGCGCCCTGGGAGGCAAATGAAAACCTTTAAAAAGGCTAAAAATACCTCACATATAGCCCCAGAGGCTATATGGAGATATTTACCCCTGCCTAAATGTACTAAATAGCGGGAGACGAGCCCGCCGAAAAAGGGGCGGGGCCTATCTCCTCAGCACACGGCGCCATTTTCTGTCACAGCTCCGCTGGTCAGGAAGGCTCCCAGGTCTCTCCCCTGCACTGCACTACAGAAACAGGGTATAACAGAGAGGGGGGGCAAAATAAATGGCAATATATTAATATAAAAGCAGCTATAAGGGAGCACTTAATCATAAGGCTATCCCTGTCATATATAGCGTTTTTTGGTGTGTGCTGGCAGACTCTCCCTCTGTCTCCCCAAAGGGCTAGTGGGTCCTGTCTTCGTATAGAGCATTCCCTGTGTGTCTGCTGTGTGTCGGTACGTGTGTGTCGACATGTATGAGGACGTTATTGGTGTGGAGGCGGAGCAATTGCCAAATATGAGGATGTCACCTCCTAGGGGGTCGACACCAGAATGGATGCCTTTATTTGTCGAATTACGGGATAGCGTCAACTCGCTTAAGCAGTCGTTTGCCGACATGAGGCGGCCGGACACTCAATTAGTGCCTGTCCAGGCGCCTCAAACACCGTCAGGGGCTGTAAAACGCCCTTTGCCTCAGTCGGTCGACACAGACCCAGACACAGGCACTGATTCCGGTGGTGAAGGTGACGAATCAACCGTATTTTCCAGTAGGGCCACACGTTATATGATTTTGGCAATAAAGGAGATGTTACATTTAGCTGATACTACAGGTACCACTAAACAGGGTATTATGTGGGGTGTGAAAAAACTACCAGTAGTTTTTACCGAATCAGAAGAATTAAATGACGTGTGTGATGAAGCGTGGGGTGCCCCGATAAAAAACTGCTAATTTCAAAGAAGTTATTGGCTTTATACCCTTTCCCGCCAGAGGTTAGGGAGCGCTGGGAAACACCTCCTAGGGTGGACAAAGCGCTAACACGCTTATCAAAACAAGTGGCGTTACCCTCTCCTGAGACGGCCGCACTTAAAGATCCATCAGATAGGAGGATGGAAAATATCCAAAAAGGTATATACACACATGCAGGTGTTATACTACGACCAGCTATTGCGACTGCCTGGATGTGCAGTGCTGGGGTAGTTTGGTCAGAGTCCCTGATCGAAAATATTGATACCCTGGACAGGGACAATATTTTACTGTCGTTAGAACAAATAAAGGATGCATTTCTTTATATGCGTGATGCACAGAGAGATATCTGCACACTGGCATCACGGGTAAGTGCTATGTCCATTTCGGCCAGAAGAGCTTTATGGACACGACAGTGGACAGGCGATGCGTAGAGGAGTTATTTGGGGTCGGTCTATCGGATTTGGTGGCCACGGCTACGGCCGGGAAATCCACCTTTCTACCTCAAGTCACTCCCCAACAGGAAAAGGCACCGACCTTTCAACCGCAGCCCTTTCGTTCCTTTAAAAATAAGAGAGCAAAGGGCTATTCATATCTGCCACGAGGCAGAGGACGAGGGAAGAGACAGCAACAGGCAGCTCCTTCCCAGGAACAGAAGCCCTCCCCGGCTTCTACAAAAGCCTCAGCATGACGCTGGGGCTTCGCATGCGGACTCGGGGGCGGTAGGCGGTCGTCTCAAGAATTACAGCGCGCAGTGGGCTCACTCGCAGGTAAATCCCTGGATCCTGCAGATAATATCTCAGGGGTACAGGTTGAAATTAGAGACAGAGCCACCTCGCCGTTTCCTGAAGTCTGCTTTACCAACGTCCCCCTCAGAAAGGGAGACGGTTTTGGAAGCCATTCACAAGCTGTATTCTCAGCAGGTGATAGTCAAGGTACCTCTTCTACAACAAGGGAAGGGGTATTATTCCACTCTTTTTGTGGTACCGAAGCCGGATGGCTCGGTAAGGCCTATTCTAAATCTGAAGTCCTTGAACCTGTACATAAAGAAGTTCAAGTTCAAGATGGAGTCACTCAGAGCAGTGATAGCGAACCTGGAAGAAGGGGACTTTATGGTATCCTTGGGCATCAAGGATGCGTATCTCCACGTTCCAATTACCCCTCACACCAGGGGTACCTCAGGTTCGTTGTACAAAACTGTCACTATCAGTTTCAGACGCTGCCGTTTGGTTTGTCCACGGCACCTCGGGTCTTTACAAAGGTAATGGCCGAGATAATATTTCTTCTTCGAAGAAAAGGCGTATTAATTATCCCATACTTGGACGATCTCCTAATAAGGGCAAGGTCCAGAGAACAGCTAGAGATGGGTTTAGCACTATCTCAAGAGGTGCTAAAGCAGCACGGATGGATTCTGAATATTCCAAAATCCCAATTAATGCCGACAACTCGTCTGCTGTTCCTGGGGATGATTCTGGACACAGTTCAGAAAAAGGTTTTTCTTCCCGAAGAAAAAGCCAAGGAGTTATCTGACCTGGTCAGGAACCTCCTAAAACCAGGAAAGGTGTCTGTACATCAATGCACAAGAGTCCTGGGAAAAAATGGTAGCTTCTTACGAAGCAATCCCTTTCGGCAGATTCCATGCAAAGGGATCTGTTGGACAAATGGTCAGGGTCGCATCTTCAGATGCACCTGCGGATAACCCTGTCGCCGAGGACAAGGGTATCCCTTCTGTGGTGGTTGCAGGAGGCTCATCTATTGGAGGGCCGCAGATTCGGCATGCAGGATTGGATCCTGGTGACCACGGATGCCAGCCTGAGAGGCTGGGGAGCAGTCACACAGGGAAGAAATTTCCAGGGAGTGTGGTCGAGCCTGAAAAAGTCTCTTCACATAAGCATTCTGGAACTAAGAGCAATCTACAATGCTCTAAGCCAGGCGGAACCTCTGCTTCAAGGAAGACCGGTGTTGATCCAGTCGGACAACATCACGGCAGTCGCCCATGTAAACAGACAGGGCGGCACAAGAAGCAGGAGGGCAATGGCAGAAGCTGCCAGGATCCTTCGCTGGGCGGAGAATCACGTGATAGCACTGTCAGCAGTATTCATCCCGGGCGTGGACAACTGGGAAGCAGACTTCCTCAGCAGACACGACCTTCACCCGGGAGAGTGGGGACTTCATCCAGAAGTTTTCCACATGCTATTAAACCGTTGGGTAAAACCAATGGTGGACATGATGGCGTCTCGCCTCAACAAAACACTGGACAGGTATTGCGCCAGGTCAAGAGATCCGCAGGCAATAGCTGTGGACGCGCTGGTAACACCTTGGGTGTACCAGTCGGTATATGTGTTTCCTCCTCTGCCTCTCATACCAAAGGTATTGAGGATTATACGGCAAAGAGGAGTAAGACTAGTGGCTCCGGATTGGCCAAGAAGGACTTGGTACCCGGAACTTCAAGAGATGGTCACGGACGATCCGTGGCCTCTACTTCTGAGAAGGGACCTGCTTCAGCAGGGTCCTTGTCTTTTTCAAGACTTACCGCGGCTGCGTTTGACGGCATGGCGTTTGAATGCCAGATCCTAAAAGGAAAAGGCATTCCGGAAGAAGTCATTCCTACCTTGATAAAGGCAAGGAAGGAAGTCACCGCGAAGCATTATCGCCGTATTTGGCGAAAATATGTTGCGTGGTGCGAGCAGCGGAGTGCTCCGATGGAGGAATTTCAACTGGGTCGTTTTCCTACATTTCCTGCAATCAGGATTGTCTATGGGTCTCAAATTGGGATCTATTAAGGTTCAAATTTCGGCCCTATCAATATTCTTCCAAAAAGAATTAGCCTCAGTCCCTGAGGTCCAGATTTTTATCAAAGGAGTACTGCATATACAGCCTCCTGTGGTGCCTAAGGTGGCACCGTGGGATCTAAATGTAGTTTTAGATTTCCTCAAATCCAATTGGTTTGAACCACTAAAGAATGTGGATTTGAAATATCTCACATGGAAAGTGACTATGTTACTGGCCCTGGCTTCGGCCGGGAGAGTATCTGAACTGGCGGCTTTGTTTTATAAAAGCCCTTATTTAATTTTCCATTCGACATAGGGCAGAGCTGCGGACGCGTCCGCATTTTCTCCCTAAGGTGGTATCAGCGTTTCACCTGAACCAGCCTATTGTAGTGCCTGCGGCTACAGACGACTTGAAGGACTCCAAGTTGTTGGACGTTGTCAGAGCCTTAAAAATATACATTTAAAGGACGGCTGGAGTCAGAAAATCTGACTCGCTGTTTATACTGTATGCACCCAACAAGTTGGGTGCACCTGCTTCTAAGCAGTCGATTGCTCGTTGGATTTGTAACAAAATTCAACTTGTACATTCTGTGGCAGGCCTGCCACAGCCTAAATCTGTTAAGGCCCATTCCGCAAGGAAGGTGGGCTCATCTTGGGCGCCTGCCCGAGGGGTCTCGGCATTACAACTCTGCCGAGCAGCTACGTGGTCAGGGGAGAACACGTTTGTAAATTTTTACAAATTTGATACCCTGGCAAAGGAGGACCTGGAGTTCTCTCATTCGGTGCTGCAGAGTCATCCGCACTCTCCCGCCCGTTTGGGAGCTTTGGTATAATCCCCATGGTCCTTTCAGGAACCCCAGCATCCACTTAGGACGATAGAGAAAATAAGAATTTACTTACCGATAATTCTATTTCTCGGAGTCCGTAGTGGATGCTGGGCGCCCATCCCAAGTGCGGATTATCTGCAATACTTGTACATAGTTATTGTTAACTAATTCGGGTTATTGTTTAGGAAGCCATCTTTCAGAGGCTCCTCTGTTATCATACTGTTAACTGGGTTTAGATCACAAGTTGTACGGTGTGATTGGTGTGGCTGGTATGAGTCTTACCCGGGATTCAAAATCCTCCCTTATTGTGTACGCTCGTCCGGGCACAGTACCTAACTGGAGTCTGGAGGAGGGTCATAGGGGGAGGAGCCAGTACACACCACCTGACCTGTAAAAGCTTTACTTTTGTGCCCTGTCTCCTGCGGAGCCGCTATTCCCCATGGTCCTTTCAGGAACCCCAGCATCCACTACGGACTCCGAGAAATAGAATTATCGGTAAGTAAATTCTTATTTTCTGATGAGAAAACAGCTCTAACACTCACTGTTCAGGCCGTTCTTTTTTTAACTGCTTCATTATGAGCTTCAGGTGTTTGGAACTCATTCATGATGGCTGGAATCCATTGCTGAATTAAGTAGCTATCTGCTTTTAATTATGTGTAAAAATATTCTATGCTTTAATTTGCCAGGCTCCTTTTCCAGTTAGAGCTTACATGAAAATATTAACAATATTTATTTTGTTTTCCCCATTGCAGGCCGAATAAAGCAATTAATAGAAATTGGCTACCTTAATACAGGCAGCATTCGTCTTTTCATCCTTGATGAAGCGGATAAACTCCTAGAAGAAGGAAGCTTCCAGGACCAAATTAAGTACGGAATTGTAAAGATAATTAATATATTTATAATTAGAGTGAGAATATGACCTTTTTATATTTGTTTGGTTTAATAGCTGGATTTATTCGTCTCTCCCGGCCAACAAACAAATGCTAGCTGTTTCAGCCACATACCCAGAATCCTTAGCCAAAGCTTTGACAAAGTACATGCGTGAGCCAACATTTGTCAGATTGAATGTAACCGATCCAAGTCTCATTGGTATGTATTATGGACTGAAGCTGCACCATGCAGTAAACACTGTCACAAAATATGTCTTTCGGCGGGATGTAATGGCGTCCAAGATCGCCGGAAGTGTGGGATGCCGGCTGATCTTGGAAGTTTTTTTAAAGGGGCAGTCACTTACAAGGCAAAACCATGCCTTGTGAGTGATTGTCCCTTTAAAAAAATGTCCGGGATCAACCAGCGATTTTGCGCGCTATTACAGCCTGCTGGATATCTCCATTTTATTGAAACCAATGTTTGTCTTTTTATTTTGACTTAGGGTTGAAGCAGTATTACAGAGTGGTAAATTTGCACGCCCTCCCACACAAAGTTTTTGAAGAAAAGGTGCATCATTTACTGGAACTGTTTAGCAGAGTTCCATTTAACCAAGCCTTGGTATTCTCTAACCTTCACAGCAGGTAGTCATGTTTTCTCTGACTAATAACACTTCTAAAACTCCCTGTTTTATGTTCATAGTTTCCAGACATTTAAGAAGTAATTTGTCCCCTCCAGATGTTGCATTTGATGTTCCTTTGAGGTTTTCTTGCAGTGAATTTGGTTTAGAGCTCTTTGTCAAATTCAATGTAGAAGTGACTTTCTCTAACACTGATTACTGCATACATTTAAAACTAGATATATACAGTATATCCAAATTATAGCAGCAAACTAACGGGCAGTCTATCATTATATGTTGATTTATAGGTCCTATTATTATTATTACTATTATTATTATTATTATTATTATCCTTTAAATGGCACCATGAGGTGTCCGCAGCGCCTTAGAAAGTATATAAACAGAAATAAAAAGATAATTAGAGTACAAAATATTGTATAACATGGACTACAACCTTTATAAACATTGCTGCAGCATGGCGGCAGAACTCAAAGGTTGGTTGCCGTTGTTGGCAGTGGGATGGAGATGATAGTGTAAGTGAGGGAAGGAAAAGATCATGAGGAAAGAGGTCCCTGCTCAATCTACAGGGAAGTGGCAAACAGACGGGTGACTCAGCGTGCAGTGGCAGTGAGCGGGGAGTATGGGGCAGTGGGTTTAGATGAGAGTTGGATGGTTTTGATAAAGAAGTGGATCTTGAGAGCCCATTTGAACCTTTGTGCAGAGTCTGATAGAGAGAGGTAGGGAGCACCATGGGCAAAATCTTGGAGGGAAGAAGTAATCAGTCGGATGGCAGTCATGGATGGAGCGAAGTGGGCGGGCGGGAGTGTGAAGGGAGATGAGGTCAGAGATGTAAGTAGAAAAGTATTGGGTGCTGGCTTTGTATGTGAGTGTGAGGAGTTTGATCTGGGGTTGGAAGGGGACAAGTGTAGAGCCTGTAGGAGAGGGATGCAGATGCAGCACTTTTGGAGAGTGTCCATATATATGGATAACTGTAAACGTTTTCTATACGTTCAGGTATATTAAGCATTCCCAACCTTGGTCCTCAAGGCACACTAACAGTGCAGGTTTTAGTGATGTCCAGGCTTCAGCACAAATGGTACAATCAATATAACTGAGGTACTAATTAGGTCACCTGTGCTCAAGCATGGCTATAACAAAACCTGGACTGTTAGTGTGCATTGGGGACTGAGGTTGGGAATGCATATGGTATATATTTAAAAAAAAAAAAAAAAAAAAATTGAGTTAAAGTCAAGGAAAATGTTGAATTAGAAAACTATTTTTAAACATTTAGGAGTATATTCAATAAGAGTCGGGTCCATTCCATCATGCAGTTGTCGGAATGGACCCGACAACCCCTATTCAAAAGAGCGGCCAAATCCGACTGTCTGATTTGTCCGTTCCCTGTTTCCTGACCTGCTGCTGCTGTCAGCGCTGCGGGTATGCTGACAGCAGCGGGAGCTGTCAGTGGCGCCGGGGGTGAGGGGCGAGCGGTCAGCAGCGCCGGGAGTGAGGGGGGAGTGGTCAGTGGCACCGGAAGTGAGGAGATGTCTGCGGTGGTGGGGGGAGCAGTGGAGGAGATGGAGCGGACGAGTAGAGGAGGAGACAGGGGAGCAGCGGCTGCAGCAGCGGAGGCTCACGGCGGCGTCCACCCGCTTGCTGGAGCAGGGTGGACACTGCCGGTGGGTTCCTGCTCTCCCCGCTACAGCGCTGCTCTCCCCATCTCCTGCTCTCAGCTCCCTCATCTCAATCCGACTTTTTTTAAAGTCGGATTGAGATTGTCGGAAACGGGCCGCGATCAGCGTGCATTCCGACAGCATTCCAACAAGTCGGGTTTCCCGACTTTTCGGAATGAATGGGGCCGTAATGAATAGGTCGGAACCCCTTCCGACCTACAACTGTCTTGTCGGGAAGACTGCAGCTTTCGACAGTTATTGAATATACCCCTTAGAGTCTGATGCAGAGTTTACCGCAAGTCTGTCATAATTGCTCCTGTATTGCGTACACAGTATGAAATGCCTCATCCACATGCAGCTGTACACATTTGTGAGTGAACTGTCCCTGTGCTTTGTTTTATATCAGCCATTATCCGTTTGCATTTGTGCCAGCTCTGTCCTCTTGCAAAAGATCAGTCCCAAACAACAGGCGGATTTACACGTACACGTAACTTTGCATAGCCCCCTCACTGAGCTTAGCTTGTGTGCGAGACACCCAGTTACTGTATGCCCCTTCAGCCGAGATGGAGTAGTGTATGAATCTTAATCACGCCTAGTTGCATACACTCAGCTCCAGAGTCCGCAGAACTCTCTAGCATTTAACTCTTTAGTGCTCCTTTTAAATGTTATTTCTCTTACGTCCTAGAGGATGCTGGGGACTCCGTAAGGACCATGGGGATAGACGGGCTCCGCAGGAGACATGGGCACTTTAAGAAAGACTTTAGGTATGGGTGTGCACTGGCTCCTCCCTCTATGCCCCTCCTCCAGACCTCAGTTTGATACTGTGCCCAGAGGAGACTGGGTGCATTACAGGGAGCTCTCCTGAGTTTCCTGTCGGAAAGTATTTTAGTTAGGTTTTTTATTTTCAGGGAGCCTGCTGGCAACAGACTCCCTGCATCGAGGGACTGAGGAGAGAGAAACAGACCTACTTCTGTGAGTTTCAAGGCTCTGTTTCTTAGGCTACTGGACACCATTAGCTCCAGAGGGATTGGTACGCAGGTCTCACCCTCGCCGTCCGTCCCAGAGCCGCGCCGCCGTCCTCCTCGCGGAGCCGGAAGATAGAAGCCGGGTGAGTATGAGACGAAAAGAAGACTTCAGAGGCGGCAGAAGCCTTCAGCTTCACTGAGGTAACGCACAGCACTGCAGCTGTGCGCCATTGCTCCCATACACCTTACACACAACAGTCACCGTAAGGGTGCAGGGCGCAGGGGGGGCGCCCTGGGCAGCATATAAACCTCTCCTTTGGCAAAAATACATATATACATGTACAGCTGGGCACTGTACATGTATATAAAGAGCCGCTGCCAGTTTTTTAAGATTTTTGAGCGGGACAGAAGCCCGCCGCCGAGGGGGCGGGGCTTCTCCCTCAGCACTCACCAGCGCCATTTTCTCCACAGCACAGCGCTGAGAGGAAGCTCCCCGGACTCTCCCCTGCTTACTCACGGTGACAGAGGGTTTTCAAGAGGGGGGGGGGGGGGGGGGCACATAATTGGCGCATATACATATAAAAGGCGCTACTGGGTAAACTCTCTCTCTGTCTCTCCAAAGGGCCTGGTGGGGAAACTGTCTTCAGATAAGAGTTTCCCTGTGTGTGTGGTGTGTCGGTACGCGTGTGTCGACATGTCTGAGGTAGAAGGCTCGCCTAGGGAGGAGGGGGAGCGTATGAATGTGAGGTCTCCGTCAGCAGCACCGACACCTGACTGGATGGATATGTGGAATGTTTTAAGTGCTAATATAAATTTATTGCACAAAAGATTAGACAAAGCTGAAGCTAGGGAACAGTCGGGGAGTCAACCCATGTCTGTCCCTATGTCGCCGGGACCTTCGGGGTCTCAAAAGCGCCCACTATCCCAAATAGGAGACACAGATACCGACACGGATTCTGACTCCAGTGTCGACTACGATGATGCAAAGTTACAGCCAAAAGTGGCTAAATGTATTCGTTATATGATTATTGCAATAAAGGAGGTTTTGCATATCACAGAGGAACCCCCTGTCCCTGACACCAGGGTACACATGTATAAGGGAAAGAAACCTGAGGTAACTTTTCCCTCCTCACATGAGTTGAACGAATTATGTGAAAAAGCTTGGGAATCTCCAGACAAAAAACTGCAGATTCCCAAAAGGATTCTTATGGCGTATCCTTTCCCGCCAATGGACAGGATACGGTGGGAATCCTCCCCTAGGGTAGACAAAGCATTGACACGCTTATCAAAAAAGATAGCGCTGCCATCCCAAGATACGGCTACCCTCAAGGATCCTGCTGACCGCAAGCAGGAGGTTACCTTGAAGTCCATTTACACACATTCTGGTACGTTACTCAGACCGGCAATTGCGTCGGCCTGGGTTTGTAGCGCTGTAGCAGCATGGACAGATTCCTTATCAGCGGAAATTGAGACCCTAGCTAAGGATACCATTTTATTGACCCTAGGGCATATAAAAGATGCTGTCTTATATATGAGAGATGCTCAAAGAGACATTAGTCTACTGGGTTCCAGAATAAACGCTATGTCTATTTCTGCTAGGCGAGTCTTATGGACCCGGCAGTAGACAGGTGACGCCGACTCAAAGAGGCATATGGAGGTTTTGCCTTACAAGGGGGAGGAATTGTTTGGGGAAGGTCTCTCGGACCTCGTCTCCACAGCTACAGCAGGTAAATCAAATTTTTTGCCTTATGTTCCCTCACAGCCTAAGAAAGCGCCACATTATCAAATGCAGTCCTTTCGGTCAAATAAAAGCAAGAGAGTACGTGGATCGTCCTTTCTTGCCAGATGTAAGGGCAGAGGAAAAAAGCTGCACAACACAGCTAGTTCCCAGGAACAGAAGTCCTCCCCGGCCTCTGCAAAATCTACCGCATGACGCTGGGGCTCCACTGAGGGAGTTCGCCCCAGTGTGGGCACGTCGCCGACTTTTCAGCCACATCTGGGTTCACTCACAGGTGGATCTCTGGGCAATGGAAATTGTTTCTCAGGGATACAAGCTGGAATTCGAAGAGGTGCCTCCTCGCCGGTTTTTCAAATCGGCTCTACCGACTTCTCCCCTAGAAAGGGAGATAGTGTTAAATGCTGTTCACAAATTGTGTCTTCAACAAGTGGTGGTCGAGGTTCCCCTGCTTCAAAGAGGGAAGGGATACTACTCAACTCTGTTTGTAGTCCCGAAACCGGACGGTTCGGTCAGACCCATTTTGAATTTAAAATCCCTGAACCTATACTTAAAACGGTTCAAGTTCAAGATGGAATCGCTCAGAGCGGTCATCGCCAGCCTGGAAGGGGGGGATTTTATGGTATCTCTGGACATAAAGGATGCATACCTTCATGTTCCCATTTATCCACCTCACCAGGCGTACCTGAGATTTGCGATACAGGATTGTCATTACCAATTTCAGACGTTGCCGTTTGGGCTTTCCACGGCCCCGAGGAATTTCACCACGGTAATGGCGGAAATGATGGTGCTCCTGCGCAAGCAGGGTGTCAGAATTATCCCATACTTGGACGATCTCCTCATAAAAGAGAGATCACGAGAGAAGTTACTGAACAGCGTGTCACTTTCACTGAAGGTGTTACAGCAACACGGCTGGATTCTCAATATCCCGAAGTCGCAGCTGGTTCCTACGACTCGTCTGACCTTCTTGGGCATGATTCTGGACACAGACCAGAAAAGGGGTTTTCTTCCGATAGAAAAAGCTCAGGAACTCATGACTCTAGTCAAGAACCTATTGAAGCCAAAACAAGTGTCAGTACATCATTGCACTCAAGTCCTGGGAAAGATGGTGGCAACATACGAAGCCATTCCCTTCGGCAGGTTCCATGCAAGGACTTTCCAATGGGACCTATTGGACAAGTGGTCCGGGTCACATCTACAAATTAATCAGCTGATCACCCTGTCCCCCAGAGCCAGGGTATCTCTCCTGTGGTGGCTGCAGAGTGCTCACCTTTTAGAAGGCCGCAGGTTCGGCATTCAGGACTGGATCCTGGTGACCACGGACGTCTGCCTCAGAGGGTGGGGAGCAGTCACACAGGGAAGAAACTTCCAAGGACTTTGGACAAGTCAAGAGACTTGTCTTCACATCAACATCCTGGAACTGAGGGCCATATACAACGCCCTACGTCAAGCGGAGAACTTACTTCGCGACCAACCAGTTCTGACAACATCACCGTAGTGGCTCATGTAAACCGCCAAGGCGGCACAAGGAGCAGAGTGGCAATGGCGGAAGCCACCAGGATTCTTCGCTGGGCGGAAAATCATGTAAGCGCACTGTCAGCAGTGTTCATTCCGGGAGTGGACAACTGGGAAGCAGACTTCCTCAGCAGACACGACCTGCATCCAGGAGAGTGGGTACTTCATCAGGAAGTCTTCGCACAGATTGCAAGTCAGTGGGGACTGCCCCAGATAGACATGATGGCGTCCTGCCTCAACAAAAAGCTACAGAGGTGTTGCGCCAGATCAAAAGACCCTCAGGCGGTAGCAGTAGACGCCCTAGTGACACCGTGGGTGTTCCAGTCAGTCTATGTGTTTCCTCCTCTTCCTCTCATACCCAAGTTGTTGAGAATAATAAGAAAAAGAGGAGTGAGAACAATTCTCATTGTTCCAGATTGGCCACAAAGGGCCTTGTATCCGGATCTGCTGGAAATGCTCACGGGAGATCCGTGGCCTCTTCCTCTGCGACAGCACCTGTTTCAACAGGGGCCCTGTCTGTTCCAAGACTTACCGCGGCTGCGTTTGACGGCATGGCGGTTGAACGCCGGATCCTAGCGGGAAAGGGCATTCCGGATGAGGTCATTCCTACTCTGATAAAGGCTAGGAAAGACGTGACAGCGAAACATTATCACCGGATATGGCGAAAATATGTTTCTTGGTGTGAGGCCAGGAATGCTCCTATGGAAGAATTCCATCTGGGCCGTTTCCTTCACTTCCTACAGACTGGAGTGACTTTGGGCCTAAAATTAGGATCCATTAAGGTTCAGATTTCGGCCTTATCCGTTTTCTTTCAAAAAGAATTGGCTTCTCTCCCAGAAGTACAGACTTTTGTGAAGGGGGTGCTGCATATTCAGCCTCCTTTTATACCTCCGGTGGCGCCTTGGGACCTTAATGTGGTGTTGAGTTTCCTTCAGTTGCACTGGTTTGAACCACTTCAAACGGTGGAGTTAAAATATCTCACTTGGAAGGCGGTCATGTTATTAGCCTTGGCTTCGGCTAGGCGAGTGTCGGAATTGGCGGCTTTGTCTCATAAAAGCCCCTATCTGGTTTTCCATATGGATAGGGCGGAATTGTGGACCCGTCCTCAGTTCTTGCCTAAGGTGGTGTCATCTTTTCATATGAACCAACTTATTGTGGTGCCTGTGGCTACGCTAGACTTGGAGGATTCCGAGTCCCTTGATGTAGTCAGGGCTTTGAAAATTTACGTGGCCAGAACGACTAGAGTCAGAAAAACAGAAGCACTGTTTGTCCTATATGCAGCCAACAAGGTTGGCACCCTTAATTCAAAGCAGACTATTGCTTGCTGGATCTGTAACACGATTCAGCAGGCGCATTCTACGGCTGGATTGCCGTTACCAAAATCGGTCAAGGCCCATTCCACTAGGAAGGTGGGCTCGTCTTGGGCGGCTGCCAGAGGGGTCTCGGCACTACAACTGTGCCGAGCTGCTACTTGGTCGGGTTCAAACACCTTTGCAAAGTTCTATAAGTTTGATACCCTGGCTGAGGAGGTCCTCCTGTTTGCACAATCGGTGCTGCAGAGTCATCCGCACTCTCCCGCCCGTTTGGGAGCTTTGGTATAATCCCCATGGTCCTTACGGAGTCCCCAGCATCCTCTAGGACGTAAGAGAAAATAAGATTTTAAACCTACCTTTAAATCTTTTTCTCGTAGTCTGTAGAGGATGCTGGGCGCCTGTCCCAAGTGCGGACTACTTCTGCGAGACTTGTATATAGTTTTGCTTACATAAGGGTTATGTTATAGTTTCATCAGTTTTGGACTGATGCTAAGTTGTTTTTTCATACTGTTAACTGTTTAATGGATACACAAGTTATACGGTGTGATTGGTGTGGCTGCTATGAATCTTGCCCTTGGATTAACAAAAATCCTTTCCTCGTACTGTCCGTCTCCTCTGGGCACAGTTTCTCTAACTGAGGTCTGGAGGAGGGGCATAGAGGGAGGAGCCAGTGCACACCCATACCTAAAGTCTTTCTTAAAGTGCCCATGTCTCCTGCGGAGCCCGTCTATCCCCATGGTCCTTACGGAGTCCCCAGCATCCTCTACGGACTACGAGAAAAAGATTTACCGGTAGGTTTAAAATCTTATTTTTTATTGTTCCATTTCTATTCGAGATTTTCACACAAGTGTATTTTTGTAGAGCTCAACATTTGGCTGATGTTCTTACAAGTAAAGGTTTCCCAGCTGTATGTATTTCTGGTAAGTAAATGTGCACAATCTTCTTGCACTATTTAATATAACATCTGATGTAAGGGGCCTTTGAGTGTTCCTGCAACTTAATAGCATTAAAAATGTCTTCATCTGGGATAGCTGAACAGAGTCTGGGAAGTGGGAAGGTCGAAATCCCTCTAGAGCAGGCCTGGCAAACCTGTGGCTCTCCTTCTGTTGTAACACTGCAAGTCCCAGTATGCACTGCCACACTTTTGCTATTAGGGAATGCTAAAACTGTGGCAGGGCATTGCAGAATGTGTAGTTTAAAAACAGCTGGAGAGCCACAGGTTAGCCAGGCCTGCTCTAGAGCAGTGGTTTCAACCTCGGTCCTCAAGTACCCCCAACAGTTCATGTTTTACAGGTCACCTAGCAGTTGAACAGGTGTATTCATTACTCACTGACACATTATAAAAGATCCACAGGTGGAGCAAATTTTTTTCCCTTGCAATCCTGTGAGGAGACCTGGAAAACATGAACTGTGGGGGATACTTGAGGACAGCGGTTGAGAACCACTGCTCTAGAGGATAAATACTTTACAATCTTATTGGGGGGGAAGGAGGGCTATCGTCCTTGGGCTTTTTAACCTGAGCAATTATCACATTTCACCTTGTACCATTGAGCCTTCATACCTTTTGCTGTGGCTCCTTTATATGTATTGGCTGCATTGAGTCAGTGTACACTAACCATTGTATCTCCCCATAGGTGGTATGAACCAAAACCAAAGACTGGATGCCATGGCCAAACTGAAGCAATATCATTGTCGTGTCCTAATTTCAACTGATCTTGTAAGTTACTTGAAGTGAACTCATTTAATAACGAACTTGCACAATTAGTTGACATTTACTTTTGCTTATATGACGTATTTTACGGCTAATTTCTTATGGCCTATGGCCCTCATTCCGAGTTGATCACAGCAAGCAACTTTTAGCTGCTGCTGCGATCAATCGTTCACACCTATGGGTTAGTGTATTTTAGCTTAGCAAGGCTGCAATCGCTTGTGCAGCCCTGCTAAGCTAAAAAAAATTCAAGCAGTTTGAGTAGCCCTGGACATACTTACCCTGTGCGATGCTCCCTGCGATGCTGAAGCTGCTTCTGACGTCAGACATCCGCCCTCCGTTGGACTGGACACGCCTGCGTTTTTCGATCCACTCCCCGAAAATGGCCGCCAACGCCGTGGAGACGCCCAGGACCGCCTTCTTCCTGTCAATCTTCTCAGCTGTCCGCTCTGCGACTACTTTGTTCTTTGGACGTGTCGTAACCCGGCGACCTCTGTCGCCGGGCAACGTCGAGCACGCACAATGCGGGCGTCGCGCATGCACATTCCGAACCCGTTCGCACCGCAGCGATAAACCGCTGCGTGCGAATGGGTTCGGAATGACCCCCTATGTTATGGCAATAGGAGACACAGCATTGTTTATAAAATATATACAAGTTTTAATCCATGTGTTTTTTTTTAAAGTAAGAATTACTGTACAAACAAATAGTATAATTCACTGTTTTGTTTGTCTGCATTTGGTATAAAGGGTAGTATACTTAGTCATAATTGAGCTGCAATTAGTGGTTGCTATGGGAAGTTGCTTGTTAGAGTAACTGCACCTTCCATCTGCCCATCATTTTTTGGGTTGAACATTTAAAGGTACAGTTCTGACAACAATACGAGCATGGTTCAATAAGTAAGGTAGCAAGATCACTGACATATGTAATATTCTCTATTTCATTCTAATTTCCCACCAGGCGAGAGCATGCAGACCACTGCTTCCCCTCACGGCTGTCAGACTGCTCCTCATATCAGTCATACTGTCCCAGCATCAGTTGTAAGATGGCTGGCTGGCAGAAACATGGCTAAACATTGAGGTGCGGAAACCGGTTTCCATTGGTGATGAATTTCAGCTGCTGATGTGCATCACGCTACGCACCTCAATGGTTGACTGTAATTAGTTGATATGAATATGACCCTGAGTGTGGTTTACCCCTCTTATCTTGTTGTTAGAAAAAGTGATGCAGTATGTCATAAATAGTTTGTGACCTATTTTAACCTTTTTGTATTGGTTGTTAGGAGTTATTGAAATGTCTGAATAATTCAGTATTGGATTAAGATATTTAGAGTCAGATTCACAGGTCAATGCATTTGACCAGGTTTTGTTATGTGAAGATATCCCTCTTCTATGTTTACAGTATCCTGTGTCTCATTTTCAAGGTGGAACGGTTACCTGTATTAGTTTGACAACAGTGGTATTGACACTTGTGTTATAGGATTACCTTATTCTGCTGTTATCCTTTGGTACATAGCCTGTTTTGTTCATGAATTATTATTTTTTGGTCCATTTACCAAAAGCAATCATTTTAGGGGAGACATTTGGTACAGCACCTTTTTTTTTTTTCTTATCTGCATCTCACTTTCTGTAATACAAAAATACAACCAGGATGAATAATGTGCGTAGTATCACTCTCATAGCAGCTTAGTCATCCAAAATATCAGATTGTTTAATACTGAAAATCAGTATATACTCCGTTTAACACTTAAAGCCATGGTGTTTCATGTATTTGTACTTTTTAACTTTTTGTTTATTCATTGTTTGTACATGTATGTGTGTTACATTTTCTTTTGTATATTGAAGACATCTCGTGGTATCGATGCTGAGAAAGTAAATTTGGTTATAAACCTGGATGTGCCACATGACTGGGAGACTTATATGCACCGAATTGGAAGAGCTGGACGTTTTGGTAATTAGAAATAAATGTTTGATGTTTAGCTACGGTATTGTATATCTGCTATATGGATGCAGTGGTCTATGTAAGTGCTTGTCACAGTGACTTGTTCCGCAGCTTATATATTACCTCCCCTTGGTGTATTTCTGTATATTGTGGGCTGTCAAGTAACAGTATTAGGTCAAGAAATGCAGTTTCTTTAAATGGTTTTGCTTCACTTGATTTACTAAACAACATACTGTTTTACTCTATCCTTCTTACATGTTGTCACTTGTTCTTATACTGCTGGAGACCTTTTATCTGTGCAGCAAGCACTGCATGTTATCTCTAAAGCTTTTCTGTTTATACAGGTACCTATGGTCTGTCTGTCTCTTACTGTTGTCGGGGAGAAGAGGAGAATCTGATGATGTCAATAGCTCAAAAATGCAACCTCCGACTGCTTCCCCTACCTGGTAATAGGGATCATGTTCTCTTTTGTGGGTTATTCTGAACCTATGAGCCATATTTAAAAAAAAAAAAAATAATAATTTGGCAAGTGCACACACATTTATATACAACTATAGAATTGTATTGCTTGTCAAGATGTATTTCCATCTTTTGCACATATTCTCTATTCGGTTACATTAATGTGTTTTATGTATAGTGTCCATAAGATTGCAAATGTAACTTATTCTTAGCGCCTAAGTGGACAGAGACCAATCCGTTATTCAATAAGACCACACCCTCTGACATAGGGGTATATTCAATGAGAGTCGGAAACTGCCGTCTTGTTGGAAAGACGACAGTTTCCAACTGGAATAGGTTGGAAGGGGTTCCGACCTATTCAATACGGGCACATTTTTTCCGACAAGTCGGGAAACCCGACTTGTCGGAAAGCAGGTGGATCGGCGGAATACCAGCCTATCCGCCTGCTGCTGTCGGAAACGGGGGCCAAATCCGACAGGTTTTGGCCCCCTTTCCGACAAACTCAAAACTTGAAAAACAAGTCGGATTGAGGTGAGGAGACGGCGAGTGGTGCGGCGGGCTACGGGGATCGGGGATGAGAGGTACCTTGACGTCCGTCCCCCGGCCAGGAACCTCTGTCCCTGCAGTGCCTCCCCCGCTGCCGCAGACATCACCCCCGCTGCCAGCTCCGGCCGCCGATTTCCGCTCCCCCGCCAGCCGCCACTCTGTTCCCCCCGCTGCTGCTGTCAGCGCACTCGCCAGCGGCAGGACAAGACACAGGGAACGGCCAAATCCGACAGTCAGATGTGGCCGCTCTTTGAATAGGGGTTGTCGGGTCCATTCCGACAACTGCATGTCGGAATGGACCCGACTCTTATTGCATATACCCCATAGATGGTAATAATCCTCACTTCTAAGGAAATGGAAGAGGTGATTGACCCTCAGCTCCTCCATTTCCCTATTTTACATAAAGGGCGATGGTGACTTTAAATCTCCAGAGGGATCTCATGGGATCTCATTTCTCACAACGTGGTCCTGTTTGATGTCACTGAATCACTCATAAAAGAAAAGAGAGAACAGTAGTGCAACACCTTCAAAAAAGACTAAAAGGTTTTATTATTCCAGGGCACTCACATTTAAAACATAAAGAACAAGCATATCACCACATATAGTGGATATTCCCTAATGGACTCTCTTAAGGGGGGTACACACGTAGCGATGTGTGCTTAAATTCTAAGCAATTTAACTAGACTGCTTAGAAAAGAAGCACACATCGCTCCGTGTGTATGACCCATAGCTATTTGCAGCCCCGCACATCGCTATCGCTGACTCTAGATTGGCCTGCATGCAGGCACCGTCTAGTCAGACCGCTCACTTCACTGCTGGGTGAAGTGAGCGCCCCCCTTCCCCCTCAGCACACGTCTTGCTGTGCTGAGCGGGGGGAGAGATGTGTGCTGAGCGTTCTGTGACAGATCGCTCAGCACACATCTCCCTGTGTGTATCCCCCCTTGAGGATCTTAAGGTGCTTACCTGTTCCCAGATGGTATTAGGCACACATAGGAGCATCAAGGTCCCGAGTACCCCGAGTCCTATTTGTTTGTAAGCTACCCATATTTGTATCCAGCAGTTCCACAAAAGGTAGAGAGTCAGACAGGCTTAATGCATTTCATATCAAACAAGAGACTATATTTATACTCCTGTCAATTAGACACAAATTGCCCCATTCTCAATATGTTGATTTTCTGCTCCTGAAAAACTGGAAGTGACGTCATTCCACTTCCGCTTTGTGTTCCAAAGCAGCCATTGCATGCCACTGTAATTATAAACGGCTATTTATAATCCAGTCATGTGTAAAAGGTATCCCTCATTCTCCCCTTGCCGCAAACTGGGAGTTACGTTCTGCGGGAATGCTGATGGCATCATTTGGCTTCTGGTTTGCATTCAAAAGCAGCCATTTGCGTTCCATACATAGTAAAAATAGCCAGTTGTGGTCCACTTCATAATATCAAACAAGGTATATTACATTCCTCTTTAAAAGATAAATAATTTGTCGATATAAACCACATTGGTTGTCCAATGAATAAAGGGTCTAAGTATTCAATCATCCATATTACATAAAAATAGAAAAATCTGATCCAGGTGGCAACACACACTGAATCTGCCAAAAAGGACTAAATACAACACTCATTAGAAAAATGGACATCTTTAGTGTGAGTGAAGATAGTGTGGGATTCCAACCCCTTCCTAATATTATAGATGTGTTCAGATAACGGCACTTTGAAATTGCTATACGTCTTGTCTCCATCTACTATTAGATCGAATACTGGACCTATGACTCCTGTCTACTGAAAAATTTGTAACTTTAGTGGTACCCAGGGCCGGATGAAGGGTGTGGGGACTCCTGGGCAACAAAGTTGTGGGGGCCCCCACTAGTGACATTGCTGACAAAACTTTGAACACCTCATACACACACACTCTGGATGCAACAGTACTACCTGGCCACAACAGCAGGGATAGTTCACCGCTGCACCAGATGCAGCTGCACAGTGTTAGGGTCTTGGGGGAGTTCACTGCACTATTGTGTTGGGGAGCCAGTGTGTTGGGGCGCCTAATGTGTGGGGGCCTCGGGACTACTGCCCCTTTCGCCCCTCCCTTAATTCAGCCTTGGTAGTGCCCCCTTTATAGTAACACATAAGGCAGGAATCCACAATGGTAGAAACCCCTAGAACTAATACTGGACTTATGACCCTCTTCTATACTGATGAAATATTGTACCCAATTAGGAAATTCATAACCTGCCATATAAAGAATGTCCTCTGCGCCTAAAATGTGAATGTAGTCTTAAATATATGGGGGCGAGCCATCTACTGTAGGAGTTTAAACGTGTGGTTATCTGAACATATCTATGATATTAGGAATACGTTGGAAGCCCACACTGTCTCTCATTTTAAAGAAGTCCATCATTCGAAGGAGTGTTCTATTCTGTCCTTTTGGGGGATACAGTGTGTGTTGTCGTCCTGGCACACAACGGATGTGGAGATCAGATTATCTCAGGCTGAAATGAGAATGGATATTTAAACTAAATATAATGACTCCCAAAGGTTTAAATGGGGAGTTTGAACTGAAATGTGTCTTTAGACCTGTACCCATTGTTCAGTGATTTTATCTTTGAGTTTTTATATGGATGCTGCTAATATGTTTTTGTTTGATTTTTTTAAAATTAATGTAATATGGATGATTGAACACTAAAAGATTATCTGCCCAATCTGGCAATGTCTGGGATCAAATGACAAACAACCATTTGCTCCCAAATCAAGAACATGGACAAAAATGGTTGTTCAAATAAACTGGTTTAATGAAACAAACTTAACCAATTTGTCAGTTAATTTTTTTCTGTTTTCCAGTGTTTGAGAGCAAATAGTCCATTGTCATTTGCTCCAAGACATTGCCAGATTTTCTTTCCAATCAGCCAGATTGGACAGATAATCCTTAAGTGTGTAGGGCCCTTAAGACCCATTATCCACCGGACAACCAATGGGCCTTATATGAATGAATTATTTATCTTTTATAGAGGATTGTAATGTTCCTTGTTTGATTTTATGAAGTGGACTGCAAATGGCTGGTTTTACTATGTGCAGAATGCAAACCAGAAGCCAAATTACGTCATTGGTGGTCCAGCGGAACAACACTCCTGGTTTGCAACAATTGGAGAATGGGGCAGTCCTTTTACACATCACTGGATTATAAATAGCTGTTTAGAATCACAATGCAACGCAAAGGGCCACTTTGAACTGCAATGCGGAAGTGGCATGACATCCCTTCCAGTTTAGTTTCAGGAACAGGAAATACATATATCTATGGGGAGGTTTTTGTCTTATTGATATGGGTATAAATATAGTCTCTTGTGTGATAGTCAGCATGCTTCTGAGGAAAAACCTTAGGGTTAAAAATGCATTAGGCCTGCCTGACTGTCTACTCTCCCTGTTATGGAATTACTGGAAAGTACTCTGGGATGCTTACAAATAGGAAGCCTGGTGACAGGGATTTTGATGTGCCTATGTGTGCCAAATACCATCTGGGAACAGTTATGCACATTAAGATCCCCATCTGGGGATATCCACTGTATATGGTGATATGGTTGTTCTTTATATTTTGAACTTGAGTGCATTGGAAAACTAAAAACGTCTAGTCTTTGTTGAAGGTGTTGCACAACTGTTCTCTTTTATCTTTAATGAGTGTTTTTAGTAGAGATGTGCAGCGGGCATTTTTTGTGTTTTGGATTCGGGTCCGCGGTCGTGTTTTGGATTCGGACGCGTTTTGGCAAAACCACCCTTTCGGGTTTTGGATTCGGATGTGTTTTGGATTCGGGTGATTTTTGAAAAAAACACAAAAACAGCTAAAATCTGGGGGTAATTTTGATCCTATAGTATTATTAACCTCAATAACCATAATTTCCACTGATTTCCAGTCTATTCTGCACACCTCACACCTCACAATATTATTTTTAGTCCTAAAATTTGAACCAAGGTCGCTGGATGACTAAGCTAAGCGACCCAAGTGGCCGACACAAACACCTGGCCCATCCAGGAGTGGCACTGCAGTGTCAGACAGGATGGCACTTAAAAAAAAAAAAATAGTCCCCAAACAGCACATGATGCAAAGAAAAAAAGAGGTGCACCAAGGTCGCTGGATGGCTAAGCTAAGCGACACAAACACCTCAATATCACAGGAATTATTTATTCTAATTAATGGTATTATTTATTGGTCCAAATCACTGGAAGAAAATGACAAAAATAAGAATTTACTTACCGATAATTCTATTTATCGTAGTCCGTAGTGGATGCTGGGGACTCCGTAAGGACCATGGGGAGTAGCGGCTCCGCAGGAGACTGGGCACATCTAAAGAAAGCTTTAGGACTATCTGGTGTGCACTGGCTCCTCCCCCTATGACCCTCCTACAAGCCTCAGGATACTGTGCCCGGACGAGCGTACACAATAAGGAAGGATTTTGAATCCCGGGTAAGACTCATACCAGCCACACCAATCACACCGTACAACTTGTGATCTGAACCCAGTTAACAGCATGATAACAGAGGAGCCTCTAGAAAAGATGGCTCACTACAGCAATAACCCGATTTTTTGGTAACAATAACTATGTACCAGTATTGCAGACAATCCGCACTTGGGATGGGCGCCCAGCATCCACTACGGACTACGAGAAATAGAATTATCGGTAAGTAAATTCTTATTTTCTCTAACGTCCTAAGTGGATGCTGGGGACTCCGTAAGGACCATGGGGATTATACCAAAGCTCCCAAACGGGCGGGAGAGTGCGGATGACTCTGCAGCACCAATTGAGAGAACTCCAGGTCCTCCTCAGCCAGGGTATCAATTTTGTAGAATTTTACAAACGTATTTGCTCCTGACCAAGTAGCTGCTCGGCAAAGTTGTAAAGCCGAGACCCCTCGGGCAGCCGCCCAAGATGAGCCCACCTTCCTTGTGGAGTGGGCATTTACAGATTTTTGGCTGTGGCAGGCCTGCCACAGAATGTGCAAGCTGAATTGTACTACAAATCCAACGAGCAATAGTCTGCTTAGAAGCAGGAGCACCCAGCTTGTTGGGTGCATACAGGATAAACAGCGAGTCAGATTTTCTGACTCCAGCCGTCCTGGAAACATATATTTTCAGGGCCCTGACAACGTCTAGCAACTTGGAGTCCTCCAAGTCCCTAGTAGCCGCAGGCACCACAATAGGTTGGTTCAGGTGAAACGCTGAAACCACCTTAGGGAGAAACGGAGGACGAGTCCTCAATTCCACCCTGTCCGAATGGAAAATCAGATAAGGGCTTTTACAGGATAAAGCCGCCAATTCTGACACACGCCTGGCCCAGGCCAGGGCCAACAGCATGACCACTTTCCATGTGAGATATTTTAACTCCACAGATTTAAGTGGTTCAAACCAATGTGACTTTTGGAACCCAAAAAAACTACATTGAGATCCCAAAGTGCCACTGGAGGCACAAAAGGAGGCTGTATATGCAGTACCCCTTTTACAAACGTCTGAACTTCAGGGACTGAAGCTAGTTCTTTTTGGAAGAAAATTGACAGGGCCGAAATTTGAACCTTAATGGACCCCAATTTCAGGCCCATAGACACTCCTGTTTGCAGGAAATGTAGGAATCGACCCAGTTGAATTTCCTCCGTCGGGCCTTACTGGCCTCGCACCACGCAACATATTTTCGCCAAATGCGGTGATAATGTTTTGCGGTTACATCCTTCCTGGCTTTGATCAGGATAGGGATGACTTCATCCGGAATGCCTTTTTTCCTTCAGGATCCGGCGTTCAACCGCCATGCCGTCAAACGCAGCCGCGGTAAGTCTTGGAACAGACAGGGTCCTTGTTGGAGCAGGTCCCTTCTTAGAGGTAGAGGCCACGGATCCTCCGTGAGCATCTCTTGAAGTTCCGGTTACCAAGTCCTTCTTGGCCAATCCGGAGCCACGAATATAGTGCTTACTCCTCTCCATCTTATCAATCTCAGTACCTTGGGTATGAGAGGCAGAGGAGGGAACACATACACTGACTGGTACACCCACGGTGTTACCAGAGCGTCTACAGCTATTGCCTGAAGGTCCCTTGACCTGGCGCAATACCTGTCGAGTTTTCCCAACGGTTTATAATCATGTGGAAGACTTCTGGGTGAAGTCCCCACTCTCCCGGGTGGAGGTCGTGCTGAGGAAGTCTGCTTCCCAGTTGTCCACTCCCGGAATGAATACTGCTGACAGTGCTATCACATGATTTTCCGCCCAGCGAAGAATCCTTGCAGCTTCTGCCATTGCCCTCCTGCTTCTTGTGCCACCCTGTCTGTTTACGTGGGTGACTGCCGTGATGTTGTCCGACTGGATCAACACCGGCTGACCTTGAAGCAGAAGTCTTGCTAAGCTTAGAGCATTGTAAATGGCCCTTAGCTTCAGGATATTTATGTGAAGTGATGTCTCCAGGCTTGACCATAAGCCCTGGATATTCCTTCCCTGTGTGACTGCTCCCCAGCCTCGCAGGCTGGCATCCGTGGTCACCAGGACCCAGTCCTGAATGCCGAATCAGCGGCCCTCTAGAAGATGAGCACTCTGCAACCACCACAGGAGGGACACCCTTGTCCTTGGTGACAGGGTTATCCGCTGATGCATCTGAAGATGCGACCCGGACCATTTGTCCAGCAGGTCCCACTGGAAAGTTCTTGCGTGGAATCTGCCGAATGGGATTGCTTCGTAGGAAGCCACCATTTTACCCAGAACCCTTGTGCATTGATGCACTGAGACTTGGCTCGGTTTTAGGAGGTACCTGACTAGCTCGGATAACTCCCTGGCTTTCCCCTCCGGGAGAAACCCCTTTTTCTGGACTGTGTCCAGGATCATCCCTAGGAACAGAAGACAAGTCGTCGGAACCAGCTGCGATTTTGGAATATTGAGAATCCAATCGTGCTGCCGCAACACTACCTGAGATAGTGCTACACCGACCTCCAACTGTTCCCTGGATCTTACCCTTATCAGGGAATCGTCCAAGTAAGGGATGACTAAAATTCCCTTCCTTCGAAGGAATATCATCATTTCGGCCATTACCTTGGTAAAGACCCGGGGTGCCGTGGACCATCCATACAGCAGCGTCTGAACTGATAGTGACAGTTCTGTACCATAAACCTGAGGTACCCTTGGTGAGAAGGGTAAATTTTGACATGAAGGTAAGCATCCTTGATGTCCCGAGACATCATGTAGTCCCCTTCTTCCAGGTTCGCAATCACTGCTCTGAGTGACTCAATCTTGAATTTGAACCTCTGTATGTAAGTGTTCAAAGATTTTAGATTTAGAATCGGTCTCACCGAGCCGTCCGGCTTCGGTACCACAACAGTGTGGAATAATACCCCGTTCCCTGTTGCAGTCGGGGTACCTTGATTATCACCTGCTGGGAATACAGCTTGTGAATGGCTTCCAAGACTGTCTCCCTGTCAGAAGGAGACATCGGTAAAGCCGACTTTAGGAAAACGGCGAGGGGGAGACGTCTCGAATTCTAATTTGTACCCCTGAGATATCACCTGAAGGATCCAGGGGTCTACTTGCGAGTGAGCCCACTGCGCGCTGAAATTCATTGAGACGGGCCCCCCACCGTGCCTGATTCTGCTTGTAAAGCCCCAGCGTCATACTGAGGGCTTGGCAGAGGCGGGAGAGGGTTTCTGTTCCTGGGAACTGGCTGATTTCTGCAGCCTTTTTCCTCTCCCTCTGTCACGGGGCAGAAATGAGGAACATTTTGCCCGCTTGTCCACGAAAAGACTGCGCCTGATAATACGGCGTCTTCTCATGTTGAGAGGCGACCTGGGGTACAAACGTGGATTTCCCAGCTGTTGCCGTGGCCACCAGGTCTGAAAGACCGACCCCAAATAACTCCTCCCCTTATTAAGGCAATACTTCCAAATGCCGTTTGGAATACGCATCACCTGACCACTGACGTGTCCATAACCCTCTACTGGTAGAAATGGACAACGCACTTAGACTTGATGCCAGTCGGCAAATATTCCGCTGTGCATCACGCATATATAGAAATGCATCTTTTAAATGCTCTATAGGCAAAATATACTGTCCCTATCTAGGGTATCAATATTTTCAGTCAGGGAATCCGACCACGCCAACCCAGCACTGCACATCCAGGCTGAGGCGATTGCTGGTCGCAGTATAACACCAGTATGTGTGTAAATACATTTTAGGATACCCTCCTGCTTTCTATCAGCAGGATCCTTAAGGGCGGCCATCTCAGGAGAGGGTAGAGCCCTTACAAGCGTGTGAGCGCTTTATCCACCCTAGGGGGTGTTTCCCAACGCACCCTAACCTCTGGCGGGAAAGGATATAATGCCAATAACATTTTAGAAATTATCAGTTGTTATCGGGGGAAAACCACGCATCATCACACACCTCATTTAATTTCTCAGATTCAGGAAAACTACAGGTAGTTTTTCCTCACCGAACATAATACCCCTTTTTGGTGGTACTCGTATTATCAGAAATGTGTAAAACATTTTTCATTGCCTCAATCATGTAACGTGTGGCCCTACTGGAAGTCACATTTGTCTCTCCACCGTCGACACTGGAGTCAGTATCCGTGTCGGCGTCTATATCTGCCATCTGAGGTAACGGGCGCTTTAGAGCCCCTGACGGCCTATGAGACGTCTGGACAGGCACAAGCTGAGTAGCCGGCTGTCTCATGTCAACCACTGTCTTTTATACAGAGCTGACACTGTCACGTAATTCCTTCCAACAGTTCATCCACTCAGGTGTCGACCCCCTAGGGGGTGACATCACTATTACAGGCAATCTGCTCCGTCTCCACATCATTTTTCTCCTCATACATGTCGACACAAACGTACCGACATACAGCACACACACAGGGAATGCTCTGATAGAGGACAGGACCCCACTAGCCCTTTGGGGAGACAGAGGGAGAGTTTGCCAGCACACACCAAAGCGCTATATATATACAGGGATAACCTTATATAAGTGTTTTTCCCCTTATAGCTGCTGTATTGTTAATACTGCGCCTAATTAGTGCCCCCCTCTCTTTTTTAACCCTTTCTGTAGTGTAGTGACTGCAGGGGAGAGCCAGGGGAGCTTCCCTCCAACGGAGCTGTGAGGGAAAATGGCGCCAGTGTGCTGAGGAGATAGGCTCCGCCCCTTTTTCGCAGACTTTTCTCCTGCTTTTTTATGGATTCTGGCAGGGGTTAAAATTCATCCATATAGCCCTGGGGGCTATATGTGATGTATTTTCGCCAGCCAAGGTGTTTTTATTGCTGCTCAGGGCGCCCCCCCCTAGCGCCCTGCACCCTCAGTGACCGAAGTGTGAAGTGTGCTGAGGAGCAATGGCGCACAGCTGCAGTGCTGTGCGCTACCTTGGTGAAGACAGGATGTCTTCTGCCGCCGATTTTCCGGACCTCTTCTGTCTTCTGGCTCTGTAAGGGGGCCAGCGGCGCGGCTCTGGGACCCATCCATGGCTGGGCCTGTGATCGTCCCTCTGGAGCTAATGTCCAGTAGCCTAAGAAGCCCAATCCACTCTGCACGCAGGTGAGTTCGCTTCTTCTCCCCTTAGTCCCTCGATGCAGTGAGCCTTTTGCCAGCAGGTCTCACTGAAAATAAAAAACCTAAACTAAAACTTTCACTAAGAAGCTCAGGAGAGCCCCTAGTGTGCACCCTTCTCGTTCGGGCACAAAGATCTAACTGAGGCTTGGAGGAGGGTCATATGGGGAGGAGCCAGTGCACACCAGATAGTCCTAAAGCTTTCTTTAAATGTGCCCAGTCTCCTGCGGAGCCGCTACTCCCCATGGTCCTTACGGAGTCCCCAGCATCCACTTAGGACGTTAGAGAAATGACTAGAATTGCAAGCCAGTATTACGGGAATTGTATCAAATGGCAGACACTGAGCAGCACAAGACACTGAGCACTGACCAGTGATACTGAGCAGTGATGATACTACTGAGCAGTGATACTGAGAACTGACACTACTGAGAACTGACACTGAACAGCACGATGCAGCACAAGACACTGAGCACTGACCAGTGATACTGAGCACTGATGATACTACTGAGCAGTGATACTGAGCACCGATGATACTACTGAGCAGTGATACTCAGAACTGACACTGAGCAGCACGATGCAGCACAAGACACTGAGCACTGACCAGTGATACTGAGCACTGATGATACTACTGAGCAGTGATACTGAGCACTGATGATACTACTGAGCACTGACACTGAGCAGCACAAGACACTGAGCACTGACCAGTGATACTGAGCACTGATGATACTACTGAGCAGTGATACTGAGCACTGATGATACTACTGAGAACTGACACTGAGCAGCACGATGCAGCACAAGACACTGTACTAGTATTAGTATTAGTGAGCAGCACAAAAGCTCTCTGGAATTGTCACCCCCCAGATACCACTGTGACTGGAATGGTGATGACTGATGCACAGTCACAGGACACTACTACCACAGCACCCTACAGCAGCAAGATGCAGCACAAGACACTGTACTAGTATTACTGAGCAGCACAAGACAATGAGCACTGATACTGAGAAATGACATTGAGAGAACGTAGTCACGTCCTCTCTGTACTCTACAATGCCCGAGTGAAAATGGCGGTGACGCGCGGCTCTTTATATGGAATCCGAATCCCGCGAGAATCTGACAGCGGGATGATGACGTTTTGCCTCGTTCGGGTTTTCCGAGTCAGGCGGGAATAACCGAGCCCTCTCATCTCTAGTTTTTAGTCGCATCAAACCTGAACAAGATATGAGAAATGAGATTCCTCTGGAGATTTAAAGTCACTATCACCCTGCATGTAAAATAAGGAAATGGCTGGTTGCCTCCATTTCATGCAAGTGGATTAAAGATTTGGGAGGAGCCGAGTGACATTGACCTCTGCCATTTTCTTGAAGTAAGGAATATTGTGTTTATTTTATGTAAAAAGGTCTGGTCTTATTGAATCACGGATTGATGTAATCCATTATTAGTGCCTGAGTGGACAATCTTATTGACTGTGTTGTTTTAAGAATTGGTGAATTTTCCTTTTTTGTTCCACTGGCAGCTCTTGTGGGAGGTGTATTGCACATATTTTAGGTGTCTATTTTATGTTTTATCTACGTAGTGTTTTCTGATTGCTGATATCATTTATCTCTTTCCTTGCAATCATATTTATGTGCAATATTGGGAATTGTTTACTGGTAGTTTAAAACAATAGAGTTTACATTTCTGTGCTAGAATTTATTAAGGGAAGAAAATGCTGTTAGAAATTCAGAATATTTTGTGGCAATTGAACTTTTTAGCAATAGTTTTGTATTTCTGTATGGCAAAGTATCAGAAAATACAAAGGGGTATATTCAATTAGCGTTGGATCCATTCCGACATGCATTTGTCGGAATGGATCCGACAACCCCTACTCAATCTCATCTCAATTCGACTTTTTCAAGTCGAATTGAGATGAGGGACCCAGAGGAGGAGAGGGGGGGGGGGGGGGGGAGCCGCGGGAAGACCAGCGGGGACAGCCGCCAGCAGATGGAGGAGATCAGCGCTACAGTAGCACTGCAGGAGGATGTCACACAGCTGCCCAACCTCACTGCAGTGTCCACCCGGCTCCAGCAAGCGTGACCTCACTTGCTGGAGCCGGGTGGATGCTGCCGTGAGCGGCGCGGCTGTTTGACATCCTGCTGCAGCGCTGTACTGTGGCGCTGATCTCCACTATATGCCTGCAGCTCTCCCCCCTCTTCTCCTCTGGGTCCCACATGTCAGTCCAACATTTTTTTATGTCGGACTGAGATGGTCGAAAAGGGGGCCAAAACCGTATTCGACACAAGCATGTGGATCGGCAGCTATTCCGCCGATCCACATGCTTTTCAACAAGTCGAATTCCTCAACTTGTCGAATATATTGAATAGGTTGGAACCCCTTCCGGCCTAAAAATAAGTCGAAAACTGCCGTCTTTTCGACGTCAGTTGAATATAACCCAAAGTCTGTGTCCTCCAGCAACAGAATGAGTACAGTGTTAATATGCAAGGAACTCTAGGAGTAAGAGCCCCCAATACCTAAATATAGAAATTTTGTTTTTTCAATCCCACTTCCGCTTAAATCTTAACCAATTCTTCTGGTTTTGAGATTCCAGGACCATCTAGGATCATCTTGCACTGTGCTGTCAAACAGGGTGCCATATGTGGGATAGGTATTTAATGTTGTCAATGGCTGTACTATAAAATAGAAGTCCAGCATTAGTGTGGGAAATAATTTCCCCTGCAGACCTTCCAGGTGAAACTCGACCTTTTATTTCTCTAACGTCCTTGATGATGCTGGGACTCCGTAAGGGCCATGGGGAATAGACGGGCTCCGCAGGAGATAGGGCACTTTAAGAAAGCTTTGGACTCTGGGTGTGCACTGGCTCCTCCCTCTATGCCCCTCCTCCAGACCTCAGTTTTACACTGTGCCCAGAGCAAGATGGGTGCACTGCAGAGAGCTCTCCAGAGTTCTCTGCCTAGAAGCATTTTTGTTTGGATTTTTTTTTTTCTACCTTTTACTACTTTTTCACAGGGAGCACTGCTGGCAACAGGCTCCCTGCATCGAGGGACTGAGGAGAGAGGAGCAGACCTTCTTGTCAAAGATAGGCTCTGCTTCCTCGGCTACTGGACACCATTAGCTCCAGAGGGGGTGAACGCAGGTTCTTACTGGGCGTCCACCCCCGGAGCCGCGCCGCCGTACTCCTCACAGAGCAAGAAGTACAGAAGACAGAAGTCGTCAGGCGGCAGAAGCCTTCAGCTTCACTGAGGTAACGCACAGCACTGCAGCTGTGCGTCATTGCTCCCATACACCTCACATACTCCGGTCACTGTAAGGGTGCAGGGCGCAGGGGGGCTCCCTGGGCAGCAATATAAACCTCTGCATGGCAAAAAGACTATATACATGTACAGGTGGGCTCTGTACATGTATATAAAAGAGCCCCCGCCATATTTTACTAAGTTTGAGCGGGACAGAAGCCCGCCGCCGAGGGGACGGGGCTTCTCCCTCAGCACTCACCAGCGCCATTTTCTCTCCACAGCACTGCTGAGAGGAAGGTCCCCGGACTCTCCCCTGCTTACACACTGTGAAAGGGTGCTTAAAAGAGAGGGGTGGGGGGGGGCACATAATTGGCGGTTTACATATTTCTCTGACGTCCTAGTGGATGCTGGGAACTCCGTAAGGACCATGGGGAATAGCGGCTCCGCAGGAGACTGGGCACAACTAAGAAAGATTTAGGACTACCTGGTGTGCACTGGCTCCTCCCTATATGCCCCTCCTCCAGACCTCAGTTAGAATTTTGTGCCCGGCCGAGCTGGATGCACACTAGGGGCTCTCCTGAGCTCCTAGAAAAGAAAGTATATTTTAGGTTTTTTATTTTCAGTGAGATCTGCTGGCAACAGACTCACTGCTACGTGGGACTAAGGGGAGAGAAGCGGACCTACCTGCTTGCAGCTAGCTTGGGCTTCTAGGCTACTGGACACCATTAGCTCCAGAGGGATCGAACACAGGCCCAGCCTCGGTCGTCCGGTCCCGGAGCCGCGCCGCCGTCCCCCTTACAGAGCCAGAAGCAAGTAGACGTTCCTGGAAATCGGCGGCAGAAGACTTCGGTCTTTATCAAGGTAGCGCACAGCACTGCAGCTGTGCGCCATTGCTCCCCATGCACACCACATACTCCGGTCACTGATGGGTGCAGGGCGCTGGGGGGGGCGCCCTGGGCTGCAATATGAGTACCTTGCTGGCAAATACCACATAATATAGTCATAAAGACTATATATGTGTAAAATACCCCTGCCAAATATACATTTGAAAAAGCGGGAGAAGTCCGCCGGAAAAGGGGCGGGGCTATCTCCCTCAGCACACTGGCGCCATTTTCCCTCACAGCTCCACTGGAAGGACGCTCCCAAAGCTCTCCCCTGCAGTTTCCAGACTACATAGGGTAAAAAAGAGAGGGGGGGCACTAAATTTAGGCGCATATAATATATATATATAGCTGCTATAGGGAAAAATCACTTGTGTAGTGTGTATCCCTGCATTATATAGCGCTCTGGTGTGTGCTGGCATACTCTCTCTCTGTCTCCCCAAAGGACTTTGTGGGGTCCTGTCCTCGTTCTGAGCATTCCCTGTATGTGTGCGGTGTGTCGGTACGGCTGTGTCGACATGTTTGATGAGGAGGCTTATGTGGAGGCGGAGCAGGGGCCGATAAATGTGATGTCACCCCCTGCGGGGTCGACACCTGAATGGATGGACATGTGGAAGGAATTACGTGACAGTGTCAACTCCTTACATAAAAGGTTTGACGACATAGCAGATGTGGGACAGCCGGCTTCTCAGCTCGTGCCTGCCCAGGCGTCTCAAAAGCCATCAGGGGCTCTAAAACGCCCGCTACCTCAGATGGCAGACACAGATGTCGACACGGATACTGACTCCAGTGTCGACGATGATGAGACTAGTGTACATTCCAATAGAGCCACCCGTTACATGATTACGGCAATGAAGAATGTGTTGCACATTTCTGATATTACCCCAGGTACCACAAAAAAGGGTATTATGTTTGGGGAGAAAAAACTACCAGTGGTTTTTCCCCCTTCTGATGAATTAAATGAAGTATGTGAAGAAGCGTGGGCTTCCCCCGATAAGAAACTGGTAATTTCTAAAAAGTTACTAATGGCGTACCCTTTCCCGCCAGAGGATAGGTCACGTTGGGAGACATCCCCCAGGGTGGATAAAGCGCTCACACGCCTGTCAAAGAAGGTGGCACTACCGTCTCCGGACACGGCCGCCCTAAAGGAACCTGCTGTGAGGAAGCAGGAGGCTATCCTGAAGTCTGTATATACACACTCAGGAATTATACTGAGACCGGCTATTGCTTCAGCATGGATGTGCAGTGCTGCAGCTGCGTGGTCAGATTCCCTGTCGGAAAACATTGATACCCTAGACAGGGACACTATATTGCTAACCGTAGAGCATATTAAAGACGCTGTCTTATACATGAGAGATGCACAGAGGGATATTTGCCGGCTGGCATCTAAAATAAACGCAATGTCCATTTCTGCCAGGAGAGGATTGTGGACTCGGCAGTGGACAGGAGATGCAGATTCTAAAAGGCACATGGAAGTTTTGCCTTACAAGGGTGAGGAGTTGTTTGGGGATGGTCTCTCGGACCTCGTTTCCACAGCAACAGCTGGGAAGTCAGCATTTTTACCCCATGTTCCCTCACAGCCAAAGAAAGCACCGTATTATCAGGTACAGTCCTTTCGGCCCCAGAAAGGCAAGCGGGTTAGAGGCGCGTCCTTTCTGCCCAGAGGCAGAGGTAGAGGGAAAAAGCTGCAACATACAGCCAGTTCCCAGGAACAAAAGTCCTCCCCCACTTCCTCTAAGTCCACCGCATGACGCTGTGGCTCCACAGGCGGAGCCAGGTACGGTGGGGGCCCGTCTCAAGAACTTCAGCACCCAGTGGGCTTGTTCACGGGTGGATCCCTGGATTCTACAGGTAGTATCTCAGGGGTACAAGCTGGAATTCGAGACGTCTCCCCCTCGCCGTTTCCTCAAATCTGCCTTGCCGACAGCTTCCCCGGACAGGGAGGCAGTGCTGGAGGCGATTCACAAGCTGTATTCTCAGCAGGTGATAATCAAGGTACCCCTCCTTCAACAAGGACGGAGTTACTATTCCACAATGTTTGTGGTACCGAAACCGGACGGTTCGGTGAGACCCATTTTAAATTTAAAATCTTTGAACACTTATATCAGAAGGTTCAAGTTCAAGATGGAATCGCTCAGAGCGGTGATTGCAAGCCTGGACGAGGGGGATTACATGGTGTCACTGGACATCAAGGATGCTTACCTGCATGTCCCCATTTACCCTCCTCACCAGGAGTACCTCAGATTTGTGGTACAGGACTGTCATTACCAATTCCAGACGTTGCCGTTGGTCTGTCCACGGCACCAAGGGTATTTACCAAGGTAATGGCCGAAATGATGATACTCCTTCGGAAAAAGGGAGTTTTAATTATCCCGTACTTGGACGATCTCCTTATAAAGGCGAGGTCCAGGGAACAGTTGTTGATCGGACTAGCACTAGCTCGGGAAGTGCTACAACAGCACGGCTGGATCCTGAATATTCCAAAGTCGCAGCTGGTTCCTACAACGCGTCTACTGTTCCTGGGGATGGTTCTGGACACAGAACAGAAAAAAGTGTTTCTCCCGGAGGAGAAGGCCAAGGAGTTATCGTCTCTAGTCAAAGACCTCCTAAAACCAAAACAGGTGTCGGTGCACCACTGCACGCGAGACCTGGGAAAGATGGTGGCTTCTTACGAAGCAATTCCATTCGGAAGGTTCCATGCAAGGATCTTTCAGTGGGATCTGTTGGACAAGTGGTCCGGGTCGCATCTTCAGATGCATCGGCTGATAACCCTGTCTCCAAGGGCCAGGGTGTCGCTATTGTGGTGGCTGCAGAGTGCTCATCTTCTAGAGGGCCGCAGATTCGGCATACAGGACTGGATCCTGGTGACCACGGATGCCAGCCTTCGAGGTTGGGGGGCAGTCACACAGGGAAGAAACTTCCAAGGACTATGGACAAGTCAGGAGACTTCCCTACACATAAATATTCTGGAACTAAGGGCCATTTACAATGCCCTAAGTCAGGCAAGACCCCTGCTTCAACACCAGCCGGTGCTGATACAGTCAGACAACAACACGGCGGTCGCCCATGTAAATCGTCAGGGCGGCACAAGAAGCAGGATGGCGATGGCAGAAGCCACAAGGATTCTCCGATGGGCGGAAAATCATGTGTTAGCACTGTCAGCAGTGTTCATTCCGGGAGTGGACAACTGGGAAGCAGACTTCCTCAGCAGTCACGACCTCCACCCGGGAGAGTGGGGACTTCATCCAGAAGTCTTCCAAATGATTGTACACTGTTGGGAAAGGCCACAGGTGGACATGATGGCGTCCCGCCTCAACAAAAAGCTAAAAAGATATTGCGCCAGGTCAAGGGACCCTCAGGCGATAGCTCTGGACGCTCTAGTGACACCGTGGGTGTACCAGTCGGTTTATGTGTTCCCTACTCTGCCTCTCATACCCAAGGTACTGAGAATAATAAGAAGGAGAGGAGTAAGAACTATACTTGTGGTTCCGGATTGGCCAAGAAGGGCTTGGTACCCAGAACTTCAAGAAATGACCTCAGAGGACCCATGGCCTCTGCCGCTCAGACAGGACCTGCTGCAGCAGGGACCCTGTCTGTTCAAAGACTTACCGCGACTGCGTTTGACGGCATGGCGGTTGAACGCCGGATCCTGAAGGAAAAGGGCATTCCGGAGGAAGTCATTCCTACGCTGATTAAAGCTAGGAAGGAGCTGACCGCAAACCATTATCACCGCATATGGCGAAAATATGTTGCGTGGTGTGAGGCCAGAAGGGCCCCAACGGAGGAATTTCAGCTGGGTCGATTTCTGCACTTCCTACAGTCAGGGATGACTATAAGCCTCAAATTAGGTTCCATTAAGGTCCAGATTTCGGCTCTGTCGATTTTCTTCCAAAAAGAACTGGCTTCACTGCCTGAAGTTCAGACGTTTGTTAAAGGAGTGCTGCATATTCAGCCCCCTTTTGTGCCTCCAGTGGCACCTTGGGATCTCAACGTGGTGTTGGATTTCCTTAAGTCACATTGGTTTGAGCCACTTAAAACCGTGGAACTAAAATATCTCACGTGGAAAGTGGTCATGCTGTTGGCCTTGGCTTCGGCCAGGCGTGTATCAGAATTGGCGGCTTTGTCATGTAAAAGCCCTTATCTGATTTTCCATATGGATAGGGCAGAATTGAGGACTCGTCCCCAATTTCTTCCTAAGGTGGTATCTGCTTTTCATTTGAACCAACCTATTGTGGTGCCTGCGGCTACTAAGGACTTGGAGGATTCCAAGTTGCTGGACGTAGTCAGGGCCCTGAAAATCTATGTTTCCAGGACGGCTGGAGTCAGGAAAACTGACTCGCTATTTATCCTGTATGCGCCCAACAAGCTGGGTGCTCCTGCTTCAAAGCAGTCTATTGCTCGCTGGATCTGTAGTACGATTCAACTTGCACATTCTGCGGCTGGACTGCCGCATCCCAAATCTGTAAAAGCCCATTCCACGAGGAAAGTGGGCTCTTCTTGGGCGGCTGCCCGAGGGGTCTCTGCTTTACAACTTTGCCGAGCTGCTACTTGGTTGGGTTCAAACACGTTTGCTAAGTTCTACAAGTTTGATACCCTGGCTGAGGAGGACCTTGCTTTTGCTCATTCGGTGCTGCAGAGTCATCCGCACTCTCCCGCCCGTTTGGGAGCTTTGGTATAATCCCCATGGTCCTTACGGAGTTCCCAGCATCCACTAGGACGTCAGAGAAAATAAGAATTTACTCACCGGTAATTCTATTTCTCTAACGTCCTAGTGGATGCTGGGGACTCCGAAAGGACCATGGGGAATAGCGGCTCCGCAGGAGACTGGGCACAAAAGTAAAAAGCTTTAGGACTACCTGGTGTGCACTGGCTCCTCCCCCTATGACCCTCCTCCAAGCCTCAGTTAGATTTTTGTGCCCGAACGAGACGGGTGCAGGCTAAGGGGCTCTCCTGAGCTGCTTAGTGTAAAAGTTTAAAGTAGGTTTTTTATTTTCAGTGAGACCTGCTGGCAACAGGCTCACTGCACCGAGGGACTAAGGGGAGAAGAAGCGAACTCACCTGCGTGCAGAGTGGATTGGGCTTCTTAGGCTACTGGACATTAGCTCCAGAGGGACGATCACAGGCCCAGCCATGGATGGGTCCCAGAGCCGCGCCGCCGTCCCCCTTACAGAGCCAGAAGACGGAAGAGGTCCGGAAAATCGGCGGCAGAAGACGTCCTGTCTTCAATAAGGTAGCGCACAGCACTGCAGCTGTGCGCCATTGCTCTCAGCACACTTCACACTTCGGTCACTGAGGGTGCAGGGCGCTGGGGGGGGCGCCCTGAGACGCAATAAAAACACCTTTTTTGGCAAAAAATACATCACATATAGCTCCTGGGCTATATGGATGTATTTAACCCCTGCCTATTTTTACATAAAAAAGCGGGAGAAAGGCCGCCGAAAAAGGGGCGGAGCCTATCTCCTCAGCACACTGGCGCCATTTTTTCCTCACAGCTCCGTTGGAGGAAGGCTCCCTGACTCTCCCCTGCAGTCCTGCACTACAGAAACAGGGTAAAACAAGAGAGGGGGGGGCACTAAATTGGCATATAAATATATACAGCAGCTATATTAGGGAAAAACACTTATATAAGGTTATCCCTGTATATATATAGCGCTCTGGTGTGTGCTGGCAAACTCTCCCTCTATCTCCCCAAAGGGCTAGTGGGGTCCTGTCCTCTATCAGAGCATTCCCTGTGTGTGTGCTGTGTGTCGGAACGTTGTGTCGACATGTATGAGGAGGAAAATGGTGTGGAGGCGGAGCAATTGCCTGTGTTAGTGATGTCACCCCATAGGGAGTCGACACCTGACTGGATGGTCTTATGGAAAGAATTACGTGATAGTGTCAGCACTTTACAAAAGACTGTTGACGACATGAGACAGCCGGCAAATCAGTTAATACCTGTACAGGCGTCTCAAACACAGTCAGGGGCTCTAAAGCGCCCGTTACCTCAGGTCGATACAGACACAGACACGGACACTGACTCCAGTGTCGACGGTGAGGAAACAAACGTATTTTCCAGTAGGGCCACACGTTACATGATCACGGCAATGAAGGAGGTTTTGAACATTTCTGATACTACAAGTACCACAAAAAAGGGTATTATGTGGGGTGTGAAAAAACTACCCGTAGTTTTTCCCGAATCAGATGAATTAAATGAGGTGTGTGATGAAGCGTGGGTTTCCCCCGATAAAAAACTGCTAATTTCTAAAAAGTTATTGGCATTATACCCTTTCCCGCCAGAGGTTAGGGCGCGTTGGGAAACACCCCCTAGGGTAGATAAGGCGCTCACACGCTTATCAAAACAAGTGGCGTTACCGTCCCCTGATACGGCCGCCCTCAAGGAACCAGCTGATAGGAAGCTGGAAAATATCCTTAAAAGTATATACACACATACTGGTATTATACTGCGACCAGCAATCGCCTCAGCCTGGATGTGCAGTGCTGGGGTGGCTTGGTCGGATTCCCTGACTGAAAATATTGATACCCTGGACAGGGACAATATATTATTGACTATAGAGCATTTAAAGGATGCATTTCTATATATGCGAGATGCACAGAGGGATATTTGCACTCTGGCATCAAGAGTAAGTGCGATGTCCATTTCTGCCATAAGAGGATTATGGACGCGACAGTGGTCAGGGGATGCGGATTCCAAACGGCATATGGAAGTATTGCCGTATAAAGGGGAGGAGTTATTTGGGGTCGGTCTATCGGACCTGGTGGCCACGGCAACGGCTGGAAAATCCACCTTTTTACCCCAAGTCACCTCGCAGCAGAAAAATATACCGTCTTTTCAGGGTCAGTCCTTTCGTCCCCATAAGGGCAAGCGGGCAAAAGGCCACTCATATCTGCCCCGGGGCAGAGGAAGGGGAAAAAGACTGCAGCAGACAGCCTCTTCCTACGAACAGAAGCCCTCCCCCGCTTCTGCCAAGTCCTCAGCATGACGCTAGGGCCTTACAGGACTCAGGCACGGTGGGCGCCTGTCTCAAGAATTTCAGCGCGCAGTGGGCTCACTCGCAAGTGGACCCCTGGATCCTGCAGGTAGTATCTCAGGGGTACAAATTGGAATTTGAGACGTCTCCCCCTCGCCGGTTCCTGAAGTCTGCTTTACCAACGTCTCCCCCCGACAGGGAGGCGGTATTGGAAGCCATTCACAAGCTGTATTCCCAGCAGGTGATAATCAAGGTACCCCTCCTACAACAGGGATAGGGGTATTATTCCACGCTGTTTGTGGTACCGAAGCCGGACGGCTCGGTGAGACCCATTTTAAATCTGAAATCCTTGAACACTTACATAAAAAGGTTCAAGTTCAAGATGGAGTCACTCAGAGCAGTGATAGCGAACCTGGAAGAAGGGGACTATATGGTGTCTCTGGACATCAAGGATTCTTACCTCCATGTCCCAATTTGCCCTTCTCACCAAGGGTACCTCAGGTTTGTGGTACAGAACTGTCACTATCAGTTTCAGACGCTGCCGTTTGGATTGTCCACGGCACCCCGGGTCTTTACCAAGGTAATGGCCGAAATGATGATTCTTCTTCGAAGAAAAGGCGTCTTAATTATCCCTTACTTGGACGATCTCCTGATAAGGGCAAGGTCCAGAGAACAGTTAGAGGTCGGAGTAGCACTATCTCAAGTAGTACTACGACAGCACGGGTGGATTCTAAATATTCCAAAATCGCAGCTGATTCCGACAACACGTCTGCTGTTCCTAGGGATGATTCTGGACACAGTACAGAAAAAGGTGTTTCTCCCGGAGGAGAAAGCCAGGGAGTTATCCGACCTAGTCAGGAACCTCCTAAAACCAGGCCAAGTGTCAGTACATCAATGCACAAGGGTCCTGGGAAAGATGGTGGCTTCTTACGAAGCGATTCCATTCGGCAGATTCCACGCAAGAACTTTTCAGTGGGATCTGCTGGACAAATGATCCGGATCGCATCTTCAAATGCATCAGCGGATAACCCTGTCTCCAAGGACAAGGGTGTCTCTCCTGTGGTGGTTACAGAGTGCTCATCTCCTAGAGGGCCGCAGATTCGGCATTCAGGATTGGGTCCTGGTGACCACGGATGCCAGCCTGAGAGGCAGGGGAGCAGTCACACAGGGAAGAAATTTCCAGGGCTTGTGGTCAAGCATGGAAACGTCACTTCACATAAATATCCTGGAACTAAGGGCCATTTACAATGCCCTAAGTCAGGCAAGACCTCTGCTTCAGGGTCAGCCGGTGTTGATCCAGTCGGACAACATCACGGCAGTCGCCCACGTAAACAGACAGGGCGGCACAAGAAGCAGGAGGGCAATGATGGAAGTGGCAAGGATTCTTCGCTGGGCGGAGAATCATGTGATAGCACTGTCAGCAGTGTTCATTCCGGGAGTGGACAACTGGGAAGCAGACTTCCTCAGCAGACACGATCTTCACCCGGGGGAGTGGGGACTTCACCCAGAAGTCTTCCACATGATTGTGAACCGTTGGGAAAAACCAAAGGTGGACATGATGGCGTCCCGCCTCAACAAAAAACTGGACAGATATTGCGCCAGGTCAAGGGACCCTCAGGCAATAGCTGTGGACGCTCTGGTAACACCGTGGGTGTACCAGTCAGTGTATGTGTTCCCTCCTCTTCCTCTCATACCAAAAGTACTGAGAATCATAAGAAGGAGAGGAGTAAAGACTATACTCGTGGCTCCGGATTGGCCAAGAAGGACTTGGTACCTGGAAATTCAAGAGATGCTCACGGAAGACCCGTGGCCTCTACCTCTAAGAAAGGACCTGCTCCAGCAGGGACCATGTCTGTTCCAAGACTTACCGCGGCTGCGTTTGACGGCATGGCGGTTGAACGCCGGATCCTGAAGGAAAAAGGCATTCCGGATGAAGTCATCCCTACCCTGATCAAAGCCAGGAAGGATGTAACCGTACAACATTATCACCGTATTTGGCGTAAATATGTTGCGTGGTGCGAGGCCAGGAAGGCCCCTACAGAGGAATTTCAACTGGGTCGTTTCCTGCATTTCCTGCAAACAGGATTGTCTATGGGCCTCAAATTAGGGTCCATTAAGGTTCAAATTTCGGCCCTGTCAATATTCTTCCAAAAAGAACTGGCTTCTGTTCCTGAAGTTCAGACGTTTGTCAAGGGAGTACTGCATATACAGCCTCCTTTTGTGCCTCCAGTGGCACCTTGGGATCTCAATGTAGTTTTGGGATTCCTAAAATCACATTGGTTTGAACCACTCACCACTGTAGACTTAAAATATCTCACATGGAAAGTGGTAATGCTGTTAGCCCTGGCTTCAGCCAGGCGTGTCTCAGAATTGGCGGCTTTATCCTATAAAAGCCCTTACCTAATTTTTCATACGGACAGGGCAGAATTGAGGACTCGTCCTCAATTTCTCCCTAAGGTGGTTTCAGCTTTTCACTTAAACCAGCCTATTGTAGTGCCTGCGGCTACTAGGGACTTGGAGGATTCCAAGTTGCTGGACGTAGTCAGGGCCCTGAAAATATATGTTTCCAGGATGGCTGGAGTCAGAAAATCTGATTCGCTGTTTATCCTGTATGCTCCCAACAAGCTGGGTGCTCCTGCTTCTAAGCAGACGATTGCTCGTTGGATTTGTAGTACAATTCAGCTTGCACATTCTGTGGCAGGCCTGCCACAGCCAAAATCTGTAAATGCCCATTCCACACGGAAAGTGGGCTCATCTTGGGCGGCTGCCCGAGGGGTCTCGGCTTTACAACTTTGCCGAGCAGCTACTTGGTCAGGGGCAAACACGTTTGCTAAATTCTACAAATTTGATACCCTGGCTGAGGAGGACCTGGAGTTCTCTCATTCGGTGCTGCAGAGTCATCCGCACTCTCCCGCCCGTTTGGGAGCTTTGGTATAATCCCCATGGTCCTTTCGGAGTCCCCAGCATCCACTAGGACGTTAGAGAAAATAAGAATTTACTTACCGATAATTCTATTTCTCATAGTCCGTAGTGGATGCTGGGCGCCCATCCCAAGTGCGGATTGTCTGCATTACTTGTACATAGTTATTGTTACAAAAATCGGGTTATTGTTGTTGTGAGCCATCTTTTCAGAGGCTCCTTCTGTTATCATGCTGTTAACTGGGTTCAGATCACAAGTTGTACGGTGTGATTGGTGTGGCTGGTATGAGTCTTACCCGGGATTCAAAATCCTTCCTTATTGTGTACGCTCGTCCGGGCACAGTATCCTGAGGCTTGGAGGAGGGTCATAGGGGGAGGAGCCAGTGCACACCAGGTAGTCCTAAAGCTTTTTACTTTTGTGCCCAGTCTCCTGCGGAGCCGCTATTCCCCATGGTCCTTTCGGAGTCCCCAGCATCCACTACGGACTATGAGAAATAGAATTATCGGTAAGTAAATTCTTATTTTCTCGTAGTCCGTAGTGGATGCTGGGCGCCCATCCCTAGTGCGGATTGTCTGCAATACTTGTATATAGTTATTGCCTAACTAAAGGGTTATTGTTTAGAGCCATCTGTTGAGAGGCTCAGTTATTTTTCATACTGTTAACTGGGTATAGTATCACGAGTTATACGGTGTGATTGGTGTGGCTGGTATGAGTCTTACCCGGGATTCCAAAATCCTTTCCTTATTGTGTCAGCTCTTCCGGGCACAGTATCCTAACTGAGGTCTGGATGAGGGGCATAGAGGGAGGAGCCAGTGCACACCAGGTAGTCCTAAATCTTTCTTAGTTGTGCCCAGTCTCCTGCGGAGCCGCTATTCCCCATGGTCCTTATGGAGTTCCCAGCATCCACTACGGACTACAAGAAATAGAATTACCGGTGAGTAAATTCTTATTTATACAGCGCTGCTGGGGAAAAACATTTGTCTCTCCAAAGGGCCTTGACAGGGATACCCTGTGTGTGTGTATATGTGTGTGTGTGTGTGTGTGTGAAGTGTGTCAGTACGCGCGTGTTGACATGTTTGACGAGGAAGGCTCGCTTAATGTGGAGGGGGAGTGCTTGAATGTCAGGTCGCCGTCGGCAACGCCGACACCGGAATGGGTGGATATGCTGAATGTCTTGAATGCAAATGTCAATCTATTGCATAAAATATTAGACAAGGCAGAAGCTAGGGATCAGTCAGGTAGCCAGTCCATGCCTGTCCCTGGGGCGCCAGGTCCTTCGGGGTCTCAGAAGCGCACCATATCCCTGATCGATGAGACAGATACCGACACAGATACTGACTAGTGTCGACTATGAAGATGCAAAATTACAGCCGAAGGTGGCTAAGGGTATACGGTACATGATTATTGCCATTAAAGAGGTTTTGCATATTACTGAGGAACCCCCTGTCCCTGACACGAGGGTACACATGTATAAAGCGAAAAAGCCTGAAGTCACTTTTCCATCCTTATTTGAATTAAGTGACTTGTGCGAAAAGGCTTGGGAATCTCCGGATAGGAGACCACAAGTTCCCAAAAGGATTCTCATGGCGTATCCTTTTCCACAAACTGATAGGATACGCTGGGAATCTTCGCCAAAGAGGTAAAGGCAGGGGAAAAAAGCTGCACACAGCTAGTTCCCAACAGCAGAAGTCCTCCCCTGCGTCTGCAAAGTCCACCGCATGACGCTGGGGCTTTCCGAGGGGAGGCAGAACTGGTGGGGGCTCGTCTTCAGTTTTTCAGCCATGTCTGGGTTCACTCCCAGGTGGATCCCTGGGCATTAGAGATTGTTTCTCAGGGATACAGGCTGGAATTCGAAGACTTGCCTCCTCGCCGATTTTTCAAATCGGCTCTGCCGGCTTCCCCGTCAGAGAGGGAGCTAGTGTTGGCAGCAATCCAAAAATTGTATATTCAACAGGTGATTGTCACAATTCCTCATCTCCAGCAAAGAGAGGGATATTACTCAACCCTGTTTGTGGTCCCGAAACCGGACGGTTCGGTCAGACCCATTTTAAACCTGAAATCTCTGAACCTGTACTTGAAGAGGTTCAAGTTCAAAATGGAATCACTCAGGGCGGTCATCGCCAGCCTGGAGGGGGGGGGATTGGATGGTGTCCCTGGACATAAAGGATGCTTACCTTCCTGTTCCGATATTCCCCCCGCATCAGGTGTTCCTGAGATTTGCAGTGCAGGACTGTCACTACCAATTTCAGACGTTGCCGTTTGGGCTTTCCACGGCCCCGAGAATTTTCACCAAGGTAATGGCGGAAATGATGGTGCTCCTGCGCAGGCAGGGGGTCACAATTAATCCCATACTTGGACGATCTCCTCATAAAGGCGAGATCTCGGGAGAGGTTGCTGGACAGCGTGTCTCTGTCCATGAAGACGTTGCAAATACACGGCTGGATTCTCAATATACCGAAGTCCCAGCTAGTCCCTACAACGCGTCTGACCTTTTTGGGGCTGATTCTAGACACAGACCAGAAAAAGGTTTTTCTTCCGATCGAAAAGGATCAGGAACTCATAGCCATGGTCAGGAACCTATTAAAACCTAAAAAGGTTTCAGTGCATCATTGCACGCGGGTCCTGGGGAAGATGGTGGCTTCCTACGAGGCCATCCCTTTCGGCAGGTTCCATGCGAGGACTTTTCAATGGGACCTCTTGGACAAGTGGTCCGGGTCCCATTTACAAATGCATCAAAAGATCACCCTGTCTCCCAGGACCAGGGTATCTCTCCTGTGGTGGCTGAACAGTGCTCACCTACTAGAAGGTCGCAAGTTCGGCATTCAGGACTGGGTCCTGGTGACCACGGACGCAAGCCTCCGAGGCTGGGGAGCAGTGACACTGGGAAGAAATTTCCAAGGTCTCTGGTCAAGCCTAGAGTCTTGTCTCCACATCAACGTCCTGGAGTTGAGGGCCATATACAACGCCCTGCGTCAAACGGAGGAATTGCTTCGGAGAAAACCGGTTCTGATTCAGTCAGACAATGTCACGGCAGTGGCTCATATAAACCGCCAAGGCGGAACAAGGAGCAGAATGGCCATGGCAGAAGCGACCAGGATTCTATGCTGGGCGGAAGGCCATGTAAGCGTGCTGTCAGCGGTGTTCATCCCGGGGGTGGACAACTGGGAGGCGGACTTCCTCAGCAGGCACGACCTGCATCCGGGAGAGTGGGGACTTCATCAAGAAGTCTTCGCACAGATCACGGATCATTGGGGACTGCCTCAAATCGACATGATGGCATCCCGTCTCAACAAAAAGCTAAAGCGGTATTGCGCCAGGTCAAGGGACCCTCAGGCGGTAGCGGTAGATGCTCTGGGGACACCTTGGGTGTTCAGATCGGTCTATGTGTTTCCTCCTCTTCCTCTCATACCCAAGGTGTTGAGAATAATACGAAGAAGCAGGGTCAGAACAATACTCATTGTTCCGGATTGGCCACGGAGGACTTGGTATCCGGAGCTGCAAGAGTTGCTCGCAGGGGATCCGTGGCCTCTTCCTCTAAGGCAGGTCCTGCTGCGGCAGGGGCCCTGTCTGTTCCAAGACTTATCGCGGCTGCATTTGACGGCATGGCGGTTGAACGCCGGATCCTAGCGGAAAAAGGGATTCCGGAGGAAGTCATTCCTACCCTGATCAAGGCTAGGAAAGACGTGACGTTAAAACATTATCACCGTATATGGCGGAAATATGTTTCTTGGTGTGAGGCCAGAGCTGCTCCTACGGAGGAGTTCCATTTGGGCCGTCTTCTTCACTTCCTTCAAACAGGAGTGACTTTGGGCCTAAAATTAGGGTCCATAAAGGTCCAGATTTCGGCCTTATCCATTTTCTTTCAAAGAGAATTGGCCTCTATTCCTGAAGTACAGACCTTTGTGAAGGGAGTGCTGCATATTCAGCCTCCCTTTGTGCCTCCGGTGGCGCCTTGGGATCTTAACGTGGTGTTACGTTTCCTCAAGTCACCTTGGTTTGAACCACTCAAAACTGTGGAGTTGAAATACCTCACGTGGAAAGTGGTCGTGTTGTTGGCTTCGGCAAGACGTGTTTCCGAATTGGCGGCTTTATCACATAAAAGCCCATACTTGGTTTTTCACGTGGATAGGGCAGAGTTGAGGACTCGCCCTCACTTTCTGCCAAAAGTGGTCTCATCTTTTCATGTGAACCAACCTATTGTCGTGCCTGTGGCTACACGGGACTTGGAGGATTCCAAATCCCTGGATGTAGTCAGGGCTTTGAAGATTTATGTGACCAGAACGGCTAGAATCAGGAAGACTGAAGCTTTGTTCGTTCTGTATGCGGCCAACAAGGTTGGCGCTCCTGCTTCAAAGCAGACTATTGCTCGCTGGATCTGTAACACGATTCAGCAGGCGCATTCTACGGCAGGATTGCCGTTACCGAAATCGGTTAAGGCCCACTCCACTAGGAAAGTGGGCTCTTCTTGGGCGACTGCCCGAGGGGTCTCGGCATTACAGTTGTGCCGAGCAGCTACTTGGTCGGGGACAAACACCTTTGCAAAGTTCTATAAGTTTGATACCCTGGCTGAGGAGGACCTCCTGTTTGCTCAATCGGTGCTGCAGAGTCATCCGCACTCTCCCGCCCGTTTGGGAGCTTTGGTATAATCCCCATGGTCCTTACGGAGTCCCAGCATCCTCAAGGACGTTAGAGAAAATAAGATTTTACTTACCGGTAAATCTATTTCTCGTAGTCGGTAGAGGATGCTGGGCGCCCATCCCATGTGCGGACTTCTTCTGCAAACTTGTATATAGTTATTGCTTGCATAAGGGTTATGTTATAGTTTTTCGGTGGAACCGTGGCTATGTTGTTGTTCATACTGTTAACTGGGTAGGTTTATCACAAGTTATACGGTGTGATTGGTGTGGCTGGTATGGATCTCGCCCTTAGATTTACAAAAATCCTTTCCTCGTACTGTCCAACTCCTCTGGGCACAGTTTCCCTAACTGAGGTCTGGAGGAGGGGCATAGAGGGAGGAGCCAGTGCACACCCAGAGTCCAAAGCTTTCTTAAAGTGCCCTATCTCCTGCGGAGCCCGTCTATTCCCCATGGTCCTTAAGGAGTCCCAGCATCCTCTACGGACTACGAGAAATAGATTTACCGGTAAGTAGAATCTTATTTTTTATCTTGCAGCAAATTAGGCATCATAAAATGCCTACAAAAGCATAGAAATTAAGTCTGTATTCTTATTTGCGTGCGTGCGTGCGTATGTATGTATGTGTGTGTGTATATATATATATATATAGATATATATATATGTGTGTGTGTGTATATGTATGCATATATATATATATATATATATATATATATAATACAGGTTTTTTCCACACTAGTGAAAAAATTATAGCACTCTCCAGACTTCAAAATCAGTAAATCAAAAATGGAAAATTTTTAATGTAAAGGTTCCAAAGTTGTTTTCAAAAACGATCTCCAACGTTTCGGTCCTCAGCGGGACCTTTGTCAAGGAATGTACAGTCTAGTCAGTAAAGTCAGCATCACAGCAAGCATCAAAACGGCAGGAAACTGGAGACAGAGAAATTGCCTCACCGGCCCCTGTTAAATACCCTTCAAAAACGTGCAAAAACACACAGGACACGCCCCCATCGCGGCTGGGAGCCGTGTGGAACAAAGACGCATCACTTCCGCCGGAAGTGGGCTGCGTCCCTGGTGCTAGTGGAGTCACGGGCATAGCTTGCAAGTTGACCACATAGTGGAACGCATTACGTCACTTCCGGTATTACCGGAAGTGAGCGGTCACCATGGTGATCGGGGTAAATAGCGGACGTTACCTATAATAGCTCCGGTGCCAAGTGCACAGTGGAAAACTTAATCAGTCAAGTAAAGGGACAAGCACATATCAACACTAATAGTGTGTCCCACCGTTCGGGAGAATCACATCCCCGTTGTCACAGCAATACACTAGCTATAAATTAAGGTGCAGTTAGGGTATAGCAGAGGCCGGTGAAGCAACTCAGGAGGGATATACATAAACCATAAAGTAAATAAGCTAATATTGTAGATCAATATGAGCATTACAAATAGTGACAAATTATAATACCAGCAGTATTGTGGGCTATGCAAACGTATAGGGTAAAGACATGCGTGCAAGAAAAATAAATACAATTATTTCAAAAACATTGACAGAGGGTTGTTTTCATTCATGCTTCACCGGCCTCTGCTATACCCTAACTGCACCTTAATTTATAGCTAGTGTATTGCTGTGACAATGGGGATGTGATTAAGTTTTCCACTGTGCGCTTGGCACCGGAGCTATTATAGGTAACGTCCGCTATTTACCCCGATCACCATGGTGACCGCTCACTTCCGGTAATACCGGAAGTGACGTAATGCGTTCCACTATGTGGTCCACTTGCAAGCTATGCCCGTGACTCCACTAGCACCAGGGACGCAGCCCACTTCCGGCGGAAGTGATGCGTCTGCGTTCCACTGGTGCCACACGACTCCCAGCCGCGATGGGGGCGTGTCCTGTGTGTTTTTGCACGTTTTTGAAGGGTATTTAACAGGGGCCGGTGAAGCAATTTCTCGGTCTCCAGTTTCCTGCCGTTTTGATGCTTGCTGTGATGCTGACTTTACTGACTAGACTGTACATTCCTTGACAAAGGTCCCGCTGAGGACCGAAACGTTGGAGATCGTTTTTGAAAACCACTTTGGAACTGTGAGATTACCTTTACATTAAAAATTTTCCATTTTTGATTTATTGATTTTGAAGTCTGGAGAGTGCTATCATTTTTTCACTAGTGTGGAAAAAACCTGTATTGTACTATGGGCCCCACACCTTGCTGTGTGGGACTCTGATTGGCACCCCAGCCGATGGCTTTAGCTTATCTGTGAGAGTGCAGGATTATTTATGTATGTATGTATGTGTATATATATATATATATAGATTGCTGTGTACTCGGCACTCACGCATATGTTGAAAGGTGCTGCGGTGCCCTCCTGGAGGCGAAGACCTCTGATGTAGGATTGGTGATGAAGGCGGCACTCAAACAGACGTAGACAGCGGTGAAGTTTTTGTCAGTTTATTCCGACATGTTTCGGGGTAAATCCCCCGTCCTCAGGGTCGTCATGATGACCCTGAGGACGGGGGATTTACCCCGAAACATGTCGGAATAAACTGACAAAAACTTCACCGCTGTCTACGTCTGTTTGAGTGCCGCCTTCATCACCAATCCTATATATATATATATATATATATATATATATATATATATACACATATATATATTAGTGATGAGCGGGTTCGGTTTCTCGGAAACCGACCCACCTGAACTTCAGCCTTTTTACACGGGTCCGAGGCAGGTTCGAACCTTCCCGCCTTGCTCGGATAACCCGAGCGCGCCCGAACGTCATCATCCCGCTGTCGGATTCTCGCGAGATTCGGATTCTATATAAGCAGCCGCGCGTCGCCGCCATTTTCACACGTGCATTGAGATTGATAGGGGGAGGACGTGGCTGGCGTCCTCTCCGTTATAGTAGAAAAGACTGAGTGACTTAGTTATAATTGTGGGGAGGATTGGGGACGGGGAGCAGCTGTTAGGGAGTACAGTGCAGGGTTTTGATTATAATACCACCAGTGAGTTTAATCCGTTGTTTCTCTGCCTGAAAAAAAACGCTCCACCATATCTGTGCTCACTCAGTGTGCTGCACTGCTGCATGATATATCTGTGCTGAGTGCACTGCTCACACTGCCTAATTGTGGGGACTGGGGAGCAGTTATAGCAGGAGTACAGTGCACAGTTTTGCTGACAGTGACCACCAGTCCAGTATACGTTTGTCTGCCTGAAAAACACTCCTGTGGTGGCTTTTTTTTTCTTCATACTACTAGTTTAGCAGTCTGCTGACAGTGTCCACCAGGTCCGTTATTATTATACAGTATATTATATATATATATATATATAGCAGTACGGTAGGCCACGGCTGTACCTACCTCTGTGTCGTCAGTGCACTCGTCGTCCATAAGTAATATAATACTATACTATCCATCCATCTACATTGTATACCTGTGGTGGCTTTTTTTTTTCTTCATACTAGTTTAGCAGTCTGCTGACAGTGTCCACCAGGTCCGTTATTATTATTATACAGTATATTATATAGCAGTACGGTAGGCCACGGCTGTACCTACCTCTGTGTCGTCAGTGCACTCGTCGTCCATAAGTAATATAATACTATCCATCCATCTACATTGTATACCTGTGGTGGCTTTTTTATTCTACATACTAGTTTAGCAGTCTGCTGACAGTGTCCACCAGGTCCGTTATTATTATTATACAGTATATTTTATATATATATATATATATATATATATATATATATATATATATATAGCAGTACGGTAGGCCACAGCTGTACCTACCTCTGTGTCGTCAGTGCACTCGTCCTCCATAAGTAATATAATACTATACTATCCATCCATCTACATTGTATACCTGTGGTGGCTTTTAGTTGTGCGCATTAAAATATGGAGAACAAAAATGTGGAGGTTAAAAAAATAGGGAAAGATCAAGATCCACTTCCACCTCGTGCTGAAGCTGCTGCCACTAGTCATGGCCGAGACGATGAAATGCCATCAACGTCGTCTGCCAAGGCCGATGCCCAATGTCATAGTACAGAGCATGTAAAATCCAAAACACAAAAGTTCAGTAAAATGACCCAAAAATCAAAATTAAAAGCGTCTGAGGAGAAGCGTAAACTTGCCAATATGCCATTTACGACACGGAGTGGCAAGGAACGGCTGAGGCCCTGGCCTATGTTCATGGCTAGTGGTTCAGCTTCACATGAGGATGGAAGCACTCATCCTCTCGCTAGAAAAAAGAAAAGACTTAAGCTGGCAAAACCACAGCAAAGAACTGTGCGTTCTTCGAAATCACAAATCCCCAAGGAGAGTCCAATTGTGCCGGTTGCGATGCCTGACCTTCCCAACACTGGACGGGAAGAGCTTGCGCCTTCCACCATTTGCACGCCCCCTGCAAGTGCTGGAAGGAGCACCCGCAGTCCAGTTCCTGATAGTCAAATTGAAGATGTCAGTGTTGAAGTACACCAGGATGAGGATATGGGTGTTGCTGGCGCTGGGGAGGAAATTGACAAGGAGGATTCTGATGGTGATGTGGTTTGTTTAAGTCAGGCACCCGGGGAGACACCTGTTGTCCGTGGGAGGAATATGGCCATTGACATGCCTGGTCAAAATACAAAAAAAATCAGCTCTTCAGTGTGGAATTATTTCAACAGAAATGCGGACAACTGGTGTCAAGCCGTGTGTTGCCTTTGTCAAGCTGTAATAAGTAGGGGTAAGGACGTTAACCACCTCGGAACATCCTCCCTTATACGTCACCTGCAGCGCATTCATAATAAGTCAGTGACAAGTTCAAAAACTTTGGGCGACAGCGGAAGCAGTCCACTGACCAGTAAATCCCTTCCTCTTGTAACCAAGCTCCCGCAAACCACACCACCAACTCCCTCAGTGTCAATTTCCTCCTTACCCAGGAAAGCCAATAGTCCTGCAGGCCATGTCACTGGCAAGTCTGACGAGTCCTCTCCTGCCTGGGATTCCTCCGATGCATCCTTGAGTGTAACGCCTACTGCTGCTGGCGCTGCTGTTGTTGCTGCTGGGAGTCGATCGTCATCCCAGAGGGGAAGTCGGAAAACCACTTGTACTACTTCCAGTAAGCAATTGACTGTCCAACAGTCCTTTGCGAGGAAGATGAAATATCACAGCAGTCATCCTGTTGCAAAGCGGATAACTCAGGCCTTGACAACTATGTTGGTGTTAGACGTGCGTCCAGTATCCGCCGTTAGTTCACGGGGAACTAGAGAATTGCTTGAGGTAGTGTGCCCCCGTTACCAAATACCATCTAGGTTCCACTTCTCTAGGCAGGCGATACCGAGAATGTACACGGACGTCAGAAAAAGACTCACCAGTGTCCTAAAAAATGCAGTTGTACCCAATGTCCACTTAACCACGGACATGTGGACAAGTGGAGCAGGGCAGACTCAGGACTATATGACTGTGACAGCCCACTGGGTAGATGTATTGCCTCCCGCTGCAAGAACAGCAGCGGCGGCACCAGTAGCAGCATCTCGCAAACGCCAACTCGTTCCTAGGCAGGCTACGCTTTGTATCACCGCTTTCCAGAATACGCACACAGCTGAAAACCTCTTACGGCAACTGAGGAAGATCATCGCAGAATGGCTTACCCCAATTGGACTCTCCTGGGGATTTGTGGCATCGGACAACGCCAGCAATATTGTGCGTGCATTACATCTGGGCAAATTCCAGCACGTCCCATGTTTTGCACATACCTTGAATTTGGTGGTGCAGAATTATTTAAAAAACGACAGGGGTGTGCAAGAGATGCTGTCGGTGGCCAGAAGAATTGCGGGCCACTTTCGGCGTACAGGCACCGCGTACAGAAGACTGGAGCACCACCAAAAACACCTGAACCTGCCCTGCCATCATCTGAAGCAAGAGGTGGTAACGAGGTGGAATTCAACCCTCTATATGCTTCAGAGGATGGAGGAGCAGCAAAAGGCCATTCAAGCCTATACATCTGCCCACGATATAGGCAAAGGAGGTGGAATGCACCTGTCTCAAGCGCAGTGGAGAATGATTTCAACGTTGTGCAAGGTTCTGCAACCTTTTGAACTTGCCACACGTGAAGTCAGTTCAGACACTGCCAGCCTGAGTCAGGTCATTCCCCTCATCAGGCTTTTGCAGAAGAAGCTGGAGGCATTGAAGGAGGAGCTAAAACAGAGCGATTCCGCTAGGCATGTGAGACTTGTGGATGGAGCCCTTCATTCGCTTAACCAGGATTCACGGGTGGTCAATCTGTTGAAATCAGAGCACTACATTTTGGCCACCGTGCTCGATCCTAGATTTAAAACCTACGTTGGATCTCTCTTTCCGGCAGACACAAGTCTGCAGAGGTTCAAAGACCTGCTGGTGAGAAAATTGTCAAGTCAAGCGGAACGCGACCCGTCAACATCTCCTCCTTCACATTCTCCCGCAACTAAGGGTGCGAGGAAAAGGCTACGAATTCCGAGCCCACCCGCTGGCGGTGATGCAGGGCAGTCTGGAGCGACTGCTGATGCTGACATCTGGTCCGGACTGAAGGACCTGCCAACGATTACTGACATGTCGTCTACTGTCACTGCATATGATTCTCTCACCATTGAAAGAATGGTGGAGGATTATATGAGTGACCGCATCCAAGTAGGCACGTCAGACAGTCCGTACGTATACTGGCAGGAAAAAGAGGCAATTTGGAGGCCCTTGCACAAACTGGCTTTATTCTACCTAAGTTGCCCTCCCACAAGTGTGTACTCCGAAAGAGTGTTTAGTGCCGCCGCTCACCTTGTCAGCAATCGGCGTACGAGGTTACTTCCAGAAAATGTGGAGAAGATGATGTTCATTAAAATGAATTATAATCAATTCCTCCATGGAGACATTCACCAGCAGCAATTGCCTCCAGAAAGTACACGGGGACCTGAGATGGTGGATTCCAGTGGGGACGAATTAATAATCTGTGAGGAGGGGGATGTACACAGTGAAAGGGGTGAGGAATCGGACGATGAGGAGGAGGTGGACATCTTGCCTCTGTAGAGCCAGTTTGTGCAAGGAGAGATTGATTGCTTCTTTTTTGGTGGGGGCCCAAACCAACCAGTCATTTCAGTCACAGTCGTGTGGCAGACCCTATCGCTGAAATGATGGGTTCGTTAAAGTGTGCATGTCCTGTTTATACAACATAAGGGTGGGTGGGAGGGCCCAAGGACAATTCCATCTTGCACCTCTTTTTTCTTTCATTTTTCTTTGCGTCATGTGCTGTTTGGGGAGTATTTTTTTGAAGGGCCATCCTGCGTGACACTGCAGTGCCACTCCTAGATGGGCCAGGTGTTTGTGTCGGCCACTTGTGTCGCTTAGCTTAGTCACACAGCGACCTTGGTGCGCCTCTTTTTTTTCTTTGCGTCATGTGCTGTTTGGGAAATATTTTTTTCAAGTGCCATCCTGTCTGACACTGCAGTGCCACTCCTAGATGGGCCAGGTGTTTGTGACGGCCACTTGGGTCGCTTAGCTTAGTCACACAGCTACCTCGGTGCAAATTTTAGGACTAAAAATAATATTGTGAGGTGTTCAGAATAGACTGAAAATGAGTGGAAATTATGGTTATTGAGGTTAATAATACTATGGGATCAAAATGACCCCCAAATTCTATGATTTAAGCTGTTTTTTAGGGTTTTTTGAAAAAAAACACCCGAATCCAAAACACACCCGAATCCGACAAAAAAAATTCGGTGAGGTTTTGACAAAACGCGAACCCAAAACACGGCCGCAGAACCGAACCCAAAACCAAAACCCGAAAAATTTCAGGTGCACATCACTAAATTATATATACAGGTTGAGTATCCCATATCCAAAATGCTTGGGACCAGAAGTATTTTGGATATTGGATTTTTCCGTATTTTGGAATAATTGCATACCATAATGAGATATCATGGTGATGGGACCCAAGTCTAAGCACAGAATGCATTTATGTTTCATATACACCTTATACACACAGCCTGAAGGTCATTTTAGCCCATATTTTTAACAACTTTGTGCATTAAACAAAGTTTGTGTACATTCACACAATTCATTTGTTTCATATACACCTTATACACACAGCCTGAATGTAATTTAATACAATATTTTTTATAACTTTGTGTATTAAACAAAGTTTGGGTACATTGAGCCATCAGAAAACAAAGGTTTCACTATCTCAGTCTCACTCAAAAAAATGGCGTATTTCGGAATATTTGGAAATGGGATACTGAACATGTGTGTGTGTGTGTGTGTATATATATATATATATATATATATATATATATATATATATATATATATATATGTGTGTGTGTGTATGTATAAATGATTCTTTAGTCAGTTCAAAAACTTAATTAAATGTAGTATAGAGACTTGATGCATACAAAAAAAGGTGGACCACGCAATTAGCAATCACGGAATTATATACATAATGGTAAATTTATTGCATGTATTCACAGCAATCCCATGTTGCAGTAGCGCATGCAGAGATTTCTGCGTATCCATCTGAGTACAAATCCTGCGTTTGCTCCTGTGTTGCATATAAAATAGATCGTATTTAGGGTGGTATCCTATTAACAGCTATCCTATTAGCCTCAATGCCGGCACATATCGGGGATTATGCGTCGATGCATAATTCGCAATAACGTGCCGCCAGTACTGGGATTGGGGGATTTATCCCCAATCCCATGTGTTATCGTACGATTGTGGGTCCAATTTCGGCTGATAAAATTGGACTGTAATTGGATACCGTGATAATGACCATCGGTCAAACATCGGAATATCCGTCCATTTTTACAGACCGAAAGAGTTTCGGTTCTAATTGGATACCGCCCTTAGTGTTCATTTTAGCACCCTGCACCTAATCAGTAAGGAGGGCATATTTTGAAGGACAACATTTTATACCACGTCTAAAATTCTGACCTTCAAAATTAAAATATGGACTCCTTAGTGATTAGTTGCAGGGTGCTAGAGTGAACACTAGTATTCTTTAGTACATCACCGCCTTAATTGTAGGAAAAGTCCCTGTCTCTGGTTAAACAATGATATTTACAGTCAAATCCTCGAGGTAAGCAATTATGCCTACAGGTTACACAAGACATTCCTCTCTCTTCCAGCTTGTCTACCAGATTTTAGCACTGAATTTCCTGACAAGTACAGTGGGGATTGAAAGTTTGGGCACCCCAGGCAAAAATTCATTTTAATGTGCAAAAAGAAGCCAAGGAAAGATGGAAAAATCTCCAAAAGGCATCAAATTACAGATTAGACATTCTTATAACATGTCAAAAAAAGTTTGATTTTATTTCCATCATTTACACTTTCAAAAGAACAGAAAACAAAAAATGGCGTCTGCAAAAGTTTGGGCACCCTGCAGAGTTAATACCTTGTACTGCCCCCTTTGGACAACTGAGACCTGGAAGTGTCATGAATTGTTCTCAATCATCGTCTGGAAATACCAGGTGATGTCAATCTCAAAGGTTTTAAAAGCCCAGACTCATCTGACCTTGCTCCAACAATCAGCACCATGGGTTCCGCTAAGCAATTGTGTAAAACACTGAAACTGAGAATAGTTGACGCTCACAAAGCAGGAGAAGGCTATAAGAAGATAGCAAAGCGTTATCAGATGCCCATATCCTCTGTCTGGAATGTAATTAAGAAATGGCAGTCATCAGGAACAGTGGAAGTTAAAGCAAGATCTGGAAGACCAAGAAAAATATCAGACAGAACAGCTCGCAGGATTGTGAGAAAAGCAAGTCAAAATCCACGTTTGACTGCACGATCCCTCCAGGAAGATCTGGCAGACACTGGAGTTGTGGTACACTATTCCACTATAAAGAGATACTTGTACAAATATGGTCTTTATGGAAGAGTCATCAGAAGAAAACCTCTTCTACGTCCTCACCACAAAAATCAGAGTTTGAAGTTTGCAAATGAACATATAGACAAGCCTGATGTATTTTGGAATAAAGTTCTGTGGACCGATGAGGTTAAAATCAAACTTTTTGGCCGGAATGAGCAAAGGTAGGTTTGGAGAAGGAAAGGCACAGAATTTAATAAAAAGAACCTCTGTTCAACTGTTAAGCGTGGGGGTGGATCAATCATGCTTTGCGGTTGTATTGCAGCTAGTGGCACAGGGAACATTTCGCGAGTAGAAGGAAAAATGTATTCAATAAGATTCTAGCAAATTTTGGACGCTAACTTGATGCCATCTGTGAAAAAGCTGAAGTTAGAGAGGCTGGCTTCTACAAATGGATAATGATCCTAAACACACCTCCAAAATCCACGGTGGATTACATCAAGAGGCGTAAACTGAAGGTTTTGCCATGGCCTTCACAATCTCCTGACCTCAACATAATTGAAAATCTATGGATAGACCTTAAAAGAGCAGTGCGTCACAGACAGCCCAGGAATCTCAAAGAACTGGAAGACTTTTGTAAGGAAGAATGGGCGAAGATACCTCAAACAAGAATTGAAAGACTCTTGGCTGGCTACAAAAAGCGTTTACAAGCTGTGATACTTGCCAAAGGTGGCAGTACAAGGTATTAACTCTGCAGGGTGCCCAAACTTTTGCAGACGCCATTTTTTGTTTTCTGTTCTTTTGAAAGTGTAAATGATGGAAATAAAATCAAACTTTTTTTGACATGTTCTAAGAATGTCTAATCTGTAATTTGATGCCTTTTGGAGATTTTTCCATCTTTCCTTGGCTTCTTTTTGCACATTAAAATAAATTTTTGCCCAAACTTTCAATCCCCACTGTATAATACACTGTTATTAAAATAATTTTAATAAAAGAGTTAAACTTCAGTTGAAACAAACTATATTCCACTGTTCACCAATTAAGTCTGCAGGATCATATAGCCATATTTAATTTGTAGTAAGTATTTTAAAGCTTGAGATTTTTAATTCTTAAAGTAAATTGTTCACAAGAATATCTACTTGAAAATTAAGTTTTTTATATTTTTTAATTCATTTTACATTACTATACTGACAATGTAGGAATGTGTTAGCTTAATGCAAATAAAGTAAGACTGCTTACTGTATGCAATGTTCATGTCCAAGACAACTACCGTGGTTAGTGTAGATAATGAGTCTGTTAAAATGAGGGCCACCTTTTACCTGTGCACAAAAAGTTTGAATCCTTATACAAAGTGTCATCATTAGCTAAAAGTTCAGTTTATACACTCCACAATCATATACCAGATGAGCCACCAGGGACAGTGGAGGAGGGCCTCCATAGATTACACTATGTATGAAGGTGATATCCATTCACAGCCTGAATATGGCTGAACAACGGTTGGGTGAATCAGATGGGTTTGGAATCTAAACTATCCAGGCCATTTTTTTAGTGCCATGAATGATCTAGTAACCTACATTAAACGAAAATCATTCAGAGACCAATGATTTAGTTATCTGGTCCGTACGATTATCATGCAGTGTATGGTCAGCTTAACTTATTTCCTTCATAGCCAAGTTCTTACACATAGTGCTGTAATGGTCCTGTTTATTTTTGCAAATACGTGTCAATTGTAAAATGAATAATCATGGAATGAAGTTTGGGCTTGGAATGAGGTCATTTGGCAAAACTTTGGCCTAATGGTACTTCTATAACTTTACATAGATACATATTTATTTAAAAATGTTTTTGTACAGATCCAATTCCGGATGGACTTATGGAAGAAGCTTGTGAATGGGATGTCAAAATCACTCCAGTGAAGACCACACACACAGCTTTAAGTTCTGCAGAAAAAACAGATGATTCTTTAAAAAGCCATGTTTTCCAGGCAAATCCTGTAACAGAAATGTTCACAAGCAAGAAAGTGATTAAAGCTACTCCATACAAGCAGAAAAAAGTTCTCAAAAATAAGAGTATAGAAAAAGAGAGTCAGCACGAATGGGTAAATGCAGAGACTGCTAATTTGCATAAGAAAGTAAATGACATTAGTAAACCAAAAAAGCCAGTGGAAAGCCTAAAAAGTGACCGCAAAATCCAGGACGTGCTGGATAATTCCCTTCCTAAAATCCCAAGCTTATCTTCTTTCAAACGTCCTGTAGTCTGCACTTCATCCTTTGCTGAGCTTGTTGAAGACTATGAGCATTTCATCAAGGAAGGTCTAGAAAAACATGTAGAGATCATCCGTGTCTACACAGACTCTGGAAACCATGTAGAGGAAGATACACTGGAAAATCCTTACAAAGAAAATAACACTGTTGAGATGTCTTCAGATGCAGTGAGTATCCCAGAAACATTTCTCATCAGTGGTACTTCAGGTGTTGAGAGCAATAGCAGCTCATCCAGCTCTACATCAGAGCATGAAAACAGTGAGGAATTCCTTCAGTCGCAGGTGATGCAGGGGTCTATGGAACTGTCAAACCGTTGCCCAGATGTCTTGGCTGCAGAGACTGTTGGGGCCCCTGTTTCCATGCTAAATGTAGATGATTTTCCTTCATCCATGGAGGTGCAGCAAGCAAGCTTGGTTAAAGCTCATGGTTATGTTGGAGAAGGGGCAGTTTGCAGTAATGTCAAAAAGTCTAGAAAACGGAGTAAAAAAGTAACCCACCTGTCCAGAAGAGAACTCTGCCAGGAAACCCAGGATGATGTGTACCAGTTGGACTATGGGAATCCCGGTGCATTTCCTTATGACACCATGAACTATGCTGACTATTGGCGATCATACTATCAAGCATGGCAGACATACCACTCTACCATTTCAAGTTCCTATTATCGAAATGTCTACAAGTGCTCAAATTGGATGTCTGCATACCATATGCACTCTGTCTACCTCCATGAAATGCTGAAGCCATGACCATTCTGGAATGATGAAATGTAGCCATTTGTATTGAGTTTTTTCTTTATTTTTTATTTTTTGTTTTATTTGGGATATTTTCAACTCTTTCCTGAAGGTTTTCAGACACAACCCCTCGTACCACAAGTTACAACAGCTGGTCTAATTACTGGTTCATTTAAATAGGTTGAATTTATGTTCATGAAAGTGGTTGGACCAATAGGGCATGCTTTAACAAAACGTTTGATATACTGTGGTTTATTCTGCCTAAATAAACCAGTACAGTACTATGAATATCATTCCCAAAAGTTATGCTGAAAAATGCATATTACATTTATTGCATATTAAACCAAAACTGACAATCCTGTAAAGATGCACATCTGTGCCTTTTAGAAACACCAAATCATTTAATATCAAGCCAACTCTGTAAAAGGCAGCTTACCTTATTGTACCTTCACAATGCTACAGTGAGGAATTATCTCTTTTTAAATCATTTGCCTGCTGTTTCCCCTTCAATTTGCATATAAAGCCACTTGCTTTAAGGTGAATACAACTACGAATATGAAAGAGGAGCCTGGTAATGAAGTAAATAAGATGTAAGAAAAACCATAGATTTATATGACTCCAGATGCATCGAAAAATGATGGTGACCAGTCCGCATGAGATGGCTGAGAATGTCATAGAGTGGAAATAAGTGTTTTTAATGTAGACTAACTGGTTCTTCATCTAGTAGAAATGATATCATGTTTAAAGGAAAAATTCATAGTTTAATTCTGCACCATGTTAAAATAAAATGCTATTGTGATGCCTGTTTAGTTAGTCCATTGTGACCTATGCTTAAATATTCTAGTAGACTTTTCAGTCATTTGCCATCATAATTTCAGATTGCTGCCATGGCTGTAAATGTCTACAATTAACAGATAAATAGTGATCTACAGTTTAGTTATGTGGCTAGCCTGGATTGGAGTGTTAATAGTCAGAAGAGTTCACTTCTGCCATGCATTTTTACTGTAATCAGTGCAATCATAGTGGCTGCATACAGATCTAACCAGTTTACATATGCGCACGTATCGCTGCAGCAACTATTCGCACCTGGCCGCGAATAGTTAAGGGTGCATACGCACCACTGCATTGCAGTGGAAGCAAGTTCGTACGCACGTACCTGCACACACTCACGGGCACACTGTTTGTGGCAAATGTCCCGCCATTGTGAATAATCATAGGCCAGATGACCGTGAACACATCTCTATGCGTTTGGTTGATGTGAATATGCTTTTGCAGCATTTATGAAATATTGCATACCAGTGACATAACTCATGAATAAATTTTGTTTCTTACGTTTAAGCATTGATTTATTTTTATACACAAAGACATCCACAATTTATGAAGGTCGTTTCTTAAGCAAACCCAGCTAAATAAGGTAAGTTTATTTAATTGAAATGTATTATATGTGTGCTTTTTATCTATATAAAAATTAAAGGCTGTATTAGTTTTCACTGCTGGCATGTACTAGTTCATCTATTCACTTTTTTTGTGTAAATCATAAACATATAAGTCAGTACACTTTGGCTTTTTCATTTTTGTATGTAGAAATTAAATTTCTCTAACGTCCTAGTGGATGCTGGGAACTCCGAAAGGACCATGGGGAATAGCGGCTCCGCAGGAGAATGGGCACAACTAAAAGAAAGCTTTTAGACTACCTGGTGTGCACTGGCTCCTCCCACTATGACCCTCCTCCAAGCCTCAGTTAGATTTCTGTGCCCGGCCGAGCTGGATGCACACTAGGGGCTCTCCTGAGCTCCTAGAAAGAAAGTTTATTTTAGGTTTTTTATTTTACAGTGAGACCTGCTGGCAACAGGCTCACTGCATCGAGGGACTAAGGGGAGAAGAAGCGAACCTACCTGCTTGCAGCTAGCTTGGGCTTCTTAGGCTACTGGACACCATTAGCTCCAGAGGGATCGACTTCATGGAACTGGCCTTGGTGTTCGTTCCCGGAGCCGCGCCGCCGTCCCCCTTACAGAGCCAGAAGCAAGAAGAGGTCCGGAAAATCGGCGGCAGAAGACATCAGTCTTCACCACGGTAGCGCACAGCACTGCAGCTGTGCGCCATTGCTCCTCATGCACACTTCACACTCCGGTCACTGAGGGTGCAGGGCGCTGGGGGGGGGCGCCCTGAGCAGCAATAAAAACACCTTGGCTGGCAAATATATCACAATATATAGCCCCAGAGGCTATATATGTGATAAATACCCCTGCCAGAATCCATAAAAAAGCGGGAGAAAAGTCAGCGAAAAAGGGGCGGAGCTATCTCCCTCAGCACACTGGCGCCATTTTCTCTTCACAGTGCAGCTGGAAGACAGCTCCCCAGGCTCTCCCCTGTAGTTTGCAGGCTCAAAGGGTTAAAAAGAGAGGGGGGGCACTAAATTTAGGCGCAATATTGTATATACAAGCAGCTATTGGGAAAAATTCACTCAATATAGTGTTAATCCCTAAATTATATAGCGCTCTGGTGTGTGCTGGCATACTCTCTCTCTGTCTCCCCAAAGGGCTGTGTGGGGTCCTGTCCTCAGTCAGAGCATTCCCTGTGTGTGTGCGGTGTGTCGGTACGGCTGTGTCGACACGTTTGATGAGGAGGCTTATGTGATGGCAGAGCAGATGCCGATAAATGTGATGTCGCCCCCTGTGGGGCCGACACCAGAGTGGATGGATAGGTGGAAGGTATAAACCGACAGTGTCAACTCCTTACATAAAAGGCTGGATGACGTAACAGCTATGGGACAGCCGGCTTCTCAGCCCGCGCCTGCCCAGGCGTCTCAAAGGCCATCAGGGGCTCAAAAACGCCCGCTCCCTCAGATGGCAGACACAGATGTCGACACGGAGTCTGACTCCAGTGTCGACGAGGTTGAGACATATACACAATCCACTAGGAACATCCGTTACATGATCCCGGCAATAAAAAATAAGATTTTACTTACCGATAAATCTATTTCTCGTAGTCCGTAGTGGATGCTGGGACTCCGTAAGGACCATGGGGATATAGCGGCTCCGCAGGAGACAGGGCACAATAATAAAAGCTTTAGGATCAGGTGGTGTGCACTGGCTCCTCCCCCTATGACCCTCCTCCAAGCCTCAGTTAGGATACTGTGCCCGGACGAGCGTGCATAATAAGGAAGGATATTGAATCCCGGGTAAGACTCATACCAGCCACACCAATCACACCGTACAACCTGTGATCTGAACCCAGTTAACAGTATGATAACAACGAAGGAGCCTCTGAAAAGACGGCTCACAACAAGAATAACCCGATTTTTGTAACAATAACTATGTACAAGTATTGCAGACAATCCGCACTTGGGATGGGCGCCCAGCATCCACTACGGACTACGAGAAATAGATTTATCGGTAAGTAAAATCTTATTTTCTCTGACGTCCTAGTGGATGCTGGGACTCCGTAAGGACCATGGGGATTATACCAAAGCTCCCAAACGGGCGGGAGAGTGCGGATGACCCTGCAGCACCGAATGAGAGAACTCCATGTCCTCCTCAGCCAGGGTATCAAATTTGTAGAATTTAGCAAACGTGTTTGCCCCTGACCAAGTAACTGCTCGGCAAAGTTGTAAAGCCGAGACCCCTCGGGCAGTCGCCCAAGATGAGCCCCCTTCCTTTTGGAATGGGCTTTTACAGATTTTGGCTGTGGCAGGCCTGCCACAGAATGTGTAAACTGAATTGTATTACAAATCCAGCGAGCAATCGTCTGCTTAGAAGCAGGAGCACCCATCTTGTTGGGTGCATACAGGCTAAACAGCGAGTCAGATTTTCTGACTCCAGCCGTCCTGGAAACATATTTTTCAGGGCCCTGACAACGTCAATTAACTTGGAGTCCTCCAAGTCCCTAGTACCCGCAGGTACCACAATAGGTTGGTTCATGTGAAAAACAGAAAACACCTTAAGGAGAAATTGAGGACGAGTCCTCAATTCTGCCCTGTCAGAATGAAAAATTAAGTAAGGGCTTTATATATGATAAAGCCGCCAATTCTGACACACGCCTGGCTGAAGCCAGGGCTAATAGCATCGTCACCTTCCATGTGAGATATTTTAAGTCCACAGTGGTGAGTGGTTCAAACCAATGTGACTTTAGGAAACTCAAAACAACATTGAGATCCCAAGATGCCACTGGGGCACAAAAGGAGGCTGTATATGCAGTACCCCTTTTACAAACATCTGAACGTCAGGCACTAAAGCCAGTTCTTTCTGGAAGAAATTCGACAGGGCCGAAATTTGAACCTTAATGGACCCTAATTTTAGGCCCATAGACAGTCCTGTTTTCAGGAAATGTAGGAAACGACCCAGTTGGAATTCCTCTGTAGGGGCCTTCTTGGCCTCACACCACGCAACATATCTTCACCAAATGCGGTGAAAATGTTTTGCGGTTACATCCTTCCTGTCTTCGACCAGGGTAGGGATGACTTCATCTGGAATGCCCTTTCAGGATCCGGCGTTCAACCGCCATGCCGTCAAACGCGGCCGCGGTAAGTCTTGGAACAGACAAGGCCCCTGCTGGAGCAGGTCCTTTCTTAAAGGTAGAGGCCACGGGTCTTCCGTGAACATCTCTTGAAGTTTCGGGTACCAAGTCCTTCTTGGCCAATCCGGAACCACGAGTATCGTTCTTACTCATCTCCCTCTTATGATTCTCAGTACTTTTGGTATGAGAGGCATAAGAGGGAACACATACTCTGACTGGTACACCCACAGTGTTACCAGAGCGTCCACCGCTATTGCCTGAGGGTCCCTTGACCTGGCGCAATATCTGTCTAGTTTTTTGTTCAGGCGGGACGCCATCATGTCCACCTTTGGTTTTTCCCAACGGTTTACAATCATGTGGAAGACTTCCCGATGAAGTCCCCACTCTCCCGGGTGGAGGTCATGCCTGCTGAGGAAGTCTGCTTCCCAGTTTTCCACTCCCGGAATGAACACTGCTGAGAGTGTTATCACATGATTTCTCGCCCAGCGAAGAATCCTTGTAGTTTCTGCCATTTCCCTCCTGCTTCTTGTGCCGCCCTGTCTGTTTACGTGGGCGACTGCCGTGATGTTGTCCCACTGGATCAATACCGGCTGACCTTGAAGCAGAGGTCTTGCTAAGCTTAGAGCATTGTAAATTGCCCTTAGCTCCAGTATATTTATGTGGAGAGAAGTCTCCAGACTTGATCACACTCTCTGGAAATTTTTTCCTTGTGTGACTGCTCCCCAGCCACTCAGGCTGGCATCCGTGGTCACCAGGACCCAGTCCTGAATGCCGAATCTGCGGCCCTTTCATAGATGAGCACTCTGCAGCCACCGCAGAAGAAACACCCTTGTCCTTGGAGACAGGGTTATCCGCTGATGCATCTGAAGATGCGATCCGGACCATTTTTCCAGCAGATCCCACGGAAAGGTTCTTGCGTGAAATCTACCGAATGGGATCTTTTGTAAGAAACCACCATTTTTCACAGGATCCTTGTGCAATGATGCACTGATACTTTTCCTGGTTTTAGGAGGTTCCTGACTAGCTCGGATAACTCCCTGGCTTTCTTCTCCGGGAGAAAACATCCTTTTCTGGACTGTGTCCAGAATCATCCCTAGGAACAGTAGACGTGTCGTCGGAAAAAACTGCGATTTTGGAATATTTAGAATCCACTCGTGCTGTCGTAGAACTACTTAAGATAGTGCTACTCCGACCTCCAACTGTTCTCTGGACCTTTCCCTTATCAGGAAAGCGTCCATATTTCTTTTAAGAAGAATCATCATTTCGGCCATTACCTTGGTAAAGACCTGGGGTGCCGTGGACAATCCAAACGGCAGCGTCTGAACTGATAGTGACAGTTCTGTACCACGAACCTGAGGTACCCTTGGTGAGAAGGCAAATTTGGACATGTAGGTAAGCGTCCCTGATATCCAGTGACACCATATCGTCCCCTTCTTCCTGGTTCGCTATCACTACTCTGAGTGACTCCATCTTGATTTGAACGCTTGTATGTAAGTGTTCAAATATTTCAGATCTCACCGAGCCGTCTGGCTTCAGTACCACAATATAGTGTGGAATAATACCCCTTCCCTTGTTGTAGAAGGGGTACTTTGATTATCACCTGCTGGGAATACAGCCTGTGAATTGTTCCCAATACTGCCTCCCTGTCGGAGGGAGACGTTGGTAAAGCAGACTTCAGGAACTTGTGAGGGGGAGACGTCGCGAATTTCCAATGTACACCTGGGATACTACGTGTAGGATCCAGGAGTCCACTTGTGAGTGAGCCCCCTGCGTGCTGAAACTCTTGAGATGACCCCCTACCGCACCTGAGTCCGCTTGTACGGCCCCAGCGTCATGCTGCGGACTTGGCAGAAGCTGTGGAGGGCTTCTGTTCCTGGGAATGGGCTGCCTGCTGCAGTCTTCTTCCCTTTCCTCTACCCCTGGGCAGATATGACTGGCCCTTTTGCCCGCCTGCCCTTATGGGGACGAAAGGACTGAGACTGAAAAGACTGTGTCCTTTTCTGCTGAGATGTGACTTGGGGTAACAAAAGGTGGATTTCTCTGTCCTCCATCTGGGGGACGCTGCGCCGTTACTTGTGGGTTAGAGGTGTGTGGTAGTGGAGTTTGGCACAGAACTATCAAAAGCTGACTCCTCCCCCCTCTAACCACTCCCATCTCCTTCCTGCTCAGCCCTGTTCAGTTTTAGTTTTGTGCCTGTGGAGTACAGACACAGTTTTTATTTCTCTTTAGATTTTCTGTTTATTTTTATTTCTTTTGACAAGTACCTAGTCCCTGTTTACAGGTGACAGGTATAACAATGGAAGAGGGTTAGTATCCCATTCCAGACTGCTGCATGGAGGCCACTATACCTTGGTCACTGGGGCCTTCAGAGAAGAAAGCAGAATCAGGTAACTGGACAGCCACAATCTGTCACTGACAGTATTGGGCTGTCCCTATTTCCTATTGCCTGACTGGGGATTTTTATCCTATATATATATATATATATATATACAAGCCGTCGCTTCTCTCCCCTCTCCTCCCCCCCCGGAGCGCGCGACATCCACAGACAGCCGGATGACTGAACTGGGATGTAATTTGGTGGGGGCGGACTGTGTTTAGGTCCGGGAGGGTGTTATTCACTCCCTGGGACCGTTGCTGTGCTGCCATGACAACCGCTCTGTGTAGCGGCGCACGGGAGCCGAACTTCCGGTTTTGCCGGAGTGAGAGAGAAGTTACGTCAGGCGGGCAGAGGCAGAGCCGTCTTCCCGCCCAGCTCTGCCCGCGCGCGCGCTGCTGTTCACGGCGCCATCTTCTCTGCCTGCAGACGGGGGGACGCTGTGCTAAGAAGGGGGATCACACTTACACAAAAACCGCAAGTATAAGAGGCGGGGGATCACACTTGGGGGACAAGACATAGTACATCAGAGTACAAAATGACCAGTAAGCCAGAGAAACCTGCAAAGGGAAAAACAACCTCAGTGGTTTATTTCTCATGTTCACAATGTGGCACAAAGCTGGCTAAGGGGAGTGCTGACGCAGGGACCCTCTGTACATCATGCTCTGGGGCACCAGCGGCAGATCAGCAGGCCAGATCCACAGATCAGTCAATGCCCCCTTGGGTCAAGGCTATGGTGGATGCAATTTCAGATTTGCGTCAGTCAAGGTCGGAAGCAGCTTTGGCCCAGACTCAAGTGGAACCGCTGTGGGCCCAGAATATGGGAAAGTGTCTCACTGATTTGACTCAGTCTGTAAATAAATTTGTAAATTCTGCTAGTAGTTCGGCGGCTTCTAAGCGAACGCAGCCGCTGACCGCTATTACGTTTCCGGGAGAGGAGTTAGATACTCTGACATCTCCATTGGAAGAAGGGGAGGTAGATCCTGAATGGGACGAAAATTCGGCTTGGGAAGATGAGGAATTATCTACTAGTTCAGGTGTTAGGCTACTAATCGAAGCCATTCGTCAGACCCTTAATATTCAGGATGAGGCAGTAGCCGAGACTTCTTCCCCTTTCTTCAAACGACAGAAGAGACAGGTTACTGCCTTCCCTTCTTACTCGCACTTTGCGGATATTTTAAAAGAACCCTGGCTAAAACCGGATTCCCGTTTCCAGGCTCCTAAAAAGTTAAAATTTCTATATCCTTTTACAGAGGAGGATACAAAATTTTGGGAGACTGCCCCAAAGGTAGACGCTCCTATTTCGCATTTAGCAAAAGCTACGGTTATTCCGTCAGTACAGTCTGTGACTTTAAAAGACTCTACCGATAGGAAGATAGAAGCATTACTAAAATCTATGTTTTCCTTATCAGGTGTCTCTCTTCGTCCAGTTCTGGCGAGTGCCTGGGTGCTTAAAGCCGTAGATGAGTGGCTTGCACAGGTTGTATCTGGGATGCAGTCAGACGATCCGTCGGAGGCCATTCAATTAGCAGAACAGATTTCTGAGGCCCTTACTTACGTGGGTGAGGCCTTATTGGATTCGGTGGCGCTACAGTCCCGTGTTTCTGCCTTAACAGTATCCGCAAGACGATCTCTTTGGCTTAGGGTTTGGAATGCTGATTCGGACTCAAAGCAGACCTTGACGGCAGTTCCTTTTGAAGGCGAGTTTCTCTTTGGATCCGAGTTAAAGAAGATCATTTCAGATACTACGGGAGGAAAGAGCCCTTTCCTTCCGTCTGCTCCTAACAAACCAAAACCTACAAGATTTCGGTCCTTTCGTACGCAGGGCAGAGGTAACTTCCAGTCCTTTCGGCCCTTCTCCAGATTTCCACGGAGGGGATCATTCAGAGGTAGAGGAGCTCAGGCTACTCGCAGACCGGCCAGTAAGCCTGCCGACAAGCCTGAGGCATGACGCTTCGGGCCCTCTGGAGGGATCAATACAGGTTGGGGCTCGTTTACTTCACTTCAGGGAAGTGTGGCTCCTATCGAAACCAGATCGGTGGGTAATGGGGGTCATTTCCAGAGGATATATGTTGGATTTCGAAGAGACAGTCCCAACCCGACTATTTGTCACACCTCTCCCAGACGACCCCTCCAGACGTCAAGCTCTCCTTCAGGCAACAGCAACATTATTACAAAATGGAGTAATCCTTCCGGTCCCAGCTCCTCAGAGAGGTCGGGGTTTTTACTCGGGTCTTTTTCTCGTGGACAAGCCGGACGGTTCGTTTCGACCCATTCTAAATCTAAAAGCTCTCAATCCGTACCTCTCATCCCAAAAATTCAGGATGGAATCCATTCGCTCCATTATCGCAGCCATGGAGCCAGGGGAATATTTGGCTTCAATAGACATAAAGGACGCATACCTACATGTTCCAATTTGGATAGGACATCAATCCCTTCTGAGATTTGCAGTAGGGCCGTGGCATTTTCAGTTTCGGGCCCTTCCCTTTGGTCTCTCTACGGCTCCCCGGGTTTTTACGAAGGTCCTGGGTCATGTCGTCGCAGTTCTCCGTTGCAAAGGGGTCAACATCACCCCATACTTGGACGACCTGTTGATCAAGGCACCGTCACCGGAGATTCTCACTCAGAACCTGCGTCTAACGACAGAGACTCTACAGTCGTTCGGGTGGATAATCAATTTTCCAAAGTCGTCTTTACTCCCGTCGCAGAAAATGGTTTTTCTGGGTCTTCTATTCGACACCAACAGCCAGAGGGTGTTTCTGCCTACTGACAAGATTCAGGACTTACAAGCCAGAATCAGAACCCTGTTAAAGTTGCCGGCAGTGTCAGTCCTCAGATGCATGCAGGTACTGGGCAAGATGGTGTCCTCATTCAAGGCAGTTCCATACGCCAGATTTCATGCCCGACCTCTTCAAGCTCAGATTCTCCACTGTTGGACTCGGACGGATTCACGTCTCGAACTGCAGTTGATACGCTTGTCGATAAGGACTCGTCAGTCGCTCTACTGGTGGCTTCACAGTCACAATCTGAGGAAGGGTGCGCCGTTCACGGTCTGGTCTTGGATGATGGTAACCACGGACGCAAGCCTCAGCGGTTGGGGAGCAGTGTTCCAGACTCATCATTTACAGGGGCGCTGGAGCACTCAAGAGTCAAAACTACAGATCAACATTCTGGAATTGAGAGCGATCCGATATGCTCTCATTCGGATTCAGACCATGGTGCAAGGCCATCCAGTTCGGGTGCAATCCGACAATGCCACGGCAGTGGCTTACATCAACAAACAGGGAGGAACTCGCAGCTGGTCCGCAATGAGAGAGGTTGCTCAGATTCTCACGTGGGCGGAACGTTGGATTCCCGTGATTTCAGCAATTCACATTCCGGGAGTCGAAAACTGGGAGGCAGATTTTTTGAGTCGTCACACGATTCATCCGGGAGAATGGGAACTTCACCAGGAAGTATTTCTTTCTCTAGTGGATCGCTGGGGAATGCCAGACATAGACCTGATGGCGTCACGCCTCAACAAAAAACTTCCTCTTTACGGATCAAGAACTCAGGATCCTCAAGCATTTCTGATCGATGCACTAACAGCTCCGTGGCAATTTCAGCTGGCTTACGTGTTCCCGCCAATTCCCTTGCTTCCACGTCTACTCCAACGCATTCGGCGAGAAGGCCTTGCAGTAATTCTGGTGGCTCCGGATTGGCCGCGCCGACAGTGGTACACTCTTCTAAACAGCATGGTCGTCGGAGATCCCTTTCGCCTCCCTCTGCGACCAGATCTTCTTCTTCAAGGACCTTGTCGCCACCCAGATTTAAATCGGCTGGCTTTGACGGCTTGGTTCTTGAATCCAACATTTTGAAGGCAAAGGGTCTTTCTCGTGCGGTTGTTCAGACAATGATTCGGGCTAGAAAACCGGTGACTTCTGGCATTTACCATAGAGTATGGCGTATTTACATTGCTTGGTGCGAGAAAAGGAACTTGACTCCGCATTTGTTTAGACTTCCTCGCCTGCTCTCCTTTCTCCAGGAGGGTCTTGACAAGGGTTTAAAACTTTCTTCCCTGAAGGGTCAGGTTTCGGCCTTGTCGGTTCTTTTTCAAAAGAAGTTAGCAATCATCCCAGAGGTTCAAACATTCCTACAGGGTGTACTTCGAATTCAACCACCTTTTGTTCCTCCGATTCCTCCCTGGGATTTAAACTTGGTACTTAAAGCCCTTCAAAATTCTCCATTTGAACCTCTAGAATCTGTGGAACTACGTTATCTAACACAAAAAGTTGTTTTTCTTTTGGCTATTGCCTCAGCTAGACGAGTGTCTGAGTTGGCGGCTCTTTCCTGCAGGCCGCCCTTGTTAGTGTTTCATGACAATCGGGTGGTTCTGCGGACGAAGCCTTCATTTCTTCCAAAGGTTGTTTCAGCATTCCATTTAAATCAGGACATCGTTCTTCCAGCTTTTAATCCGTCATCTTCTCAGGGGGAAGATTCCCATTTGGCTCTCTTGGATGTTGTTCGGGCCTTACGTATTTATTTGTCTCGCACGGAGTCTTTCCGTCGTACGGATTCCTTGTTGGTATTGGTTGATGCTCCCAAACGAGGTTGGCCTGCCTCTAAGAACACTGTGGCCCGTTGGGTAACTTCGGCCATCAGGCAGGCTTACGTGTCCTCAAACGTTTCGGTTCCTGACTCAATTAGGGCTCATTCGACTAGAGCAGTTGGAGCGTCTTGGGCTGTTCGCGGTGGTGCATCTGTTGAGCAACTATGCAGGGCGGCGACCTGGTCGTCAGTCCATACGTTCACAAAGTTTTACCGGTTTCATACGGTTGGTTTGGAGACTGCCTCTGTTGGGCGTCGTATTTTACAGACGGCTATGCCGTCAACGTCTCCCTCCTCTCATTAGCTTGCTTTGGGAAGTCCCACAAGTAACGGCGCAGCGTCCCCCAGATGGAGGACAGAGAAATTGGGATTTTTGTTTACTTACCGTAAAATCTCTTTCTCTGAGTCCATCTGGGGGACGCTGCGATCCCTCCCATAGTTTGTCTGGTTTAATTGGTTAATTTTTTATTCTGGTCTATCTCCTTTGGCTTGGCTAAACGTTAACTGAACAGGGCTGAGCAGGAAGGAGATGGGAGTGGTTAGAGGGGGGAGGAGTCAGCTTTTGATAGTTCTGTGCCAAACTCCACTACCACACACCTCTAACCCACAAGTAACGGCGCAGCGTCCCCCAGATGGACTCAGAGAAAGAGATTTTACGGTAAGTAAACAAAAATCCCAATTTTTCAGCTGTTGCCATGGCCACCAGGTCCGATGGACCGCCCCTTTATACGGCGATACTTCCATGTGCCGTCTGGAATCTGCATCACCTGACCACTGTCGTGTCTTCGTCTGGCAGATATGGACATCACATTTACTCTTGATGCCAGAATGCAAATATCCCTCTGCGCATCTCGCATATATAGAAATGCATCTATAGTCAATAATGTCAAGGGTATCAATATTTTCAGTCAGGAAATCCGACCAAGCCCCCTCAGCTCTGCACATCCAGGCTGAGGCGATTGCTGGTCGTAGTATAACACCAGTATGTGTGTATATACTTTTAGGATATTTTTCAGCTTCCTATCAGCTGGCTCCTTGAGGGCTGCCGTATCTGGAGACGGTAACGCCCCTTGTTTTTATAAGCGTGTGAGCGCCTTATCCACCCTAAGGTGTGTTTCCCAACTCGCCCTAACTTCTGGCGGGAAAGGGTATACCGCCAATAATTTTCTATCGGAGGAAACCCACGTATCATCACACACTTCATTTAATTTATCTGATTCAGGAAAAACTACAAGTAGTTTATTCACACCCTACATAATACCCTTATTTGTGGTACTTGTAGTATCAGAAATATGTAACACCTCCTTCATTGCCCTTAACATGAAACGTGTGGCCCTAAAGGAAAATACGTTTGTTTCTTCACCGTCGACACTGGAGTCAGTGTCCGTGTCTGTGTCTGTGTCGACCGACTGAGGTAAATGGGCGTTTTTACAAGCCCCTGACGGTGTCTGAGACGCCTGGACAGGTACTAATTTGTTTGCCGGCCGTCTCATGTCGTCAACCGACCTTGCAGCGTGTTGACATTATCACGTAATTCCTAAATAAGCCATCCATTCCAGTGTCGACTCCCTAGAGAGTGACATCACCAATACAGGCAATTTGCTCCGCCTCCTCACCAACATCGTCCTCCTACATGTCGACACACACGTACCGACACACATCACACACACAGGGAATGCTCTGATAGAGGACAGGACCCCACTAGCCCTTTGGGGAGACAGAGGGAGAGTTTGCCAGCACACACCAAAAACGCTATAATTATACAGGGACAACCCCTTATACAAGTGTTTTCCCTTATAGCATTTTTATATATGTAATCATATCGCCAAATAAGTGCCCCCCCTCTCTGTTTTAACCCTGTTTCTGTAGTGCAGTGCAGGGGAGAGCCTGGGAGCCTTCCTCACAGCAGAGCTGAGCAGGAAAATGGCGCCGTGTGCTGAGGAGAATAGGCCCCGCCCCCTTTTCGGCGGGCTCTTCTCCCGGAGTTTGTGAGATCTGGCAGGGGTTAAATACATCCATATAGCCTCAAGGGCTATATGTGATGTATTTTAGCCATAAAAAGGTATTATACATTGCTGCCCAGGGCGCCCCCCCCAGCGCCCTGCACCCTCAGTGACAGTTGGTGACTGTTGGTGAAGTGTGCTGACAACAATGGCGCACAGCTGCAGTGCTGTGCGCTACCTTATGAAGACTGAAAGTCTTCTGCCGCCTGTTTCTGGACCTCTTCAACTTCGGCATCTGCAAGGGGGGTCGGCGGCACGGCTCCGGGACCGGACTCCATGGCTGGGCCTGTGTTCGATCCCTCTGGAGCTAATGGTGTCCAGTAGCCTAAGAAGCAAATCCATCCTGCACGCAGGTGAGTTTACTTCTCTCCCCTAAGTCCCTCGTAGCAGTGAGCCTGTTGCCAGCAGGACTCACTGAAAATAAAAAAACCTAACTTAAACTTTTATTCTAAGCAGCTCAGGAGAGCCACCTAGATTGCACCCTTCTCGTCGGGCACAAAAATCTAACTGAGGCTTGGAGGAGGGTCATAGGGGGAGGAGCCAGTGCACACCACCTGATCCTAAAGCTTTTATTATTGTGCCCTGTCTCCTGCGGAGCCGCTATATCCCCATGGTCCTTACGGAGTCCCAGCATCCACTAGGACGTCAGAGAAAATGTGTTACACATTTCTGACATTAACCCAAGTACCACTAAAAAAAGGGTTTTATGTTTGGGGAGAAAAAGCAGGCAGTGCTTTGTTCCCCCATCAAATGAGTGAATGAAGTGTGAAAAAGCGTGGGTTCCCCCGATAAGAAACTGGTAATTTCTAAAAAGTTACTGATGGCGTACCCTTTCCCGCCAGAGGATAAGTTACGCTGGGAGATATTCCCTAGGGTGGATAAGGCGCTCACACGTTTGTCAAAAAAGGTGGCACTGCCGTCTTAGGATACGGCCACTTTGAAGGTACCTGCTGATAAAAAGCAGGAGGCTATCCTGAAGTCTGTATTTACACACTCAGGTACTAGACTGAGACCTGCAGATAGTGCTGCTGCAGCGTGGTCTGTAACCCTGTCAAACAGGGATACTATTTTGCGAACATAAGACGTCGTCTTATATATGAGGGATGCACAGAGGGATATTTTGCCGGCTGGCATCCAGAATTAATGCAATGTCCATTCTGTCAGGAGGGTATTAGAGACCCGACACTGGACAGGTGATGCTGACTTTAAAAGGCACATAGAGCCTTATAAAGGGTGAGGAATTGTTTGGGGATGGTCTCTGGGACCTCGTATCCACAGCAACAGCTGGGAAGAAAAATTTTTAACCTCAGGTTTCCTCACAGCCTAAGAAAGCACTGTATTATCAGGTACAGTCCTTTCGGCTTCAGAAAAGCAAGCGGGTAAAAGGCGCTTCCTTTCTGCACAGAGACGAGGGAAGAGGGAAAAAGCTGCACCAGTCAGCCAGTTCCCAGAATCAAAATTCTTCCCCCGCTTCCTCTGAGCCCACCGCATGACGCGGGGGCTCCACAGGCGTAGCCAGGTACGGTGGGGGGCCGCCTCAAAAATTTCAGCGATCAGTGGGCTCGCTCACAGGTGAATCCCTGGATCCTTCAAGTAGTATCTCAGGGGCTGGAATTCGAGGCGTCTCCCCCCCGCCGTTTCCTCAAATCTGCCTTGCCGACAACTCCCTCAGGCAGGGAGGCTGTGCTAGAGGCAATTCACAAGCTGTATTCCCAGCAGGTGATAGTCAAGGTGCCCCTACTTCAACAAGGACGGGGTTACTATTCCACACTTTGTGGTACCGAAACCGGACGGTTCGGTGAGACCCATTTTAAATTTGAAATCCTTGAACACATACATTAAAAAATTCAAGTTCAAGATTGAATCGCTCAGGGCAGTTATTGCAAGCCTGGAGGAGGGGGATTACATGGTATCCCTGGACATCAAGGATGCTTACCTACATGTCCCCATTTACCATCCTCACCAGGAGTACCTCAGATTTGTGGTACAGGACTGCCATTACCAATTCCAAACACTGCCGTTTGGACTGTCCACGGCACCGAGGGTCTTTACCAAGGTAATGGCAGAAATGATGATACTCCTTCGAAAAAAGGGAGTTTTTAATTATCCCGTACTTGGACGATCTCCTTATAAAGGCGAGGTCCAAGGAGCAGTTGTTGGTCGGAGTAGCACTATCTCAGGAAGTGCTACAACAGCACGGATGGATTCTATACATTCCAAAGTCACAGCTGGTACCTACCACACGCCTACTGTTTCCTGGGGATGGTTCTGGACACAGAACAGAAAAAAGTGTTTCTCCCGCAGGAGAAAGCCAAGGAGCTGTCATCTCTAGTCAGAGACCTCCTGAAACCAAAACAGGTATCGGTGCATCACTGCACACGAGTCCTGGGAAAAATGGTAGCTTCTTATGAAGCAAAATTCCATTCGGCAGGTTCCATGCAAGAACCTTTCAGTGGGACCTCTTGGACAAGTGGTCGGGATCGCAGCTTCAGATGCATCGGCTGATAACCCTGTCTCCAAGGACCAGGGTATCTCTACTGTGGTGGCTGCAGAGTGCTCATCTTCAAGAGGGCCACAGATTTGGCATACAGGACTGGGTCCTGGTAACCACGGATGCCAGCCTTCGAGGCTGGGGGGCAGTCACACAGGGAAGAAATTTCCAAGGACTTTGGTCAAGTCAGGAGTCGTCCCTACACATAAACATTCTGGAACTGAGGGCCATTTACAATGCCCTAAGTCTGGCAAGGCCTCTGCTTCAAAACCAGCCGGTACTGATCCAATCAGACAACATCACGGCAGTCGCCCATGTAAACCGACAGGGCGGCACAAGAAGCAGGATGGCGATGGCAGAAGCCACAAGGATTCTCCGATGGGCGGAAAATCGCGTCTTAGCACTGTCAGCAGTGTTCATTCCGGGAGTGGACAACTGGGAAGCAGACTTCCTCAGCAGACACGACCTACACCCGGGAGAGTGGGGACTTCATCCAGAAGTCTGCCAACTGTTGGTAAACCGTTGGGAAAGGCCACAGGTGGACATGATGGCGTCCCGCCTAAACAAAAAACTAGATATTGCGCCAGGTCAAGGGACCCTCAGGCGATAGCTGTGGACGCTCTAGTGACACCGTGGGTGTACCAGTCGGTTTATGTATTCCCTCCTCTACCTCTCATACCAAAGGTACTGAGAATAATAAGAAAACGAGGAGTAAGAACGATACTCGTGGTTCCGGATGGGCCAAGAAGAGCTTGGTACCCAGAACTTCAAGAAATGATATCAGAGGACCCATGGCCTCTACCGCTCAGACAGGATCTGCTACAGCAGGGGCCCTGTCTGTTCCAAGACTTACCGCGGCTGCATTTGACGGCATGGCGGTTGAATTCCGGATCCTGAAGGAAAAGGGCATTCCGGAGGAAGTCATTCCTACGCTGATAAAAGCCAGGAAAGAAGTAACCGCAAACCATTATCACCGTATTTGGCGAAAATATGTTGCGTGGTGTGAGGCCAGGAAGGCCCCAACAGAGGAATTTCAGCTGGATCGTTTTCTGCACTTCCTACAGTCAGGAGTGACTATGGGCCTAAACTTGGGTTCCATTAAGGTCCAGATTTCGGCTCTGTCGATTTTCTTCCAGAAAGAACTGGCTTCACTGCCTGGAGTTCAGACATTTGTAAAGGGAGTGCTACATATTCAGCCCCCTTTTGTGCCTCCTGTGGCACCTTGGGAACTCAACGTGGTGTTGAGTTTCCTAAAATCACATTGGTTTGAGCCACTTAAAACTGTGGATTTGAAATATCTCACGTGGAAAGTGGTCATGTTATTGGCCTTGGCTTCGGCCAGGCGTGTGTCAGAATGGGCGGCTTTGTCAGGTAAAAGCCCTTATCTGATTTTCCATATGGATAGGGCAGAATTGAGGACTCGTCCCCAGTTTCTCCCTAAGGTGGTATCCGCTTTTCACTTGAACCTACCTATTGTAGTGCCTGCGGCTACTAGGGACTTGGAAGATTCCAAGTTACTGGACGTAGTCAGGGCCTTAAAAAATTATATTTCCAGGACGGCTGGAGTCAGGAAAACTGACTCGCTTTTTATCCTGTAGGCACCCAACAAAATATGTGCTCCTGCTTCTAAGCAGACTATTGCTCGCTGAATTTGTAGCACAATTCAGCTGGAGCATTCTGCGGCTGGATTGCTGCATCCTAAATCAGTAAAAGCCCATTCCACGAGGAAAGTGGGCTCATCTTGGGCGGCTGCCCGAGGGGTCTCGGCTTTACAACTTTGCCGAGCTGCAACTTGGTCAGGGGCAAACACGTTTGCTAAATTCTACAAATTTGATACCCTGGCTGAGGAGGACCTTGAGTTCTCTCATTCGGTGCTGCAGAGTCATCCGCACTCTCCCGCCCGTTTGGGAGCTTTGGTATAATCCCCATGGTCCTTTCGGAGTTCCCAGCATCCACTAGGACGTTAGAGAAAATAAGATTTTACTCACCGGTAAATCTATTTCTCGTAGTCCGTAGTGGATGCTGGGCGCCCATCCCAAGTGCGGATTGTCTGCAATACTTGTATATAGTTATTGTTAACTAAAGGGTTATTGTTATGAGCCATCTGTTGAGAGGCTCAGTTATGTTTCATACTGTTAACTGGATATGGTATCACGAGTTATACGGTGTGATTGGTGTGGCTGGTATGAGTCTTACCCGGGATTCAAAATCCTTCCTTATTGTGTCAGCTCTTCCGGGCACAGTATCCTAACTGAGGCTTGGAGGAGGGTCATAGTGGGAGGAGCCAGTGCACACCAGGTAGTCTAAAAGCTTTCTTTTAGTTGTGCCCAGTCTCCTGCGGAGCCGCTATTCCCCATGGTCCTTTCGGAGTTCCCAGCATCCACTACGGACTACGAGAAATAGATTTACCGGTGAGTAAAATCTTATTATTAGCTACATATTTTGAAAATGTAAACATATATTAATGAATACTATGAAACACATTATAAGCCCACGTCTCATCTCTTTGGTACCTGTGGAGATAGGATGCAACACCTATTCAGCTCTATATGATGTACTGTAGCATATAATGTCCAATGAGGTCTTTGGTTGACCAGCCAAGATCTTCTTTTGGATGCTATTTACATTATTTGCATGCAAAATGTATAAATGTATTAAATATTGCTTAATGTATATTCTGTTAATCTTACCACAGGTCCATAATTGGAGTGAGCAATTATCTCCATCCAGCTTTTAGAACATTATCATGATGTTCTGTAAAAGAAATGTATTGTACAACTTATGGGTGAGTAAACTTGTAATTTGTCTTTATTCCTTTCCAGTTAATATTGGTGCCTTGCCTGAGTTATAGTGGCAGCACGGACAGTTTAATGGTTAGCATTACTGCCTCACAGCACTGAGGTCATGGGTTCGATTCCCACCATGGCTCTAATTGTATGTAGTTTGTATATCCTCCCTTTGCTTGCGTGGGTTTCCTCTGAGTACTCTGGTTTCGTCCCACAATCCAAAAAATATAGTGGTAGGTCAACTGGCTCCTGACAAAATTAACCCTAGCATGAATGTGTGTACATGTGGTAGGGAATATAGACTGTAAGCTCAACTGGGGCAGGGACTGATGTAAATGGACAAATATGATCTGTAAAGTGCTGCGGAATATATGTGCGCTATATAAATAACTAGTGATAATAAATAATAAGAGTAGAACTATAAAAAAAAAGTGTTAAATATACTGTTATCTTTAGTGAACTGTGAGATAAAGTACCAACCATTCAGCTCCTAACTGTCATATTTATATGCGCACAAAACTATTTTATATTCAATATGAACTTGAAAGTGGTTGGAAGTAAAATACGGAATAGAACAAGTGCTTGTAGTTTTATTGTGCTAAGATGGGAATAAAAGTCAGCTTTTTAAAAGCGCTACTCAGCATCACATCCAGTATATAGAATTGATGCCAATCCATTGGTTATTAGCAACTTTAACTATGTGTTTGGAGGATCATATCACTTGTTGTGAAGTGTATAATTGTAGTATGGACAGTGGTTACAAGATCTTTGTTGCAAATGAAATGCTACAGATGTGTCCTCCTTCATCGTTGCCGCAGTCACGTTAAACAGCCCTTCTAGTCGCACCTAGTCGTGACTGCGTTTTCTAACACACGCATCTGCAAACAAAATGCTACAGCACATTACAGTTTCCTGGAAATCGCTGTAACTGAGCATTTTGTGTATAGATACAGCCATAGTCACACACACATTATAGGCATGCTGCATATCATTTTTATCAGCAGAGTCCGCGAATAAGACACTCGATGTTAGCAGAGCTCCCCGGGAACTGCTGGCTCACTCGCACCAGGCGTCTTGCGGTGCATGGCGTATTGAGGCAAGAAGTATGAGGACACATCTGTATAATACAATGTGACTCCTGGGAACAAGTGAGCCTTACATAGAAACAGAGAATTTGATGGTAGATAAGAACCACTTGGCCCATCTAGTCTGCCCTTTTATATTTGTGCACAATGAACTTACAAGCATGAGCAATTTCTAAACCCTATGGCTGGACTTCCATTAGTGAATCTAATCAGCATGAAGGAATTTACTTGATATAAAGAATAGCTTATCACATGAAAATGTAGACATTTCAAACAGCAAAGGAATACATCTAAAATACCACTCAGGATGGCCTTAGAGCCTACGTATTGCAAAGTGTACTCCTGAGATTTCTAGCTTTTTAAATCAACAGAACACTACAGTATTTCCTAAATGTAATAGCCTGCAATTTGTGGGCACCAGCACAATTCCTGCAGTATAGCCAGTAGATAAAAAGTGGCATTTAGTTTTAAGACAGAACCAGGACGGGACAAATTGGCACTTTAAATTCTGCGGTTATATCTCGGAAATAAGACTGGTGCTGGCCAATTGCTATTACATTTGGGTCTATATTCACAAACATGTTAATAATTGGATCTGCTTTTAAAAATGGGGTCATTGGTTTCTTTAAGTTGAGCTGCGGTTGTTGCACTGTATGACTTTTTTAGTTTTTTTTCTGCTGGAACGCATTGGAAAAGTACAGCCTAGTGCTTGGGAGTGACTACAGGGACATTTAAATGTAAGTAGTCTGAACATAAACCCACATTCTAATTTTAAAGCAAAGTTGTCTTTTAAACAATGTGAAACACATAGTAAATAGGACCACTGTTCATTTCACTTCCTAATGCTACAACATCACAATTACTTTATATGATGCTTTTTTACACTAGAAATGACAGGAACAGGGTAAAAAGTGAAATAACTTAAAAAGCCATAGGTACATCTCTCAATGTTTCAAACCTAAGAAGAGCAATGCCATGAGTCTTGTAAGCTCCAGCCCTGCAAGTCAGACTATAATAGGTACCAATCCAGCACTTCTATGCTGTTGGCTGCAGTATGGTTGTGTCTATGTTGCCTTCGTGCAAAGGACCTGGACGTGACAAAACGAGTGGGCAGGAGAGAACTTCCGCCCTTACAGCTCCTAAATGTTTTCTTCGTTCTCCGATCGTTTGGGGTATTTTTTTCTTCTATGCAGCATTGGACCCTCGCGGGCTCGCTTCGCTGGCCACGCATCGGGCTCAGTGTCTCGCTTCGCTCACCACACTTTTCTATTCCAAATAGATTGTGACATGGACCCAGGGGGTTATGGGAAAGGTCCTCTGCACGAAGAGAATCTAGACGCTACCTCTGCAGTATTGCACAAGTGAGAGAACCTGGGAGCTTTATCTGGCAACATGGGACCTCATAACAAGCCTGAAAGAAGCAGATTACCAGGGAGATTTTAGGATTTTATATGTTTTAACAACTTCAGGTTAGGAATTTATACGATATATGAAAATCAAACCATGCAACATATCATTATGTTGAAACAATGTGCCTTTATTACAGATATGTGCTGCTACTTCTTTGCAGCGTTTGCTCCCACGATTCGCTATTATGCGGGAGGCTGTGACCTAGCCGATGCTTTCCCACAGAAGTGAATGGACCGTTGTTGCGTGCGTACACTCATACATGCGCATATTGGAAGCCGGCAGTAAGCAAGGCTGCAACAGGACACATCTGTATAAATGAATTACATATGAAAGCTACTCATTCCACACATTTCCACAGTAAGTTTATGTAGTTTTAACAGAATTATGTTTTTAGGTTCTAACCATCAAAATAGGTCATTTTAGGCACTAACGCCCAGATTCTGTAATTTTTGGTCCAGTAGAAATTAAGTATGTTATTTCCTGGTGCATAAAACATAAAAGGAAACTGAAATTTGGGAATGGGAAATGATTAGCATAGGTAAGAACCTAAGAATCCAGAGTTTAGTAATAACAGTATAGTAACATATAATGTAAAATGGTTAGCAGTGCTTCTTAGACTTACCTGTGAATTGTTTAATGAACACTCAAAACATATGTTGTCCATGTGTGGCACATAATGAGTTTAATCCGGATTGGATACATTAGTTACAGTAGTGGCACAAGACAAATTACTGCAAATTATATACAATTCAACATATGCACTACATTTCAAATAAAAGACAACAGGATTTAAGCTGCAAGAAAGAAATTATACTTCTTTAGTTTTCCTCACTAGAAGAGCCAACCTGTAGTTTTCCTTCTTAATTATTATACAGTACTTCTTGTATTGGTATACATTGATTGCCTGCTAATTGCTTTGCTCATTGGTAATGATAAAAAGTAAAGCAATCTAGAGAACAGGTTTTGCAATCAGAGACAACAAAGAGAATGGGCTCTGCCATATGTTTAAAAAAAGAAAGAAAACAAACAAACACAGATTGTTATGTCAAGAAATGAAAATCTCTGAAAAGACATAGAATAGAACAGTAACATTGAAACATTTAAAACAATTCTATCTTTTACACAGCTATGCAACATTTCTAGGGCCTACTTTAGGCCAAACCTACACATATGTATCCACAAAGTATTTGTTGGGAATGACTGCTCTTCGTTCTGTGGGATATGGATTGTACTCCAGAACACCAAGGAGGATGGCAGTGAACATGTTAATACACTGCAGAAACGTCTCAAATTGAGTTTCTTTTGTTTTTTTTGTCCCATCGCATTATTTTGTCACATTGCATGTTGGGACATGTAGTTCTAATATATTTTTTGTTCTGCTTGTCAAGTCCAGTCAAATGTCTTTGGCTCTCAATGTCTTTCATTGCTGGAGAAGTTTACACATAAAAAGAAAGGAATGCTTCTTGTGAAAATTTAATCTGATACAGTAACTCACACAGGAACAAACAAGCTTGCTGCAGAGATTCCATTACCCGTCTTGGTAATGTACTCCCTGAAAAGGGTAGATCGATGCTCATCATTTCACACCTCCGCTTGACATTTTAAACTGAAGTAGTGGCAATTTGATTGTCACACGATGCCCTGATGTATGCCAGTTAGAATCTTAACATGGTGGAGACAGCAACAATTCACTAATAGGCCATACCCACCCATTGACAATTATCATAATTAGCATGGCCTCATTTTTGTTATCTATGTGGGAAAGAGCAAACATATTGTTTATAGCAAAGAAACACAACAAATTCCTGTAATCATAAAGAGAAATAGTTACAGAATATCCCTGCTTTGATTTGAATAGCCTAGTAAGTAACGTTGCTATTGTGTGTTGGCTTGGTGAACTTGTTGGTCTTTGTGTTTAGCCTGGCTTCTAACCAGGTACAGCTGGAAACAACTATTAGTGGATGGACAAGTAAACAAGACATATACACAGGGGATGTAAGAGGAAAAATAGATTTCCTTAACTGGGCAGCATTTTGTAGCCGTGTTACCTTGCAGCTCTTGGACCATCAGTATACTTATTAAACAAGTTGTCTTGTTGACAGGAAATTATAACCAGTATGAAATAGTGTTTGAGTGGGTTTTACATCTATAGATGACTTTAATTTATTGGCTTGTGCATGCCCTATTGCAACTTTTAATAAATACATTACTTGATCTTAACAACTGACCTGTGTTTTTTTTACCAGCAGCTTTAATCCTGAGGATTATTTTCGTTGGCCTTTAATATGACACAACTGCTCTATGCCTTTTAGTGTTCATAGAACAGTTGCCATATCCAAAGATATCAAAAATAATTTCTGCTGCCTAGTAGATATAAAGTTTTAGGTGACCAACACAGACAAAAGATGGAAAGAAAGCAGTGTATTAGTAAAAATTGAAGGTATGTATAAAAGCAGTTAAAGTTGTCGGTAATAGTCTTTCAGTTAAAACAGGACTGTGCAACACCCATTTTCTCAGTAATATTTCTAGACTGGACAAAATATTACTTAGAAGTTGATATATCCCATTAACCCTTTATGACCCCCTAGTCTATTTAAATGGACATTATTAAAAGAATGTATTGCGTAGAGCAGTGATGGCTAACCTTGACACTCCAGCTGTTGTTGAACTACGCATTCCAGCATGCCCTGCATCAGTTTTGCTATTTGGCCATGCTAAAATTGATGCTGGGATGTGTAGTTCAACAACAGCTGGAGTGTCAAGGTTAGCCATCACTGGCGTAGACTGTATTGTGATGACGGTTGCCATTCAAATCCCAATGTCCATTTAAATGTATGACAATCCTGTGAACACTTTCCGGCAGATGCAAGAGTATCTAAGTATCTGATTCAGCAAGTGCAGCTGTAAGAGAAATTTACCAGTGTAATTATCCTGACATAATTCATCATAACTTTGCACTAGTCTGCAGTTATTGTTCAAAGTCAGGTACTGTATATGGGTACTTCTATTTCAGATTAACACATTGCTTTTTAAATAGTATACATCATGCTGCACTGTCAACAGGGCTACTGCCGCAGTCTGTTGTATTATTAATAATTCAAGACTCTTTACATCATGGGTATTCATGCGGCCCTCTAGCTGCTGTAGAACTACACATCCCTGCATAACCTGCCAGAGTTTTGCTATTAGAGCCAGCTTAAACTGGCAGGGCATGCTGGGATGTATAGTTCCACATTAGCTGGAAGGCCATATGTTGAATTTACATCAATCATCTAAGTAACTTTATCTAGGCCATAACTGACCTTTCCATGGTCCAACTACTGACTTGAGGTTTTGTTTGTCACTACGATTGTTGTAACTTGCATTCTGCAGCTTGGGAGCTGAAGAGATGTTGCAGTGCTAATGTGCTGTAGTGTCCGTGGTTTGCTATAAATGCTGGAAAATGTTGTGTGTATGCCATGTAATTCAGGTGTCTTTTACCTCCACCTTGGTAAAAAGTCTTTTGAAACATAACTGCACATTTTTTGCCCCTGCTCTCTAATAGCCATTTTCCTGTACAATGTGGAAGAAAACTGAATGACACCAACAAACTTGGTTATTGGACTTTTAGCAGCCACTGTAATAATAGAAGTAAAATGTACACATCCAATGGGCAACAACAGTACAAAAACGGGTCTTCCAGTCACTCATTATAGAAGATAAAACATCAGGGTTTGTCAGCTTTTTCGTGGTAACTGTTGCTTGCCACCCTGTGTTGACGTAAAGCATTGCCTATCAGTCCAAGTGAAATTAAAAGGACATCTAGAGAGCAGGGAAATATTTTGTATGGATGAATACAATAATACCTATCCCTAAGCCTTACAAATCTATAAAAAGTCTGTTTATACCAGCACGCTGCAGCGTCATCAGTCTACTGTTTCAGTAACACCTGAGGTGGAGCAACAAGAGATCTATGTGAAAACAGCAAGGAACCTTTACAGTATATACACTGAGCACAAAGATCCAGGTTACTTGAAATGAATAAATCTCAGCAACACTGCTTTGCCATTGGAAATCCCCAAGTTTTCATCATACATTTTGTTTTATGCAGAATGTGCAGTGGCTCCTGCTTTTGAAGTCAGACTCTATAAAGCAGAAAATCAGTGGTGGTTTATAAACTTAATGCTATCAAAGCGACTTGTATTTTTTTTTTCTTTTTTGTTGGTTTTTTTCCGCTTTTTTTTTTTTGTTTTTTTAATGCTTCACAAATATGCTTTTTCACAGACAAAATACCTGACAACATTACAGTCTGAACTGCTTGGACATAAAAGGTCTATTACAAAATCATCTAAGAATTAAGAACACCAGCAAGGGAAGATGTATGCACTTGTGAGTTTGTGTGTGTGCTCGCCTCTACAATGTGCCTGATCCAAAATGTGCTAGGAGTTATCTGTTTTCTGAACAGTTCAATCTTCACAGAAAATGCAGGAAAATAGAATTTTCTTTGATAGATTCCCCAAACCCTACCCCATCCCCTTTGTCCAGCCTTTTTCCGAAGCACAAAACATTGTGTCGTTATGGTAGCTTGCAGATTCTCTTACAGGGAGAAAGCTGCATTTGTTTTTTCCCGTTTCACAACCTTCAAAAACTACTTGTCAATCCCTTATTTTATTTTTATTTATTTTTTTGTAATTTTTAGTCATTTCTTAATGAATAAATATTATCCACTGAAAACCTTAAAAAAAGGTGTTTAGACACAGTGTTGTCAATTTACTTTTGTGTTAACTCCTTTACTTGCCATGAAACTTCCTAGCAGCCAACATCCAAAATATACATACACCTATGTGTATGGTTATAGACATGTATGTATATATGTATATATATCCAGTACTCCCATCTCCTTTCCACGGTGGTAAATGGCAAGTTTAGCAGAAGCTTGTCACTTCTTCACTGCTAATTCCATTATATTGCAGCAAAAAAGGACACAAAACGGCAGCATTGGTTCGCTATGCTAGTTACATTGTCTTACAACGCAGAAACTTTAACAATGTTGCTTGTACTGTGAATGTTTGTGGTGCGTCCAGGCGGGTTTGCAGGCCTGTTCTCACCTTCGGGCGTCAAAGCTGGGGGCGTTGGAATGCTAATAATCGCTGTTGTGATCTGTGCAGCTTTGCAGTTTGATCTTAAGCCATCGTCTGACTTCATGTTCAGGCTGGATCGACTGGAAGACAGAAGATATTTCAGCAGTCATAAGATAAAAAAAAAAAAATTATATTCTCACAGCAATTCAGCTTCTGATGTTTTGTACTTTATCGGATTAATATAAAATATTAACTGCACTTGTCAAGTCGTAGCCATGATACTGTAGCTTTATTTCAATATTTTCCACTTAAAATTGAGTGGAAAGTGTGTTCTGTGCTATTTCGGCTTTTGTGAATATTAATTTAATGAAAATTGCAATTTACTGTAGTTTTTTTTTTCTCCTTTTTTTTTTTTTATTAGACATTTTTTCTATTTTGGGCCATTGAACGCCATCAGTTCTTTTGAGCCTCAGATGAACTCCTGTTGAAGTTTTAGTGACACGATAAAACTTTTTTTTTTCAAGATTGCCGAATGTTATTCTACATCTTAATGTGAACATATTTCTCAGGAATCAAGCAGTGTGTGAATTAAATACTCAGATAAGCAAATGTCATGAATAGTAAGACTGGTAGACTGAAAGTAATGTCATTTCATTTATATGGTACCTTAATGCTCCATGCACATACCGACATTAAACTTCTGCACTTAAGATGTCTTTCCACCACAAGTTAAGCGAATGTGATGGAAATATAATTGCACCAAATTAATCTTTCCTTGAAAAAGTATGTGTAATGACTGTGTAATGTAATGTTAAAAAAAAACTGTTACTATAAAATGATTTTTAAGAAATATTTTACCAGCTTGAGTGGGTGTGCTTTGGAATGCAGATAGTTGTGGGCATTCTAATTTAATTACCATGACCGAGCACAAGTAATGATAGCAGTGGATGTTATGGTCTTCTCGTGTAAACACTTCTTCATCCCACTACAGCAAAGGAGGTGAAAGGGGATATTTAAAGCTAGTTTAAGCAGATTGCAAGAACAAGTAGACATGAATGGCCCTTGTTCTGCTATAGAAAAATGCCCACTCACAGGTGCAAAATGTCTTGCCGGAAGGAGCTAAGAGAGTTTGAAAAAAGGATCATTGTAGGTTGCGTCATGTTTACAGGGCTGGTATACAGAACATTTACTAATCCAGATGGACTGGTCATTTTATAGTCCAGATCTTAACCCCATTGAGAACCACTGGGACGAATTGGAGCGACGGGTGCATTCTAGACCGACTCGACTTTCTTCATTGTCACAGTTGGTCACTGTACTTAAGGCGGAATGGCAAAACATACCGCCTGCTGTTGTCCAATCGCTTTTGTCTACATAGTGTACAACTACTTAATTTACTTTACCAATGACTCTAAAGAGAAAATCTACTTTCTTCCTGACTGGCCAACGAAGTAGATGAAACCATTTTGCATAGTTTATATTTAACTACATTGGTGAACATGCACATGTAAAAAGAGAGACAATTGTGACAATAGATTTGAGTATGTTACTGTGCGCAATCAAAGCAGCCTCTTTGACCAATATATTTAAATCCAGATTTCCGATGTCTCTGAAATATTTCAGGTTCTCAGAGAAACATAAAGGGAGAGACAATACAAACAAGCAATTGTGTAATACTGTTTGAAGAATGCCGCTCCCACCACCCAAGTAAATAATGTGGTATAAGTGAAAAGAATTTATTAAAGGTTCAGAACTAAATGTTAAATGAATGTTAATACAATGGTCACCAAGAATTCTAATGAACAGCAGTATATTCCATATTGGTTAAATAGTTTAGCTGCTGATGCAGTAAGTTCTCAGCCAATAGGGTAAGTCATTTTATTGAAAAATAACAAAAGAGGTATTACCAATAGTTTAAAAAATATAGTGTCATAAAATGAGGGCTTGAGGTACAACAAAATAGGTTATGGGTGAGTATAAAGGAGCAGAGTTGAGAATGTTAATTTAAAAACACAATTATATTTCAAACATTTTCCTTAGAAGAGTTTAATGTTCCTCTGCAGAACCATTATTTTTAGTTCATCTATAGCATACATACAGTATATAATGTAGTACATTTCTGATGTTTACCTGCAAGAAAATTGCTTAAACTATTTGTAAATGTATTTTATGTTAGTCCCCAATGTTCTATCATTGGATGGTACAAAGTCAGTGTCTTGATTGTCACTGTCTTGCCCCTACTCTGAGAGTTGACATGAAGGGGGCTGCAATTGACCGCTTCTTACTTCTAAAGCTACTGGCTGTTGCTTCTCTTAAGTTTGTAATGGATTTGTGGGTATGGTGCTGGACTATGACGGCACAGCACAATTACCAAGAACAGATGCTACCCCACTCCACACTAGGTTAGGAGGATCAGGGCATGCAGACAAAACTTATACACTGGCCCTGCTTGTTAACAGTGCTTGAGATATGTAAGCTTGATGAAAGTGCACCACGCAGTCTTGTGAAGTTAAAAAGATTTTTCTGCTGCGGGGTACACTGGGCTCCACAGGGAATGACATTGGGGTGTAGAGTAAGATCTTGAGCCGAGGCACCAACAGGCTCAAAGCTTTGACTGTTCCCAGAATGCCTAGCGCCGCCTCCTCTATAACCCCGCCTCCGTGCACAGGAGCTTAGTTTCTCTAACGTCCTAGTGGATGCTGGGACTCCGAAAGGACCATGGGGAATAGCAGCTCCGCAGGAGACTGGGCACAACTAAAAGAAAGCTTTTAGACTACCTGGTGTGCACTGGCTCCTCCCACTATGACCCTCCTCCAAGCCTCAGTTAGATTTCTGTGCCTGGCCGAGCTGGATGCACACTAGGGGCTCTCCTGAGCTCCTAGAAAGAAAGTTTATTTTAGGTTTTTTATTTTACAGTGAGACCTGCTGGCAACAGGCTCACTGCATTGAGGGACTAAGGGGAGAAGAAGCGAACCTACCTGCTTGCAGCTAGCTTGGGCTTCTTAGGCTACTGGACACCATTAGCTCCAGAGGGATCGACCGCATGGAACTGGCCTTGGTGTTTGTTCCCGGAGCCGCGCCGCCGTCCCCCTTACAGAGCCAGAAGCAAGAAGAGGTCTGGAAAATCGGCGGCAGAAGACATCAGTCTTCACCAAGGTAGCGCACAGCACTGCAGCTGTGCGCCATTGCTCCTCATGCACACTTCACACTCCGGTCACTGAGGGTGCAGGGCGCTGGGGGGGGGGCACCCTGAGCAGCAATAAAAACACCTTGGCTGGCAAATATATCACAATATATAGCCCCAGAGGCTATATATGTGATAAATACCCCTGCCAGAATCCATAAAAAAGCGGAGAAAAGTCAGCGAAAAAGGGGCGGAGCTATCTCCCTCAGCACACTGGCGCCATTTTCTCTTCACAGTGCAGCTGGAAGACAGCTCCCCAGGCTCTCCCCTGTAGTTTGCAAGGCTCAAAGGGTTAAAAAGAGAGGGGGGGCACTAAATTTAGGCGCAATATTGTATATACAAGCAGCTATTGGGAAAAATTCACTCAATATAGTGTTAATCCCTAAATTATATAGCGCTCTGGTGTGTGCTGGTATACTCTCTCTCTGTCTCCCCAAAGGGCTGTGTGGGGTCCTGTCCTCAGTCAGAGCATTCCCTGTGTGTGTGCGGTGTGTCGGTACGGCTGTGTCGACACGTTTGATGAGGAGGCTTATGTGATGGCAGAGCAGATGCCGATAAATGTGATGTCGCCCCCTGTGGGGCCGACACCAGAGTGGATGGATAGGTGGAAGGTATAAACCAACAGTGTCAACTCCTTACATAAAAGGCTGGATGACGTAACAGCTATGGGACAGCCGGCTTCTCAGCCCGCGCCTGCCCAGGCGTCTCAAAGGCCATCAGGGGCTCAAAAACGCCCGCTCCCTCAGATGGCAGACACAGATGTCGACACGGAGTCTGACTCCAGTGTCGACGAGGTTGAGACATATACACAATCCACTAGGAACATCCGTTACATGATCCCGGCAATAAAAAATGTGTTACACATTTCTGACATTAACCCAAGTACCACTAAAAAAGGGTTTTATGTTTGGGGAGAAAAAGCAGGCAGTGTTTTGTTCCCCCATCAAATGAGTGAATGAAGTGTGAAAAAGCGTGGGTTTCCCCGATAAGAAACTGGTAATTTCTAAAAAGTTACTGATGGCGTACCCTTTCCCGCCAGAGGATAAGTTACGCTGGGAGGGGTGGATAAGGCGCTCACACGTTTGTCAAAAAAGGTGGCACTGCCGTCTTAGGATACGGCCACTTTGAAGGTACCTGCTGATAAAAAGCAGGAGGCTATCCTGAAGTCTGTATTTACACACTCAGGTACTAGACTGAGACCTGCAGATAGTGCTGCTGCAGCGTGGTCTGTAACCCTGTCAAACAGGGATACTATTTTGCGAACATAAGACATTGTCTTATATATGAGGGATGCACAGAGGGATATTTTGCCGGCTGGCATCCAGAATGAATGTAATGACCGCCGTTTCCTCAAATCTGCCTTGCCGACAACTCCCTCAGGCAGGGAGGCTGTGCTAGAGGCAATTCACAAGCTGTATTCCCAGCAGGTGATAGTCAAGGTGCCCCTACTTCAACAAGGACGGGGTTACTATTCCACACTGTTTGTGGTACCGAAACCGGACGGTTCGGTGAGACCCATTTTAAATTTGAAATCCTTGAACACATACATAAAAAAATTCAAGTTCAAGATGGAATCGCTCAGGGCGGTTATTGCAAGCCTGGAGGAGGGGGATTACATGGTATCCCTGGACATCAAGGAGGCTTACCTACATGTCCCCATTTACCATCCTCACCAGGAGTACCTCAGATTTGTGGTACAGGATTGCCATTACCAATTCCAAACACTGCCGTTTGGACTGTCCACGGCACCGAGGGTCTTTACCAAGGTAATGGCAGAAATGATGATACTCCTTCGAAAAAGGGAGTTTTAATTATTCCGTACTTGGACGATCTCCTTATAAAGGCGAGGTCCAAGGAGCAGTTGTTGGTCGGAGTAGCACTATCTCGGGAAGTGCTACAACAGCACGGATGGATTCTATACATTCCAAAGTCACAGCTGGTTCCTACCACACGCCTACTGTTCCTGGGGATGGTTCTGGACACAGAACAGAAAAAAGTGTTTCTCCCGCAGGAGAAAGCCAAGGAGCTGTCATCTCTAGTCAGAGACCTCCTGAAACCAAAACAGGTATCGGTGCATCACTGCACACGAGTCTTGGGAAAAATGGTAGCTTCTTACGAAGCAAAATTCCATTCGGCAGGTTCCATGCAAGAACCTTTCAGTGGAACCTCTTGGACAAGTGGTCGGGATCGCATCTTCAGATGCATCGGCTGATACCCTGGTCCTTGGAGACAGGGTTATCTCTACTGTGGTGGCTGCAGAGTGCTCATCTTCAAGAGGGCCGCAGATTCGGCATACAGGACTGGGTCCTGGTAACCACGGATGCCAGCCTTCGAGGCTGGGGGGCAGTCACACAGGGAAGAAATTTCCAAGGACTTTGGTCAAGTCAGGAGTCGTCCCTACACATAAATATTCTGGAACTGAAGGCCTCTGCTTCAAAACCAGCCGGTACTGATCCAATCAGACAACATCACGGCAGTCGCCCATGTAAACCGACAGGGCGGCACAAGAAGCAGGATGGCGATGGCAGAAGCCACAAGGATTCTCCGATGGGCGAAAAATCACGTCTTAGCACTGTCAGCAGTGTTCATTCCGGGAGTGGACAACTGGGAAGCAGACTTCCTCAGCAGACACGACCTACACCCGGGAGAGTGGGGACTTCATCCAGAAGTCTGCCAACTGTTGGTAAACCGTTGGGAAAGGCCACAGGTGGACATGATGGCGTCCCGCCTAAACAAAAAACTAGATATTGCGCCAGGTCAAGGGACCCTCAGGCAATAGCTGTGGACGCTCTAGTGACACCTTGGGTGTACCAGTCGGTTTATGTATTCCCTCCTCTGCCTCTCATACCAAAGGTACTGAGAATAATAAGAAAACGAGGAGTAAGAACGATACTCGTGGTTCCGGATGGGCCAAGAAGAGCTTGGTACCCAGAACTTCAAGAAATGATATCAGAGGACCCATGGCCTCTACCGCTCAGACAGGATCTGCTACAGCAGGGGCCCTGTCTGTTCCAAGAATTACCGCGGCTGCGTTTGACGGCATGGCGGTTGAATTCCGGATCCTAAAGGAAAAGGGCATTCCGGAGGAAGTCATTCCTACGCTGATAAAAGCCAGGAAAGAAGTAACCGCAAACCATTATCACCGTGTTTGGCGAAAATATGTTGCGTGGTGTGAGGCCAGGAAGGCCCCAACAGAGGAATTGCGGCTGGGTCGTTTTCTGCACTTCCTACAGTCAGGAGTGACTATGGGCCTAAACTTGGGTTCCATTGAGGTCCAGATTTCGGCTCTATCGATTTTCTTCCAAAATAGAACGGGCTTCACTGCCTGAAGTTCTGACTTTTGTTAAGGGAGTGCTGCATAGTCAGCCCCTGTTTGTGCTTCAAGTGGCACCGTGGGATCTCAACGTGGTGTTGGTTTTCCTGAAGTCGCATTGGGTTGAGCCACTTAAATCCGTGGAGCTACAATACCTCACGTGGAAAGTGGTCATGCTGTGGGCCGTGGCGTCGGCCAGGCGTGTATCAGAATTGGCGGCTTTGTCATACAAAAGCCCTTATCTGTTTTTTATATGGATAGGGCGGAATTGAGGACTCGCTCCCAATTCCTTCCTAAGGTGGTATCAGTTTTTCATGTGAACCAACCTATTGTGGTGCCTGCGGCTACTTGGGACTTGGAGGATTCCAAGTTACTGGACGTAGTCAGGGCCCTGAAAAGTATATGTTTCCAGGACGGCTGGAGTCAGGAAAACTGACTCGCTATTTATCCTGTATGCACCCAACAAGCTGGGTGCTCCTGCTTCTAAGCAGACTATTGCTCGCTGGATCTGTAGCACGATTCAACTTGCATATGCTGCGGCTGGACTGCCGCACCCTAAATCTGTAAAAGCCCATTCCACAAGGAAAGTGGGCTCTTCTTGGGCGGCTGCCCGAGGGGTCTCGGCTTTACAACTTTGCCGAGCTGTTACTTGGTCGGGTTCAAACATTTTTGCAACAGTCTACAAGTTTGATACCCTGGCTGAGGAGGACCTAGAGTTTGCTCATTCGGTGCTGCAGAGTCATCCGCACTCTGCCGCCCGTTTGGGAGCTTTGGTATAATCCCCATGGTCCTTACGGAGTCCCAGCATCCACTTAGGACGTCAGAGAAAATAAGATTTTACTCACCGGTAAATCTATTTCTCGTAGTCCGTAGTGGATGCTGGGCGCCCATCCCAAGTGCGGATTGTCTGCAATACTTGTTTATAGTTATTGCCTAACTAAAGGGTTATTGTTGAGCCATCTGTTGAGAGGCTCAGTTATATTTCATACTGTTAACTGGGTATAGTATCACGAGTTATACGGTGTGATTGGTGTGGCTGGTATGAGTCTTACCCGGGATTCAAAATCCTTCCTATTTGTGTCAGCTCTTCCGGGCACAGTATCCTAACTGAGGTCTGGAGGAGGGTCTTAGTGGGAGGAGCCAGTGCACACCAGGTAGTCCTAAAGCTTTCTTTAGTTGTGCCCAGTCTCCTGCGGAGCCGCTAATCCCCATGGTCCTTACGGAGTCCCAGCATCCACTACGGACTACGAGAAATAGATTTACCGGTGAGTAAAATCTTATTATACCTCTTGAATTCCCTATTTGTGCTGATACACTACACAGGGAGTTCTTGTCAGGTATTGTGCTGCTGATATTGTTCTGTGTTGCCTTGCATTGAGCTTTTGATTATGTCCGCTACAAAGGGCAACGGAGCTGGGGCTGATCCCACATTGCGTGGTGTTGACTCTGCAGACACATTTGAGGATAACATAGCAGCTGAGAGTACAGGTTCTGGGGGTTCCTTGCCCCCCAGTGGGACTGTACTAACGGGGGTGCAAAATGACCCACCTTGGGCTACCTTCTCCACGCTATTGAATACGCTAGTAACTAGGCTAACGCCCCCTATGGGTCCTCCTGTGCCAGTACGACCGTTTAATGTCCCCGCGGTTAACCCGCCATGTGCAGATCAACTGTCCAATCAGTTACAGCAATTGAACCAATCACTGACTGCTCAAAAGTCTAACCTTCGCCCGCCTAAGACCAAGGGGTCCTCTAAGCGGGCAATTACTCCCTCACAATCCACCAATGTCCCAGACACCCCGTCTGATGAGGATGGCATTTATACGGACCCCACAGATTCTGATCCTGATGCTTCTGATGGGGAAGTTGTTTCGCAGGTGGATGTTCCTGACTTGTTAGAGGCTATCTGGCTCATTCTTCAGGTTGATGATGAGCCGGAGCCTGACACTGCCCCTAAGAAACCGGACAGGTTTAAACGTCGTCAGAAGGTGGTTAAAAAGTTTTACTTCACTCTGAACATTTAGTTGACATACGTCAGGAGTCCTGGGAAAATCCAGGAAAGAAGTTCACGCCTCACAAGATGATGCTGGCTCGCTACTCCCTCGCTGCGGAGCTTAGTAAAAATTGGGAAACACCCCCGCCAGTGGATTCGCAAGTGGCGTGGCTGGTAGTATCCTCAGCTCTGCCTGTAACTACCGTCACGTCCTTGAGAGAGCCAACGGACAAGCGTGTGGAGGGTTATTTGAAGGCAATCTACACCCTAAACGGTGCGGTGCATAGGCCCACTATTGCAGCAACATGGGCTGCAGAAGCTGTGGAAGCGTGGGCTCAGGAGCTGGAGGTGGAGTTGCCTTCCAGTGTTTCTGATCATGCTAGACAATGCCTGCCATATATTGTTACAGTGTCTCATTACATTAAAGAGGCGGCTTCTGATGCCGGTATTCTGGCGGCCAAGGCTTCTACTACGTCCATTTTGGCTCGCCGAATTCTCTGGTTACGGTCCTGGTCTGTGGACATGGACTCTAAGAAAACCTTGGAGGTACTCCCCTTCAAAGGAGACATTCTTTTTGGAGAAGACCTCAACAAGATATTGGCTGACTTAGCGTCTGCTAAAACAGCATGTCTTCCTAGTACTGCTCCTTCGGTGCTGAAGGCTAAGAGTACCTCTTTTAATCCTTCAGGGAAAGTAAAAGATCAGGCGTACCCAAAACAGGTTCACACTTCCAAACCCTATAAGCCCAAATGGGCCTGGGCTGCCCGTCAGCCTGCTTCCAAAACTAACAAGCCTGCTGCATGACAGGGCGGGCCTCACTCTGGGGGATTCCAGGGTGTGGGGCCGACTTCTAGGGTTTACCCAGGAATGGTTGAAGACCACTTCCGATGCCTGGGTACTGGAAGTCGTCACTTAAGGTTACGCCGTCTCCTTCAAGAATCGCCCTCCTCATCGATTTTGCCTGAAAGACGTCCCTTCGGATCAGGCGAAGGCAAAAACTCCATTCGGTGGTACAGTCCCTCCTGGACACAGGAGTGGTAGTACAGGTGCCTCTGGCTCAGAGAGGCAAGGGTACTATTCACCGCTGTTCCTAGTCCCGAAACCAAATGGATCTTCCCGGCCCATTCTCAATCTCAAGTCCTTGAACATATTTGTGAAGGTCTCCAAGTTTCGTATGGAAAGTCTTCGCTCAATTTTTCTGGCCTTGGAGCCTGGGGACTATATGGTCTCACTGGACATACAGGATGCTTACCTGCATATTCCCATTGCAGTGTCGCATCAGCAGTACCTGACCTTTGCGGTTAGCAACATCCATTACCCGTTTTGGGCGTTACCTTTTGGTTTGACCACGGCTCCGTGAGTCTTCACCAAGGTCATGGCGGTAATGACAGCTGTACTCCGCCGTCAAGGGGTCAGGAACCTACCGTACTTGGATAACTTGTTGATCCTGGCAAATTCCCCAGAGATTCTACTACGTCATCTGGATCTGACTATCCAGTTTCTGCAAGCCCACTAGTAGCTCATCAACTGGAAGAAATCCTCCCTGGTCCATGCTCAGAGCATGGTGCACCTGGGAGCGTTGTTGGACACTCACAACCAGCGGTTGTTCTTGTCTCAGGAGAAAGTCCAGAAGCTTCAGGACAGGATTTGATGCTTCCTATCTCGTCCGCAAGTGTCGATACATTCGGCAATGAAAGTGCTAGGTCTCATGGTGTCAGCTTTCGACATGGTGGAGTACGCTCAATTCCATTCCCACCCTCTCCAGAGGCTGATTCTTTCCAAGTGAGATGGCCTGCCTCACCGGATCAGGCCTCAAATGATCTAATTGTCTCCGGAGGTCCATCTGTCACTGTGCTGGTGGCTTCAGGACCAACGACTGAGCAGGGGTCGTACTTCTGGATCTCCAACTGGGTCCTTCTGACGACGGATGCCAGTTTGAGGGGTTGGGGCGCGGTGTTGCAGCAACAACTCCCTTCAGGGTCAGTGGACCAAGAAGGAGTCTCTCCTACCGATAAAAAATTCTGGAATTGCGGGCGGTGTTCAACTCATTGAACTTGGCCCAGCATTTAATACAGAACAGACCTGTTCAAGTACAGTCGGACAACGCTACCACGGTGGCGTACATCAATCATCAAGGCGGCACTCGAAGCCGCATGGCAATGAGGGAAATATCACATTCTTCAGTGGGCAGAATGCCATCTACCAGACATAACGGCAGTGTTCATTCCAGGGGTCCTAAACTGGGAAGTGGACTTTCTCAGTCGTCAGGACGTACATGCCGGAGAGTGGAGCCTCCATCCAGAAGTGTTTCAACTCGTGGACAAGTAGGGCCTTCCAGATGTGGACCTGATGGCGTCTCGACACAATCACATGGTTCTGGTCTTCGGAGCAAGGACAAGGGATCCTCAATCAGCATTTGTGGACGCACTGGCAATTCTATGGAACTTTCAGCTGCCATACGTGTTCTCTCCGGTGTCACTCCTGCCCAGAGTAATAAGGAAGTTCAAGCAAGGAGGAGGAATCCTACTTCTGATCGCTCCAGCGTGGCCCAGACGGAAGTGGTTCTTAGACCTTCAGGGTCTCTCGATAGAGCGTCCCCTTCTTCTTCGCAGCACCCAGATCTACTCGGGCCCCTGTGTATATCAGGATTTAGCCCAATTGGCTTTGACGGCGTGGCTCTTGAAGCGTCCATCTTAAGGGCCAAACGATTTTCTGAGGCGGTCATTCAAAACATGTTGAAGGCCCGGAAACCGGCTTCTGCTCGGATTTATCATAGGGTCTGGAATTCTTACTTTGCTTGGTGCGCATCTAACAATCATGACGCTTACAAGTTTAGTACGGCCAAACTTTTGGCCTTTTTACAACAAGGCCTGGACTTTGGCCTTCGTCTGGCCTCCATCAAGGTTCATATTTCTGCCTTGTCGGTTTGGTTTCAGAGAAAAATTGCGACCTTGCCTGATGTGCGTACGTTCACTCAGGGTGTGTTGCGGATTCAACCTCCTTATGTCCCGCCGGTGGCTCCTTGGGACTTGTCGGTGGTTCTGGAGGCATTGGAAGGGTCTCCGTTTGAGCCTCTTGAATCTGCAGACCTTAAGTGGCTTTCTCTTAAGGTATTGTTTCTGCTGGCTATTGCCTCTGCTAGACAGGTGTCGGATTTGGGTGCCTTGTCTTGTAGGTCACCATATCTAATCGGGTGATTCTTAGAACACGTCCCGGGTATTTACCTAAGGTGGTATCTTCTTTCCACCTTAATCAGGAGATTGTGTTTCCGGCCTTTGCCTCTCCTGGTTTGTCTTCCAAAGAACGGTCTTTGGATGTGGTACGGGCTCTCCGTATCTACGTGAAGAGAACTGCCTCCATCAGGAAGTCGGATTCTCTCTTTGTTCTGTTTGGTTTTCACAAACGTGGCTGGCCTGCTCACTAGCAGACCCTGGCCAGATGGATTAGAATGGTGATTGCACATGCTTATGTACAGGCTGGCCTTCCAGCTCCTGCTACCATCAAGGCCCATTCTACTCGGTCGATTGGACCTTCTTGGGTGCCCGCCGTGGTGCAACCCTTGAAGAATTGTGCAAGGCGGCTACGTGGTCCTCAGTGAACACGTTCATAAGGTTCTATGCCTTTGATACTTCCGCCTCCCAGGATGCTTCCTTTGGACGCCGTTTTCTTGTACCCGCTACAGTGCGTCCCCTCCCATAAGGAACTGCTTTAGGACATCCTCAATGTCATTCCCTGTGGAGCCCAGTGTACCCTGCAGCAGAAAACGAGAGTTATGGTAAGAACTTACCGTTGTTAAATTTCTTTCTGCGAGGTACACTGGGCTCCACAGGGCGCCCACCCTGACGCACTTAGCTTCTTTGGGTTGGTAAGGCCTTAGCCGCTGACACCCTCTCCTGTCGTGAGTGTGTGGTGTTTGAGGCTACTAACAGTTGTCATCTCTTTTACCTGCTACTGCATTGGACTGGTTAATAAAAACTGAGCTCCTGTGCATGGAGGCGGGGTTATAGAGGAGGCGGCGCTAGGCATTCTGGGAACAGTCAAAGCTTTGAGCCTGTTGGTGCCTCGGATCAAGATCCTACTCTACACCCCAATGTCATTCCCTGTGGAGCCCAGTGTACCTTGCAGAGAGAGATGTAACAACGATAAGTTCTTACCATAAATCTCGTTATTTATGTGGTATTATTGTTTGCAGTGCATACTTTGGTTCCGGTCTCTTGTTATTACTCTTTGTTGTGTTGAAGTTTCAGGTGTCCACATTATTTGGGCATGTAGGGCCTAATTCAGACCTGATCGCTAGGGTGCATTTTTTGCATCCGTGCGATCAGGTAGTCGCCGCCTGCAGGGGGAGGGAGAAATCGCTGTGCAGGGGTGCAATCGCATGTGCAGGAGAGCTGCACAAACAGGAGTTTGTGCAGTCTCTGCACAGACCAAGACTTACTCTTCCAGTGCGATGATCAGGGCCGGAGCTGACGTTAGAAACCCTCCCTTCAAACGCCTGGCCCCTCCTGCATTTCTCTGGACACTCCTTAAAAACGGTCAGTTGCCACCCACAAACGCCCTCTTCCTGTCAGAAACCTTGTGATCGCCCGTGCGATCGCTTTTCTCGCACCATCCGGTGAGCCCCGATGCTGCGGACCGGCGCACCTGCGCATTTCGGTGCATGCGCACTTCAGACCTAATCGCAGGCTGTACAAAAACGCAGCCTAGCGATCAGGTCTGAATTAGGAACGTAATCTATTTACATGTGGTCTACATCTAATGTTTTCATGCATATTGATATTTAGCAATATGCTCTGCTCTTTTTAAGACTGCATTAATGGTTCTGGGTCTGTGCAATTCTGTGAAAATGATTCTGGTGAAAATCCATTTTTTCCCCCATTATATTCCAAACCCCCCTATGCCATTTTCTGAGTAATTCAGTAGCATTCTGTGCAACTAAATGATTGGGATGTACACTTCAAATGTGATACACAGACATTTGCCTAAGAAAATAAGTGCTCTCACACCCTCCTCAGTAAAGCATACCTTAGCAATGTAGGAAGGGAACATTTAAATAACTTAAAATACAAATATTTAAAAAAAAAACTGTTGTTAAAGAATGAAGATATATACTTTTCATTTCTTTTTTTTTCAGCCTACTGTGACACCTCACCCTTTCTATGCAAATTTTGATAGGTTCCTTATTTCTTTTTCGGACTCTATGGCAGCCCTGACATATGGATTAATCTTTGGCCTGCTGGGTAGAGACAGGATACAGTTAGACTCCAGCCCCCCTCCAGAAGATATACAGTGCATCCGGAAAGTATTCACAGTGCTTCATTTTTTCCACATTTTGTTAGGTTACAGCTTTATTCCAAACTTGAATAAATTAATATTTTCTCCGGCAGGGTCCACAGGTTATCCGCAGGATAACATTGGGATATGATGAAGCGACAGCGGATTTGCACCAATCGGTCAAAGCTTTTCAGCCTCCCAGCATGCAACGTGCCCATCCATATAGCCCCGCCTCCTGGCTCAGGCAAATCATTTTTTTGTTTGGTGCGGCAGGAAGCGGACCATGGTCATTGGGCTGCTGGTTTTTAGCAGCCATAAGCTTTCTTATTTTATTTTTATAGTCTTACTATTTTATTGCGTGATCTTCCTAAAAAGCATCTTATACGTACCTAAGAAAGAGTCGCTCCAACAACTCTCCATTGGCCTGCGACAATACTTACCCATGAGTACAGTGCTGTTTCAGCGGGCGTCTGTGTCGGATATACTAGCAGGTCCAGCAGACATTACCAGGCTGTGGCCGGAGCATGGGGAAGAAGGTAAGGGATCGGTTCCACTTAGAGGGGGAATACGGACACGGATGCACTGCTTTGGGAGGAGACTACCAAACAGTCGCTGACGCGGCTGCCACCTCGGGTGCACCAGCGCTAGCCCTTAGGGATCATAGGCTCCAGGAGTAGTATGAGGCCACGATCCCTAGGGTTGATGTCAGCAGTGGGGAGTCAGATGCTCTCCTGGTCACCCCTTCCCCCGGTTCATGACCAGTTTCCTCCGAGTATCCCGCCATGAACTGTGTTCCTGCTTCCGTCTGAGACGCTGTGTACTAAGGGACCCAGTCGCAGCATAGGCGGCTGTGTGACTGGTGCATCAGTGTTCACTTGGGCATCTGTGTTCACTATAGGTTCACGGAGCAGACATATTGATCAATCCTGGAAGCAGGGTAAGTCTTCCTGTATCCCACTCTACTGAGTATGGGTTATACAGCACTAAGTATCTACCTTTTGAGCGCGAATAGTTGGATAAGTGCATAATGCATAAGAGTCTGATAATATTACTGTGGTTTCTCATACGTCCTAGAGGATGCTGGGGACTCCAAAAGGACCATGGGGTATAGACGGATCCGCAGGAGCTTGGGCACACTATAAAGACTTAAACTGGGTGTGAACTGGCTCCTCCCTCTATGCCCCTCCTCCAGACCTCAGTTAGACTTTGTGCCCAGGAGTGATGGGTCACACACTAGGGGAGCTCTCCTGAGTTTCTCTGAAAGACTTTATGTTAGGTTTTTTATTTTCAGGCAGACCTGCTGGCTACAGGCTCCCTGCATCGTGGGAGTGAGGGGAGAGAAGCAGGACCTACTTCTTAGTTTAAAGGCTCTGCTTCTCGGCTACTGGACACCATTAGCTCCAGAGGGTTCGATCACTTGGTGCGCCTAGCTGCTTGTTCCCGGAGCCACGCCGTCAATCCCCTCACAAAAGCCGGAAGAAAGAAGCCGGGTGAGTATTGGAAGAAAAAAAAGGCTTCAGTGACGGCAGAAGACTTCAGTAACGGAGGTAACAGCAGCGGTAGGGCTGCGCTCCAGGCTCCCACACACCAACGTCTCTATATATAGGTATATGTTGGGGGAGTGTTATTGAAATTGTATATGTATAATTCCCTCAGACCCCTCGGGGTTCCAAGATTATTATTATTTTTTGCCCGCTTACTATTCCTTGCTGTCGACATTTACTCAGTTTCTGTCGACCATAACGTTCCTGGTAGATCCACATCGGGGGCACGTCAGTACATGGTCATACACATTCACAACACATTACTGGGACCTGATGGGTCTGGACAATCCACTTGCGTATAGGTTATATCTATATGTATATATATATGTAGATATATGTTTATATATGCATGGTTAGGATATGTGTGTTTTATTGTGTATTACATTATGTAGATCCATGAATGCTAAGATAATGGTATTCTTCTCATGTGCTGATCGCTCTGTTGATTAAGCTCTAGATTGGCCGTGACGAGTCCGAATATTATTCTCTTCCCGACGCGGAGAGAACATTACGGCAGTCAACTCCTGGTCGACGCAGAGCCCGGTTGCAAAGGATCATACACAGGAAGCGAAGTGATATTTTATTTCTATACTTTGGCCTTATTTGCATTGCATGCACATGAGGGAGTGTTGTATTCGGGTAGGCATCCGATAGAATTACCCTACCCAGAGTGGGTAAGCTTGCTTATGTTGATTCTACTTTATAACATTGCAGCAGGCTGCCGCGTGACAGCAGGAGGTGTAGCCGGGAAAATGCTGAGGTTGTCTCCGAGAGATACTCGGGGGAGGTATACAGCTGTTTGGTGAGCCCTCTATTCAGTCACTCTCGGCGGATACAACTGGTAAGTCTAACTTCGTGAGTTAGCCTCCTTCACAACGGTTGGTGACGCATTTTTTTTGTGGGATGCAGTCGTTTTAACCGGTTCGATACTGTTCTTTTTTTCCTTTTCTGTGCAGACAGTGGAAGGTTGAAAGGTAAGAGTCTTGCAGCCTTGGTAGGTTCACAGAAGTGGATGTCGTTTTCTGTTTCCAACACATCCACCACTTGTCGCTGAGTCTATCTGGCTAGTCCCCACTCCGGTGAGCGCTCGTCTAATAATTTCAGTTAGTCCAGGAATAGACTAAGACTTGTGAGTTATTTATGGAATCCAAAAGGGGAGCATTCTGAGTTACGGTTGTTCCCCTTACTGTTTTTCTAATTTCTTGCCGTTTCCCTCTGGATGGGGAGGTAGTACGCTACGTCATACAGAGGTGCGTCAGGTTCATGACATTGTCCGGTTGTCCCTGTATAAAGGTGCAAATCGTTGTTTCTCTCTGACTGTTGTTCGACACAGGGATTGGCTGTTGTTCCCACCGTCACAGCTGTCGGAGGTGGGTTTCAGAGTAGATACTGACCGGTTAATGTTCGGTGTTTTTCCTGTGGAAAGAGGTCTGAGGATCCATAGTTGGATCAGCTTTGCTGGGACACTTCATCAATATGTTCTGTTACTAAAACAGATGGGTGCGGCCTACGAGGCCTGTTTTGGTGAGCAGGTCTACTGCCAGAGTGGCTTTCAAGGGGCCAGTTGGAATTGTGGTCCGGGTTTCACCTGCACATGCACCGGAATATAATCCTAAAGGCCAGGACATCACTCCTGTGGTGTCTGCTCGGTTATCTCCTTCTAGAGGGATGAAGGTTCGGGATCCAGGTTTAGATCCTGGTATCCGTGCATACAGATCTCCGAGGCTGGGGAGCAGGCCTTGCAAGGGACGTATTTCCAGAGGTTAAGGTTAAGTTGGAAAGCTTGTCTGCAAAAAGCTTTCTTGATTTAGGAGATATTTTCGACGAACGTATTCTTCGTGTTTGGCCCATGTTAGTTCTGCCAGACCACTTGTCAGCAGTGGCGTAAGTAAGCCGCTATGACGGAACAATGAGCAAAGCGGCAATGGCAGAAGATGCAGTTTTGCCGTGGGGCGAAAAGTCTGGTAGTATTCGTTCCGGTGGTAAGCGAAGGAGAAATAGATTTCCTCTGCTGACGCGATCTCCATCCGGGAAAAATTCAGTCATCGTCGAGAAGTTTTCACAGACGTGACAACTTTTTGTGAAGGGTCGCAATTGGTCATGTTGGCGTCTCGCTTCAACGAGAGGCCTCGGGGATATTGTTTTAGGTCAAGGGACACCCTCGTGACACCGTGGGTGTTTTTAGTCGGTCTATGTGGCCTCTCCTCTTTCATTTTTTCTGAAGGTGATAAACGTAAGAAGAACAAAGGTTCAGGCGATCCTCTCGGATCTGATCTAGCCAAGGAGGTTTTGCTATCCAGTTTTTCATGATTTGCTCATGGGAGATTCCTGCCCTCTTCCTTTACGTGAGGAACTGTTACAACTAGATCAGGGCGTGTATCAAGACTTACCGCGACTGCGTCTGACGGCGTGGCGGTTGAATGCCATATCCTAAGCCGGAAGGATGTTCTCAGTGAAGCCATTTCCTCAATGTTTCAGGCTAGGACAGAAGTAACGGCAAAGCCTTACCGCCGTGGTTGGCGTAATTCTGTGTCTTGGTGTGAATCAAGATGGTTCCTACGGAAGACTTTCAGCTTGGTCGTTCTTATCCATACTTACAAGCCGGTGTGGATGCAGGCCTACAGTTCGGCTCCATTTCGGTGCAGTATGGCCTTATTATTTTCTTTAAAAAAAAAAATTCTCTCTTGGAAAGTGGTCATGATATTGGCTTTGGCGTCCGCAAGGCGGGTGTCGGAAGTGGTGGTTTTGTCTCACAAGAGCCTTGTTTGATCTACCAGGTGGATAGAGAGGAATTGTGAACTCGGATTGTAGTTCTGCCAAAGAGTGGTTTCTGGGTTTTCAGAAAACAGTCTATTTTTGATGCCGGTGGTTACTTAGGCATTAGCTGATTCAAAGTCTCTCGGTGTTACCGGGGATTTGAATATTTAGGTCGCCAATTTGGCTCAGTTTGGAGAAACAGAGGCTCTGTTTGTCCGGTATGCTCCCAACATGCTTGGGGCGACTGCAGTGTGCAGTCTGTTACACGCTGAATCTGTGATACGATTTGGCATGTTTGTTCTACGGTTGGATTGCCGTGACCGAAGTCGTGGAAGCCCATTCTAATGGAAAGATGGGCTCTTCTTGGGCGGATGCCCGAGGAGTCTAGGCGGTTCAACTTTGCCGAGCGGATTATTGGTCGGGATCAAACGCTTTTGCTATGCTCTACGAGTTTGATACCATAATTGTTGGGGACCTTTTGTTTGCTCATAAGGTGCTGCAGAGTCGTCCGCACTCTCCCGCCCGTTTTGGAGCTTTGGTATAAACCCCATGGTCCTTTTGGAGTCCCCAGCATCCTCTAGGACGTATGAGAAAATAGGATTTTAGTACCTACCGGTAAATCCTTTTCTCTTAGTCCGTAGAGGATGCTGGGCGCCCGTCCCAGTGCGTACGGTGTCTGCGGTTAGTGTTTTTGGTTACACCCTGGTGGTGTGTCTTCTCTGTCAGGCGGTTGCTACCGTTTTTCATGCCATGGCATGCGGGGTCTTATTTTTGCTTATGTGGTTTTGCACACGGTTTGTGTTACATATTCTCTCAGCATGTGGCTGTGTTTTGTTCATGCCGTGGGCTGGTATTCTACTGAATGCCACATTCTACGGTGTGTTTGAGGTGTGAGCTGGTAGGACACTCACCGTGTTTATAACAATAAATTCTTTCCTCGAAATGTCCATCTCTCCTGGGCACAGTTTTCTAACTGAGGTCTGGAGGAGGGGCATAGAGGGAGGAGCCAGTTCACACCCAGTTTAAGTCTTTATAGTGTACCCAAGCTCCTGCGGATCCGTCTATACCCCATGGTCCTTTTGGAGTCCCCAGCATCCTCTACGGACTAAGAGAAAAGGATTTACCGGTAGGTACTAAAATCCTATTTTCTTTCGCTATGCTTCTGAATACGGTTAAAACTTTTATAAAGTAACTTTTTATAAAGTAATGCAGTACAGGTTGAGTATCCCTTATCCAAAATGCTTGGGACCAGAGGTATTTTGGATATCGGATTTTTCCGTATTTTGGAATAATTGCATACCATAATGAGATATCATGGTGATTGGACCTAAATCTAAGCACAGAACGCATTTATGTTACATATACACCTTATACACACAGCCTGAAGGTAATTATAGCCAATATTTTTTATAACTTTGTGCATTAAACAAAGTGTGTGTACATTCACACAATTCATGTATGTTTCATATACACCTTATACACACAGCCTGAAGGTCATTTAATACAATATTTTGAATAACTTTGTGTATTAAACAAAGTTTGTGTACATTGAGCCATCAAAAAACAAAGGTTTCACTATCTCACTCTCACTCAAAAAAGTCTGTATTTCGGAATATTCCGTATTTCGGAATATTTGGATATGGGATACTCAACCTGTAATATGTTTCTCCTACATACTTTAAATGTATCTGTAGTTGATTATGTGCGCATATTGCTTATTGTACTAATGCATAACGTGACTGACTGCTAGTGTGATTGCTGACTTTACTATAATTCAGTTTTCTCTTACGTCCTAGAGGATGCTGGGGACTCCAAAAGGACCATGGGGTATAGACGGGATCCGCAGGAGCTTGGGCACACTGAAAAGACTTAAACTGGGTGTGAACTGGCTCCTCCCTCTATGCCCCTCCCCCAGACCTCAGACTTTGTGCCCAGGACTGACTGGACACTCACTAGGGGAGCTCTCCTGAGTTTCTCTGGAAAAGCATTTTGGTAGGTTTTTTATTTTCAGGGAGACCTGCTGGCTACAGGCTCCCTGCAGCGTGGGAGTGAGGGGAGAGAAGCAGACCTACTTCTTCTTAGTGTAAGGGCTCTGCTTCTCGGCTACTGGACACCATTAGCTCCAGAGGGTTCAATCACTTGGTGCGCCTAGCTGCTTGTTCCCGAAGCCACGCCGTCACCCCCCTCACTGAAGCCAGAAGAAAGAAGCCGGGTGAGTATGAGAAGAACAGAAGACTTCAGGACGGCAGAAGACTTCAGTAACCAGGTACAGCGCATCGGTAACGCTGCGCTCCATGCTCCCACACACACACTTCCTCCAGCACTCACAGGGTGCTGGGGGGGGGGGGGGGGGGGCGCTGGGCAGCATGTTACTGAGGTTTGTAGGGCTGGCAGATGCTTTTTCGGTGCCTCGGCACAGTTTTCAAGACCCCCGCCGGCATTTTCAGGTTTTTGAACTTGGCGGGCTGGAGCGCGCCGGGAGGGGGCGGAGCTTAGCCGCGCGGCTCACAGGCGCCATTTTCTCCTCACACGCGGCATGCAGGAGACGCTGGTCCTGACCTGCACAAGCTCCACTAAAGTAACGGGGAGCTTATCGGGGGGGCACAGTAGCTGGTGCAGATTTGGTGTTATTGAGGCAGCGCTGCTACATATATTCGTTGGGTGGATATATGGGCGCTGGGGTGTGAGTTGGCATACTCCCTCTGTGTTTCTCTATCCAGGCTTTCTTGTGGGCCTGTCCCCTGGTTGAGGCATTGTGTGTGTGTCGGTGGGTCGATACTCTGTGTCGACATGTCTGAGGCTGAATGTTATTCACCGGAGGAGGTTATTGGGGGGGCAGATGCGGGTCTGGAGTTGGCTCTGTCGGCGCAGCCGACACCTGCTTTACTTGCACTGTTGAATACAATTAATTCTAATGTGGCTTCTTTATCAAAGAGATTAGATAAATCTGAGTCACAGACACAGGTGTGGAAAAAATCCATGGAGGATGCTTTGTCGCAGGTACAGACCCCTTCGGGGTCGATAAAGCGGCCGTTTACTCAAGTGGTAGATACTGATACCGACACGGATTCTGAGTCCGATGTCGACTTCACTGAGGCTCCTTTACATCCAAGATTAGTTAAGAGTATTCAGTACATAATTGTGGCTATAAAGGATGTGTTACGCATTTCTGAGGAACCTGCCGTACAGGAAACAAGGATTTGCTTGTTTAAAGAGAAAAAACCTGAGTTGCAGTTTCCTCCCTCTCATGAGATGAATACTCTTTGTGAAAAGGCTTGGGAGTCGCCGGACAAGAAGTGGCAGATTCCCAAGAGGATTTACATGGCATATCCTTTCCTCCCTAGTGATAGGGGAAAATGGGAGGCGTCTCCTCATGTTGATAAAGCTTTATCTCGTTTGTCTAAGAAGGTGGCGCTTCTGTCTCCTGACACAGCAGCTCTCAAGGATCCGGCGGATCGCAAGCTGGAGACGTCTATGAAGTCCATTTTCACTAATACGGGGGCATTGCTCAGACCTGCTGTAGCGTCGGTATGGGTGAGTAGTGCTATTGCTAAATGGGCTGAGAATTTAGCTGCTGATATGGATACCCTTGATAAAGATACTGTTCTTTTGACTCTTGGTTATATCAAGGACGCTGCAGATTACCTGAAGGATGCGGCGAGGGATGTTGGTCTCTTGGGGTCAAGAGCCAATGCCATGTCGATTTCGGCCAGGAGGGCGCTGTGGATCCATCAATGGAATGCGGATACCGATTCCCAGAGAGCTATGGAAGCGTTACCCTTTAAAGGTAATGTCCTGTTTGGGGACGGCTTGGCTGACCTGGTTTCTACTGCGACTGCGGGTAAGTCGTCTTTTCTTCCATATGTTCCCACACAACACAAAAAAAGCCACCACATCAGCAGATGCAGTCCTTTCGTCCGAATAAATACAGGCGAGGAAAAGGTTTGTCCTTTCTCGCTTCAAAAGGTAGAGGAAGGGGAAAGAAGTCGCCTACAGTGTCAGGCGCCCAGGACCAGAAGTCCGCCCCTGCCTCTACCAAGTCCGCCGCATGACGCTGGGGCTTCCCTGGGGAAGTCCGAACCGGTGGGGGGCCGTCTGCAGTTCTTCAGTCGGGTCTGGGTTCAATCGGACCTGGATCCATGGGTTCTAGAGATTGTATCTCAGGGTTACAGGTTGGAGTTTCAGGAGACGCCCCCTCACCGGTTTTTCGTGTCGTCCCTGCCAGTGTCTCTTCTGGACAGGGAGGTGGTGCTGGCAGCAATACAAAAGTTGTGTCATCAGAGGGTCATTGTTCCCGTTCCCCCGTCTCAACGGGGGGAGGGGTGCTACTCGAGACTTTTTGTGGTGCCGAAACCGGACGGTTCGGTCAGACCGATTCTGAACCTAAAGTCCCTCAATCCATACTTGAAAGTTTTCAAGTTCAAGATGGAATCTCTTCGAGCGGTGATTGCCAGCCTAGAAGGGGGGGACTTTATGGCGTCAGTCGACATAAAGGATGCCTACTTACACGTCCCGATATATCCTCCACATCAAGCTTTCCTAAGGTTTGCGGTACAGGAGTCTCATTACCAATTTCAGACGTTGCTGTTTGGGCTTTCCACGGCCCCGAGGATTTTCACCAAGGTCATGGCAGAAATGATGGTTCTCCTTCGCAGGCAAGGGGTTACAATTATCCCGTACTTGAACGATCTCCTGATAAAGGCGAGGTCCAAGGAACGGTTGCTGAGGAGTGTGAATTTGGTACTGCTGGTACTGCGACAGCACGGTTGGGTGCTAAATTTGCCGAAATCTCAGTTGATTCCGGCCACTCGGCTGTCTTTTCTGGGCATGATTCTGGACACAGGGTTACAAAGAGTATTTCTTCCAGAAGAAAAAGCTCTAGACCTGCAGTCGATGGTCAGGGAACTTCTGCGGCCAAAGAGTGTGTCCATCCATCAGTGTACTCGGGTTCTGGGGATAATGGTTGCGGCGTACGAAGCCATTCCGTTTGGCAGGTTTCATGCCCGGGTGTTTCAGTGGGATTTGCTGAGCAAATGGTCCGGGTCTCACCTGCACATTCACCGGAAGATAACTATCTCCCAGAGCTAGAATTTCTCTCCTGTGGTGGCTACAAAGTTCTCACCTCCTAGAAGGACGCCGCTTTGGTATCCTGGACTGGGTGCTTCTGACAACAGATGCAAGTCTCCGGGGCTGGGGTGCTGTCACCCAAGGAAGAAACTTCCAGGGGAGATGGTCGCTCCAGGAGGCGTCTCTCCACATAAATGTTCTTGAGTTAAAAGCCATTTACAACGGCCTGCTACAAGCAAGAAGCCTTCTTCAGGGTCGATCGGTCCTGGTATAGTCAGACAACATCACAGAAGTGGCACATATAAACCGTAAAGGCAGAACAAGGAGCAGGGCGGCAATGGTGGAGGCCACAAGAATCCTTCGCTGGGCGGAACAACACGTGAGCGCCCTGTCAGCAGTCTTCCTACCGGGAGTGGACAACTGGGAAGCAGATTTCCTCAGCAGACACGATCTCCATCCGGGAGAGTGGGCTCTTCACCAAGAGGTTTTTGCGGAGGTGACGAAGCGTTGGGGAATTCCGTTGATCGACATGGCGTCTCGTCTCAACAAGAAGCTCCCGACGTATTGTTCCAGGTCAAGAGACCCCCAAGCCAGCGCGGTGGATGCCCTAGTGTCTCCGTGGGTGTTCAAGTCGGTGTATGTGTTCCCTCCACTTCCTCTCATTCCAAAGGTACTGGGGATCATTCGTCGAGCAAGGGTTCAGGCGATTCTCGTCGTTCCAGATTGGCCAAGAAGGGCCTGGTATCCGGATCTTCAGGAATTACTTGTGGAAGATCCTTAGCCGCTTCCTCTAAGAGAGGACCTGCTGTTGCAGGGTCCGTGCGTGTTTCCGGACTTACCGCGGCTGCGTTTGATGGCATGGAAGTTGAGCGCCAGATTTTAGCTCGTAAGGGTATTCCCGGGGAGGTCATTCCTACTCTCATTAAGTCTAGGAAGGAGGTTATGGCAAAACATTATCACCGTATTTGGAAGAAGTATGTGTCCTGGTGTGAGACTAAAATGGCTCCTGCGGAAGATTTTCATTTGGGTCGTTTTCTCCACTTTTTGCAGGCAGGTGTAGATGCAGGCCTCAAATTGGGCTCCATCAAAGTGCAGTATTCGGCATTGTCTATTTTCTTTCAAAAGGAATTAGCAGTCCTCCCTGAGGTTCAGACGTTTGTGAAAGGAGTATTTCATATCAATCCTCCGTTTGTGCCTCCTGTGGCTCCATGGGATCTTGACGTGGTCTTACAGTTTCTCATGTCTCCCTGGTTTGAACCTTTGCGTAAGGTTGAGTTGAAATTTCTCACCTGGAAGGTAGTCATGATGTTGGTGCTGGCGTCTGCCAGGCGGGTGTCTGAGTTGGCGGCCTTATCTCATAAGAGCCCGTACTTGATTTTTCATTCAGATAGGGCAGAATTGAGGACTCGTCAACAATTTTTACCGAAGGTGGGGTCTTCGTTTCACATTAACCAACCTATTGTGGTGCCGGTTGCTACGGATGCTGTGGCAGTCCCAAAGTCTCTGGATGTGGTGAGAGCTTTGAAGATCTACGTCGCCAGAACGGCTGTTGCCAGGAAAACTGAGGCGCTGTTTGTCCTGTATGCTTCTAACAAAATCGGTCATCCTGCTTCAAAACAGACTATTGCACGCTGGATTTGTAGTACGATTCAGCAGGCTCATTCTTCGGCCGGGCTACCGATGCCAAGGTCAGTAAAAGCCCATTCTACCAGAAAAGTGGGCTCGTCTTGGGCGGCTGCCCGAGGCGTCTCGGCTTTACAGCTTTGCCGAGCAGCCGCCTGGTCAGGTTCAAACACTTTTGCAAAGTTCTATACGTTTGATACCCTGGCTGATGAGGACCTTGCGTTTGCTCAGTCGGTGCTGCAGAGTCGTCCGCACTCTCCCGCCCAGTCTGGAGCTTTGGTATAAACCCCATGGTCCTTTTGGAGTCCCCAGCATCCACTAGGACGTAAGAGAAAATAGGATTTTGGTACTTACCGGTAAATCCTTTTCTCCTAGTCCGTAGAGGATGCTGGGCGGCCATCCCAGTGCGGACTGTTACTTGCAGTGTATTCTTGTAGGTTAACTTGATTTATACACTGATTGTGTATTTCTGGTTTTCAGCTTGCTGCTGTTGTTATTTCATACTGTTATCTGGTTTACTGTTACTCCGGTTGTACGGTATGTTTGTGGTGTGGGCTGGTATGTTTGTAGCCCTTAGATTACACAAAAATCCTTTCCTCGAAATGTCCGTCTCTCCTGGGCACAGTTCCTATAACTGATGTCTGGGGGAGGGGCATAGAGGGAGGAGCCAGTTCACACCCAGTTTGTCTTTTCAGTGTGCCCAAGCTCCTGCGGATCCCGTCTATACCCCATGGTCCTTTTGGAGTCCCCAGCATCCTCTACGGACTAGGAGAAAAGGATTTACTGGTAAGTACCAAAATCCTATTTTTTCTATAAACCGATCCTCAATGCTGGTGTATAGCAGGGTAGGGTCGGATTGTATGTCACTTTAACGAGTCTTAAAGTGATTACAGTCACAAATTGTGTAGTACATTGTGTTGATTATTTATCATGTCTAAGAGCGGCAAAGGTGAGGAAGATACACTCACAGCAACACCAACACTCATATCATGTTTGTCTTGCAAAGCTGGGTAAACCTCTCAGAATCTGGTTCAGAATGGTTTGTGTGCAAACTGTTTTAGGTTTCACCAAGGTCTCTTGAATAGTACAAGGCAGATACAAGTGCAAGTTGATCCCCCTTGGGATATGTTTGCACAAACATTATCCAGTATAGCTGAGCGGATAATTCCAACTTCTGTACCAGGAATAGGTTACACAATTAACCCTAACATGCAGCTTCCCTCCTGCGGTTTTTCACTTCAAGCAGCACCCTCTCAAAAGAAACAGGCTGTAAATCTACATCTTCACAGTCTATACATGTTTCAGATGAGGATTCATTGGAGGATAGGTCTCAGCTCAGTGGACATAGCTGAGTTAATTAAGGCAATGAAAGCCATTCTATCCTTAGAAGAATCATCAGAGCCTGTGTTAAAATCCAAGGCACCTGTGTTTAAACGTCCCAAAACAGTTAAGATTGAGTTTCCTGGGACAGATCAGCTGACGGAAATCATGGAAGAGGCTTGGGCTACGCCCAGTAAAAAGTTTAGAATTCCTAGGAAATGGAATTCCAATTATCCTCTTCCAGCTCGGGATTGTTTAAAAAGGGAGGTGGCCCCGAAAGTAGATATGCATGTTATTCGTTTAGTGCAAAAATCTACATTACCTCTGCCTTCAACATCATTAAATGATGTCACGGATAGGAGAGTGGATGATTTTTTAAAAAAAAGCCATGTTTTCCCTGTCTGGGGCAGTCACATGACCAGCCATGGCTTCAGCTTGGATGGCAAAAGAAGTGGCTACCTGGGCTGATGCATTGGAAGGAGATCTTTCAATGGCATCTAGAGAGCAAAAATCCCATACGGCACATATAAAACAGGCTGCGATGTTCTTGGAAGAAGCACCATTGGATGTGGGTGCAATTGCCTCCAGGGCATCAGCTTCAACAGTAGCCGCTCGCAGAACAGTTTGGCTACCTACATGGAAAGCTGATTCAGAATCTAAAAAGGTTTTGGCGTCTTTACCTTTCTTTGGAGATATTCATTTGATAAATAATTTACAGATATTTTGGAGTCAGAAGCAGACTCCAAGAAAGTAAAATTTCCTTCTGTTGAAGTCGAAAATATTATGGTCACACGCATTACGTACAAACACCACACAGATGGCTTCTGTGCGTGTACTTGTTCTGCCGTACGTGCACATGCCCGCAAGTTGCGTAAAATCGTAGTGCGTATTAGCGCGTGGTATGAGTAATTACGGTAGCATAGGTATTCGCATGGAAAAGACACAAAGACGCATATATTTAATCCACATAGTGCACGATTTACACATAGCCCACATGCACCACACCAGCGAGTTACACTTGCTTAAAAGGTACAACAACAAAGGGATTCCCCTTTACAGGATATGAGGGGACAGAATTAGGTTAGGGGGTGGTGTTTGGCATCCAGCTGTACAGTATTTTAAGAGCAATATTCCGGTAGCAGTTTGCAGAAGATAGCATGCTTCTGCGCATAGATATGCGCAGGGACAGAATATTAATATTAACTATTTACTGTACTCTTGATATTCGGCGGGAACCCAGTGGAGACCATCTGCAAGTGCACCTTGACCAGGCATCGCCCACCTATTCAAACCGATCTATGACCCCTCCTGTACTGTAAATGACCAGCCCTTTGACCTATGGGTGAAGAGATTACAGTTTCTATTGTATCATGATTTGGACAAATGTATAAAAGCCACGCTGCCTGGCCGGTCATACACATTCTCTGAAGGTCATCTATCTTGATTGACTGAGGACCGGGACCGGATGGTGCTGGCGAAACAAACGTATGTATCATTGATTGTAGCCTCTTTTCTCTTAATTGTGTTCGTATTATCGTTGTAACCCCCTTTTAGTAAATAACTGTTGGTGGGTCGGATCCCAACATTTTTAAATACAATTGGTGTCGTGTTCCTTTCCTGCTAAAGTGTATTTCAGCCACACGTGTAGCTGCATTGTGCTTACAGCGTGTCGGTGTGTGTGTACTTAGTACATCCGTTGCAGCATGAGTACGCAAAGTACGTACACGTCACGGGCCTGTGTACGCTAAGTGGGTAAAAAGTACGTAGGTTAAGGATTATATTCAGCGACCGCAGCAGCTCGAACTTTAGTATAAAAGGTATTGCTTTTTCGTCCTGTAAGTTAACCAGCTTTAACACTTCCACGTACAAATTCAAACCTAAAGCTTTTCGGCCCTGTCAGTCTCAAGGAAAAGCTAAAGGGAAAAGTGACTGCAAACAACCCCAATGCAACAAGTCTGGTAAGACTAAAAAGCATTGGTCTACCAGAGGACCAGTTGGTAAAATAAGCCATCAGCCTGATGGTGCGGGCCTCCACCTGGAGGATTCCAGGGTGGGGGCCCAACTTCTTCAGTTTGCTCAGATCTGGCAGCAGTCTACAACAGATGCCTTGGTGCAGGAGGAGCTATCTCTCGGTTATGCATTTGCCTTCAAGAAACACCCTCCTCGAAGGTTTTTTTGTACTAGCCCGTTTCAGGTAGAGATGAAGGACAGGGCTTCGCAAGAGGCAGTTCAGAAATTGCTTCAGTCAGAAGTAATTATTCCAGTTCCTCCTGCACAACAAGGACAGGGTTTTTACTCCAACCCGTTTCTAGTTCAGAAGCCAAATGGGTCATTCTGGCCCATACTCAATCACGTTCCATCATTTTGGCCATGGAGCCAGGGGCATTATATGGTATCCCTGGATATCCAGCATGCTTACCTACATGTTCCTATAGCTCAGTCCCATCAGTGCTATCTCAAGTTTGCTATACTCCAACAGCATTTTCAGTTCCAGGCCCTACCTTTTCAGTTAGCACAGCCCCCAGAGTATTTACCAAAATTATGGTGGTAATGGCAGCTTATCTCCACCAGCAGGGAATAAGAATTTTTCCATACCTTGACGATCTTTTAATCCTGGCACAGTCTCAGGAACTGCTCCTGTGTCATCTTCAACAGACAATAACGTGTCTGCAGAAGCACGGGTGGCTCATAAATTGGGTGAAATAGTCTCTGGTTCCGCCACAGCGGATGACTCACTTGGGGGCTGTACTGGATTTAAGCCTTCAAAGAGTAATTTTACCCCTGAACTAGATATCCAAAGTTCAGTCAAGTATTCAGGAGCTGCTACACAGTCAAAGGGTATCCATTCACGCAGCAATGCGTGTGATGGGATTGATGGTGTCAACATTTGACATGGTGGAGTATACTCAGTTCCACTCGAGGCCTCTGCAGCATCTGATCCTTGCCAAATGGAATGTGTTTCATCAGATGATAAAAACGCAGACTATGGTCCTTACGGTGAAAGTAAGGAGGTCGTTAGCCTGGTGGTTACAGACATCCCATCTGGACAAGAGGAGACCATTTTGGATATCAGATTAGGAAATTCTGACAACAGATGCTAGTCTCCAGGGCTGGGGAGCAGTGTTAGGAAGGTTTTGTTGCCTGGGGCAATGGACCAAGGAAGAAGGTTGCCTGTCAATAAATATATTGGAACTTTGGGTTATATACATGGCACTGATTCAGGCAAAGTACATCCTTCGGGGAAAACCAGTTCAGATCCGCTCGAACAATGAGACAGCAGTAGCGTACCTCAACCATCAGGGAGGAACTCGCTGCCAAAAAGCTACGAAGAAAGTAAGTCTCACACAAAAGTGGGCAGAACTTCATCATCCAGCCTTGTCCGCAGTGTTCATTCCAGGAGTCCTAAACTTTCTCAGTCAATACGCCATTCAGGCAAGCGAATGGGCTCTACACCCGGAGGTCTTCCAGACCCTAGTCGACAAGTGGGTGTTACCAGAGATAGATCTCATGGCTTCCCGTCAGAAAAAGAAGGTTCTCGCATACGGGTCAAGAACAAAGGATCCCAGCGCAATCATTGTGGATGCCCTGTCGGTGACATGGGACTTTCATCTGGCCTATGTGTTTCCTCCAATCACCTTATTACCCAGGGTGATGAGAAAGCTAAAGCAAGGAAGGGGTGCCATGATACTAATAGCTCCGGCTTGGCCCAGAGACATGCCGATGGATGCTCCATTCCTACTCCCTCAACGTCCAAATATACGGACACAGGTTCCTTGTTATCACAGACATCTGGATCGACTGTCTTTGACGGCGTGGCTCTTGAGACCTCTATCCTGAAGTCAAGAGGATTCTTCAACAGCTAATTCAAACAATGCTCAGAGCAAGAAAACCTTCCTCAGCTCAAATTTATCACGGAATATGGCAAACCTATATTCAATGGTGCAGTGAACGGAAATTTGACCCTAGGTCTTTCAGAGTTTCCAGGGTCTTAGCATTCCTTCAGGCAGGAATGGATAAAGGTTTAAAGGTGACTTCCTTGAGAGTGCAAGTGTAAGCATTGACTGTGTGGTTTCAAAAGAAAATTGCCAACCTACAGGATGTGCGCACTTTTTTCCAGGGAATGCTGTGCATTGAACCTTCTTTTGTTCCTTCTATAGTGCCTTGGGTCTGAAGTTTAGTCCTAAAGGCCCTTCAAGTTGCCCCATTAGAACTACTTAATAGAGTGGATCTTAAATGGATGACAGCTAAAGTTCTTTTTTCTACTGGCCATGGCGTCAGCTAGAAGAGTGTCAGATTTAGGGGCATTGTTATGTCGTCCTCCATTTCTGATTTTTTTATCCAGATAGAGCGGTTCTCAGAACTAAATCTGGGTATCTTCCTAAGGTGGTGTCTAGATTTCACCTTAAAGAAATTGTAGTCCCGGTTTCCCAGGAACCGGGCCTTTCTCCGGAGATGCATCGCTGGATGTGGTCCGTACCTTAAGGTGGATCGTACCAGTGCCATCAGAAAGGCAGATTCTCTCTTCATTCTCTAGAGAGAGGATGGCCTGCCGATAAGCAGACACTGACGAGATGGATTCAGATGACTATTTCAGAAGCATATTCACAAGCTGATCTCCCTGTCCCGGCTAATGTCTCTGCTCACTCTACTCGTAAGTTAGGTCCATCATGGGCAGCACAACGTGGTGCTTCAGCAGAACAGATATGTAAGGCAGCCACATGGTCTTCCATTAACACATTCATTAGACATTATGCCGTGGATACCTTTGCCTCTCAGGACGCTGAATTCCGGCGAAGGATTCTCCTGTCCAATCAGAAGCGTCCCCACCACTAAATTGCTTTGGGAAATCCCAATGTTATCCCGTAGATAACCTGTGGACCCTGCCGGAGAAATATACGCTATGGTAAGAACGGTATTTCTCCTAAGTCCACAGGGATCCCACCCTGATGCACCTGATTTGAGGATCTTTTTACTCACTAACCTCTACCTTCTTGTATGGAAGTGTGTGCATGTGTGTCCTTCTCGCCTGATTTGGGCTATCTATGATGCTCCTGCCTTGAGCTTTGGCAAAACAACTGATTTGCCTGACCCAGGAGGCAGCGATATATGGACGGGCCTGCTGCATGCTGGGAGTCCAAAAAGCTTTGACCGATTTGTGCAAATCCTCTGTCGCTTCATCATATCCCAATGTTATCCTGTGGACTTAGGAGAAATACCGTTATCAGCATTAAGCTCTTACCATAATGTATATTTCTCTGACGTCCTAGTGGATGCTGGGGACTCCGTAAGGACCATGGGGAATAGACGGCTCCGCAGGAGACTGGGCACATCTAAAGAAAGATTTAGGACTATCTGGTGTGCACTGGCTCCTCCCCCTATGACCCTCCTCCAAGCCTCAGTTAGATTTCTGTGCCCGGCTGAGCTGGATGCACACTAGGGGCTCTCCTGAGCTCCTAGAAGAAAGTATCACTGGCGCCATTATTCCCTCACAGCTTCGCTGGAAGGAAGCTCCCTGGCTCTCCCCTGCAGTCCTGCACTACAGAAAGGGTAAAAAAGAGAGGGGGGGGGGCACAATTTAGGCGCAGTGTATATATATATATATATATATATATATATATATATATATATAATATAGGCAGCTATAGGGGAAAACACTCTGTATAGTGATATCCCTGTGTTATATAGCGCCCTGGTGTGTGCTGGCATACTCTCCCTCTGTCTCCCCAAAGGGCTTTGTGGGGTCCTGTCCTCTGTAAGAGCATTCCCTGTGTGTCTGCTGTGTGTCGGTACTGCTGTGTCGACATGTATGATGAGGATAATGATGTGGAGGCGGAGCAAATGCCTGAATGTGATGTCACCCCCTGCGGGGTCGACACCAGTGTGGATGGACTTATGGAAGGAATTACGTGACAGTGTCAGCTCCTTACATAAAAGGTTTGACGACATAGGACAGCCGGCTACTCAGCTTGTGCCTGTCCAAGCGTCTCAAATGTCATCAGGGGCTATAAAACGCCCGCTACCTCAGATGACAGATACAGATGTCGACACGGATACCGACTCCAGTGTCGACGATAATGAGACGAGTGTACCCTCCAATAGATCCACCCGTTATATGATTGAGGCTATGAAAAATGCATTACACATTTCTGATGATACCCGAGGTACCACAAAAAAGGGTATTATGTTTGGTGAGAAAAAACTACCAGTAGTTTTTCCTGCATCTTACGAATTAAATGAGGTGTGTGAGGAAGCGTGGTCTTCCCCAGATAAGAAATTGATCATTTCTAAACGGTTAATGGCTGCGTACCCTTTCCCGCCAGAGGATAGGTCACGCTGGGAAACTCCCCCTAGGGTAGATAAAGCGCTGACACGCTTATCAAAGAAGGTGGCACTACCGTCTCCGGATACGGCCGCCCTAAAAGAACCTGCTGATAGAAAGCAGGAAAGTACCCTAAAAGCTATATACACACACGGGCATTATATTGAGACCCGCTATTGCATCAGCTTGGATGTGCAGTGCTGCTGCTGCGTGGTCAGACTCCCTGTCGGAAAACATTGATACCATGGATAGGGACAATATTTTGCTAACGATTGACCATATTAAAGACGCGGTCTTATACATGCGTGATGCACAGAGGGATATTTGCCGGCTGGCATCAAAAATAAGCGCTATGTCCATTGCCGCCAGACGGGGGTTATGGACTAGGCAATGGTCAGGTGATGCCGACTCCAAGAGGCACATGGAAGTTTTACCCTATAAAGGGGTGGAACTTTTTGGGGAAGGTCTTTCAGACCTCGTTTCCACAGCTACTGCTGGGAAATCGACTTTTTTGCCACAGGCTACCCCACAGCAAAAGAAAGCACCGTATTATCAGGTACAGTCCTTTCGGCCCCAGAAAAATAAGCGGGCTAGAGGCTCATCCTTTCTGCCGAGGGGCAGAGGAAGGGGGAAAAAGCTGCAGCGCACAGCTAGTTCCCAGGAGCAGAAGTCCTCCCCTGCGTCCGGTAAGTCCACAGCATGACGCTGGGGCTGCTCAGGCGGAATCGGGAACGGTGGGGGCGCGTCTCAGGTTTTTCAGCACACAGTGGGCTCTCTCACAAGTGGATCCCTGGGTCCTTCAAGTAGTATCTCAGGGGTACAGGCTGGAATTCGAGACGTCTTCCCCCCCGCCGTTTCCTAAAATCTGCCTTGCCGGCAACTCCCTCTGCCAGGGAGGCAGTGTTGGTGGCTATTCAAAAACTGTATTCACAGAAAGTGATCGCCAAGGTACCCCTCCTTCAGCAAGGAAAGGGTTACTACTCCACAATGTGTGTGGTACCGAAATCGGACGGTTCGGTGAGACCCATCTTATATTTAAAAACCTTGAACACTTATATCAAAAGGTTCAAGTTCAAGATGGAATCGCTCAGGGCGGTTATTGCGAGCCTGGAGGAGGGGGATTACATGGTATCCCTGGACATCAAGGATGTGTACCTGCATGTCCCCATTTACCCTCCTCACCAGGAGTACCTCAGATTTGTGGTACAGGACTGTCACTATCAGTTCCAGACGCTGCCGTTTGGGTTATCCACGGCACCGAGGGTCTTTACCAAGGTAATGGCCGAAATGATGATACTCCTTCGCAAGAAGGGAGTTTTAATTATCCCGTACTTGGACGATCTCCTGATAAAGGCGAGATCCAAAGAACAGTTGATAGGGGGGGTGGCACTTTCTCAGGAAGTGCTACAACAGCACGGCTGGATTCTAAACATTCCAAAGTCACAGCTGGTCCCGACGACACGTCTTCTGTTCCTGGGAATGATTCTGGACACAGACCAGAAAAGAGTGTTTCTTCCACTGGAAAAAGCCGAGGAATTGTCATCTCTGGTCAGAGACATCCTAAAACCAGGAAAAGTGTCGGTACATCAATGCACACGAGTCCTGGGAAAAATGGTAGCTTCGTACGAAGCAATTCCATTCGGAAGGTTCCACGCAAGGACGTTCCAGTGGGACCTGTTGGACAAATGGTCCGGGTCCCATCTCCAGATGCAACAGCGGATAACCCTATCGGCCAGAACCAGGGTGTCGCTGCTGTGGTGGCTGCAGAGGGCTCATCTACTAGAGGGCCGCAGATTCGGAATACAGGACTGGGTCCTGGTGACCACGGATGCCAGCCTTCGGGGCTGGGGGGCAGTCACAAAGGGAAGAAATTTCCAAGGACTGTGGTCAAATCAGGAGATTTCTCTTCACATAAATATCCTGGAGCTAAGGGCCATTTACAATGCCCTAAGCCAGGCAAGACCCCTGCTTCAAAACCAGCCGGTACTGATCCAGTCAGACAACATCACGGCGGTCGCCCATGTAAACAGACAGGGCGGCACGAGAAGCAGGATGGCGATGGCAGAAGCCACAAGGATTCTCAGATGGGCAGAGAATCATGTGTTAGCACTGACGGCAGTGTTCATTCCGGGAGTGGACAACTGGGAAGCAGACTTCCTCAGCAGGCACGACCTCCACCCGGGAGAATGGGGACTTCATCCAGAAGTCTTCCAAATGCTGGTCAACCAGTGGGAAAGACCACAGGTAGACATGATGGCGTCCCGCCTCAACAAGAAGTTGAAAAGATATTGCGCCCGGTCAAGAGACCCTCAGGCGATAGCGGTGGACGCTCTAGTGACACCATGGGTGTACCAGTCGGTTTATGTGTTTCCTCCTCTACCTCTCATACCCAAGGTACTGAGAATAATAAGAAGGCGAGGAGTGAAAACCATACTCGTGGTTCCGGATTGGCCAAGAAGAGCTTGGTACCCGGAACTTCAAGAGATGCTTACAGAGGACCCTTGGCCTCTGCCGCTCAGACAAGACCTGCTGCAGCAGGGACCCTGTCTGTTCCAAGACTTACCGCGGCTGCGTTTGACGGCATGGCGGTTGAACACCGGATCCTGAAGGAAAAGGGTATTCCGGAGGAAGTCATCCCTACCCTGATCAAAGCCAGGAAGGATGTCACCGCAAAACATTATCACCGCATTTGGCGAAAATATGTTGCTTGGTGTGAGGCCATGAAGGCCCCGACGGAGGAATTTCAACTGGGTCGATTCCTGCACTTCCTGCAAGCAGGGGTGACGTTGGGCCTCAAATTGGGGTCCATAAAGGTCCAGATTTCGGCTCTGTCGATTTTCTTCCAAAAAGAACTGGCTTCACTGCCCGAAGTTCAGACTTTTGTCAAAGGAGTTCTGCATATTCAGCCTCCTTTTGTGCCCCCAGTGGCACCTTGGGATCTCAATGTGGTTTTGGCATTCCTGAAATCACATTGGTTCGAACCACTTAAGACTGTGGATTTAAAATATCTCACGTGGAAAGTGGTCATGCTGTTGGCCTTGGCGTCGGCCAGGCGGGTTTCAGAATTGGCGGCTTTGTCTTTTAAAAGCCCTTATCTGATTTTCCATATGGATAGGGCAGAATTGAGGACTCGTCCTCAGTTTCTCCCGAAGGTGGTCTCAGCTTTTCACTTGAACCAACCTATTGTGGTGCCTGCGGCTACTAGGGACTTGGAGGATTCCAAGTTGCTGGACGTAGTCAGGGCCCTAAAAATTTATATTTCCAGGACGGCTGGAGTCAGAAAGACTGACTCGCTGTTTATCCTGTATGCACCCACCAAGCTGGGTGCTCCTGCTTCTAAGCAGTCTATTGCGCGCTGGATTTGTAGCACTATTTAGTTGGCGCATTCTGCGGTAGGCTTACCGCAGCCTAAATCTGTAAAAGCCCATTCCACACGGAAGGTGGGCTCATCTTGGGCGGCTGCCCGAGGGGTCTCGGCTTTACAACTTTGCCGAGCAGCTACTTGGTCGGGGGCAAACACGTTTGCAAAATTCTACAAATTTGATACCCTGGCTGAGGAGGACCTGGAATTCTCTCATTCGGTGCTGCAGAGTCATCCGCACTCTCCCGCCCGTTTGGGAGCTTTGGTATAATCCCCATGGTCCTTACGGAGTCCCCAGCATCCACTAGGACGTCAGAGAAAATAAGATTTTACTCACCGGTAAATCTATTTCTCGTAGTCCGTAGTGGATGCTGGGCGCCCGTCCCAAGTGCGGATTGTCTGCAATACTTGTACATAGTTATTGTTACAAAAATCGGGTTTTGTTGTGAGCCATCTCTTCAGAGGCTCCAATTGTTATCATACTGTTAACCGGGGTTCCTACCACGTGTTATATGGTGTGATTGGTGTGGCTGGTATGAGTCTTACCCGGGATTCAAAATCCTTCCTTATTGTGTCAGCTCTTCTGGGCACAGTTCCTAACTGAGGCTTGGAGGAGGGTCATAGGGGGAGGAGCCAGTGCACACCAGATTGTCCTAAATCTTTCTTTAGATGTGCCCAGTCTCCTGCGGAGCCGTCTATTCCCCATGGTCCTTACGGAGTCCCCAGCATCCACTACGGACTACGAGAAATAGATTTACCGGTGAGTAAAATCTTATTTTCCCTCAAAATTCTACACACAATACCCCATAATGACAACGTGAAAAAAGTGTTTTTGAGATTTTTGCTAATTTATTAAAAATAAAAAACTAAGAAATCACAAGTATATAAGTATTCACAGCCTTTGCTCAATACTTTGTTGATGCACCTTTGGCAGCAATTACAGTCTCAAGTCTTTTTGAATATTATGCCACAAGCTTGGCACACCTGTCTTTTGGCAGTTTCGCCGATTTCTCTTTGCAGTACCACTCAACCTCCATCAGGTTGGATGGAAAGCGTCCGATATCTCCAGAGATGTTGAATCGGATTCAATTCTGGGCTCTTGCTGTGCCACTCAAGGACATTCACAGAGTTGTCCTGAAGCCACTCCTTTGATATCTTGGCTGTGTGCTTAGGGTCGTCCTGCTGAAAGCTGAGCCGTTGCCCCAGTCTGAGGTCAAGAGCGCTCTGGAGCAGGTTTTCATCCAAGATGTCTCTGCTCATTACTGCATTCATCTTTCCCTCTATCCTAACTAGTCTACCAGTTCCTGCCGCTGAAAAATATCTGTCACCACTATGCTTCACTGTAGGGATGGTATTGGCTTAGTGATGAGCAGTGTCTGGTTTCCTCCAAACATGATGCCTGGAATTCACGCCAAAGAGTTCAATCTTTGGGCCTATTTCAGATCTGATCGTAGATGTGCATCTACAATCAGTTTCACGGACATGTGGAGGGACGCCCAGCACAGAGCTAGTCCGCCCCGCATGTCTGGACCTCCCCTCCCCCCCGCAATGGCGTCCCGGGTCTCAGCAGCTAAAGGTGACATCATGCACCCGCCATGCCCCCCCCCCCCCCAACGGTCCAGACACGCCTCCGTTGTCCGAACTGCGCCCCTTCAAAGGTGTTCTAATGTCACTGGCACACCCCCTCCCGCTCTGTGACTGCCTCTGCCTGTCAATCAGGCAGAGACGATTGCAGCCCAAAGATGTTTTTAGCACCTCACTAGGCTCCCGGGCGCACTCCACAAAATAATTCAGACTGCGATCGCTGTCCAGTCGCTATTAGCCCCTTTGTCTCATCAGACCAGATAATTTTGTTTCTCATGGTCCGAGAGTCCTTCAGTTGCATTTTGGCAAACTCCATGCGGGCTACCATGTGCTTTTTACTAAGGAGTGGATTTCGTCTGGCCACTCTACCATACATGCCTGATTGGTGGATTGCTGCAGAGATGGTTGTCTTTCTGGAAGGTTCTCCTCTCTCCACAGAGGAATGCTGTAACTCTGATAGAGTGACCATCAGGTTCTTGACTACCTCCCTGACTAGGGCCCTTCTCCCCCGATCGCTCAGTTTAGACGGCCAGCCAGCTCTAGGAAGAGTCCTGGTGGTTCCAAACGTCTTCCATTTATCGATGATGGAGTCCATTGTGCTCATTGGGACCTTCAAAGCAGCAGATATTTTTCTGTACCCTTCCCCAGATTTGTGCCTTGAGACAATCCTGTCTTGGAGATGTAATTAATTGCCTGCGCTACGGGATTAAGCTGCTTTCTTAGATTGGATTTTTATGATATTTAAAAGAAAGCGCTAGGGATGTTTAGATGAAATATCCTGTCTTGGAGGTCTACAGACAATTCCTCTGACTTCCTGCTTGGTTTGTGCTCAGGCATGCACTGTCAAGTGTGGGACCTTATATAAACAGGTGTGTGCCTTTCCAAATCTTGTCCAACCAACTGAATTGACTACAGGTGGACTCCAATTAAGCTGTAGGAACATCTCAAGGATGATCAGTGGAAACAGGATCTACCTGAGCTCAATTTTGAGTTTGCAAAAATCTAATAAATTTTCACGTTATCATTATGGGGTATTGTGTATAGAATTTTGAGAAAAAAATTAATTTATTACATTTTGGAATAAGTCTGTAACATAACAAAATGTGGAAAAGGTGAAGCGCTGTGAGTACTTTCTGGATGCACTGTATAGTTTTGCATGTCTGTCCATTTGTTTTTCCATTTTCTTTAGCTGAGCAAGTTAAAAGTCTCATTGGAAGCAAACTTACTTAGTGCAGAGGGATCGGTTGGTCTTGGTGTTGCTTCAAGACAGATTGCCATGAAGTGGCTCCCAAAGCCTGTTGTCTACTGCAAAAAGTAGTAGACACAGTAAGCAGGTTTCTTAAAAATTCATGTGCAGTGCAAAGCGTAGTCTATGCAGTGGACATCATGAGGATGAGTCGCTGCACTAGAAGATATAGCTGCCTGCTGTAGAGAGTCATAACTTGACCCAAGAACCCTAAGGACACTTAAGTCTATGTAAGCCCAGTCTATATAAGCTATGGGGTATTTGTTTGTTTTTTTGACATTGGATAGTTTATTTTAGCCCTCGGTTTTCAGTCTCCATTTTTAATACTATTACAGAGCCTTGAGAGGTCAGCAACTGCAGGTAGTAAACTACAATACAGAAACTCTAGATCAAACTCTGAGACTGATGCAGAACATCTGATCTAATGGCAAGATAATACATTAACAGAAAAGAGAGTATGCCTTTCAGAACTGGCATGGACTGTTTTAACCACAGATTTCAACTACAAGTGTTGAAGTTTTAATTTATACTACAAGTGAGAACAACGTGATTGAAATCAAAAGGAAAATAGACTGCATGCAAAACCTTGGAAACAAGAGTCTGCAGCTTAATTACTGCAAAGCATCTACAAATCTTAATGGTAACCCTTGGCAAGCACATGTTGAATGAATCCAATTAACCACGAACACTTACGGTACTTCTGGACTCGCATATTTTTGTTCATAGCCCCATACGGCGAGTAAAAATGTGTGAGTTTGGCACTAGAAGGGGCCATGAGGCGGGGCGAGTTTGGGTACCGTTACCGGTGTTTGCACACCGTTGCAATGGCAACTCACTGCACCCTTTCCCCCTGCAGATTCCACCCTTAGATTGTTCTCTACTCATGATATTAGCACATTTAGGGGGTCATTCAGACACGATCGCACGCTAGCTTTTCCTTTTCAGCAGTGCGATCAGGTCTGAACAGTGCATGCATTTGCTCCGCAATGCGCAGGCGCGTCGGCAACAGGGATGAATTTAATGAAGAAAGCGATTGCACCGGCAATCTCATGTAGATTGACAGGAAGATGCCGTTTGTGGGTGTCAACTGAGCATTTCTAGGGAGTGCCCGGAAAAACGCAGGCGTGCCCAGCTGTTTGGAGGGAGCATTCCTGACGTCAGCTCCTGGCCGGATCATCGCTGCTGAGTAAGTCCTGAGCTGTGCAGAGACTGCACAAACTTTTGGTTGTGCAGCTCTGCACAAGCAATCGCACCTCTACACAGCGATTACCCTCTCCCCCTGTAGGCGGCAACTATCTGCTCGCAGCACTGCAAAAAAACGCCTGTGTGCGATCAGGTCTGAATTACCCCCTTAATGTAGAGATAAAGGACAACTATGTGGGCAGGACGAATGGTGTAATGGTTAGCATTACTGCCTCACATCACTGAGGTCATAGGTTTGATTCCCACCATGGTCCTAACTGTGGAATTTGTATATACTCCATGTGCTTGTGTGGGTTTCCTCAAAGTACTCCAGTTTCTGCCAACAGTCCAAAAATAGTCTGGTAGGTTAATTAGCCCCTGACCAAAAATGAACCCTAGTGTGCATGTGTTTAGGGCTAGGTTGGCCAAGTGGTTCTTCTGTGAATTCTATGTTTTTAAGGTGGCAAAATCGGTTGATTTTACATTCACACTGGAGAATGGGGGCTGCAAAAGGAGCTGTTTCATCAAATAATTTAGAATTGTTGGGATTATCCACATAGGTGCAAAATGGCAAATTTTTAAAATTCTACTCCTATCACAGAATCTTAAAATCAGAAAGCATAGATGTCTAAAATAATTGGAATCCTAAATAAGCAAAAGTCCTTCCATGTGTATCTCACTGGTATTGGTTTGCTATAGGAAAAAGAATGCTCCCAGATTAACCTCTTGCCCAGTTCTCCTCTATCAGGGACCTCCTGAGCTCATGGCACAGACATCAGCAGATGATCTCTGAAAAGCAGAAGAATAGTTGTTGCTCCATCATAAATTTTCCAAACTTCTGGAAGTCAGAAATCAGATGATCCTTATTTTGGAAAGATTCTTTAAGCAGTTGATCAGTATATGTTTTTATGTGAATGAATTGGTCTTTGCTCGATTTAATATTTTTTTACATTATATTTTTTTTCTGATACTGTTTCATTAACCCCTTAAAATATAGTTTTTCCAAGCTTTATTGCTTTTAAGCTCCTACTATATATTACCTTGTAGTTAGTGATGGTTGATCTCCACACTGGATATGAATAGTACTGAGCTCTTGCATGCTACGCAGCCTCGTAGCTGGTACATTGGAGTTTGGGAGATGTGTGGTCTTCTTATTCCGACGAGAGCAGCAAGATGTGGAGATCCCATGGTGACTGGACAGCGATGGGCTGCGGCTGGATGGGTAGTTCTGCATGGGACTCTCTCTACAGTTCTGTTCGAACATCTGTTCATCCATGAACTCATGGTTCTGTTGAAACACAAAGAGTGACTATCTAATACAATATACATACAGACTATTACAATTACAAAAGTGCAGCTCTTATATACTTGGGAATCTGCATTTATTGTTATCACTGTATAGTACCAAGAACTTTAAACAAAGGCTTAGGAATTAGCAAATTTAGGCTACAGTATTGTGATGAGTCATCATTTACACTTATATCTCATAGTAAATATAACAGCTGAGAAGTATTTTATCAGCTTTGTCTTGTATCTGATTCTTGCAAGGAGTTAAGCACAAGAGTTTTCAAAACATTATTGGGCAGTTGTGACATCTTTCTGTATCAATACAATAAGGTAGCCCCGATAAGCCGGCGTATGCCGCGGTTTATCAGGGATTATGTTTCTCCTGCCTCCGGCAGGCGAAGCAGAATCCCCGGAAATAACCCCATTTTCATCCGAAAACGGGTCTGTTTCACGCGAAAACACAGAGGTTTCATTGAACCTGTGTGTTTTCAGGAGATAGGGATTTTTTTGCAGGCGATCAATCTGGATAGTCTGTATGAAAAAAATCGGTTAAACATCAGAAAAAAAGATGTTTTACCGGGGATAATTGGATATGCCCTAAGTCTAAATATTTACAACCCTTAAATGGGTTTTTGAGATCCACTCTTGAATAATTTGAGGCTATATTAAAGAATTATCTGAAATCATATATTTGTAAATAGAACCCCATAAATAAGAACACTCTTAAGAATATTATGTACTTAACTTTTATGGCAAAATACCTAAAAAGTGTAATAAGCTTTGCCTTGTTTGAGGACACTTTGTACTAATGTACTAATACTACTTCTCATTTAAAATAGGACAGTCTCAAATTATTGTGGGGAACCAAAATAATAATTGAGTAAATTTTCCCGTGGAGCACTTTACTAACATAATTTCTGAACTGCAGATTGCTTTAGCGAGACGTTCTTGCCTACTGTGCAGTATTACAGTATAGCATTTACTAGAAAATTTGAATCTATCATTCATGCGAATTCTGTGTCCTCTCTCATCAGCCACCCTTTTAAACATCCTGTAATGCACGGATGAGCAGATTCCCATGTACAGAACCATTCCTAACACGTTCTCTTTGGGACATGACAAGACAATTACAATCCAGAGCAGTTAAAACTGAAAGCAACTCAAAACCAAGAGTGGGCATGTCACTGTGTTTCTTTTTCTTTTGTTCTTCAAAAAGAAACATTTCTTTGCCTATAGAAAAGGTATTATCATTCATAGGGGACTCGCCATAGTAGCACCCTGCTTGTTCTGTTCACTGGGGAATGCACAGACGAATCTGGACATTATAGGATCCAATAGCAAAACGAGCTTAACTGCTTGCACTTGCCGCCGTCGCCCCCCCCCCCCCCCCCCAAAAAAAAAAAAGTCAAATGATTAGCACACAGGAGGGTGGTTTGGTATGATTCCCTCTCATCTCATAGACCTGTAGCAGTCTCACCACCTAGAGAGACAGTACTGTTACCACTAAATAGTGCCTGGAGAGTTGTGGTTTGGAGTACGTCTGTGCTTCTCTGTTGAGTAAGATGATTAGATATGTGCACATGGACTGTACAAGCCACATTACCAGCACAGACTGGAGACATACCCTAAATGGTAAATTGCAAACTTTTTTTTTTTTTGTGTGAAAATCAATATACAAAACAGTAGAAGAAGAAAAAACCCTTGTGAACTTGCCCACTCTTATTTAAAAACATGCATTGAGAAATAAAATGAATACCTTGATAGTGGATGTTCGTACAGATAACAGGGGATCATCCACAAGATAGGACAATCCCTACCGGATAACATGCCAATAAAAGATAAGATTGATTTTACATTCCAGCATTCCATTTCTCAGCCCCAACATTCCAAATTGCACATGCAGGGTTTTTAAAGAACAAGGAGACTCTTCATAATCACAAATTCTAATCTGATTTTAAAAGTTATTGACTAAACAGCCTTTAATAAGCCAATTGGAAGAGCATTGGCGAATGGATTTGTCTTAAATGTATCCAAATTGCTTATTAAATTAATACTCTAATGAATGAAGATGTGTTGTTAGATATTTTGGTGACATGAAATCAACAATTCTTTATTGTAAATAATAGTTATATCTGATGTATTAAATATTTATATGTGGAAAATAACTGGATTAAGTACTTGTGAGAATAAAAAATTTCCATTGTACTCCAAAACATACTATTAATTCCCAATACTCTGTATAGTTAAAAAAAAACTTAAGGATTGGCTCACTTCTGGTTAGAGATTTCCTTCCCAGACAATAGGAAAGAGTTGATAGAAGCAAGAATATCAATACATTTAATAGCTGAATTGTGGGATTACAAGAAATCTATTTTGCAATTAAATTCTCTTCACTAACAAGGCCTCCACTGTAAGGACTCCATTGTGGCTGGCGAGGAAGTGTATTAAAATTGAAAAATCTTATAAACTGCAGAAGTTTTACTGGTCCCCAAAAAAACCCATAGAAATAGTGTGTGCAATATAAAGTAAAATGTTAACCCTTGCAAGACCTCACAATCACAAGTTGCCTGCTTTGTTGAATTTCATTTGTGGCAGTTAATGTTTGCCCTGTCACCTAGCTCCTATAACTTTCCAGACAAGTTGAAGAGATGTATTATATGCAACTTTCTTTTCTTTTTTTCCCACATAAACTGCTTACATTTTTCAGGATCAGATTATGGCCTGTATTGTCATCAATAAACACGCACAGAATTGGACTTTGGGCTTGAGCTTCCAGTTTCACCATTTCAAATAGAAGCTTTGTGACAAAAAAAAATGAGCCTGAAAAAAATATTCAGTAATTCATTTTTGCATCTTCTATCTGTTAATGCAATCCTGAGATGGCATTAACAGAAGTCTGCAATACTTGATAAATAGGCTTCCCATGAAACGACTGGAGGGGTTATTGGGGGTAATTCAAAGTTGATCGCAGCAGGAATTTTGTTAGCAGTTGGGCAAAACCATGTGCACTGCAGGGGGGGCAGATATAACATGTGCAGAGAGAGTTAGATTTTGGTGGGGTGTGTTAAATCTGAAATCTAATTTGCAGTGTGAAAATAAAGCAGCCAGTATTTACCCTGCCCAGAAATAAAATAACCCACCCAAAGCTAACTCTTTCTGCACATGTTATATCTTCCTCCCCTGCAGTGCACATGGTTTTGCCCAACTGCTAACAAAATTCCTGCTGCGATCAACTTGGAATTACCCCCATTGTCTGTATAACTCCTATGATTTATGGGGAAAGCAAAAAAACAAAGAAGTTTCATCTTTAGATCAATAAGCTCATTAGCATGTTTGTTTTTCATATAGTTTCTTGTTTTATTTTGTCAGAACTTAAATGGATGTCGCATCCACACCTTTTTACTTAACATTCCAATAAAGCATCTGCTCATTACTACTTCTGTCCTGTTATTGGATGTTAGGGAGTGGTATAAGTTGAGACTTTTTTTATCACAATTTTTACCACTGTGCATGTGCTTCTCTTCACTTTCCGCATATTTCTATTCTATCAAGTCTGACCTGCAACTGTCTGAAACTGGGGCTGGAATGGGCTTGTAATCATGGAGAAGTGGGTATAAATATGACTGCAATGGACATGCAGTTGCAACAAAAGTACAATAAGGTCATATTCGGGGCAAGTAGTCTCAAGCTAAGATAAATATGACCACCAAAAAGTCTGACTTGTGTCAGCTCTGAAACTGCTGTCAAGTTGATAGTGATGACTGCATCCTATTGGTCGCAAATGTGAAAAAAGCACCCATTTATTCATATACATGAAGTCACTTAAATCCTGCATGGAAACCATGTTTTCCAGAAATAAAAATGGATTAGTGCACAGTTGGGGAAGTGGAAGCCTGCACCTTTATTTATAAGTGATGAAATATATATATATGTGCATCTGTTTCATGGAGTAATTCAGATTCTCCAAGACTCTTGGAAATGTATTAGTATTGTGCGCTGTGATTTTTAGAGTTTTCTAGATTGTCATTGAAGCTACACTTCTCTCAGCCAGGTTCGACAAGCGGAGGAAGTCACAGCTCCAGATTTTGCGCACTTTCCCATTTGCTCCTGAAGGTAGGAAATTTTGGAAGGAACCCCCAGGGGTTGAGGTGTCAGTCTCTCGCCTGTCCAGAAAGGCGGTGCTGCCTGCCCCGGGCTCCTTTACCATGAAGGATCCTGGGGAAAGAAAAATAGAGACTACACTCAAATCTATTTACATGGCAGCAGGTGTATCACAAAGGCCGGTTATTGCGGGTTGCTGGATGACCCATGCCATTCATTCCTGGGCCACTCAAATTCATGGCGCCTCTCGGGGGATATGCCCTTGTTCACTATGGTGACCCTCCTAAAACACATTCAGGATACTACGTGTCCTCTGTGATTCGCTCAAGGAGATGGGGAACATTAATGCTAGGACTTCTGCCTTGGCAGTGTCAGCGCGCAGGGCCTTTTGGTTGAGTCAGTGGATTGTGGAATCCCTCCCCTTTTATGGGGAATGGCTCTTTGGGGTTTAATTACATACCCTGGATTTCCAAAGTTACGGCTGGGAAATCACGTTTCTCCCCTCTGGGGCCCCGCCGGCGAGACGCTCCTACCCGGGGCCATCTGTCCAGTCCGTTTGGTTTCACAGATTTCGATCTGAGGCCAGAGGTGCCTCCAATGCGTCTAGAGGCACCAGAGGTAAATCCAGAAAACCTGCAAGCACCAGCTATCAGGAAGAGATCACCAGTTCTGCTTCCGCTAAGGCCTCAGCATGATGGTGCCCACCCACCCCGAGTGGATCTTGAGGTGGGAGCTCGACTGCGTCACTTCAGCCGCGTCCTGGAGACTTCCTGCCAGGTTACCTGGGTCAGAAATCTCATTTCTCAGGGCTACAAGCTGGAGTTCGACAGTTCTCCCCAACGATTTTTCAAATCCAGCTTACCAGCTTTGGAGGATATGCAAGTTACGTTGCAACATGCCATCCAAAAGTTGGTCCAGTCCCACGTCATTGTTCCAGTACCAATACCACAACGTGGCAAGGGGTTTTACTCCAACCTGTTTGTGGTGTCGAAACAGGGTGGTTTGGTAAGACCCATTTTGAATCTAAAATCCTTGAATCCTTATTTGAAGGTGTTCAAGTTCAAAATGGAATCCCTGCAAGCAGTGATTGTGGGCCTGGAAGAACAGGAATTCATGGTCTCCTTGGATATCAAGGATGCATACCTCCATATTCCGATTTGACCGGATCATCAGGCGTACTTGCGGTTTGCCTTGCTGGACAATCACTTCCAATTCCAGGCACTGCCTTTCGGCCTGTCCACAGCTCCGAGGGTATTCACAAAGGTGATGGCAGAGATGGTGTTCCAACTCCGGGTCCAGGGGTTCAATGTTGTCCCTTACCTGGACGATCTTCTGATAAAGGCAAGATCTAGGGAGCTTTTATTGCTCCATATCAACTGCACTATCCAACTTCGGTCACACCATGGGTGGATCCTCAACTTACAGAAGTCCCACCTGGAGCCGACTCAGCGGCTCCTGTTCCTTGGCATGTTGCTAGATACTATTGCCCAGAAGTTGTTCCTCCCAGAGGACTAGGCGAGAACACTTCAGGAGATGGTCCACATGGTGCTCCGACCTACTTGAGGGTCCATCCACCTTTGCATAAGATTGTTGGGAAAGATGGTCGCCTCATATGAGGCGATCCAATATGGGAGGATCTATGCCCAGAACATTTCAGTTGGATATCCTGAGCAAGTGGTCCGAATCACATCTACAGATGCACCGGATGATTCGGCTGTCACCTCAGGCCAGGATTTCCCTCCTGTGGTGGCTGCAGTCATCCAATCTCCTGGAAGGCCAGAGTTTCGGGATTCAGGATTGGAGCCTCCTCATGACGGATGCGAGTCTAAGGGGATGGGGAGCGGTCACTCAAGGGGCGCAGCTCCAGGGCAAGTGGTCAGCCCATGAAAACCTTCCGATTAACATTCTGGAACTTCAGCCGATCTACAATGCTCTGCTTCAAGCCTCTCCTCTGCTCAAGGATCACGCGATCCAGGTACAGTCGGAGAACGCCATGGTAGTGGTGTATATCAATCAACTAGAAGGGACAAAAAGCAGAGACTGCATATGAGAGGTGTCAAAGATACTCCTCTGGGCGGAAAGAAATGCAACAGCTCTGTCAGTAATCTTCATTCCGGGTGTGGACAACTGGGAAGCGGACTTCCTGAGTCGTCATGATTTCCACCCAGGGGAGTGGGGTCTCCACCAGCAGGTGTTCCAGCAGGTCATTATCCGGTGGGGCTGCCCGCACATAGACATGATGGCTTCTCATCTCAAAAAGAAAATTCCCTTGTATTGCTCGCGAACCAGGGACCTCGGGCGAGGGCAGTGGATGCACTGGCGTCACCTTGGTCGTACCGGCTGGTCTACCTGTTTCCTCCGATTCTGTTGCTCCCAAGGGTGCTAAAACGAATCAGGAATTGAGTCCAGGCAATTCTGATTGGCCTCGGAGGGCGAGGTATGCAGATTTTCTGGACATGTCCGTCGAAGACCCTTGGCCTCTGCCACTAAGAAGCGATCTTCAACAAGGACTGTTCGTCTACCCAGACTTACGGCAACTTCGTTTGACGGTTTGGCGGTTGAGCGGAACATCCAAGCTTACAACGGCCTTTCCAAAAAGGTTATTGCTACCATGGTTCAGGCAACAAAACTGGTAACGTCAAAACACTATCATATCTGGAGGAGATATGTCTCTTGGTGTGAGGAGTGTACGTATCCGCCTGCTGAGTTTCACTTGGGACGTTTCTTACATTTCCCGTAGGCTGGTGTGGATAAAGGCTTACGTCTGGGTTCCATTAAGGTCCAGATTTCAGCCCTCTCCATTTTCTTCCAGAAGAAATTGGCAGTGTTGCCAGAAGTTCAGACATTCTTGCAAGGGGTACTCCACATCCAACCTCCTTTTGTGCTGATTACGGTACCCTGGGATCTGAATGTAGTGTTGGATTTTCTACAGTCGTCCTGATTTGAACCTCTGATGACGGTGGAAGACAAGTACCTCACATGGAAAATGGTGATGTTACTGGCCCTGGCTTCTACTCGACGTGTCTCAAAATTGGGGGCCTTGTCGTGTAAAAGTCCATACTTGGTCTTTTACGAGGACAGAGCAGAGCTCCGGACTAGGCAGCAGTTCATGCCGAAGGTTGTCTCTGCGTTTCACTTGAATCAGCCTATTGTGATTCCATCCAGTTCTGGCGCTTCTGCTCCTCTGGAGGCTTTGGATGTGGTGCGAGCCTTGAAGATCTATGTCAAGAGAACGGCTCGGATCACAAAGACGGATTCTTTGTTCGTGCTCTATGATGCACAGAACACAGGGTTGTCCTGCTTTAAAGCAGTCCCTTGCTCGTTGGATTAGGCTTACTATTCAACAGGCCTATGTGTCGGCAGCCTTACCTCTTCCTCAGTCTCTGAAGGCCCACTCTGCAACATCAGTGGGTTCTTACTGGGCGTCTGCCCGTGGAGTCACGGCCTTACAACTTTGCCGAGCTGCTACCTGGTCGGGGAAGTACACTGTTGTGAAGTTCTACAAGTTTGATACCCTGGCCAAAGAGGATACTCAGTTTGGGCAGGCGGTGCTTCAGCAGTCTCCGCACGTTCCCGCCCATTCTGGAAGCTGTGGGACGTCCTCATTGTACTAGATTCCCCAATATTCCTTATGTATGCTAGAGGAAATAGGATTTTAATTACCTACTGGTAAATCCTTTTCTCGTAGTTCATAAGGGAAATTGGGCGCCCGCCTCACTGCATTGACTTTTCTGCAGGTTCTTGTTATGTGGTTACCTGTTCAGGTGTTACTGGTTGTTTTAAGTTAGTGGTGTGCTGGTATATAAATCTCACCACTCTTTGTTATATTTCCTTCTCTCATATATGTCCTCTCTCTTTCGGCCACGTTTTTACCTATAACTGCTTGTGGGAGGGGGCAGAGGGGAGGAGCCAGCACACCCAGTTGAAGAAATTTAAAGTGCACTGGTTCCTTTGGACCCCATCTATACCCCATTGTACTAGATTCCCCAATATCCCTTATGGACTACGAGAAAAAGATTTACTGGTAGGTAATTAAAATCCTATTTTCACCCCTTTAGGAGTCAAAAAAATGTAAAAAAATCCTTGCTTAGTTGGTGCTTATGTCATGGAAGGAATATACTCCCCGAATTTCATGTTTGTAGGTCCAGGGGTATGTGCTGGGTGTTAATGTGTCAGGACATTTGGTTTTATATATGTATATAGATTAATTTCTAGCATTATAATCTAATTGTATATTATCTTTTATATGGAAAAAATAGTTTTACTAATATAGGTTGTCTTTTTCATTTATGTGCCTCTGTTTTGTTAGACTTATTTTTTATATCCTGCTTGCGTCTATGGTTCTTAAATGGTCTATGTAGTGACTGAGTCTGTGACCAAATGTTAACCACAAATAGAACATAATGAAGTGGAAGACCATCACAACAAATGTAAATAATTATATAAGTATATTATTTTCTTCCATTTAATAATATTTATTGGCACATCACCTCATGTATTTATTTTCCTCCGAGGCCGTGCCAATTTCTTTGTTGTCTAAATAGAGATTTTGTTTCTCCTTGGTAGTTGAGTCTCAAACCAGCAGTGAGCCAATTTATAAAAATATTACATAGCCAATCCGCTAGTATTCTGGCAAGAAATTAGTTCAATGAGAAAAAAAATATATAATATAAAAAAAAAAAACAATTTTAGATACACAGGCAAACTCATTCCAATATAACAAACTAGAAGCAAACAGTTTTGCAACATGAAGCATTAATATAGCATTGCCATCCAATGTCATATAATAATGTAAATGTCACAACTATAGAACTTTTCTCATGTTCACTTTTTCCTGTTAATATTTCTACATATCGTAACACACATGAAAGATGTGAGTATGCAGTACATTATCTGCACCATATTTATAATGCTAGTTGAAAGTGACTTGAACAACATGTACTGGGTGGATAGACATTTCTCCGGGGTGGTCTTCAGTTTGCCGGCTGTCGGGATCCCGGCGCACAGTATACCGGTGCCGGCATACCAACACCTTTTCTCCCTCTTGGGGGTCCACGACCCCCCTGGAGGGAGAATAGATAACATGGTGTGCGCCCCACCGTGCCTGCAGCGAGCCCGCAAGGGGCTCATTTGTGCTCGCCCAGCTTCTCCAGGGTGCCTGGATGTATACTGTAAGTGGTGACAACTTGTTAATGGTAACTGTGACCAATGTTTTCCACCGAATGTTATTGCTGCTTTCTGCTCCAACTCGCCAAGCAGCTGCAGATTACTGAAGCCGCTGCTTCATAGATAAACCCCTATGTTTCCTCTTCTAAAATGTGTGAGTGATCCTGCTGGACATCCTTGTACACACTGGGTAAAACAAAACGTGCATCTGAAAAGGGAGGGAGAAGTGTCCACCACATGGTGGATAGAGCTAGAAAGGCTATTATCATAGAGATAATTGATCTCTATGGTAATCCTGTTCACCTACAGTATAGCATGATGTTGTATTCTTGTACAGAGGTTGCAGTTACCATAGATACAGATATCCATGAGATCTATAATGGCAGGTATTCTCGCTGTGTCTGTCCCGAGGAGTGTCAGGCACAAAGACAATACATGTACTTTCAGCTGTGATATTTGCACTTTTAAGGCAAATATAACAGGACTCCCTGCTGACCGACAAAAATGATATATATCAATTTGCCGACAATAAATTGTCCTGCCTGATGTAATATTGAGAATAAAAGAAGCAGAGAATATCCAACAGTGCACTGCGTAAAGCAATCTCGATTTAATGAAAGAACAAAAACAAACATTGTTCCACATTCCAGACAATTTTATGTTTATTTTATTTGTTTTATAAGGACATTGTGAAGCCAAGTGTTCAGAAGCAAGAGGTGCATAGTTCTGAAATGTATTTTTGATAAAAGTTTTGGCAGGAACTCATTATATAAGCTTAATTAATGTGGGACTTTTAATTGCTACCTGCAACAAACATCTGGTACCTGGCTTATATATAGATTCTATTCCTGCATTGGATTTCCTTATTATATATTAACAACAGGGACACATTACTAGTTGTATGCAGTCCAACGATACTAATTGTATCGTAACTTCAGAGAGAGGCAGAGAGAAGGGATGATATTAACAGAGATGATGATATTAACAGAGATATTTAATTCATCAAGTTTCTGCAGCTAGATTAACCATGAGGTTCCTCCGGGATGCAGTCAGGAACCAGACAGTCACAATACCGACTGCAAAATCCCAACAGTCAGAGTCCTGACAGATCCTAAAGATAAGTACTGGGGTTAGGCTGCAGGGGTGGGGGAGGTTTGGGTTAGACTGTGGGAGGGGTAGGGTATGGTGAAACACCGCAATCTGTCCGATTTCTGACCTTCAGAATCCCAACTGCCGGGATTTTGCTCCCACCCGTACCTCCCATTGTAACTTAATGAATACTGGAAGTCATATAGATGTTATGTGATTAATATATGGCTATTGGCTGTGTACTTTTGATCATGTAGTTTATAGGTTTTAAAAAATTCTTTTAATCTAGATTATATGATATTGTACTTGCCTTTTAAATGTTCAAGTACTGAAAATATCTGATTATGCTAATATTCCTCTCAGTTATTAAATCATCTTTTTTAGTCTCATTTTGATTACACATGAGTCATCACATAAGTCCAGAACTACACTACAGCCCGGTAACCTAAATTCTGGCGCCCAGCACTTGCAGTGCATTCTAGGATCTGGAAATATTGTCAAACTGCAGCATCTTCCAGATGGAGCCAACATGATATATAACAGTCATGCTGCCACAAATCCTTGTACTTTGTAAATGCTACAGAGAGACTGCTACATTGGAGCAGGGCCGGTTCTAGCCCTTGTGGCGGCCCGGGCGAAAATAGGGGCGTGGCTTCATAAAGGGGCATGCCCCGTGTAGAGTTGTGCCCCTTAAAAAATAATAATAAATTAATACCAACCCCGCTCTTGATTTCCGACTGCTGCTGCCCTCCGCCGCTGGCCGCGCTCCTATGATCTATGGCAGAGACGTCATGACGTCTCTCCCATAGCACCGCATAGACACTAGACAATCATGACCCCTAGTGTCTATGTGCCTCTCCCACAATGCTGTGCGGTGCACAATGACTTCATTGCGCACTGCACCGCATCTACCGGGGGCACCAGTGCCCCGGGCAAAAATCCTGCATGCCCGTAGCAAGATCCGCTACTGCATGGGAGTGATCCATAACCTTGGGACTAGGCAGGCCAATCCCGGGCCGTTTTTTCAATCCCGGGATTCGGTATTGAAAAACGCTCAATCCCGGGATTGCAGTAGGGATCAGTTAAGAAGGGTGTAGGGAGCAGCGCTGGAGGGTAGGTAGCGGCGCGGAATGGAGGGAGGGTGTAGGTGGTGCAGGAGGGTGTAGGTAGCGGGGAGGGTTGGTAGCGGCACGGGAGGGAGGCTGTTAGCACTGCACGGAGGGAGGGTGGGTGTAAGTAATATCACTTACTTTTAGGTGGGCGGCAGCCATGGACACACTGAATGCGGCGGCATTTCAAATGAAGCGCCGGCCGCCAGCCAACCAGAGCTGGCGGACCGGCAGCCAATCAGGGAAGCGGCCGCTGCAGTCGCTACTGATTGGTTACTGCTGCTGCAGCAGCTTCCCTGATTGGCTGCCGGTCCGCCAGCTCTGATTGGCTGGCGGCCGGCGCCACATTTGAAGTGCCGCCGCGTTCAGCGTTTGTCTGTGGCTGCTGCCCGCCTAATTCTGACTAGTATTATTTACACACCCTCCCTCCCGCACATGCGCAGTGTAATCCCATGAATCCCGGGATTGGATGCTCCAATCCCGGGATTTGAATCCCGGCATTTTTGGGCCCAAATCCCGGGATTGGCCTCTCTAATTGGCTCGCTTTACATTTTGATATAACAGCTTGATACATTAGTAATTGATGGACAAAAGTACAGAATTGTGACACCTCTCCTTCACTGCTTACAAAGTATCTACTTATTACAAGTCTGGGCTAAGAGGCAGCAGTCTTGTAAGGCTAACTCAGACGAGCGAATTAAGTGTAAAAAATAATTATGGGCACAGTATGCATAGCTGCTAGCATTTAATATCATTTCCGGACACTTTGCTGCTGGGCAGATAAAAGGCATTCACTTACATTAATCTAGAGCAGGTACAGAGAACTGCACTTAGAGCTTAACTAGCAATACTGTTCAGGCATTATCTGGCACAAAACTCTTCCAAGGTTATGTTTTCAAACCTCAGGACTGCCCCTAGGAATTGGTAACGGTGAGCATGGCAGTACTCTGCCTGTATATCACCCAAAATACCTGTAATACTAGTATCTTTATGTGAGCACATAAGCCATTCATTGATTAGGCTTCCGAAGTTTACTAAACAACAAGCCATTAACATTTAGTTTGGTTCTTTAGGCATACCTATTAATTGCAGTGCAAGCAAAACATGCATTTTATCTCGTTATGTTTAATAATGTAACTCAATATTGCATATCTTGTAGCAGAATACATTCAATAAATATATTACTAGCCTAAAACATTTCCATATAGAAGCACTGTGATTAGAAGTTCCATAGTGTCACTGTTCTACTTACAGTTGTCTTTTCCAAACAGTGCAGCAGGTGGTGGTGTTGGCTTTCTATCAGTGATGATTTTCCAATGTGTGGCTCTTCCTCAGTGGAGCCCTAAACAGATACAGTTTATCATTAATGCACTTAATAAACCCAGTGATAAAGGGCTCAAGATGCTTTTGCACTGCGATATGTACATGGGGTTGTCCAAATACAGGCTACATTTTGGCTGTACATACTGTACTTGTCTTGATAATACTTCCAGTGTAATCCCTACTGACTGATTTCTTCATCGATAAATAGAACTTAAGTTTTAAAAAGAACAAGTTGCTTTATCCTAAATACAATACAACATAACTTCAGCATGCATGCTTACCTTAGGGAATACATGTATATATATATATATACATGCTTAGCTCAGAGATGTACATAATACTGATATATTTACAGAGCTGAGCAATTATTGGCCAACTGCACATGCATTACAGCCGCACTGCGCATGCGCCAAGCTACCCTAGACATGTTACATGCAGTGAGGAAATATAACACTGACTTCTCAAATCCCACCGCCATTCTGTGCGTACGTGGGGTTACTCAGATTATGGAAGGATCTGCAAACATTGCTGCGTGTTTGTACGCAGTTGCTTGGATCTGCAAATCCCCCAGTGGGCGTTTCAGTACATTTCCATGTGGCTACAGCATATTTTTGCACATCTGCTGTTTACAGGGTCACAGCTGCAATGCACAAACACACATCTCAATCAGTCCTATAGTGCAGGAGCTCATTCCCACTACAGCTTCAGATGTGTTTTAACACCCACATAAATTTAACATAAAACAATAGAACAAAAAAAAAGAACTCTATGGGGTAACTTTACTAAAGCTTCTAAAAGTGAAAAGAAGTGATGTTGCCAATAGCAACCAAATTCTGTCTGATTTCTATATTGTATCCTACAAAATGATCAGACCGAATCTAGTTGCTATGGGCAACATCACCTATTTTCACTTTTAGAAGCTTTAGTAAATTTACCCCTATGCGTGAAAGCAACATACACATTTATACTATTGCTGTTTTCTGAAGACAATATTTTCCTAATCCTTTTTTTTATTTCTTTATTTTTAAAGCCATGCCATCTCTACCATCACTGTTTGGTATAAACTGTTACATATGCAGGCACAGGTTCATTGTAATGGCTGTCCCTTGCAGGGGTGTATCTAGGGGTCTGAGTGCCCATGGCAAAGTAAAGGACTGGCGCCCCACACCTGCACATATTTGAAATATCGAAGGTGCATGCGCCAAAAAAAAGGGGCGTGGTCACTCAATAGTACCCAAATACAAATTACACCACACAGTAGCATCCCTTATTAACATTACACAGCACAGCAATGTCCGTTATTCACATTGTTACACAGTAGTACCCCTTATACACATTATGCCACACAGTAGTGCCTATATACTGTATCTCCAAAAAATCCTAACCCAGTATACCGCATCGGGCTATACAAAATATATCCATTCCGATAAGAAGAGGTGCACTCACCAGGCACTTTTCAGCAGGTTTTATTTACTCACATCACCAGTGTAGACAAAAACATAACGTAACTTTTCTCAAGACATCCCACCAGTAGAAGAGACAGAGACATGTCTCTGTCTCTTCTACTGGTGGGATGTCTCGAGAAAGGTTACGATATGAAACCGAAACGTTGCCACTGGTGATGTGAGTAAATTATATTTTATATTTAAATATATATATATATATATATATATATACTCACACACATGTATATATACATATGCACACACAATATTCTCCAGCACTCCAGGATTCCCTCAGGGTAATGTGTTCCAGGGCTCTCCTACGGGATATGTGCCCCCAAATATGCAGGCAGGAAAGAACAGGTGGCACTCGGAGACTCCAAAATAGAAAAATTCCCCATGCGCGGCATTGGTGATGCAGCCACCGGTTGTCCTGGTAACGAAGACGCCCGGCGCGGCTACCATCCAGCGCTGGAATTAAACATAGTGACTGTTTACAGAGCCCGTATATCCCATCATAGCTCTGCTGCGAGCAGGAGCACTCAAATACATGTTAGTGTTTTAGTGAACACCATATCAGAGGGAATTATGTGTATTATCTACCACACTCTTATCGTAATGCTTGAGGATCAAATCCAAAAGAAAATAAATAAGGGCTGATCCATATTGTTTTCTAAAAAATGTATCACATCCACATTAGGTTAATCTATAGTGGTCAGTCCAGGGCTGCCATCAGAAATTGTGGGGCCCAGGACTGCCGAAATAGGCAGGACCCCCAGCCTTCTCTTCACCCTTCTCCCTCCCCTCCAAAAAAGGGTGGGTGTAGTTATAGTGGGTGTGGGGAATTAGTTGGTGCATAAACCAATTTTATTTTAAATATAAAGTTTGGGCTGTGGGGTTGGGTGTTATTTTAACGTTAAGCTGTATCCACAGAAAAACACATTAATGATAAAGTCCTGCAGTGACACCAGTCAGGAACTGTGTCCCAAATCACGGCATAGGTATATTGTAACCATCATAAAAGTCCCCCAGGGAACCATGTGTCAAAGGTCACATTCTTATCTAACATACTCCAGTCTACACACTGACTGACACAACCCCAGGGTCAGAGCTTTACATGTACGACTATACACACCCCTCTGCACATCACATAGAAACCCTGCAGCTACAGGAGGCTGGGACCTATGGTTCCACAAGAAAAATACACCTTACAGATGTTACATACCTGGGAATGAGCAGAGAGTACCAGTCTCCCATGTACTTGTCACATGTCCTCTCAGTACTACCCACTGTGACGTCACCACCAATCATCTGCTCTCCTGGTCTGTGCCGTTAGGGTCACTCACTAAACTAGTTCTCCTGAGCTGCAGGTGGCCACCGATACTTCCACTCCTAGGACTATCCCCTCTCACCCATTCCCTGCTTCTAGCCAGACATAGCAAGCTGATCGTGATTCTGCAGCCGAGCATGAAGAGGAAGCGCAGCGGCATTTCGAGTGCTTGGCTCATGCCGCTGTGCATGAGCCAAGCACAACTCGCAGGCTGGTGGCCGCTCCTGATTGGCTGCCAGTCCGCGAGCTGCGAATAGCTCCAGGACAGCGGCAAATCTGAAATGCCGCAGTGCTGCCTCAGTCAGTGGCAGTGCCTCTGTACCCATGGCTGGCTGGTGGTCCAAGATGTTCTTTCGGGGCCCCCTGTCTTTCCGGGCCCGGGACGCCAGTACCCACAAACCCACCTTGATGGCGACCCTGGCAGCCACTGTAATTGGCGATGGGGTCCGCGGTGCGTGCTATAATCAAGAAACTACATAAACTACACCTCCCAGCAGCCCTTACTGCAGTGAGCTCCCAGCAGCCCTTGCTGCGGTGAGCTCCCGGCAGCAAGGGTTGCTGGGAGCTGTAGTTTATGTAGTTTCTTGATTGTAGCGCCGTGCTAATTACAGTGGCTGCCACTGCTGTCTGCTATAGTCATCAGTGTGGGTGACGAACTACCGGGGGGACGAACTTGGGGGGCGGAGGCGGGAGTGGACAGCTGCTGCGGCTTCTGCCATTAATATTAATCTACATATTGTCCGCGGGTGGCACCGCTGGGCGGCGCCCCTCCTCGGCTGGTGCCTCTGGGTAGTACCATCCTGGCCAATAGGTAGGTACGCCCCTGGTCCCATGCACAACTACAATTAGTCGCTACATTATTAACGTGCCACTCTACATTGCATTGTGTGTGCGTAGATTTAGAATGCCCATTCCACGCATCGTGAAAGGAAAAAGTGCAATATACCAGTGAGCTACTTATCGGTGCTGGTCATGCATTAGGCCTGCATTAAAAACTCAAGTCATCAAAAGTAATAATTAAAAAGATAAACTAATTCTATAAATAGGTTCTGACATTGCTGGGCTTGTTTTATGAATTAATAAATGAAAAGCAACTTTACTTCCCTATGAAAGGAATTCAGTGCTGAAGCTTATTAGGTCATTATCAGCATCTCACGGGCAGACTTGAAGAGAATGTAAGTACCCTAGTTAAAGACCAGCTCATACATACCGCTAGCTCCAGTGCCTCATTAAGTAAGCCATTCCTTTTACTGTGCAGGTAGGCAGTTGAAGTTCCCGTCTTGGCTACCTTTATTCTTGCAAGTCTGGCTTTCTGTGTAACAAAAAACAAAACAAGACGTAATCAGCAACATTAGACTTTACAGAGTCACAAAAACATCACATTCCTTTAGTAGTCAAATATTGGAGTCACTATAAAATGTCAGCCATCACTGAGCAGTACTGCTATACCATGATTTACAAATAAGTGAATAAAATAGTAACACACTTCTGTCTTATTTTTTAAAAGCGTCATATGTACAGTAAGTAGATAAAAAGTCTGCTGCAACCTTCACTGCAGATGCCAGGAAATGTGAGCTACTGTCCACTTTCAACCTTTTCTTCTGTAGAATGGTCTTACTATTTTATTAACTGTATATAACGCCAATATAGTGTGCTGGGCTGTGGGGCAGGATGTCAAATTAATTTCTTTGTGCCAGCCGCTGGCATACACAAAGTTACAGCACTGACTGCACTACCTATTGCTGTAATGAGGCAGGGTTGGGTACGACATCTCGGCAGCCTGGATCCCGACAAAAGACCGACAATGGAATATAGACTGAGAGAATTCCGACGTATCCTGGTATTTTCACCCAAATCCTAACTCACCCCTCATGCTGCCTTACCCTAACCTCCTCCTCCCGCAGCCTAATCTTAACCACTCCGCTACACAGCCTAACATCAACCCCAGTACTTACCTCTGGGATCCAGCTGTCGGGATTTTGACAGCATCCCACACAGCCGTATTATAGCAGCACAGTGCATGCGAACTTCCAGCGCCCCCACTTCATCTTCCCTTCTGCTCTGATGCTCTCCTATTGGCTGGACTGAATAACACATGCACAGACGTCAAATTCCACTTCTGTGCCTGCCCTGCATTCTGCACTGATGGGGGGACCGTCCAGGAGGAGGCATGACCAGCAACTAAAGAGGAAAGGGGGGCCCATTTATCAAACAGTATTTGCGGCCATGTGCCCATTTTCAGGGACTAACTGCAAATACTATGTTTCCCTTCAATGTAAGAAGGAAGGATTGAAGCAGGTATCCCTCCATTGATGCCCACAGCCACATCCCCCATAGGTTTCTATGGAGGATGCGATGCTGCCCGATGTAGCAATATCGGGAATGCGATATTAGCCACCACAGCTACCGCAATCTCCTGTTTGCGGTAGCCCATTGTAGGCTATGCTGCATGTAGTTCTGGCAGGGTTCCCCAGGAACCCTCTGCCAGAAATGGCCCCTGTGCACGGCGGCGAGGCTGACCGCACATGCGCAGAAGGCTTGGTTGTGCACATTGCAGGGACAGGCTCCGAACCCTTCCTGTGCTGAGTGATACATCCACCCGAAATGATTGCATTCTGCAAATGCGATCATTGATAAATGAGCCCCAAAATGTCCATATCTGCTCCAAGCTCAGCCCTGCCATACATGGGCCCTCATTCAGATGAGGATGGAGGTGCTATCATTGCAAACATAGAAGCAGCAGTGATAGCTATAATAAGGTACTGCAGCAGGAGGCATCACACCTTCTGCTGCATTACTGATCTGAGCTGCATCCTAGGACAATGTGTCAGATCATCTGTAACACCATCGGCCGGCTGCGTGACCCCCGCCGCATATGCTACCTACATGCTTATATGTTCAACCAATGGTCATTATCTGCTTCTCCCTAACTACCTTCCCCCCCCAGTATGTCTGTAGCTGTCACCAGCTGTCTCTCTCCTTGCTTTCCCCCTTTAGCACCAATTTTGTAGGTGAACGTGTCTTACATCTGCTCTTACCCAGGTGTTCAATACATACATACTCACTGTACCCCCATGTGTGCCGTTGCCCATACCGATGTGTGCCTCTGCTCCAGTTTGGTATTTGTGTGTATCACTGTGTGGCTGAATGTAGTTCTTAGAACCTAAATTAATTAGTTTCCCCTTATTACCGGGCCCCACTAGCTCACCAGTGACGTAACACCACTTTCTCTTACGTCCTAGTGGATACTGGGGAACTGTACTTTAGTATATCATGGGGTATAGATCGGGTCCACTAGCCTGGCACTATAAAACCTTTAGTGTGTGTGTGTATGTGTGTGCTGGCTCCTCCCCTCTATGCCCCTCCTACCAGACACAGTTTAGAAAAATGTGTCCAATGAGCCGGGTGCATTTCCCTGGAGCTCCAGAGAGTTTCCTTTATTTTTTATTTTAGTTATTTATTTTCAGGTAGTACTGGTTGGCAACCAGTCTACCTGCTTCGTGGGACTTAGAGGGGGGACCGAATCAACCTCCTGAGGTTTAATGGTTCGTAATCCCAGCTAACATGACACTGAGCTCCTGAGGTGCTGTTTCACACACCATACTGTGTGTGCCCACGCCAGCAGCTAGCCACCACCCTCTAACAGATGCCGAAGAGTTGCAGGTGCGGTGAGTGTTAACACCTGGGTCTCGGTTAGCGGGTCCCCGGTGTGGTTTGGCGGCATGTCATGCGGCAGTCACGGGCCAGACTACACTGGCTCAGCAGGGCTTTATGCGCCACAGGGTGCTCACTGTCAGTAGGCATTGTGTGCCAGTATAAACAACTTAGTGGGACCGTGCACCATTACAGGACCAGGGCTTCCTGGAGAGCAGGACCAGAGGCGGGAAGGCGCCATTTCCTGCTGCTGCGGATCACAGGCTGCATGCACGCTGCTCCTCCATGGACCCACACTGTTACAGGGGGGGGTCATAGCAGGGGGGGGGGGGGGCTCATCAGCGTTAGGTGATACACATACTTTTACACACTGCGCTGCTGTGTTTTGTGTGCTGGTCTCCATTTCTCTGTGTCACTCCAGGGGCTCTCTAGGGTCTGTGTGGAGGTGTTTTCAGTGGGTTTGTGCTGCATTATCATTGTGTGCAATATGTCTGTTGACATGGTTAGGTGTACTGCTTGAAACTCTACCCCTTCTTCTGCGGGGTCCCTCATTTGTGAACAGTGTTCCGTATCTCCACAGGGACACAGTTCACAGGCACCTGACTGGCTAGATACTTTTAACAGCATGATTCACAATGTGAATTCAGAACTAGCTTCATCTAAGAGGAGATACTGGTGTTAAAACAGATTATTGATTGTACGGCTAAAGTAGCAGATACCAGAAAGGCTTCTCAGCCACCTCTGTTTGTTTCACATAAACGCTCACTGCCACAGGCGCTGCAATCTGATTCTGATTCTGACCAGCCTGATGTAGATGATGATGATATGGATGAGGACAGCTCTCTGTCCCCCCAGGGTGGAGGCCCTGATATATGCTGTAAGAGAGGTTCTTCACATACCCGATCAGGAAGCAGAACCAGATGAGGAGTTGTACTTTAATGTTAGACCCAAGTCCTCAGCCATGTTTCCTGTGTCTAAGGAATTCAACTTCCTGGCTAGGCAGGCATTGGTGAACCCTGACAAGAAATTCAAAACTCCTCAGAGGTTTTTATCTACATTTCCCCTCCCAGCTGATGACAGGAAGGCATGGGAAAACCCCCCATCAGTCGATACGTCTGTGTCCAGACTGTCTAAGAAATTGGTATTGCCGATGCCAGAGGCTATATCCCTAAAAGACCCTGCTTACCGTAAAATTGAGACCACCCTCAAGGCAATATATACAGCAGCGGGCGTAGTACAGCGCCCCACAATTGTTTGTGGTTGGATTTCTAGGGCAGTAATCAAGTGGTCTGATAATATTATTAATGAATTAGACACTCTGCCCCAGGATGAGGTCATTACTCTGCTGCAACATATACAGGATGCTGCAAATTTTATGAGCGAAGCTATAAAGGAATTGTGTAAGATAAATGGGCGCACTACTGCTATGGCAGTTTTGGTACGCAGAGCTCTGTGGTTACGTCAATGGTCAGCAGACACTGATTTCAAGAAGGGTGTAGAAAATCTTCCCTTTACAGGTGATGACTTGTTTGGAGACAAATTAAATAAATGGGTCTCTCAGGCAACGGCCGGTAAGTCTACCTATCTGCCGTCGGCTGCACCACCAGCTCGACGTTCCTACCCAGGACCCTCCTTGCAGTGTGGCAAGGTTCAGAGGCAGGGGCTGAGGGGTCTCCACTACTCCCAGAGGATCTCGTGGTAAGTCCCATAAGCCTGCAACTGCTGCATTCCTGGACCAGACCACCGGGTCCCCTGCCACTAAGCCTTCCACATGACGGTTGGCCCCAATGGCAGGGCGACTTTCAGGCAGGTGCTCACCGGGATCCTTGGGTGAGGGACCTCATTTCCCAGGGATACCGGCTGCAATTTCAAGTCAGGCTTACCAGTTTTACTGGCAGCAAAAGTTACCTTGCAAGAGGCTGTTCAAAAACTTTTACAGACGGGAGTGGTGGTTTTACCTCTTCCTCCGTTACGCAACAGGGATTTTTACTCCACTATTTTTGTCGTTCCAAAACCAGACCGTTCGTTGCGACCCATCTTGAACCTGAAGTCTCTAAACCCGTATCTGCGGGTGTTCAAATTCAAGATGGAATCCCTGCGGGCAGTGGTGTCCGGTCTGGAGGAGGGGGAATTCCTTGTATCTCTAGATGTCAAGGATGCTTACCTACACATTCCCATGTGGCACCCTCATCAGGCTAAACTTAGGTTCACCATATTGGACGAACATTACCAGTTTTAGGCCTTATCCTTTGGCCTATCCACAGCTCTGAGGGTCTTCACCAAGGTCATGGCGGAGATGATGCTGTTACTAGCATTGGTGTCTGCCAAATGTGTCTTTGAATTGGGAGCCTTATCCTGTAAGAGCCCTTATTTGATTTTTCATGAAGACAGGGCGGAACTCAGGACCCAACCTCAGTTTTTGCGAAAAGTGGTGTCAGCTTTTCATGTGAATCAACCCATTGTGGTTCCAGTGTTGTCTGACGCTTCCGTTGGTCCAGAGTCCTTGGATATGGTGAGGGCTCTGAAGGTTTATGTCAAACGGACAGCTCGTCATCGGAAATCTGATTCGCTGTTTGTCCTTTATAATGCCACCAAGATTGGTCGTCCGGCTTCTAAGCAATCAATTGCTTGTTGGCTCAGATTGACCATTCAACAAGCCTATACTTCGGTGGCTCTGCCTTTGCCGATGTTTGTTCAGGCCCACTCGACGAGATCTGTGGGCTCTTCCTGGATGGCTGCCCGGGGTGTCTCGGCCTTACAGTTGTGCCGAGCTGCTACTTGGTCTGGTTCAAACACTTTTGTTACGTTCTGTCAGTTCAACACCTTGGCCAAGGATTATCTTCAGTTTGGTCAGGCGGTGTTACAGGGGTCTCAGCACTCTCCGACCCATTTGGGAGCTTTGGGACTTCCCCATCGTACTAAAGTATAGTTCCCCAGTATCCACTATGATGTAAGAGAAAATTGGAATTTAATATTTACCGGTAATTCCTTTTCACGTAGTCCGTAATGGATACTGGGTGTCCGCCTCAGTGCTTCGATTCCTGCTTACCTGAATAAGTGTTTGGTTGGCCCGCCATTGTGGTACCCTTATGTTGTTGGGATAGCTTTGCTATCCTGGTTAGGTTGGTGTTGCTATCCTCTGTTCTGGTTAGCGCCCTCCTTTTCGGTTATGGTTGTGTGTTGGCATAGGGCCTCCCCGCTGTTGTACCTGTTTTCTTCTCTCGTGGTATGTCCGTCTCCTCGGACACAGTTTCCTAGACTGAGTCTGGTAGGAGGGGCATAGAGGGGAGGAGCCAGCAGACACATACACACACTAAAGCTTTTATAGTGCCAGGCTCAAGTGGACCCGATCTATACCCCATGGTTCTAAAGTACAGTTCCCCAGTATCCACTACGGACTACGAGAAAAGGATTTACTGGTAGGTATTAAATTCATATTTTTTTTACAAGAGGGTGAAGCAGCGCTGGTAAGCTACAGCAACATATAAATACGTACCTTGTATCATTGTGTAAAAACTTATATAACCAGTAGTACAGTAAGCAAATGCTTTATTTTAGAACCAGGAGGTCCACCTTTAAGAACCAGAACCAGAAGGAGGTCCACCTTAAGGTTTCCTCAGTGAGGTTATCATAAATGGTAACACCATTTATATATAGGGCAAATGGATAACAAACCTTTTGTGCTAGTAAAGGCAACAGTTTTCTTCTGCAAAGCAGCTTTTCAGGTTTCATAAATCACCCCATGTTCAAAACCTTAAACCATCTACTAAGGATGGGCCACTCATGGGCAAGTACTTTGGCTCTCCCCCCAAGATAACATTTTCCAACCAGCCCCTGATAGTCTGAGGTACTTTACAGAGTCTTAGGGGGGGAATTCAACTTTGAGTGAAATAATGTGCCCGGCTGAACAAGCAAAATACCCACCACACTTCCTGACTGCTGTTGCCGGCATTTAAATGCAACGGCAATTTCCCCCCCTTCACTGGCAATTGAATTCCCACCATAGTAGTTCACATCTCTGTCCTTTATAATCTATATACTTATAAGATCATGCATATAGAGGTAGAACATACAAATGCCACACTGAACTTAATATTTATGTCACTAGTGGCAGTGGAAATAAAGTTTCATCCTACACAATGGGATGCCTGTTGCACCTTCCAGGTATACTTTGTACAACACAATATTTAAAACTGTATTTCTACATTTCATTTTGCAATGCTCTTGATGTGCACATACCATCCTGATCTATTTCAACAAAAAAGAGGCTAAACTGAACAGTATTGTAGATAGAGAAAAGCTGGAATTAGGGAGTGGGAGTCATCCAATAGTGCTACAACAGTGCTTTTTGTTTTTCTGTACAAGCGTATTTTCATCTAGACCCACAACGTTAATTATTAAGAGATTTCTTTGTTTTATAGAACAGCAGTTTCTTAAAGCAAAATTTTGGCATCTCCCTTTGTTCTACAAATAAATAGGGACTTTTAAGTATAGTTGCATTTACAGTGTGCACAGATATTTTGCAGATACAAACTGACTTTTATTGGGCCGGATTCAATTAAATGCGGTAATTTACAGCGAGAGGAAAGGGTGGTAGCCTCAGGCTTTAGCGCCCGGGGCTATTAAATTACAGCCCCTTTTCCTATTCGCTGTAAATTACCAGCTACTGCACGTTAACACATAGAATCTGCGATAATTTCCCAGAACTATGGGTTAACAGCTTTGCGGCACCCACAATCAGGATTGTTAAAGCAGATTTATTTTTGAGCCTCCTTGCGCTTGAACAAAAATCCATGTTAACTGCAGCCCGCAAGCTGCCGTGGGCTATAATTGAATAGCCCGGCAGATTAAATAGCCTGCGGTAATTAACTGCGGCTAATTGAATCCGGACCATTTACTTCATGAAGAAAAAGGATACTTTTGTAATATTCAGAAGGAATATATCTAACCTATAATTGCTATATATTTACACATGGGCAATTTTTTTGTAAGATGTTTGTGGGAAAAATGCAGTTTTGCTGGCAATGTATAAACACTATTTCTATAGAGGTGCACTTTAATGAGTTAATGGATAGTGACAAGGCTGCAGTAAATAACCATTATACGTGCATGTTAAAACAAAGTAACTGTCTGCAATAACCCTCAGTCCTCTTCCAGACCAATGGAGCAATACAAGAGAGACAGCAATGAAAACACTGCAAATAAGTTAGAAGCCATCCTTTGTCATTGATTAAAAGGAATTGCAATGCTACTGTATGAGAAAATTGGCTGGTGTGATAATCCTTTTCTGCGCTTAAGATTCCACACACTCCTCCAGTATCTGATAGTGGGAATCAGGCAATCGCAAGCATCAAACAGTACAGCTTCCTTTCAACACCAATCATTTCTGTTTCAGATAGTGGCTTAGTACTTGTAATTTGCTTAATCAAAAGCTCCAAGTCCTCTCTGTTGTATTTTTGTTCAAGTGGGCCCAGATACTTTGCTGTTCTATTCAATCACAAAGGTAAATATATGAAAATGAAGTCTGTCATAATTATATTTGGAGACATTTTCGAATGTAATCTTTCTGAGAGCTCATCCAGGACTGTGCTCCTTTCCCTCTAATTATTAATAGTTAATTAGATTTGGATTTAAAAGGAAGCAAAGTGTTGCAATTGTAGAGGTAAATATCTTGCTGTCACTGTTCCAAAGTGGGAAATAATGAGTACTCTATATTTATTCGGTGTTCTTATCTGGCAACTTTTAAAATTCATTTGAGACAGAATAACTTGCCGATGATATAAACTGATAAAATCTGGTGTTCTAAAACGCCAATCCAAATACAATGCCGCTGTATTGAATTGGCTGAATACTCAGAGATAAAAATTGTATAACATCTTGTACATTGGTAAAAGATTACTTACAGTAAGTAGCTGAAATATATATATATATATATATATATACATACATACATACATACAAACACAGTATGTATATATATATATATATATATATATATATATGCTCAGTCAATGTTCTTTTTGGTTTAGTCTGCTTGAGGCTTGGTATGCTGATAGTAATTTAAATCAGCCTTTGGCCTACCTCTCATATGATCTTCTGACAAATATAAAATAGTTAGAAATGTGTAAAGGCAGCGGGCAGTGCCTGGAATGGAACCCTGCAACCTGACTCTCTGCTGCTGTGCCAGCTGGACCAGGCACAGTGTAATCTGTGCATCCCCTGGAGTGTCCTGAGGATGAACAAATAAAAACGTAGTCTCGGCACACAACCTACATATTAAAACAATAATCTTTCTTGGTATTAGTCTATTAGAACCATATAAGAATGGTCACAATATGAACTCATAATTACACACAAAAGAGGTATACAGAATCTCAATTTATCTAGTCTAAAGTTATGATCTAAATAGCAGGAATATAGCAAAAGAAGTTAATAATCTAATGGACCCACCACTCAATGTTAATGGCAAAAATATAGAATACTTACATGTATATGGGGTAAATCACCTAGTAATATTTATTTGGCAATCACCATCACATGGTAATAACGAATCAATAGCAAATTATATACGCCATTACAGTAAATGGTATTCAAGTGCAAATGTAAATATATATGTAATGCTATACATTTGAACCATTTATTGTATTACTGTATACAGTTTGACTGCTTCTTACATGGTCATAGACAGTTGTCTTATGTTTCAGATGATTCTCTTAAGTATTGTGAGAGAGAGATGGTTTGAGATGACACTAGAGATATCGTTAATATACAGGCACCAATGATGATGGTTTGAGATGATGAGAGATGTCATTAATATACAGGCACCAGTGATGATGGTTTGAGATGATGAGAGATGTCATTAATATACAGACACCAGTGAACTCTTAGCACTGCTCCAGCAACTGATTGCTGAAAGATAGTGCTTGAGTTCTTTATACCTTAAAATGCACAATTACAAACACATATAATAATTGGGGATGGTTGTCATGTCCTTAACATGAAGCACCCTCCCCCTCCCCTCTGCCCAACCTTAGCCAACAGCTCGAGACAGCAGGCATTGGAGCTGGGGGGGCCGTCCTGTAAGAGAGGAAAGGAGGACCAGTACCTATAGTGGGGAGAGGATGGGGCAGAGTGGGGGTGTTAATAATAAGCATTGATAGGGTTATGGTCAATGTATTGTAAATATGGTCAACATACACTTTTCCTACTGGATGTTCTTTGTAGTGTATTTTTTCACCTCACATAGGGGGAGATGCACAAAGCCTTGGAGAGTGATAAAGGGGTCGGAGATAAAGTACCAACCAATCAACTCCTAATTGTAATTTTTCAAACACAGCCTTTAACATGACAGTCAGGAGCTAATTGGCTGGTACTTTTTCTCTCTCCAAGGCTTAGTACATCTCCCCCATATTGTTTATGGAGAAGTGACTCCAGTCTATTAACCTGTTGGCCCTAAAATCTGCATGCACATTTCCCTGGTTCCCTGGTTATACAATATGTATACCTGGATACTCTGAGTGGGTGCACTAAAATTGCTATAAAATAGCATATTCGGTTATTTGTTTCTACTGCAGGCTTTATTATCTGACACAATCCCTGGGAAGCTTTATTAAAGCAACAACATGTGAAATGCTACCTAGTTTCAACAGTAACAGCTATTTTTATCCTTTCAGCAGTTAAACAATTGCTAGAGCGGATACTTTAGTAAATCGCCCCATGGATCTCTAAAGCCAGAATACAATTTGCAGAAAACTAGGACATATTGCATTCTAGCTGTGACCAAGCCTTTATTTCTATGTAGAAGGCTGCACTAGATAGGACTGAGCTTACTGCCTCAGCTTTTATAAAACATTCACTTTAGAAGTATAGCAATAAACCCTTTCACTCTTGACCGTCTGGTTTCTGCAATTGCCAACATTTGTAACAGTTTTCATGGATGGGATGCTATACCTGCACAAAATTATACAATACAACACAACACAATACAATATAATACAATATACAACCGTAGGATATTATATAAAAGAAATTGTACTACACTCACCATAAGCATAATTTTGCTGAGACAAACAACTGACATGGTCAGACAACAACTGACATGGCCACTGTACATATACTGTATATTATATCATTCTTTACAAATCTAGAACACTACACCTACCATAGAAGTATTTACAATGAGTGCGGGGTGTTCTGTGCAAACAGCATACCCTTCACTCAGAGTATACTTACCTTGTGCCAGCAAATGGGTCCCTCCTCTTCTGGAGCACCATATTCCCAGTGACATCTTCTGAAAGATGGAGTTGTGCAGTGAAAGCAAAGACTCTAGCACTATGGCCATCATTCCGAGTTGATCGCACCAAGCAACTTTTTGCTGCTGGTGCGATCAACTAATCTCCGCCTATGGGGGAGTGTATTTTAGCATAGCAGGGCTGCAAACGCTTGTGCAGCCCTGCTATGCTAAAAAAGTTTCCTGCAAAACAAGACCAGCCCTGGACATACTTACACTGTGCGACGGATCCAGCGATGATGGGCACTGCTTTGACGTCAGACATCCGCCCTCCTTTCGCCTGGACATGCCTGCATTTTCCTTGCCGCTCCCTGAAAACCGAACCAAGCGGTGAGTTGCCACCCTGGAATGCCTTCCTGCAGTCAATCTTATTGTGGTCGCCACTGCGACCGCTTTCTTCGTAGTCAGCGTCATTGCCCGGTGATGGCTGATGCCAGGCAATGACGCACGTGCGCATTACGGCCCCCATGCGTGCGCAGTAGTGACCCGGTCGCAGCTGTGTGAACGAAAGCATGCTGCAATCGGGTCGGAATGACCCCCAATGCCAGAGCCTTTGCTTTCTTGTGCGCATGCTCTATCTTCCTGAATATCACTGGAAAAGGAGTGCCATGAGGAATAGGCATACACCCCTGACACCTACCCAACAAGACCATTATCACTACATGAGACACGACAACTCAAGTCTTTTATACCACTTTTCCACCAAAAACCAAATTCTCACCTGGGTTTCTGGACATGGGTCATTCCGAGTTGTTCGCTCATTGCCGATTTTCGCTATACTGCGATTAGTCGCTTACTGCGCATGTGCAAGGTTCGCAGAGCGCATGCGCTTAGTTATTTTACACAAAAGTTAGGTATTTTACTCACGGCATAACAAAGCTTTTTCATCATTCTGGTGATCGTAGTGTGATTGACAGGAAGTGGGTGTTTCTGGGCGGAAACTGGCCGTTTTCTGGGAGTGTGCGAAAAAATGCTGGCGTTTCTGGGAAAAACGGGGGAGTGTCTGAAGAAACAGGGGAGTGTCTGGGCAAATGCTGGGTGTGTTTGTGACGTCAAACCAGGAACGAAACTGACTGAACTGATCGCAATGTAGGAGTAAGTCTGGAGCTACTCAGAAACTGCTAAGAAATTTCTATTCGCAATTCTGCTAATCTTTCGTTCGCAATTCTGCTATGCGAAGATACACTCCCAGAGGGCGGCGGCTTAGCGTGTGCAATGCTGCTAAAAGCAGCTAGCGAGCGAACAACTTGGAATGAGGGCCCTGGTTCTAACCCGGGTCAGACCTTGTTTACACTGCACCTTGGATTTAGGTTATTTCCAAGTCGGCCCTGCATGTCACTCACAGACACTTCCTTGAGGTGGACCTCTGCATATATAGCCAATCAGCAGTTTTTAAGCATAACCTGGGTTGAGCTGTTTACACTGCACCATTACCTGGGTCCAACGCTGGTACCAGGGTCAGATTCGCTGGGCACCTTACCAGGGTTATTTTTCAAGGACTTTTTTACACCAAGCTGTAACCTGAGTAGACCCGGCAATAACCCAGGTTATTGTGGCAGTGGAAAAGGAGTGTTAGACAGTATGCAGACATCCACATGTTTCCCTGAACATGCATGACCATTGGACACAACTCTAGGGTTAGAGTTGACTTAAAAACGGGCATAAAACTGAATTTCAACCCAAGATGATCAGTAAAGAACATTACATAAACTTCTGTATCATTCTATACACTATACCTACCCAGCATGACTTGATCATTAAGCTTGATCAAAAGTACAGTTATGTACTGTGATCTATGCCATAGACTAACCTACCCAGTTACAGGGCCATGTGCACAATAATATAAGACTAATTTGCACTGAATTAGAGCAGCCAATTAGCATTAGAACAAGTTAGACAATTAAAGCAGCCAAATGTCTGATTGTGATGGTTTAATCCACATGTTGCAACAATATTATTACATCAGCCTTTATGCAGACATAGGGCATAATTCAATTGTTTTACGCTGGCAGCCAATAGATGGTGCCCAAACGGAGCTATTCAATTGTATCTCGGTTTGGGCGCGATGGCTGCCGGTGTCTTCATTTCAGCTTGCACCACCTGGGGTTGGCTAGCTGAAATGCATGAAAAGTGACCCTTTTGGGCACCCAAACGGCACTTTTCACAATTGCATCCAGCACTTTGGTCAGGTTTAGCTGCTTTACCAGGCAAAGCCTAATCTCAACGCAAAACACAGATGCAATTGAATATCGCTCCCATTTTAGATGGGATATCGTGCCCGATAATCACTTGAATATCATCCATAGATGACTACACCTATCCAACTTTACTTAATGCACTTCTATGATACTCTGTGCAGACATTTGACTCTACACCTACCCAATATGACCAATGACTGTCCATGAGCATAATGCATTTCCGTGGCACTCTATAAAGACATGATGCTATATCTACCCACAATTCTACTTATGTAAGGCACCAAAATCCTACGTATAGGGAAGACTGAAGGACATTTACGCACAGCAAGAGGTTTACCATGGTGCAAAGTTTGCAGAGGCAAAGAGGGGAGTTGACAGAATGAAGGTGACCTCACTGAAGTACAGAAGAGGCTTATCATTGCAGAGATGGAATTTCACTGGCAAAAAAAAGTACTGTAATGAGATGAAGGGTTGGAAAATTGGCATTGTAAGGGTAACCCTTTACCATGTGCAAGGACAGATACCAACTTACGTTCCACAAAGGTGTTGTACTATACACCACAAAAGGTCAGGTTTTGTACTATACTGTGAATGATAACAAAAACTCTTCCTGTATACACTACACTGTGTAATAATTTAGACTTCCCCTGCCAATAGTTATCTCTACCCAGTGCTAGCCATCTTGGGCTAGGTTCCACCAAGAAAACCTAGACTCACCCTACAGTGCTTAATACTGGCCCCATGCAGGTCAGAGCAGGGTAATTGCCACTAATGTTCAATTTAAACAATGCCCCCTTTCCAATTGCTACCATATCCAGGATGCAAGACATTGGGGCTCCTTAAGAACTTCTTGGCTGTGAAGATTCTGGTAATTAACAATATTTGGACCACTATAACAGGAATACCACAAGTGTGGCTCCTTTTGAAACGCAGTGACCAGTGGATTAGCGATGGATAGGAAGTATACTATGTATCTTTGCTCAAGCCAGGTGTTAGTGGAATAACTACTGGAAGTAGCACAGGTGACTAGTGTTACCCTGCTCTTCAGTATTGGAGAGTGCATGTGACCTAGCATCAATATCAATAATCCCAGGTGCCTTAAGGTGGCTTGTTTATACCAACAGAGAGGTTATACCAACAGAGAGGTGCTACATCAAGTGGAGAACCCCCCTCCCCTTACTGGACATCACCATATCACTTGACTGCATCTGACATACTCCTCTTCAATAAAGTTTAACTAGGGATAACTAGGCACAATAAAGACTAATAGTAAGGAGTCTATTTATCAAACTTTCTCTATCGTCCTAGTGGATGCTGGGGTTCCTGAAAGGACCATGGGGAATAGCGGCTCCGCCGGAGACAGGGCACAAAAAGTAAAGCTTTAGGATCAGGTGGTGTGCACTGGCTCCTCCCCCTATGACCCTCCTCCAAGCCTCAGTTAGATTTTTGTGCCCGGCCGAGAAGGGTGCAATCTAGGTGGCTCTCCTGAGCTGCTTAGAATAAAAGTTTAGTTAGGTTTTTTTTATTTTCAGTGAGTCCTGCTGGCAACAGGCTCACTGCATCGTGGGACTAAGGGGAGAAGAAACGGACTCACCTGAGTGCAGAGTGGATCGGGTTTCTTAGGCTACTGGACACTAGCTCCAGAGGGACGATCACAGGTTCAGCCTGGATGGGTCACCGGAGCCGCGCCGCCGTCCCCCTTACAGAGCCAGAAGAGACGAAGAGGTCCGGTGAAATCGGCGGCAGAAGACATCCTGTCTTCAGACTAAGGTAGCGCACAGCACCGCAGCTGTGCGCCATTGCTCTCAGCACACTTCACACTCCGGTCACTGAGGGTGCAGGGCGCTGGGGGGGGAGCGCCCTGAGACGCAATATAACGGAATACCTTAGGTGGCAAAACAGAATACATCACATATAGCTCCTGGGCTATATGGATGTATTTTAATCCCCTGCCATTTTACACAGAAAAGCGGGAGATAAGGACGTCGTGAAGGGGCGGAGCCTATCTCCTCAGCACACAAGCGCCATTTTCCCTCACAGCTCCGCTGGAAGGACGGCTCCCTGACTCTCCCCTGCAGTCCTGCTTCAGAATCAGGGTAAAAAAGAGAAGGGGGGGCATTTTTGGCAGCAAATAACGATAATAACAGCAGCTATAAGGGAATAACACTTATATAAGGTTATCCCTGTATATATATATATATAGCGCTGGGTGTGTGCTGGCAGACTCTCCCTCTGTCTCTCCAAAGGGCTAAGTGGGGTCCTGTCCTCTATCAGAGCATTCCCGGTGTGTGTGCTGTGTGTCGGTACGCGTGTGTCGACATGTATGAGGAGGAAAATTATGTGGAGGCGGAGCAGTTGCCTGTGTTGGTGATGTCACCCCCTAGGGAGTCGACACCTGACTGGATGATTGTATTTAAACAATTAAGTGATAATGTCAGCAATTTGCAGAAAACTGTTGACGACATGAGACAGCCGGCAAATCAATTAGTGCCTGTCCAGGCGTCTCAGACACCGTCAGGGGCGCTAAAACGCCCGTTACCTCAGTGGGTCGACACAGACCCTGACACAGATACTGAGTCTAGTGTCGACGGTGACGAGACAAACGTAATGTCCAGTAGGGCCACACGTTACATGATCACGGCAATGAAAGAGGCATTGAACCTTTCTGACACTACAAGTACCACAAAGAAGGGTATTATGTGGGGAGAGAAAAAACTACCAATATTTTTTCCTGAGTCAGAGGAAATAAATGAGGTGTGTGAAAAAGCGTGGGTTTCCCCCGATAAAAAACAGCTAATTTCTAAAAAATTATTAGCATTATATCCTTTCCCGCCAGAGGTTAGGGCGCGTTGGGAAACACCCCCTAGGGTAGATAAGGCGCTCACACGTTTATCAAAACAAGTAGCGTTACCGTCTCCTGATACGGCTACCCTCAAAGAACCAGCTGATAGAAGGCTGGAAAATATCCTAAAAAGTATATACACACATACTGGTGTTATACTGCGACCAGCAATCGCCTCAGCCTGGATGTGCAGTGCTGGAGTCGCATGGTCGGATTCCCTGACCGAGAATATTGATACCCTGGATAGGGACAATATTTTGTTAACTATAGAACATTTAAAGGATGCACTACTATATATGCGTGATGCACAGAGGGATATTTGCACCCTGGCATCAAGAATAAGTGCTATGTCCATCTCTGCCAGAAGAGCGTTATGGACGCGACAGTGGTCAGGGGATGCGGATTCCAAACGGCACATGGAAGTATTGCCGTATAAAGGGGAGGAGTTATTTGGGGCTGGTCTATCGGACCTGGTGGCCACGGCAACGGCTGGAAAATCCACCTTTTTACCCCAGGTCACTCCACATCAGCAGAAAAAGACACCGTCTTTTCAAACTCAGTCCTTTCGTTCCCATAAGTACAAGCGAGCAAAAGGCCACTCTTTTCTGCCCCGGGGCAGAGGAAGAGGAAAAAGACTGCACCATGCAGCCGCTTCACAGGAGCAGAAGCCCTCCCCTGCTTCTGCCAAGTCTTCAGCATGACGCTGGGGCTTTACAAGCAGACTCAGATATGGTGGGGGCCCGTCTCAAGAATTTCAACGCGCAGTGGGCTCACTCGCAAGTGGATCCCTGGATTCTACAGGTAGTATCGCAGGGGTACAAACTGGAATTCGAGGCGTTTCCCCCTCGTCGTTTCCTGAAGTCTGCTTTACCAAAGTCTCCCTCCGACAGGGAGGCAGTTTTGGCAGCCATTCACAAGCTGTATTCCCAGCAGGTGATAATCAAGGTACCCCTCCTGCAACAAGGAAAGGGGTATTATTCCACGCTGTTTGTGGTACCGAAGCCGGACGGCTCGGTGAGACCAATTTTAAATCTGAAATCCTTGAACACTTACATAAAAAGGTTCAAATTCAAGATGGAGTCACTCAGAGCAGTGATAGCAAACCTGGAAGAAGGGGACTATATGGTGTCTCTGGACATCAAGGATGCTTATCTCCACGTCCCGATATACCCTTCTCACCAAGGGTACCTCAGGTTTGTAGTACAAAACTGTCATTATCAGTTTTAGACGCTGCCGTTTGGATTGTCCACGGCACCTCGGGTCTTTACCAAGGTAATGGCCGAAATGATGATTCTTCTAAGAAGAAAAGACATTTTAATTATCCCTTACTTGGACGATCTCCTGATAAGGGCAAGATCCAGGGAACAGTTAGAAGTCGGAGTAGCACTATCTCAGGTAGTGTTACGTCAGCACGGGTGGATTCTAAATATTCCAAAATCACAGCTGATTCCAACGACACGTCTACTGTTCCTAGGAATGATTCTGGACACAGTCCAGAAGAAGGTGTTTCTCCCGGAGGAGAAGGCCAGGGAGTTATCCGAGCTAGTCAGGAACCTCCTAAAACCAGGACAGGTCTCAGTGCATCAGTGCACGAGGGTCCTGGGGAAAATGGTGGCTTCTTACGAAGCGATTCCATTCGGAAGATTCCATGCAAGAACATTTCAGTGGGATCTACTGGACAAATGGTCCGGATCGCATCTGCAGATGCATCAGCGGATAACCCTGTCACCAAGGACAAGGGTGTCTCTCCTGTGGTGGCTGCAGAGTGCTCATCTACTAGAGGGCCGCAGATTTGGCATTCAGGATTGGATCCTGGTAACCACGGATGCCAGCCTGAGAGGCTGGGGAGCAGTCACACAGGGAAGGAATTTCCAGGGCCTGTGGTCAAGCCTGGAAACGTCTCTTCATATAAACATTCTGGAACTAAGGGCCATTTACAATGCCCTAAGTCAAGCAAAACCTCTGCTTCAGGGTCAGGCGGTGTTGATCCAATCGGACAACATCACGTCAGTCGCCCACGTAAACAGACAGGGCGGCACGAGAAGCAGGAGGGCAATGGCAGAAGCTGCAAGGATTCTTCGCTGGGCGGAAAATCATGTGATAGCACTGTCAGCAGTATTCATTCCGGGAGTGGACAACTGGGAAGCAGACTTCCTCAGCAGACACGACCTTCACCCGGGAGAGTGGGGACTTCACCCAGAAGTCTTCCACCTGATTGTAAACCGTTGGGAAAAACCAAAGGTGGACATGATGGCGTCCCGCCTCAACAAAAAACTGGACAGATATTGCGCCAGGTCAAGGGACCCTCAGGCAATAGCAGTGGACGCTCTGGTAACGCCGTGGGTGTACCAGTCAGTGTATGTGTTCCCTCCTCTGCCTCTCATACCAAAAGTACTGAGAATCATAAGAAGGAGAGGAGTAAGAACTATACTCGTGGTTCCGGATTGGCCAAGACGGACTTGGTACCCGGAACTTCAAGAGATGCTCACGGACGAACCGTGGCCTCTACCTCTAAGAAAGGACCTGCTACTGCAGGAGCCTTGTCTGTTCCAAGACTTACCGCGGCTGCGTTTGACGGCATGGCGGTTGAACGCCGGATCCTGAGGGAAAAAGGCATTCCAGAAGAAGTCATCCCTACTCTGGTCAAAGCCAGGAAGGACGTAACCGCAAAACATTTTCACCGCATTTGGCGTAAATATGTTGCGTGGTGTGAGGCCAAGAAGGCCCCTACAGAGGAATTTCAACTGGGTCGTTTCCTTCATTTCCTGCAAACAGGACTGTCTATGGGCCTAAAATTAGGGTCCATTAAGGTTCAAATTTCGGCCCTGTCGATTTTCTTCCAGAAAGAACTGGCTTCAGTACCTGAAGTTCAGACATTTGTAAAAGGGGTCCTGCACATACAGCCTCCTTTTGTGCCTCCAGTGGCACCTTGGGATCTCAATGTGGTGTTGAGTTTTCTAAAGTCACATTGGTTTGAACCACTTTCCACTCTGGACTTAAAATATCTCACATGGAAGGTGTCGATGCTGTTAGCCTTGGCTTCAGCCAGGCGTGTGTCAGAATTGGCGGCTTTATCATATAAAAGCCCTTACTTAATTTTTCATTCTGACAGGGCGGAATTGAGGACTCGTCCTCAATTTCTACCTAAGGTGGTTTCTGCATTTCACATGAACCAACCTATTGTGGTACCTGCGGCTACCAGGGACTTAGAGGACTCTAAGTTGCTTGACGTTGTCAGGGCCTTGAAAATATATGTTTCCAGGACGGCTGGAGTCAGAAAATCTGACTCGCTGTTTATCCTGTATGCACCCAACAAGCTGGGTGCTCCTGCTTCTAAGCAGACGATTGCTCGTTGGATTTGTAGTACAATTCAGCTTGCACATTCTGTGGCAGGATTGCCACAGCCAAAATCAGTAAAAGCCCATTCCACAAGGAAAGTGGGCTCATCTTGGGCGGCTGCCCGAGGGGTCTCGGCTTTACAACTTTGCCGAGCAGCTACTTGGTCAGGGGCAAACACGTTTGCTAAATTCTACAAATTTGATACCCTGGCTGAGGAGGACCTGGAGTTCTCTCATTCGGTGCTGCAGAGTCATCCGCACTCTCCCGCCCGTTTGGGAGCTTTGGTATAATCCCCATGGTCCTTTCAGGAACCCCAGCATCCACTAGGACGATAGAGAAAATAAGAATTTACTTACCGATAATTCTATTTCTCTGAGTCCGTAGTGGATGCTGGGCGCCCATCCCAAGTGCGGATTATCTGCAATACTTGTACATAGTTACAAAAATCGGGTTATTATTGTTGTGAGCCATCTTTTCAGAGGCTCCGCTGTTATCATACTGTTAACTGGGTTCAGATCACAGGTTGTACAGTGTGATTGGTGTGGCTGGTATGAGTCTTACCCGGGATTCAAAATCCTTCCTTATTGTGTACGCTCGTCCGGGCACAGTATCCTAACTGAGGCTTGGAGGAGGGTCATAGGGGGAGGAGCCAGTGCACACCACCTGATCCTAAAGCTTTACTTTTTGTGCCCTGTCTCCTGCGGAGCCGCTATTCCCCATGGTCCTTTCAGGAACCCCAGCATCCACTACGGACTCCGAGAAATAGAATTATCGGTAAGTAAATTCTTATTATTTCTATTTTTAAAAGTTGAGGAAATGGGTGTGTCCGCATATTTAAGGCATTATTACTATTAGTTTAACAACAATTTATCAAAAGGTAAAAAGCAGGAGATATCTCTTTGTACAGTCCTTGCAGCAGCAAGTTTTCTATGGGGATGACGTTAAGGGGCTATTTACCAAGCTTCAAAAATATAGTTTTTGGAGCTTGCTTGCTATAGTTAACTCCATCTGCATATTGTGTTAGCCCACTTACTGTACATTACTGGAGCAGCCTGGGCAGAGAGAGTTCTTGCAGTCTCTGGTGGTCTGGAGGAAATTGTTAGGCCCATCATACTGTAACTTGGCCGCACATGTGCAGTTGTGATGCTGCATCCTGACCCATAAGTAAAGTAATATAAGCTATCCCTTTACTTCATACTAATAAATGGGATGACATTTTATCGGGGTATCCAATCAAAAGGATAACAGTAATCATGTCGCCATCGGAATGTCAACATAGTTCAAAGTGCCAAGAGGCACCAGGTCAATATGTCAACAGGTTCACAATGTGAAATGTTGCAATGTGAAATGTTGACATGCTGAGGCGGTCAAAGTTAGGCACCGCCGTGAGGGTTAGAGTTAGGCTGTAGGGGGAGATTAGGAACTACTTACCGGAATGCCGGTCCTCAGACGCCTCCAATGGAATGTATTCTCAAGTCACTGCTGGGACAAGGTAAGACACTGCTATACCACCAGGGAATGTTTGTCAACAGTTCATCATGTTGACATACCATACATGTAGACATGATCACTGTATACATGGTGACATGCCGCATTCTCATGTCGGCATGACTTATATTGACATTCTGATGATGACCATTTGTACCTATCCCTTTTATAGGAGCTCTGGCGAATGAACATTAATAGCCCCAAAATATATTCCTTATTGCCAGTATATGCATTGCTAATATGCAGGACTACACTGCATTTATAACAAATAGTAGCTTAAGAACAGAATCCAGCAAACAAAGAATGACAATAGTACTGGTAAATCGACCAGGGATATTGTTAGTAAAACTTTCAAGTATAAAATCTTAAAACTCCTGACAATCCATGGAACTGAATGACAGCTTGCCACTGTGAATCCGTGTAGAGAATTATCTGTCTACCTCTTGTTTTTCTGTTTAATGCAAATTCTTAATTAAAACTCAGCTCTCCTGTTCACAGATGGGGTCAGGGAAATCTATGCTCAGAACAGAACATTGTTAAAAGCTGGCCATTTACATTGGTGGTCAGGGTTTTAGGTATTACACAGTTTTCTCATCTCCTGGGGTGGGGGCTCGTGGTCATTTATTGAACTGTTATTGAGCAGCTTATTACAATTCCTGTCTGTGTTGGCATACAGTAATTTAGCACAAGTAATAACCAGTGGTGAGTTTTTATATAAGAAAGCAGTGGGTGAACACAGAGCAATGAAAACATTAAATATGCAGACTACGATAAATAACTCAAAAAATATTTTTGTAGTCAGTATAACATTAATTTTTTAATATACCTACTATTGCTGTGTAATAGATTATCTTGATTTACAGTAATCCTTAAAAATCAGTAGAAATTAACAATAGTCCTTACATTGTCTGGTTTACACAAAGCTACACATTTTTTAAATGAATCAAAGTAAATCCTTAGCTGTTTTTTTTTCTTGCATCAGATTATTATTTCCACTAACAATTGCCTGTGAAGATATCACCGTCTTTAGCTATTGCTGCTTTGTAAGTGTTGTTTTATATACGTATATATATATATATTAGGGCTGGGCAAGTTAACGCGATAATATCGCGTTAACGCATTAGCTAATTAACGGGCGACAATTATTTTAACGCGCACCGGCAGCTGCCTTGGAAGGACAGAGGCTAAGCCGCGGCGCTATTCTAACTACAATGCCGTCCGTGAGCCAATCGGAGGTCACGGACCGGCAGCCAATCAGGAGCTGCCATTTGGCAGCTACTGATTGGCTGCCAGCCCATGACCTCCGATTGGCTCACGGACGGCATTGTAGTTAGAATAGCATTGCAGCTCTGTTCCTCCTTGCCGTGGCTGCCTGGCGGTTCGCAGGCAGCTGGCCCTGTCCCAATCTTTGCTGCTGCCTCCCGGGTCCCCTCAAAATGTAAGTTTTGTAGAATGCAGGGGGGAGGAATGGGCAGCAGTACAAGTATGCGGGAACTTAGATATCTGGCACTGGGGGGGGGGATGTATACCTGGCACTGGGAGCATATCTGGCACTGGGGGAACTTGTGTACCTGGCACTGGGGTATAACTGGCACTGGGGGCATATCTGGCCCTGAGGGGCATGTATACCTGGCACTGGGGGCTTACCTGGCACTGGGGGCATATCTGGCCCTGGGGGGCATGTATACCTGGCACTGGGGGCTTATCTGGTACTGGGGGATATCTGGCACTGGGGGCATATCTGGCACTGGGAGGACATGTGTACCTGGCACTGGGGGCATATCTGGCACTGGGAGGACATGTGTACCTGGCACTGGGGGTATATCTGTCACTGGGGGGCATGTATACCTGGCACTGGGGGAACATCTGTCACTGGGGGGGCATGTATACCTGGCACTGGGGGCTTATCTGGCACTGGGGGATATCTGGCACTGGTGGGACATGTGTGGTGCATACAGTAGTTAGCTGCAGGCAGCCATGGAGACCGTGACAGCGCCGGTGCCATTTCAAGTGTATTGCTGGCCACCAGCGAGCCAATAGGAACTTGAGTACTGGCAGCCAACCAGGAGCGCAATACACTACTTTTGAATTCATTATTGAATCTTGCGCATAACAATGCGATTAATCGCGATTAATCTATGAAAATCATGCGATTAATCGCGATTAGAAATTTTAATCGTTGCCCACCACTAATATATATACATACATACATACATACATTCATACACACAGATAACAGGGGCGGCACTGTCCCAGACTCAGTACTTGGTGAAAAACAAAGTGCTTTACCTCAACATTTTGGGGTACACCCCCCCCCCCCCTCCCCCCCATTATCAGGTCACACGATTGTGGATTGTTTTATATATATATATATATATATATATATAGATAGATATATATAGATGGATAGATAAACAGGCAGGGAGAGGGAGAGATAGATAGATAGATAGATAGATAGATAGATAGATAGATAGATAGATAGATAGATAGATAGATATGGAGAAATATATTGCAAAATGTAAAGTGAAATGTCACCCAACACCGTATATTTAGCTCTGGCTGGAATATCACAAGTTGGTCCTGAGAAGAACCATAGAGAGGTTTTGAAGTCAGGGGGGAAATACGCACCATCTTGGGGGCATGGATATATCATGAGGGCCTTTGGTTACATTATAATGGGCATGGCTACTCCCTTTGGATCTGGAAAAACACAATTTAATTGCCACATGCATTGAAAGAACCCAGCCATGCACAAGAACCTTGTACTAGTCGGTGGGTCTATTAATTCACCCACCGCAGGCAGCATTTGAATCATCCCTCAACATCCAGCTTATTTTCTTCCCTTACACACTATAAAAATGCCAAAGGCTGGCTAAGCATGCTGAGGCCTATAGACCTACTTAAACCTTAGGCATCAGACAGTCACATGACTCACTTTTAGGCACATACATGGTGCTGTGGCTCAGCCTTATGTCTATGTAACAGCAGCAGTGATCTGTGAGGGAGTCTGTTAAGTTTAACCTGGCAGCTACCCAAGCAGTCTCCTTGTGGCAGTTGGAGGGCTGGCGGGTACTGGTCAGTAGAGGAAGGAGGCAGAGCAGCAGGCCTTCCCCCAGGGGTCTCTACATAAAGCAGAGAAAAGCTCCATTTTGCAGAAACAGGGTTTTTCTTTGCTTAGTGTCATTCACAGAGCATGTTTACATGGAGAGGTTCCTAACTTCTCCAGCAGTACCCACCGCTCTGTATCTAAATCGCCATCTAAGGATCAATGCGAAAATGGCAGGGAAGTTCAATGTTTCCCTGCTCTCTGCTCAGCACTTGCTCTGCACTCTTGATATCCCAGCAGCCCCTGCTGCTTTCCCTGACCTCAGCCACCGGTGCATGTGCAGAACGGACCTGGCTGCCAGCCCCACGCTTCACAGAGGCCTGCAGGAGAAGTGTGCTTCGCCAGAGCCCTGGATATGGATTGCTTCACCAGAAAGATAAGTATACATGAATTGTTTCTTATCTAAGCTATATATCACATCAAACTGATGCGATACATAGTGAAAAGGAACTATTCTGTTTTCATTTTCTACATGAATGGACCCCCAGTCCCTACTGAACAATAGCTGGTGGCTCAGTAGCAGGGGCTTGTTCCAGTCCGGTGTGGCACTGCAGGAGTGTAAGCTGGGGCAGGCCATGGTAGGGCAATAGGGGAGGGAAGAACAGACTGATTTGCATGTCCTGAGCACTACCATCACTGCATTGTAGCAGTGCCACTTGGGACTATTTATATGTTGGCGGAGCATTTGCTCCCCTCCTGACTACACACGCAGCTTACAGGTCTACCTATATGCTGCTTGTGCATCTTGCCAGAAGCAAATAAAGCGATGTCTGCTGCACTTTCCTTGCTCCTGCAGACTCTCTTTCTGTCAGACAGGCAGTGTGTAATGCAGTGATGTGCTGTCAGGTGAGGCATACTCCAGTATTCGCCAGAGTTTTTAATATATACAGCAGGCCTGACCAACCTGTTGCTCTCCAGCTGTTATGAAACTACACATCCCAGCATGCCCTGCCACAGTTTTAACATTCCCTAATAGCAAATCTGTGGAAGGACATGCTGGGTTCACAACAGCTGGAGAGCAACAGGTTGACCATGCCTGATATAAAGTATATGAAAAATGCAAAGAATGTATTATAAAGATCTTCTTTGTATTATTCTAATCATTTTTATAATCAAACCTCTGGAGTAAAAAGTCTATGATAGGTGAGGCAGGGTCTCACCTGCCTACCTTTTCTGCACATCTCTGATCAAATCTCACAAAATTCCCAGGAGTTTATACTGCTGCACCGGTGTATAATGCCCACATGAATCCTTTTCCTCATATATTGTGTGTAAATATGACTCTGGTATTAGCCAGCGCCTCCTGAGTCATTTACCTCACCACACGTCACTGGATAAGGCACTTCATAAACAATGAACCTCATATTAGTAACCTTTGTGTATAAATTGTCATTTCATCAAAGGCTAGATATTTGGATATAGTTTTCCTTTAACATTGGAATCTGTTCCTAGACTCACGTACACGGTATCCTATTTTTACGGACATTAAGTTTTCCCCTCTTTGGTAAACTGGGGGCCCATTTATCATAGTATATTTGTGGCTATATCCCCAAAAACACCAATTTTAAGGGGTTAGCCTCAAATATTAAGTAACACCTGAATGTTAGAAGAAGGGACTGCAGCAGATATCTCTGATACCTGCTGCAATCCCCCCATTGCTGCCCACAACAACATCCCCATAGGTTTCTATGGAGGATGTAATGCTGACAGATTTACCAATATCCGGAATGCAATGCACTCCCGATATTGGCAAGCAGAGAGAGCCCATGAGGGTATGCATTTGTACTGATGGCAGCTATTGTCATGTTGACCTTTTCCACCTGTCGACTGAATGCATGTCAACCATTTGGTGTGGACCACACCCCCAGGTTTACAGCTGTGTTTTTACACCCACAATTTTTTTTAATCAGTACTATACATCATTGACTTATTTACCGAACATCAATATGTCATTAATGCAGCTACAGACTTCAATCTCTCTCTTTTACAGTGATCACTGCTGGAAAGCTTGACTTAGGATATACTTAAAACATAAATTCAGTTCCAATTCATATCCAATAAGCATTATTATTACATCTTGAACATCTTCTGTTTGGGCCTCTGCTTTAGACTTTGTGGTACATTAGCTATAGCTATCCTGGATATCATTCCAGGGAGGAAGAAGATACTGTATGTTAGAGATGAGCGGCTTCGGGTTTACTCGGATTTACTCCGTTCTCAAAACGGCATCTTATTGGCTCACGAATGTCCCGTGTTTTGGATAACCAATAAGAAAAATCCGGATAAACCCGAACTGGCGTTAATTCTGGCGTAACATCCGAACCCACTCATCTCTACTGTATGTTTGACTAAGTGTCTTCCGTTAAAGGAACCAATTTAGCAGATGAGCGCTAATTTTGTGCATTATCAAGCAACCCTGCGGCCCGGTGGTGCTGTGTTTTTGCATTTACAGGTGATCTACATGTGAGATTATTGGAAAGTGGATTTTTTGGGCTATTTTCATTTTTTTTTTTAATAATAATTTGATTAGGAAGATGCCAATCAGCATGCCGGCCAAAGCATATGTGGCACCCCACCCAAAGAACCTTCTCCCCTTGTGCATTTACTGTGGTTATTCTTATATATATATATACCGTATATACTCGAGTATAAGTCGACCCAAATATAAGCCGAGGCACCTAATTTTACCACAAAAACCTGGGAAAACTTACTGACTCGAGTATAAGCCTAGGGTGGGAAATGCAGCTCTAGCCGTACACAGCCCTCATACTGCCAGATATGCCCCCACAGTGCCAGATATGCCTCCATACTGCCAGATATGCCCCCTCAGTGCCACATATGCCCCCACAGTGCCAGATATGCCCTCACACTGCCAGATATGCCCCCTCAGTGCCAGATATGCCTGCACACTGCCAGATATGCCCCCACACTGCCAGATATGCCCGCACACTGCCAGATATGCCCCCTGATAGTGCCAGATATGCCCCCTCATAGTGCCATATATGCGCTCCCCCCCAAGTGCCAAATATGCTCCCCCAGTGCCAGTTACTTACCTTCCGCCGCTCCCGCGCTGTCTTGTGAAGGAGGGACACGGAAGGCACAGCGCGCGCCTCTCCTGTGTCCCTCCGGCGGCCGCGGCGGGTCTGCTAAATGAAGTGCCGGTTCGTGAGCCAATCAGAGCTCACGAACGGGTACTTCCTTTAACAGACCCGCCGTTGCCACCGGAGGGACACAGAAGAGGCGCGCGCTGTGCCTTCCCTGTCCCTCCTTCACACTGCAGTGACTGCCGTCCGTGTCCCCACTCCTTCCCGTGCCCTGCACTCCACACACCTGCACTGACTCGAGTATAAGCCGAGGGGGCTTTTTCAGCACAAAAAAAAAGTGCTGAAAAAGTCGGCTTATACTCAAGTATATACGGTGTATATATATATATATATATATATATATATATATATACACACATACACACACACCTGATCTATTGTAATAGTACATATAGATATGGATGCATAGGATGCCCTGTAAGTTATGCTCCCTTATACATTGGTGACTTTTGTGCCCTTTCCCCTACTGAATGCAGCCCTGGCTGGACACTATTAATACTACAGCAAGGAAAGGGTTAACTGTGCCCTGAGTGCTGCTCCTGGCACTAGGACACTGACCAATCAGCAAGAGGCGTATGGATCCCAGGGAGAGAACCAGTTTGTGCTGTGGCAGTTACAGCCGGGTGCTGACAGGAGTGGCGCTAAGAGACAAGACCGGTGATGCTGCTGTGATTCCTAGCCAGGGAGGCGGGAAAGAGATATGGCTACCTGTAGCAGGTTAGAGCTGGAGACCCTGGGAGACAGCTCCATAGTGATAGAGCCCACCATACTTCCAGCAGCAGTGTGAGTGACAGCGGCCAGCAGGCCCTCTGAGAGAAGTACAGTAGCTATAGGAAGGAGCAGCCTCATTGACAGTGTCTATAGCGCAAACGTCCAGAGAGGTGTTCTTGCCATATACCTGACCGCCACACACCGGTGCAAGTTAGCACAGATTAATAGAGAGACCGGCCAAATAGAGTGTGGGTGTCGCAACAGCATTTAGAGCAGAGGTTCTCAAACTCGGTCCTCGGGGGCCCACACAGTGCATGTTTTGCAGGTCTCCTCACAGAATCGCAAGTGAAATAATTAGCTCCACCTGTGGCCCTTTTAAAATGTGTCAGTGAGTAATTAATACACCTGTGCACCTGCTGGGTTAACTGCAAAACATGCACTGTGTGGGCTCCCGATAACCGAGTTTGAGAACCTCTGATTTAGAGGATAAGCAGCATATGAAGGAGATATTGGCCCTCATTCAGAGTTGATCGCTCGCTGCCGATTTTTGCAGCGCAGCAATCAGGTGGAAAATCGGCAATTCTGCGCCTGCGCATGGTACGCAGCGCGCATACGCTAAGTACTTTCACACAAAACTTTGTAGTTTTACACAAGCTCGAGCAGCGCTTTTCAGTCGCTCGAGTGTTCGTTGTCTGATTGACAGGAAGTGGGTGTTTCTGGGCGGCAACTCAGCGTTTTCAGGGAGTGTGCTAAAAAACGCAGGTGTGCCAGGTAAAGACGCAGGAGTGGCTGGCCGAACGCAGGGCGTGTTTATGACATCAAACCAGGAACTAAACAGACTGCAGTCATCGCAAGCTAGGAGTAAGTCTTGAGCCACTCTGAAACTGCATGAAATTTTTAAGTAGCAGAACTGCTAATCTTTCGTTCGCACTTCTGCTAAGCTAAGATACACTCCCTTGCTAATGGCAAGTGTATCCAACTGTTCCTGCTTAATGCTAGTAATTTTGATGCATTTAACATAAAAGCATGGTCCTCCTCCATGAGACCACCGGTTGCAAATAGCAGATGTTGATTAAGGGGATCTTTGAACCCTATTATTACAAAATAAAGTGAAGTGTTCATTTAAAGCAACATAACTATTGTCTGGAGTGCATTAAGAATACTCACCTCTCTGCGAAGATCAGGAAGACTGAAAGTAAAAAGGAACGGCTATCCGAATACACAGTGTACACACCATCACACTTACAAAGGGTCTTATATTATAATCTCCAAGGGAGGATCACACATACTAGTGCTGCAATGGTTAGTTCAGAAAGCCCTGCTATAGTGGTGCTGGTCAGAAAGGAATTCACTAGCGACACCATTGTTTTGGTCAGTGATTTTCCACAGAGGTTTTATTTTATTCCAAAGAGAAAGCATTGCCACTTTGCTGTTAAGCACAGCAGCTGTGTGTTGTAGATGGAGATGAGAGAGAGAGCGGCAGTGCTGAAAGTAGGGTGGTACGGAGTACCACCAGCCCACTGCTGGGGCATAATTTATAAGGGGCATTTTTGTAAAATGGTGTCAGTGGCATAACTGTGTGTGGCATAATATGTAATAGGCATTACGGTGTGTGGAATAATGTGTAATGGGCATTATGGTGGGTGGCATAATGTGTAATGGGTGTTATGGTGTCTGGCATAATGTGTAATGGGCATTACAGTGTGTAGCAATATGTGTAATAACCATTACAGTGTGTGCCATACATCGTAATGCTTATTACACATTACCGTAATGCTTATTACACATGCCACACACCATAATTTGTAATGGGCATTACGGTGTTAGGCATAATGTGTAATGGGCATTATGGTATGTGGCCATGCCCCTATTGTCATGTAGCCACTCCTCTAGTTTGTGTGACCATGTCCCCTCATGAAACATGACCACGCCCATTTTTACTATCAGTACCACTAAGAAAAAAATTCTACTTGCACCACTGTAGACAGGGCTGGATTAAGCCTTGGGGGTGCCCGGGGCACTTAAGAAAGGGAGGCTCCAGTGGAAGGTGGAGGATGTATTATAGATTGTGCATACTTCCCAATATGTCCCAAATCAGGAGGGACAAAATGCTCTCTGCCTGGATTTCCCTTTTAATATATGATTGATGTCACCTGTGTTGAACTATTTAATAAATTAAGAAGGCAGTCCAGGTAGAAAGCATTTTGTCCCTCCTGGAATGGGTAATGGTGGGAGGTACAGATTGTGTATATTAAATTTAAACCAAAGGTGTATATTAGTTTTAAACTAGAAGTTTAATCATGCCTGGGTACTGTTTATACAGTAGCTCCACCTAATTGAGAGACAACTATTTTATAAAATGTTCTTGTAGTGGAACAAAGAAAACTTAAACAACCTTAAAATACACATAGAAAATTAAAATAATTTATCTTGTCACATGGAAGAATAGCAGCAGCCTCTGTACTACTTACACACTGGGACAGGACTCAGGAGGACTTTCTGTGTCTCTATCTCTAGACCCAAATGGTTTAGTTGTATAACAGTTTACACAGGAATCAGACACCCAGGCAGGGAGGAGGAAAAGCTTGGATCCCTGTGTCACTTACATCTCTCTCCACTCTCCTATTTCCCCTCTAGTCAGAAATCTCCATTAGTAGCTCATGAAACATGATATTCCTGTGTCTCTGCCTGCACTGCACACTGTCCTGCTCACATTCTGGCTCTTGCATTAAGAGGGAAAACTAGTGATATCAGTGTGCTTTGGCCGGGGGACCCCTGACACGGGGGGCCTGGGGTACAGTATGCCCTGTATCCCCCCTTAATCTAGCTATGACTGTAGAGTGGGTACGATATTACCAAGCCCCGCCCTCCTCATGGCAAAATGCTGCAATTTGTGGGTCTTTCTTGAGGGGGCGGGGCCAAAATGACAACACTGTAAACGAATTGCATCATATTGGCTCCACTCCCTCCCCAATCACCAGTGAATTGCTTAAATTTGCAGCGAGGGATCGGGGCCTTAGTAATATTGTGCCTTCTATCTCCCCTCTGTTGTGTGTGTGTGGGGGGAGGATGTCCAGGATTCTCTGCAGAAAAAAAGCTACAAAGGGGAGAAATCATATGATTTCATAGAGTAAAAGTGTGTGTTTAAGTGGAAGGCCAACAAGGACATTTGCATTTTCTCAACAGTCCAGAATATGTAAATTCATGGGACTGGGACTGACTATAATTCAACAGTGACTGGGGTTGAACATGTACATGTAGATCAATATCTGACAAACTACCCATACGTTGTGAAAGTTGCAAGAAATGTAGCATTTTTTTTTAACTCTTTTTATGTACCAAGCAATTTGGAATGCTTTTATTTATGCGAAAAATGAAGGTGGTAAAAACTATCTACAATTCACAAAGTAGGTGGCAGCGTTACTCATTACAAAATGAGCACTCAGCAAAGTCTAACCAGCAGGCATATACTAGAATTTATTCCTCAGGCAGCAGGGCGCTTTAAGAGAGGAGGGGGCCTGTGTGCACTTCCGGGTGGGCCCCCTCCTCTGCACGGCGCAGTAGTCTCCGGCAATGTGCCAGAGTCTATTGTGCATGCGCAGGTCTCTGGAAACATGGTGCCCGCCATATTACGGAGACCAATTTGGCTACTGCGCATGCGCAGTGGCCATTTTGGCTGCTATTTTCGCCGTGAGAGCAGAGCCGGATTAAGGGGGGGCCCAGGGGGTCAGTACCCCGGGCCCCCCCGTCATAAGGGGCCCCCCTACCAAAGCTGCTCTGTCCCGCTCTGATACAGGCAGCAATCTCCAGCCTCCACCGCCAGCAGCAGCTCTCCTGGCAGCAGCGGAGGCTAGAGATTGCTGCCTGTATCAGTCCCTGACCCGTGCTGCCCATGAGGAGGGAGCCGCACGCACAGTCGTGAGCGAGACATTGCACGCCCGCTGGCAGTGCGGAATCCTCCCTCCCCGGCAGCCGGGAGTCTTTCTCCTCCCCGCTGCTTTGTGTGCGTGCGGCGGGGGGTGGGGGGTCGGGGGGAATTTGGGTCGGGTCGGGGGTGGTCCAAAGTTTTTTTTCCAATGGCCATGGTCCTACGGCCGGCATTCGGAGCCCCTCCCCCTCGTGGCCGTGTGCCGCAATTCACGGGGCACAGCAGAGATAGCGGCGTTAATATGAGAATTCGTGTAGAATCACGTCAGAATGGTGAACTGTGCCCCTGGCTCCCTCCCAGCAATATGTCCTGCGGCATCCTCACCCCTTTCCTCAGGGCAGGCTTCAGTGAGTGTAAGTGTGCACACAGTTTGTGTTCTATATGTGTGTGTGTTTGTGTGTATATGTATTTGTGTATATGTTCTATTAGTTTATATGTATGTGTGTATATTTTGCTTAGTGATGAGCGGGTTCGGTTTCTCGGAAACCGAACCCCCCCGAACTTCACCCTTTTTACACGGGTCCGAGCCATACTCGGATTCTCCCGTATGGCTCGGGTAACCCGAGCGTGCCCGAACGTCATCATCCCGCTGTCGGATTCTCGCGAGATTCGGATTCTATATAAGCAGCCGCGCGTCGCCGCCATTTTCACTCGTGCATTGGAAATGTTAGGGAGAGGACGTGGCTGGCGTCCTCTCCGTTTATGTTGATGTATTGCAAATATTTTGTGCTTGCTTATTACTTAATTGTGGGGACTGGGGAGCAGCTGTATATAGGAGGAGTACAGTGCAGAGTTTTGCGGACAGTGACCACCAGTAATACGTTGTCTGCTTGACAAACACTCCATATCTGTGCTCAGTGTGCTGCAAATATCTGTGCTCACACTGCTTAATTGTGGGGACTGGGGAGCAGCTGTATTATATAGCAGGAGTACAGTGCAGAGTTTTGCTGACAGTGACCACCAGTATACGTTGTCTGCCTGAAAAACACTCCATATCTGTGCTCAGTGTGCTGCTTTATTGTGGGTACTGGGGACCACCAGTATAATATTATCTAGGAGGAGTACAGTGCAGAGTTTTGCTGACCAGTGACCACCAGTATATAATATATAGCATTACGGTACAGTAGGCCACTGCTGTACCTACCTCTATGTCGTCATTAAGTATACTAGTATCCATCTACATTCTATACCTGTGGTGCATTTTAGTTTTGCAGTTTGCTGACACAGTGACCACCAGTATACTATATATAGCAGTACGGTACGGAAGGCCACTGCTGTACCTACCTCTATGTCGTCATTAAGTATACTATCCACCTACATTCTATACCTGTGGTGCATTTTAGTTTTGCAGTTTGCTGACACAGTGACCACCAGTATATATAGCAGTACGGTACGGAAGGCCACTGCTGTACCTACCTCTGTGTCGTCAAGTATACTATCCATCCATACCTGTGGTGCATTTCAGTTTTGCACAGTTTGCTGACCACCAGTATATAATATATAGCATTACGGTACAGTAGGCCACTGCTCTACCTACCTCTGTGTCGTCAAGTATACTAGCTTAGTCACACAGCGACCTTGGTGCGCCTCTTTTTTTCTTTGCATCATGTGCTGTTTGGGGACTATTTTTTGAAGTGCCATCCTGTCTGACACTGCAGTTCCACTCCTAGATGGGCCAGGTGTTTGTGTCGGCCACTTTTGTCGCTTATCTTAGTCACACAGCGACCTTGGTGCGCCTCTTTTTTTCTTTGCATCATGTGCTGTTTGGGGACTATTTTTTTGAAGTGCCATCCTGCCTGACACTGCAGTGCCACTCCTAGATGGGCCAGGTGTTTGTGTCGGCCACTTGTGCCGCTTAGCTTAGCCATCCAGCGACCTCGGTGCAAATTTTAGGACTAAAAATAATATTGTGAGGTGTGAGGTGTTCAGAATAGACTGGAAATGAGTGGAAATTATGGTTATTGTGGTTAATAATACTATGGGATCAAAATGACCCCCAAATTCTATGATTTAAGCTGTTTTTTAGGGTTTTTTTAAAAAAACACCCGAATCCAAAACACACCCGAATCCGACAAAAAATTTTCGGTGAGGTTTTGCCAAAACGCGTCCGAATCCAAAACACGGCCGCGGAACCGAATCCAAAACCAAAACACAAAACCCGAAAAATGTCCTGTGCACATCACTAATTTTGCTATATGTGCATATGTGTTTTATGTGTATGTATTTGTGTGTATGTGGGTGTATATGCGTTCTATGTAACGTGTGTGTGTGTGTGTGTGTGTGTGTGTGTGTGTGTGTATATATACTGTGTGTGTGTGTGTATGTATATATATATATATATATACGCGCGCACACACACACATACGTGCGTGCATCAAAGGAAACCCCCCTTCCCAATCCTGCGTTTGCCCCTGCGGGGGGAGGTTGCTGGTGGGGGTCTTTGGTGCCCTGGGCCCCCCAAGGGCTTAATCCGGCCCTGCGTGAGAGCAGCGTCCAATGCTGGACTCCGAAAAGGTGAGTCTTAAAATATGGCTGCAGTGTGTACGGTGTGGGCCCCCCTGGACTTAGGGGCCCATGCACACACATTGCACCCATTATAGAAACGCCAATGTCCGACAGAGAAGAGAGGCAATCCAGCAGGCAAATGTGATGTCTGTTGCTCAAAGAGAGATGAGAGGGGCAAGAAAACGCGCAAAAAAAATCAAGATATTCTGTAGAGCGGGATGTCAGATGTTACAGTAAACACATTGTATAAAAGTTTTAAATAGATGTTCTTAATCTAATTCAGACATAACAAATTGACAATCTTTACACATTTTAAAATATACAGAAAAAAATTCTGAAGATTTTTTTAATAACCTTTTGTTAAATACATTTTAAATAGATGTTCTTAAAATAAATACTTTAAAAAAAAAAGCTAATAGAGCTTTAAAGCTTTTGAAAAAACATTAGCTAAATGGGTACCTACCATAGTGTTCTATTGTTTCAGCAATAGAGTATGCTGCTCTTAGCTGCAAACTAGCAGTCTGTTACCAATGTGCTTAATTTGTCAGCGATCTTCCCTTCTTCCCAGAGTTCATCTGCAGTGTGCATGGATAATAAGTCATCTGCAGAAAACTACACTTGAGAGTTAGATGTAAGATGAATATAGGGTGGAAAAAGAGCAAAAAGGATTGGAAAAATTTAAATCAAGCAGCTTTAACCAATTTGTCTGAGCGGGCAATGAAGACCCTTGGGGATGGCTGTGCTTGCCACGCTGCGCGCTCGGTGGCATGCCGACTGTCGGGATTTTGTGCTAGCAGGATGCATCTGCAGTGTGCATGGATAATAAGTAATGTGCAGAAAACTACACTTGAGAGTGAGATGTACAGATGGAGCCACGCTAATTGTGGCTCTGTCTGTGCCTAAGCGTGCCCATTGCATCGCCTGGGCCATGCGCTCGTCTGTGATGCACACGCTCCTCATTCACTACAATGGGAGCAACTCTGCACTCCTGTGCCCCCGCCGGGAGTGCACGTTTGCGATGGAGCCACACTTGATGAGTGCGACTCCATCTGTAAGATGAATATAAGGTGGAAAATAAGAAAAAACGAGTGTTTGGATAAATTTGTAAAATCAAACAGCTTTAACCAATTTGTCTGAAAAGGTGGGGTACGCTGTACCCGCGCTGGGGATCCCGGCGCTCACATAACTACATCCCATCTGAACGATTATTGTCTGTTTTCCACTGTGTGGGATCAAATGGTCTATAGTACTTTCCTCCCATATATTACCAGATTTTTGTTACCACCATACAGATTGGACAGATAAATCTTTAGGTGTGTACCCAGCTTTAGGAGCTGGTTGGTTGGTGCTCTCTCTCTTTCCACTTAATCTCTGTCCAAGGTTTAGTAAATAAATGCATTTAAAATATGTCCTATGGAATGACCCATTTTGTATGGGTGTTGTTCAGTCATGTGAAAATATGTTAAATAAATACAGAATGAGTGTGGCCCTAAACCCAACAAGAAAGGTTCAAGACTTCCATGTTTGTCAGCTATCCCTATCAGTAATCCCTAACAAAAGTGGTCTTCCATACCTATTTGCTGAAAAATAGTCTGTATCAAGTCTCCTTTTATGATAAGTGAATATAACGTTTTCAGAATATAAGTACAGCTAAGTTCCAAAAGGTTATTTACGTAGATTCAGCATTGAAGCTACCTGGCAAGATCTCCAGCCTCTTCCATGCACTCACCACAACTCTGCTCACTCCAGCATGCTTCCACTAGCAGCACATTGTTAGTATACATCATGTTCACCGATGTCTGCTGTGCACCACTCATCTTGTTGACTGGGTCTTTTTTATGACAGGGCGTGTTTGCTCTATGGAAATCATAAAGTGGGAGGAAGTAAGAGTGAGCATAGGGCACATAGGTGTGCGCATAGGATCTAGGGTATGTCCAGGAACAACCTAATGTTGGATGTGGTCGCCAAGCTTGGGTGGAACATGATATGGGTGGAGGCTAGGGGGTGACACGATGATGAGAGAGGCTATAAATTACATGAACATAGACACACTCCTTGATGCAGCATATACCTCTATATTTCCATAGGCGCACAGCGCAATATGTGCTGCACACTCCAATGAATGGACAGAATATGTGGGAAAACCTGCCAGATACCAGGAAAGTAACTTTCCAGAAGCGGATTCTACGTAGATCAGTCTTATTTTTAGAGAGACAGAAAACTGCAAATCTGTTCCAAATGGCACAAATTAGTTTACACTTTTTAAAAATGTGAGTTCTGTTAATACACTTACAGTACTTGGAGTGATAAGATGTAGTGTGGCACAACCCCTCACAATTACACTGTACTGCTATGGCTATGACATGGTTATGGCATCCACAATAAGCAACACCTGAAAATAATTAAGTGCTTAGAACATGCATGGCCAACCTGTGGCTCTCCAGCTGTTGTGAAACTACATATCTCAGCATGCTTTGCAAAAGGTTTAGTATTCCCTAATAGCAAAACTGTTGCAGGGCATGTAGGGTTGTAGTTTCACAACAGCTGGAGAGCCACTGGTTGGCCAGGCCTGGCTTAGAATATATGCAAGACCTACTGGAGTTGGCGGGATGCGGTTAAGATCCCGGCTGTCGGAATCCTGGCAGTTGAAATAGCGACGCCGGAATCCCAAAAGGGTCAGGATACTGACGCCGGACCACCGACAGCCAGGATCCAGACTGTTGTAACTATAGCCGCCGAGCTCGCGTTACTGCTGGGAGAAGGGGTGTAAGGTTTAGCTGACACCGGGACGGAAAGGGTTAGGCTGCGGACAGGGAGGTTGGGGTTAGGCACCACTGAGGGGAGGTTAGGGTTAGGCACTAAGGGGGAGGCTTAAGGTTAGGCTGCGGGGCAGGGTGTGTTAGGTTTAGGCACCACTGAGGAGAGGTTACGTTTAGGCACTAAGGGGGAAGGTTAGGGTTAGGCTGTGGAAAAGGAGGGTTAGGGGGTAGAGGACAGGGGTTAGCATAGTAAACTCACCTCTGTCGGGATTGCATACTTTGGGATGCTGGTGTCTGTATTTTGACCACCGGCATACTGTCTGGCGGTCATTCATACCGAACCCAACTGGACAAATGCAGACAAAAGGTGCAGTACTGAATTAATATCGGACATCATAGGAGTAGTTATAGCGGGTGCAGGGGGTGAATTTGCTATGGGGCCCAAAGGTGTAAGAGGCCCGGCTCATCTGCACCCAGGTCACATAGTGTAATTGTTTACCAAGTTGTCTACCAATATGAACTGGTACACGCAGTGTGACATAATACTGTATGTATTGGGAGTCACTGCGTGGCATAATATGTACTGGTGTCACTGTGTGGCATAATGTGAACTGGGGTCACTGTGGTATATTGTGAACTGGGGATCACTGTGTGGCATTATAGGAACTGGGGTCACTGTGTGGTATATTGTGAACTAGAACACTGCTATGGGACATAAAATGAACTAGGACACTATTGTGGGGCATAAAATATACAACTGCTGCAGAGAGAGGTGTCTCTCTGAAAGCATTGGGGTCCGGGCTCCTTAAAATAGTTGCTATAGGGCTAAGAAAGTTCTGGCAATGCGCCTGTTGGGCATCTAACCATATCACAGTGCAAAATGATAACAAACTTTCTCTATCGTCCTAGTGGATGCTGGGGTTCCTGAAAGGACCATGGGGAATAGCGGCTCCGCAGGAGACAGGGCACAAAAAGTAAAGCTTTAGGATCAGGTGGTGTGCACTGGCTCCTCCCCCTATGACCCTCCTCCAAGCCTCAGTTAGATTTTTGTGCCCGGCCGAGAAGGGTGCAATCTAGGTGTCTCTCCTAAAAATCTGCTTAGAAAAGTTTAGCTTAGGTTTTTTATTTTACAGTGAGTCCTGCTGGCAACAGGATCACTGCAACGAGGGACTTAGGGGAGAAGAAGTGAACTCACCTGCGTGCAGGATGGATTGGCTTCTTTGGCTACTGGACATTAGCTCCAGAGGGACGATCACAGGTACAGCCTGGATGGTCACCGGAGCCTCGCCGCCGGCCCCCTTGCAGATGCTGAAACAAGAAGAAGGTCCAGAATCGGCGGCATGAAGACTCCTCAGTCTTCTTAAGGTAGCGCACAGCACTGCAGCTGTGCGCCATTTCCTCTCAGCACACTTCACACGGCAGTCACTGAGGGTGCAGGGCGCTGGGAGGGGGGCGCCCTGGGAGGCAATGAAAACATATTTTTGGCTAAAAATACCTCACATATAGCCTCCGGGGGCTATATGGAGATATTTAACCCCTGCCAGAATCCGTTAAGAGCGGGAGACGAGGCCGCCGAAAAAGGGGCGGGGCCTATCTCCTCAGCACACAGCGCCATTTTCCCTCACAGAAAGGCTGGAGGGAAGGCTCCCAGGCTCTCCCCTGCACTGCACTACAGAAACAGGGTTAAAACAGAGAGGGGGGGCACTAATTTGGCGTTAAAAATATATAAAAAAGATGCTATAAGGGAAAACACTTATATAAGGTTGTCCCTATATAATTATAGCGTTTTTGGTGTGTGCTGGCAAACTCTCCCTCTGTCTCTCCAAAGGGCTAGTAGGTCCTGTCCTCTATCAGAGCATTCCCTGTGTGTGTGCTGTGTGTCGGTACGTGTGTGTCGACATGTATGAGGACGATGTTGGTGAGGAGGCGGAGCAATTGCCTGTAATGGTGATGTCACTCTCTAGGGAGTCGACACCGGAATGGATGGCTTATTTAGGGAATTACGTGATAATGTCAACACGCGGCAAGGTCGGTTGACGACATGAGACGGCCGACAAACAATTAGTACCGGTCCAGACGTCTCAAAAACACCGTCAGGGGTTTTAAAACGCCCGTTTACTTTAGTCGGTCGACACAGACACAGACAGGGACACTGAATCCAGTGTCGACGGTGAATAAACAAACGTATTCCTTATTAGGGCCACACGTTAAGGGCAATGAAGGAGGTGTTACATATTTCTGATACTACAAGTACCACAAAAGAGGGTATTATGTGGGATGTGAAAAAACTACCGTAGTTTTTCCTGAATCAGATAAATTAAATGAAGTGTGTGATGATGCGTGGGTTCCCCCCGATAGAAAATATGGGCGGTATACCCTTTCCCGCCAGAAGTTAGGGCGCGTTGGGAAACACCCCTTAGGGTGGATAAGGCGCTCACACGCTTATCAGAACAAGTGGCGGTACCGTCTATAGATAGGGCCGTCCTCAAGGAGCCAGCTGACAGGAGGCTGGAAAATATCATATAAAAGTATATACACACATACTGGTGTTATACTGCGACCAGCGATCGCCTCAGCCTGGATGTGCAGAGCTGGGGTGGCTTGGTCGGATTCCCTGACTAAAAATATTGATACCCTTGACAGGGACAGTATTTTATTGACTATAGAGCATTTAAAGGATGCATTTCTATATATGCGAGATGCACAGAGGGATATTTGCACTCTGGCATCAAGAGTAAGTGCGATGTCCATATCTGCCAGAAGATGTTTATGGACACGACAGTGGTCAGGTGATGCAGATTCCAAACGGCACAAAGGTGTATTGCCGTATAAAGGAAGAGGAGTTATTTGGGGTCGGTCCATCGGACCTGGTGGCCACGGCAACTGCTGGAAAATCCACCGTTTTTACCCTAAGTCACATCTCTGCAGAAAAAGACACCGTCTTTTCAGCTTCAGTCCTTTCGTCCCTATAAGAGTCATATCTGCCCAGGGATAGAGGAAAGGGAAGAAGACTGCAGCAGGCAGCCCATTCCCAGGAACAGAAGCGTTCCACCGCTTCTGACAAGCTCTCAGCATGACGCTGAGACCGTACAGGACCCCTGGATCCTACAAGTAGTATTCCAGGGGTACAGATTGGAATGTCGAGACGTTTCCCCTGCGCAGGCTCCTGAAGTCTGCTTTACCAAGGTCTCCCTCCGACAAGGAGGCAGTATGGGAAACAATTCACGAGCTGTATTCCCAGCAGGTGATAATTAAATTACCCCTCCTACAACAAGAAAAGGGGTATTATTCCACACTATATTGTGGTACTGAAGCCAGAAGGCTAGGTGAGACCTATTCTAAATCTAAAAAAAAAATTTGAACACTTACAAAGGTTCAAATCAAGATGGAGTCACTCAGAGCAGTGATAACGAACCGGGAAGAAGGGGACTATATGGTGTCCCGAGACATCAGGGATGCTTACCTCCATGTCCCAAATTTGCCCTTATCACTAAGGGTACCTCAGGTTCGTGGTACAGAACTGTCACTATCAGTTTCAGACGCTGCCGTTTGGATTGTCCACGGCACCCCGGGTCTTTACCAAGGTAATGGCCGAAATGATGGTTCTTCTTCGAAGAAAAGGCGTCTTAATTATCCCTTACTTGGACGATCTCCTGATAAGGGCAAAGTCCAGGGAACAGTTGGAGGTCGGAGTAGCACTATCTCGGATACTGTTACAACAGCAGGGGTGGATTCTAAATATTCCAAAATCGCAGCTGATCCCGACAACAAGTCTCCTGTGCTTAGGGATGATTCTGGACACAGTCCAGAAAAAGGTGTTTCTCCCGGAAGAGAAAGCCAGGGAGTTATCCGAGCTAGTCAGGAACCTCCTAAAATCAGTGCATCATTGCACAAGGACCATGGTAAAAAAATGGTGACTTCCTTCGAAGCAATTCCAGTCGGCAGATTTCATGCAAGAACTTTTCAGTGGGATCTGCTGGACAAATGGTCCGGATCGCATCTTCAGATGCATCAGCGGATAACCCTATATCCAAGGACAAGGGTGTCTCTCCTGTGGTGGTTACAGAGTGCTCATCTTCTAGAGGGCCGCAGATTCGGCATTCAGTTTTGGATGTTGGTGACCACGGAGGCCAGCCCGAGAGGCTGGGGAGCAGTCACACAAGGAAAAAATTTCCAGGGAGTGTGATCAAGTCTGGAGACTTTTCTCCACATAAATATAGCTAAGGGTAAATTTATAATGCTCTAAGCTTAGCAAGACCTCTGCTTCAAGGTCAGCCGGTATTGATCCAGTGGGATAAAACATCACGGCAGTCGCCCACGTAAATAGACAGGGCGGCACAAGAAGCAGGAGGGCAGTGGCAAAAACTGCAAGGACTTTTCGCTGGGCGGAAAATCATGTGATAGCACTGTCAGCAGTGTTTCATTCCGGGAATGGAAACTGGGAAGCAGACTTCCTCAGTAGGCACGACCTCCACCCGGCAGAGTGGGAACTTCATGGGGAAGTTTTCCACATGATTGTAAACCGTTGGGAATTACCAAAGGTGGACATGATGGCGTCCCGTCTGAACAAAAAACGGGACAGGTATTGCGCCAGGTTAAGAGACCCTCAGGCAATAGCTGTGGACGTTCTGGTAACACCGTGGGTGTACCAGTCGGTGTATGTGTTCCATCCTCTGCTTTTCATACCTAAGGTACTGAGAATTATAAGACGTAGAGGAGTAAGAACTATACTCATGGCTCCGGATTGGCCAAGAAGGACTTGGTACCCGGAACTTCAAGAGATGCTCACAGAGGACTTATGGCCTCTGCCGCTAAGAAGGGACTTGTTTCAGCAAGTACCATGTCTGTTCCAAGACTTACCGCAGCTGCGTTTGACGGCATGGCGGTGGAACGCCGGATCCTAAGGGAAAAGGCATTCAGGAAGAGGTCATTCCTACCCTGGTCAAAGCCAGAAAGGAGGTGACCGCACAACATTATCACCACATGTGGCGAAAATATGTTGCGTGGTGTGAGGCCAGGAAGGCCCCACGAAGAAATTTCAACTCGGTCGATTCCTGCATTTCCTGCAAACAGGAGTGTCTATGGGCCTCAAATTGGGGTCCATTAAGGTTCAAATTTCGGCCCTGTCGATTTTTCTTCCAGAAAGAATTGGCTTCAGTTCCTGAAGTCCAGAAGTTTGTCAAGGGAGTATTGCATATACAACCCCCTTTTGTGCCTCCAGTGGCACTGTGGGATCTCAACGTAGTTCTGGGATTCCTCAAAACACATTGGTTTAAAACCAGTCAAATCTGTGGATTTGAAGCATCTCACATGAAAAGTGAACATGCTCTTGGACCTGGCCTGGACCAGGCGAGTGGCAAATTGGTGGTTTTTTTCTCAAAAAAGCCCATATCTGTTTGTCCATTCGGACAGGGCAGAGCTGCGGACTCGTCCCCAGTTCTCTCCCTAAGGTGGTGTCAGTGTTTCACCTGAACCAGCTTATTGTGGTGTCTTGCGCCTACTAGGGACTTGGAGGACTCCAAGTTGCTAGATGTGGTCAGGGCCCTGAAAATATAGGTTCCAGGACGGCTGGAGTCAGGAAAACTGACTTGCTGTTATCCTGTATGCACCCAACAAACTGGGTGCTCTTGCTTCTAAGCAGACTTTTGCTAGTTGGATGTGTAATACAATTCAGCTTGCACATTCTGTGGCAGGCCTGCCACAGCCAAAATATGTAAATGCCCATTCCACAAGGAAGGTGGGCTCATCTTGGGCGGCTGCCCGAGGGGTCTCGGCTTTACAACTTTGCCGAGCGGCTATTTAGTCAGGGGCAAACACGTTTGTAAAATCCTACAAATTTGATAACCTGGCTAAGGAGGACCTGGAGTTCTCTCATTCGGTGCTGCAGAGTCATCCGCACTCTCCCGCCCGTTTGGGAGCTTTGGTATAATCCCCATGGTCCTTTCAGGAACCCCAGCATCCACTAGGACGATAGAGAAAATAAGAATTTACTTACCGATAATTCTATTTCTCGGAGTCCGTAGTGGATGCTGGGCGCCCATCCCAAGTGCGGATTATCTGCAATACTTGTACATAGTTACAAAAATCGGGTTATTATTGTTGTGAGCCATCTTTCAGAGGCTCCGCTGTTATCATACTGTTAACTGGGTTCAGATCACAGGTTGTACAGTGTGATTGGTGTGGCTGGTATGAGTCTTACCCGGGATTCATAAATCCTTCCTTATTGTGTACGCTCGTCCGGGCACAGTATCCTAACTGAGGCTTGGAGGAGGGTCATAGGGGGAGGAGCCAGTGCACACCACCTGATCCTAAAGCTTTACTTTTTGTGCCCTGTCTCCTGCGGAGCCGCTATTCCCCATGGTCCTTTCAGGAACCCCAGCATCCACTACGGACTCCGAGAAATAGAATTATCGGTAAGTAAATTCTTATTTTATTTATTACTCCTGCCTCATCAACCTGTCATCCTTTTCTCTTTCCTCACAAATGTGCTTCTAGTCATATAGTGTACCCTGCCTATCATGTCTTATTTGCAGTATTATATTCCCTGTGAGTCTGTTGCCTGCCTGTTGGAATTTATTTGTTAAATAATAGACTTCCTTACTGTATACTGTAACTGTATTTTTGTCTTTATAGATGGGGAGAACGATGAAAAGCTATATACTCTAATACAGTATGTGACCAAAAGAAAGTGATATTTATCCTGCACAAAAAAATAGCATCTATATATACATTATAACATTTCCAAGTATTCCAGGTGAAAGTGACATATTTCAAACATGTATAAATTATCAGGTCAGTAAAGCGCAAAAACCATCCAGTCATGATGTGGTTAATGAAAGGGACCTTGAATAAAGTTTGTTGACAAAAAAGAATCGTTGCCCTTCTAGGGTCTTTTTCTGTAATTTTTGTTAGTAAACAAAGCTTGCAACTGTCTGAAATACAAAGTAGAATGAAAAATGTACATTATTTAAAGAAAGTTTTTTTTCTGAACAGAAATTAGTTTAGTATAATTAACTAGTTCTGTTACTATGGATATTCATTGCAAATGTGTTTATGCAAATTACAAGGAAGTCTGTAGATTGTATATAGGGCCTAATTCAGACCTGATCGCTAGCGTGCATTTTTTGTATCCCTGCGATCAGGTAGTTGCCGCTGTCAAAGTCAGAAAAATATCTCTATGCACGCTACCATATTTGCACCGCACACAGGTCCGTGCTGCGCATGCGTACGCTCTCCCGTACGTGCGCATACTCACAGTCGCGGGCACCCGCAGGCGCATGGTATGCGTATTTACGGTAGAGTTTATGCGATCGTAGCGTGCGACTCAATCATTACATATTTTCACTAATAATGTATTTTGTAGATCATGGTCCCTTTGATAGATTCTGAAAGTTTGGTTAATATAGAATGTTCATGAACAGAGGAATCCCTCTTTGTTTGATACGAAGGGTCAGATAGGAGTAATACAGTGGTGTTTAGTATCCATCGGAAGAATATTTAATTAGAAATATTCCGGTGTTGGTTTGAAGCAGATCAATCGCTCGTGCGAATAGTTATGGACATAAGAAGTTTATGAACATTTACTTTATTTGCACTTTATTACCCATGCGGCGGGAAACTCAGTTTCCCTCCCACCTGAGCAGTTGGAAATAGTCACAGCCCACCTGTATGAATCAACCTATGACCTTTTGTTATAATGCGAAGCCGAATTCCTGTGTCCAATGAACAATGAGATTGTAGGGACCATTGAATTGTATTGTGTGTGGAGCATAAATAGCAGGCCGACCATATCCAACTTCACTCTCTTCAACGGTTCTCATTGCTGATAATCGGGAGCTGGATATCGAGGCGCATGCGATCGTTCCCCTTGTGCGTAAGTTTTCTCCGTAATCATATTGTCTTACTGTGAGCCATTTCTCTCTCTCTCTCCCTCTCTTCTCTTTCTCTCGTATTTTCCCTTGATTAGAATTGAATTGTATTGTATTGTATTTCCTGTGTAGTTATCTGGTTAGTTGGTTTATGTTATACTGTAGTGTATGCTTTGTACTGTGATTCTTTTTGCAAGTAATAGTCATAATACATATAATAGGTTTTGGACCCTAAGCCAGGTATCTGTGTATTCTTTATAGTGTTAAGTATTCTCTGAGCGTCGGTGACGCTCAAGCAGCTTTGTAGGTAATCAGGTTACACAAGGTTGCACTTACACATTGTCTCCACACTAAGGTTACTGTGTATTTCATTGTTAGAGGTATAGATATAAAGGTTTAACGTTGTGAGCGTCTGCATCGCTGGTGATCTCCTCGTGGTCCCGAGCGCTGCTACGCTATAGCGAATCATTACGATAAGTCAACAGCCAATATTCTGCTTGCCTGCGATCACTTGGCCGTGAGTGAACGTGACGCCTGAGCGTCTCGATCACGGCTAAGCGATCGATACGCAACTTGCGTACCCCTACGGTACTTCTTACGTAGATAGCGTACAGTGTTCTTAGACCTCATAAAGGGTTATATACACGATAAAAAATTTAGCTTTATCAATTGGCGGCTCGTCCTGTCCTTCACATATCTGCACTAGGTAGATCAGCAGACATTATCCCTCAGCAAAGGGCGGGAGGTTGTCTCGTAGTGCTGACGGGATAAGCGTCTGCTTCGCTTAGATAAAAGAGTGCTGAAGGAATCCGGGAACCGGAGGTAAGAACAAAACGCTAGTGTCTTTTAAAACTGTATTTTTCTGTCTTGCGTACACACGCAGGCACACATATATCTGCATTTCTTTTCCTTTTTTCATTTTCGTATATCACTCTCCTGTCTGCCAGTTTTATAGTCGATAGAAGTGCTAAAAAAAGATTTGCCGTTATTTCATAGTTTAAGAGTAAAGGTAATATAGTTAAAAGATAGACAAACACACAGTTTTGCCTGGGAGATAAGGCGAAGTCAGTGTGTTGTGTGGTAGATGACCAGGGATCATCTACATTGATAAAAATATAAATTGTGTTACGGTGGATCTTTGCTTTGCGTACACGTGTCCCTAACAAAAGACTTGTGTACGCAATCCAAAGGCGGACGCACGCAGCGTACATTACGCAACGGAGCGTCCGGTTACGCCCACGTAGCTCAAGTCACGATAAGTTGATTTTTAACGCAACGCGATAAGTAACGCAAAGCGGTAAATAGCGCCACAGGCGATAAATAACGCAAGTCTATTTTTGGAAATCCAAAATTTAAATTAACAGATCCTGCTCCTAATTGGTAACACAGCTGGGCTAAAGAAAAATTTCTGCGCAGAAATAGAAACAGAAGCAAAAGTGTACATGTGATGAGTGAGTGTTTTTGTATTACATAAGTTTATATAACTTAAAGGTTGAACCACAAGAAAAGTCGAGTACTCGTGAGGTACACGCGTGTAAGTGACGTGCACGGTGGCTAGGGAGGCATCCTTGGTTAAACATAATATTTGAGCATTAGAGTATAGCGGACCAGTATAGAACAAGGCCAGGAGGTCGTACAGAACAAGACCAGGAGGTCATAACAGACCAGGAGGTCCAGGTACAGTAAACAGGGAAGTCCGCTATACAGTTCAGAGGCACAACACCGAGAAGGGTTGGTGCAAGACCCATATAGGCCGTACAAGCTCTGGCTGAAGGAATTCGCAGTCGTAAGTTTCGATTCCATTGGTCTTTCTGTACACAAGCTTAGTTGTTTGTGTACTGAACGACTGGACCGCACGTAATTGTGTACAGTAGTTAGTAATCTGACCAAGTACCATTAGAGTAAAGGGGTCACAAACGCTATTTGTACATTCTGACGTGATTTGTGTAATTTTTTATTTTTCAAGAAGGGAAGTTCGCTGGTCACTCAGGAACTATCTGACAAACCTCACCTTTACTGGAAAGAGTAAGTGTTCTGCGGATAACCCTCACATGTTCCAGTAAACAACGGTTTTTATAGGTGCCCTGGGTCGAGTACGCCAGCACCATATCGGTGTGATCAGGTCGTATTGGTCGGCGTGGGCGAGTGAGTGGGGTACTCGGTAAACCGCCACCGTCGGCCTATTGTGAACAATCTGGTTTTCTGTAAGGGTTCGCTGACGACCTTGATATAGAGATCAGAGGTAGAGCAAGCAACGCCTGCAGAGTTATGGGGGCCAGTTGTTCAGGTAGGGGGCGATCAACCTCGGTTCGGGTTGATTCAGTGGTCCGACCAATTGGGTCGGCCAGGTATATCATGTGTGAGAAATATGGAAGTCACACAGAGGTTTTATGTGATGAATGGGAGAGAATGACGGTACAAGACCGGGAGAAATTCCCAAGAATAGGTAGCTTCAGCCCAGAGGTGTTACAAAATTTAAGGAGGAGGATATGTCTCATAAAATCAACAAAGAGACGAGTTCAGCATTATGATTATTTACAGTTGTGGCAACAGGAAGGTGAGATACAGAGAGGTTTGGCTCAGGCGGCAGGATCTGGCTCTAACAGAAAACTAATTGCCACGGCCCCGCCGCCACCATATATATCAGGAGAGAAGTTGATTACGGAGAAAGACGCACTAAGGGGTAACACAAAACCACTTAGTAACGGTGTAAATGTTAATGATAATGTTAACCCATTAACCCATGCAAGTATTAACCCGTGCAAGTTGTACCCTGTTTTGAACTTTCCTCAGGAGTGTGATCAAGAGGACGAAGCGACAACGATTTCAGCGCTCTCTCTAGCAGCCACCATAGCAGAGACCACAGTAGGCACAGCAACACCCACGAGATTAGTAAAGGCCCCTAGCGGAGGGATAGGTGAGGTCGTATCAACTGGTAAGTACGGCACCATACATTATACTGAGACTATTTCACCACAAGCTGTAGAATCTACACAGAATGAGGTTGTTAGAATTACTCCTGTTAGGGTAATAGCAGTTCCCAATGGGAAAACAGATGTATCAGGAGCCACTCCCATAAGGAACATTGCCATGTACAGCCCATTTTCCCGAATGGAATTAAGGACCATAGTGTCTGAATTCCCTGACCCTAGAAAAGATTTAGTTGCCAGCCAAAAATACATCACAGACTTAGGAAACACTTTAGAGCCCAATAATAAAGATTGGCAGATATTGCTAAAAGCTTGTTTACCCTCCAATGTCGACTCAGCTCAATTTTTAGCTGATTGTGGACTAGATCTGGATGTACCTCTTACAGATGTGTACAACAAAGATAACGTAAGAAGGATAAACTTACAGTTAAAGGAGCATTTCCCAGCAGTTGTTAAATGGAACAAAATATTTTCCATTAAACAAAAAGAGTCAGAAACAGCTGCAGAATATTTTCACCGGGCACTATTAGAAATGGCAAAGTACACTGGTATAGAGGACATTAGGACAAATCCAAACCATCGAGAAATAGCAGTATCTGTACTAATGGATGGTTTGAAGGAAACATTAAAGGCAAGGGTACAGACCACGCAACCATGTTGGCGCGGTCTGTCTGTGGCTACTTTGAGAGAGGCTGCTATTGATCACGACAGAAACATCACCAGACACAGGGAACAACAAGGTGACAAATTAATGTCAGTAAGTATACAGGCTCTGACCACAAAGCAGCCTGCGTAAGTACCATCCAACCCTGTGGGTAAGTCAACTATGATAACATGTTATTCTTGTCAAAGACAGGGGCACTATGCACGAGACTGTAGAGCGAAAAATTCGCAAAGATCATACCAACCCCCTAGACAACGACACGACACACGACATTGGGAGCAAGGTCCGCAGAAACGGAGTTATGAGCCACATACAGGGGAAACAAAAAGATATCCCCCCAAACAGAGACTGGCATGCCTCTGGTAGTTCCCAACTATCTCCCTCACAAATAGTTGCTGCCAGCGGGATTCAGGGAGGTCACCATACCCAATAGGGGTGTGGCCATACCTGTAATCTGCAGCCAGTGAAATTGATTGCCAACCTTGAAAGTGAACCCGAGGTCGCAATTAATGTAGCTGGTAAAACTTTAAACTTTCTTGTAGACACAGGGGCGGCCAAGTCAGTGATAAATTCGACAGTGGGCATGAGGACCACTGGTAGGACAATTCCAGCCATGGGAGTAACAGGAGTAGTCCAGCACTACCCTGTTAGCAAACCAGCCGAGATTACAATAGGGCCTTTGCATACCAAGCATTCCTTTTTGCTGGCTGCATCGGCACCAACCAATCTCCTGGGAAGAGATTTACTGTGTAAAATGGGGTGCGTCATTTATTGTACTCCTGAAGGTGTATTCTTGGACATACCTGAGAAACACGCTCAGGAAGTGCGAGACATGTTAGACTCCCCATCAAAATTAATGTCACATACCATTATGACAAATAGGAATCCATCCCAGATAGAAGAGATGACATCTCAGATACCAGAGTCACTTTGGACAAAAGACGGACAGGACACTGGATTAATGGCAAACGTAGCTCCAGTAGTTGTACAAGTAAAAGATGGTAGGATAGCTCCAAAAATCCCACAATATCCTCTGAAGCCAGAGGTGGAGTTAGGAGTTTACCCAGTAATAGAGCGCTTGCTACAACAGGGCATTCTGGTAAGAACGTCCAGCACTGCCAATAGTCCCATCTTCCCTGTTAAGAAGAGTGGGGGGAGGGGTTACAGGCTAGTGCAGGATCTAAGGGGGATTAACAAAATAGTTGAGAGTCAGTTCCCCGTAGTGCCAAATCCAGCTGTCATCCTAATGCAAATCCCTCCCACTGCCAAATTTTTCACTGTTATTGACCTCTGCTCCGCTTTCTTTTCGGTACCTCTGCACCCTGACAGCCAATATTTGTTTGCATTCACATACAGAGGAGTCCAATACACGTGGACTCGATTACCCCAAGGTTTCATAGATAGTCCAAGTATATTTTCTCAGGCTTTGCATGATTGTTTACAGTCTTTTCAACCAGACAGTGGATCAGTATTGATACAGTATGTGGACGATTTATTACTGTGTTCAGATTCACTGGAAGCATCTCTGAAGGATACGAAACAGCTCCTGTTTCATCTTTCAGACACCGGACACAAGGTGTCCAAAGACAAGTTGCAATTATGCCAAACTAAGGTAAAATATTTGGGACACTGTCTAACACAAGGACTGAGACACCTGACCGCTGATAGAATCCAAGCAATTAGAGACATGACCCTGCCACAAACCCAGCAACAGATCAGAACGTTTTTAGGAATGTGTGGGTATTGCCGTAATTGGATCCCAGGGTTTTCCATTTTAGCGTTACCTTTGCAGGAAATGGTCTCCTCAAACAAACCTGATAGGATCTCGCATACAGACGAGTCCGAAACAGCATTTGAGAGACTTAAACAGTGCCTAACACAGGCACCAGCACTAGGTATGCCAGACTATGGGAAACCCTTTGAACTATACGGAACAGAAAGTGCTGGTTGCGCGGCAGGCGTACTAACCCAAAAACACGGTGATGCCAGCAGGCCAGTTGCATACTACAGCGCTCAGCTAGATACGGTAGCGCGATCCCTCCCCACATGCTTGCGAAGCGTTGCTGCGATAGCATTGCTAGTGACAAAAAGCGAAGATGTCGTGCTAGGCCACAACCTCACAATCCATACGCCACATGCGGTATCAGCCTTATTGAATTCTGCCCAAACCAGACACGTCTCATCAGCGAGGTTTACAAGATGGGAATTGGCACTAATGGCCCCCGTAAACATCACCATAAGGAGATGCAGTGCATTAAATCCTGCAACATATCTCCCAGGTGTGCCTGGTCAGGCACAAAGGGTGGAAGGTGAGAGTGCTGGGGAAGGAGGATTTAATACAAAGGAAGATACACATGATTGTATGGAATATTTGACCCAAAATTTTACCGCAAGGCCTGACATCAGTGACAACCCACTGGAAGATGCAGAACTCACGTTCTACACGGACGGTAGTTGTCACAGACAGTCAGACTCGGGAGACTTGTGTACTGGATACGCAGTCGTAGATGACCAAGACACCATAGAAGCGGAACCGCTAGGCCCACCTCACTCAGCCCAGGTTGCTGAACTGGTCGCCCTAACCAGAGCATGTGAATTGGCTAAGGGTAAGTCAGCCAATATCTACACCGATTCTAGATACGCATTCGGGGTAGTCCATGATTTCGGAGCCCTATGGCGCCTCAGAAATTTCATGACGGCAGCTGGTACACCGGTAGCGCATGCAGCTCACATAAAAAGGCTTCTAACAGCGATACAGGAACCCGACAGAGTGGCTGTTATCAAATGTAAAGCACACACATATAGCCAAGACCCGGTATCACTTGGTAACAGCCGAGCAGACGAAGCTGCTAAGTTAGCAGCTGCTACCCCCATACAGACAGACACCACACAACTGATGGTATTCAATACCATCAACACACAGAAGTTGTGTAAAATGCAAAATTTGTGTTCCACACAGGAAAAGGCAGTCTGGAAGGCAAAGGGATGTGGCCAGGAGTCCTCAGGACTCTGGACGGATGGACATGGTAAACCAGTGGCCCCCAGAGCATATCTTCCATGTCTGGCTGAAGCAGCTCACGGGCTGACTCATCTAGGCAAGGAGGGAATGTGCAAATTGGTAAGAGCCTATTGGTGCGCCCCAGGATTCTCCTCTCATGCGAGTAAAAGAGCAATGTCATACCTTACCTGTCTGAGAAAGAATATTGGAAAGGCAATACCTACAGAACCATCCCATATCCCACCTGCCGGCGGCCCTTTCCAGGTAATACAAATTGACTTCATACAATTACCCCCTTGTCGGAATTTGAAATATGTACTTGTTTGTATAGATGTTTTCTCGAATTGGGTCGAAGCATTTCCTGCAGCTACAAATACCGCTATGTTTACAGCTAAGAAAATTGTGCAGGAATTTGTATGTAGATATGGTATCCCTAGAATAATCGAAAGCGATAGGGGTACCCATTTTACAGGTGATGTCTTTCAAGGAATGTGTAAGTTGATGGGAATTGATAGCAAGCTGCACACTCCGTACCGTCCACAGGCGAGTGCGAAGGTCGAAAGAGTGAACAGCACTATTAAAAATAAATTAAGTAAAGTGATGGCAGAGACAGGATTGACATGGCCAGAAGCTTTACCCATTGTATTGTACAGTATCAGAACCACTCCCAGGTCCCCTCTTAATCTGTCCCCCTTTGAAATCTTATTTGGTCGACAACCGCATGTCATGATTAACCCTCAGGATGATTTGAAATGTAACAATGAAGTAACTGTAAAGTACTTGATTAACATGAGTAAACAGTTAAGGAATCAAAATGATAATCTAAAGTTGGTGATTCCTGATCTACCTGATAGTAGTTGTCATGACATTGAACCTGGGGATTATGTAATGATACGAAATTTTCTACGCTCAGGTTGCCTTATTGACAGATGGGAAGGACCATACCAGGTCTTGTTGACTAGCACGACAGCATTGAAGGTTGCTGAGAGAGAGACTTGGGTCCATTCATCCCACTGCAAGAAGGTTGCTGATCCAGAGAAGTCCCGTGATAAGGAACAGACGGTAGAGGTTGTATCACTGGAGTGTCTGTTCCAGGAGGACTGAGGCGGCACCTGAGCCTTGAAGACCGAGAGCTGTTGTCGACTCCCCACTCCCTTTTTATTGTTTTTCGCCACTTCCCATCCCCTCTCCCTCAAATGTTTTTTTCCTCCTTCTCATTCTTCTTCGTCTCCTCCTCAAAGATGGACTTGCCCCAAGAGACTGTGATCCGGATTTTCCTGTTGACCATGATGTTGACCAGAGCAGTCTGTTCCGGCGAGAGTACCATGGAGGTCGATAGAGGTTCTGGAATGGGTTCTGATGATAAAGATGGAGGCGTAGTTTTCCAAGATCAACCTAACCAACAAGCAAAGGCGAGTATCAGAAAACGATCCGATAGCATTGACCATAGAAGAAATTGTGACGGATTGTTAGCCGAAGAAAACTGTATCTGTAGGCTCTGTAACAATGTCATTGAAGATGGGTGCATTAAGAAATGCCAATCCAGTTTTAATATCCATATGGACCGGCATCCATTGAGTGATTATCACTCCTTAGTGGGTAATGTATTAAACAAAACAGATTGTTGGGTATGCTCTCAAGTACCTCAGGGTCATAGCAAATCAGGGCTAGTACCATTTCCTTTAACGATAGGGGAGGTACTTGAGTTAAATGGTGGGAGACCGGTGGACCGGAGGTTTAATATCTCCAGCCCTCCTAGTTTGAAGCTCCACCAATACCACGTGGATAGGTCCCTATTATGTTTTAACATCTCCAATTCCAGAAAGCCGGGAAATTGGGAAGTATCATGGAGCGACCACACCATGACCTTTTCACACAGAGCAGATAGAATGCCTACAGATACAGAGCTTGTACGCCACATAGCCAGTAGAGGAAAATCTTTCCGGTATAGATACACCTTAGGAAATAGGATTACTAGAGTTGGAGAAGTATCACCAGGATACTGTGCACATATCGTACAACCTGATACGTGCATTAAGCAGATGGAAGAGTTAGGGCTAGGAGATTTCACCTGGAAGGTGTGTAATATGGTAATGTCTTTCTCCGTCCCATATGTTCTCCCCGATGATGCATATTTCATATGCGGGAGAAAGGCGTACAAGTGGCTTGCCCCAAACTCTGAAGGATTGTGTTATATTGGAAGAGTATTGCCTGAAGTAATGACTGTAACACATGACAAAATGAAAGACATACACCGTGGTGCCCAAGCTCCTTATACTCACACTCATTACGAGCACCTCGTTAAAAGACAACTGTCAGACAGGTTAGAGCATCCGGCCTCTGATCTGATCCATGAATCCACCGGGATTCAGGTTCTGGTGGCGTTAGATTTCACTCGCACCGCTCGAGGAGTGATGAATTATAGATTATAGATACATTTCCGCACTCGCCAATTTGTTAGATAATATCACTGAAATGTATGATGACACGTTTAGATATACTGAAAGAGAACTCCAGGCTTATAAAACAGAACTGGTACAGCATAGAATGGTTCTTAATTACCTCACAGCAGTGACAGGCGGATATTGTGTTACATTAGCAACACAGTACGGCGTGAAGTGTTGCACGTATATCACGAATAGCACCGAGGATCCGGTAGAGGTCATAGACCAAAAGATGGACGATATTCTCCAATTAAAGTGGGAATTTCGTCGAAAACACAATCTCACTCTTGCTGCTGTAGGTAATGAGCTGACTGGTTGGGTGTCATGGTTGAACCCGCGAAATTGGTTCTCTGGTTTAGGAGACTGGGCTCAAGGAGTCATAATGGATGTTGGGAAGTTTCTACTATGTATCTTAGGTGTCGTTATATCGATTGGATTGATATTTAGATGCGGGCAGGCTTTAATGAGGTGCAAACAAAGTACCAGAGTGATGAGTTTGAGGAGTGAGGAAACTGTAATTAACCTGGATTTGATTTACGACCCAACGATAGAAACAATGATGTGATGAAAATGCGATTTCTACGGTCCGTTTCTTTCACCTGTTTTTCTGGTTTTTCTCCAAGATAACAAGACCCCCTTGGACGAGGAAGTTGATGAGACGCTATACAGACAACGGATAGACCAAAGAAGAAGTTTTGACCACTTGAGATATGGACACTTGATGAACTTTGCCATGGATCCCCAGTTTCCCTAGAATTCTTAAAATTACGCTAGCCCAACATTTTTTTGTAAATCTAATGGCATCGACAAAGCTTATTGCTCACGCTTAATGAGCAAAACAGCGCAAAGAAGACGACTTTCAACTGATACCGAACAAAACTTCAACTGACAGATGTACATTAACCTGACATAGAATACCACCGCATTTACCGTAATTATGTCTTTTCTTCATTTCTACAACCCTCAGGTAATGACACACATAGTATAGGGAATACAGGCACAGATATCAGCAATCACATATTCCCCCATTCATGTATCATCAACTAAAATGTGCTCCCCATTTTGTTCAAAAATCCGAAAAGAGCTCGGTAAAGTTTGACAGCCCATCCACAGACCTGTACCACGGGATAAGAAGGAATTCAAATGTATACTTCGCAATACCTCGAAGCTTGATTTACAACACGTACGGCACGATGATACATGACCCCCCAAACATGGACCCATACACACATGCTTCTGCTATCTCACTAGGTCATACCCTCTTCCCACCTACTCCTCTCTCCTCCCTTACCCAACCATGGAAATGAATTAACCCCTGACATATATTTTTCTCCTTTTGAAATGTTTTCAGGAAGTGGCAGTTATTATTGACTGCCAAAGGGTGGACTGTCAAAGTCAGAAAAATATCTCTATGCACGCTACCATATTTGCACCGCACACAGGTCCGTGCTGTGCATGCGTACGCTCTCCCGTACGTGCGCATACTCACAGTCGCGGGCACCCGCAGGCGCATGGTATGCGTATTTACGGTAGAGTTTATGCGATCGTAGCGTGCGACTCAATCATTACATATTTTCACTAATAATGTATTTTGTAGATCATGGTCCCTTTGATAGATTCTGAAAGTTTGGTTAATATAGAATGTTCATGAACAGAGGAATCCCTCTTTGTTTGATACGAAGGGTCAGATAGGAGTAATACAGTGGTGTTTAGTATCCATCGGAAGAATATTTAATTAGAAATATTCCGGTGTTGGTTTGAAGCAGATCAATCGCTCGTGCGAATAGTTATGGACATAAGAAGTTTATGAACATTTACTTTATTTGCACTTTATTACCCATGCGGCGGGAAACTCAGTTTCCCTCCCACCTGAGCAGTTGGAAATAGTCACAGCCCACCTGTATGAATCAACCTATGACCTTTTGTTATAATGCGAAGCCGAATTCCTGTGTCCAATGAACAATGAGATTGTAGGGACCATTGAATTGTATTGTGTGTGGAGCATAAATAGCAGGCCGACCATATCCAACTTCACTCTCTTCAACGGTTCTCATTGCTGATAATCGGGAGCTGGATATCGAGGCGCATGCGATCGTTCCCCTTGTGCGTAAGTTTTCTCCGTAATCATATTGTCTTACTGTGAGCCATTTCTCTCTCTCTCTCCCTCTCTTCTCTTTCTCTCGTATTTTCCCTTGATTAGAATTGAATTGTATTGTATTGTATTTCCTGTGTAGTTATCTGGTTAGTTGGTTTATGTTATACTGTAGTGTATGCTTTGTACTGTGATTCTTTTTGCAAGTAATAGTCATAATACATATAATAGGTTTCGGACCCTAAGCCAGGTATCTGTGTATTCTTTATAGTGTTAAGTATTCTCTGAGCGTCGGTGACGCTCAAGCAGCTTTGTAGGTAATCAGGTTACACAAGGTTGCACTTACACATTGTCTCCACACTAAGGTTACTGTGTATTTCATTGTTAGAGGTATAGATATAAAGGTTTAACGTTGTGAGCGTCTGCATCGCTGGTGATCTCCTCGTGGTCCCGAGCGCTGCTACGCTATAGCGAATCATTACGATAAGTCAACAGCCAATATTCTGCTTGCCTGCGATCACTTGGCCGTGAGTGAACGTGACGCCTGAGCGTCTCGATCACGGCTAAGCGATCGATACGCAACTTGCGTACCCCTACGGTACTTCTTACGTAGATAGCGTACAGTGTTCTTAGACCTCATAAAGGGTTATATACACGATAAAAAATTTAGCTTTATCACCGCCTACAGGGGAGGGAGAAATTGCTGTGCAGGGGTGCGATCGCATGTGCAGGAGAGCTGCACAAACAGAAGTTTGTGCAGTTTCTGCACAGCCCAGGACTTAATCTTCTAGTGCGATGATCGGGGCCGGATCTGACGTCAGAAACCCTCCCTTCAAACGCCTGGTCCCTCCTGCATTTCTCTGGACACTCATTAAAAACGGTCAGTTGCCACCGACAAACGGCCTCTTCCCTCTTCCTGTCAGTCACCTTGTGATCGCTTTTCTCACACCAGCCCGTTGCTGCCCGTCGATCCCCGTCGCTGCGGACCGACGTGCCTGCGCATTGCGGTGCATACATATGCGCAGTTCAGACCGGATTGCTGGCTGTACGAAAATGCAGCCCAGTGATCAGGTCTGAATTAGGCCCATAGTGTTCAGGATCCTCAGATGTCAATACTACAAACCCTTATCCAATACTAAGGCCGGGTACACACTAGAACGATATATTGTTTGTTCGAGAGACAATATATCAGTAACGGGACACCGGGTGTGTACACCCAATATGTATGTGAGCAGGCATATCAAATTGGCCCTGCAGCACAGCTGTAGCTGCTGTATCTTGCAGATGTATCAGTATGTCTGGCTGTGTGTATGGCCAACCTGCCAGCCGTCTGTACACTGGCTGCAGGGACTGACATCACAACTGGGTGGGCAAATTCAGACATATGCACAGACATACTGAAATGCCGATCGGTAAGTGTATTTGCTTACCAAATCTCCGCCATAGTGTGTAGTGTGCCCAGCCTAAGGGATATAGTCAGCATCCTGGTGGTCAGGAACCCAGCGGTCAGCATACCAGTGCCAGGAACCCGGCCGCCAGAATGCCGGCAGGGGGCCCAGGACTATTCCCACTCCTGGGTGTAGCCAGAGTGGGAATAGAACCTGTGGCAAGCGCAACGAGCCTGCAAGGGGCTTTGTTGCGCTCGCCCCCCCCAAACCCCCAGCCGGAATTCTGGATCGGTATGCTGACCGCCGGGATCCCGGGCACTGGCCACGCAAGCACAATCCCCAGACTAAGTAGTGTAGTTTCATTTTTGTTCTTCCCATCTACAACCACTCCTTCTCCCACCTCTGTGTTTGACTCTCTGCACAAGCTGATAAAAGAGGGCATGCGTTTCCAGAGACACTGCCTCTGTCTTGTGTGATAAGAATAGTGTCATTCTTGTGTAGTCACCATGTGTGTTAACTTATAGAGCACTAAATATGACTGCAATACTGTACATCTTTATTCTTAATACAGTAACACATAGTTATGGACTGTTCTGACTGGAGGGTATGACATGATAAGCGCCTCTTGGGCTTTATGTTCTTGTAATGACTGTATAATATCCTGGATTGTTGGATCTGTTATGCATTGTGAACAATAAAAAAATTAAGTTGTCTGGTCTTTAAAACATGTTCAAAACCTAATTTTTTCCCCCATGCTGGCATACTGTATACCAATTACCATAAAGCAATATATAATTATTTATACAGTGTATGTAATATGTACAGGTGAAACTCAGAAAATTAAAATATCATGCAACAGTTCATTTATTTCAGTAATTCAACTTAAAAGGTGAAACTCATATATATTATATAGACTCATTACATGCAAAGTGAGATATTTCAAGTATTTATTTGTTATATTTTTGATGATTGTGGCTTACAGCTTAAGAAAACCCCAAATCCAAAATCTCAGAAAATTAGAATATTGTGAAAAGGTTCAATTTTATAGGCTCAAAGTGTCACACCCTAATCAGCTAATTAATCCAAACCACCTGCAAAGGGTTCCAGAGCCTTTACTTGTACTGGTTCAGTACAATTCACAATCATGGGGAAGACTGCTGGAATGACAGTTGTGCAGAAAACTATCTTTGAAACCCTCCGCAAGGAGGGAAAGCCTCAAAAGGAAATTTCTAAATAAGTTGGATGTTCTCAAGGTGCACAAGCAGCAGGGATGACCGCAGCCTGGAGAGGATGGTCAGGAAAAGGCCATTCAAAAGTGTATGGGAGCTTCACAAGGAGTGGACTGAGGCTGGAGTTAGTGCATCAAGAGCCACCGCACACAGACAGATCCTGGACATGGGCTTCGAATGTCGTATTCCTCTGGTAAAGCCGCTCCTGAACAACAAACCATGTCAAAAGCGTCTTACCTGGGCTAAAGAAAAAAAGAACTGGTCTGTTGCTCAGTGGTCCAAGTCCTCTTTTCTGATGAGAGCAAATTTTGCATCTCATTTGGAAAGCAAGGTCCCATAGTATCGAGGAAGAATGGAGAGGCACACAATCCAAGATGCTTGAAGTCCAGTGTGAAATTTCCACAGTCTGTGTTGATTTGGGGAGCCATGTCACCTGCTGGTGTTGGTCCACTGTGCTTTATAAAGTCCAGAGTCAGCGCAGCCATCTACCAGGACATTTTAGAGCACTTCATGCTTCCTTCAGCAGACAAGCTTTATGGAGATGCTGACTTCATTTTCCAGCAGGATTTGGCACCTGCCCACACTGTCAAAAGTACCAAAACCTGGTTCAATGACCATGGGATTACTGTGCTGGATTGGCCAGAAAACTCTCCTGACCTGAACCCCTTAGAGAATCTATGGGGCATTGCCAAGAGAAAGATGAGAGACATGAGACTGAACAATGCAGAAGAGCTAAAGGCCGCTATTGAAGGGTATCCGTTCACATGGTCGACCATGTTATGGTCGACAGTCATTAAGTCGACCACTATTGATTGACATGGTCGACATGGACACATGGTCGACACATGAAAATGGTCGACACATGAAAGGTCGACACATGAAAAGGTCGACATGAATTTTTTAACTTTTTTTCTTTTGGGGAACTTTTCCATACTTTACGATCCACATGGACTACGATTGGAACGGTAAAGTGTGCCGAGCGAAGCGGTAGCAGAGCGAAGGCACCATGCCCGAAGCATGGCGAGCGAAGCGAGCCATGCGAGGGGACGCGGTGCACTAATTGGGGTTCCCAGTCACATTACGCAAAAAACGACACCAAAAAAAGTTAAAAAACTCATGTCGACCTTTTCATATGTCGACCTTTCATGTGTCGACCATTTTCATGTGTCGACCATGTCAATGTCGACCAATAGTGGTCGACCTAATGACTGTCGACCATAACATGGTCGACCATTCATACCGGAACCCTATTGAAGCATCCTGGTCTTCCATAACACCTCAGCAGTGCCACAAGCTGATAGAATCCATGCCACGCCGCATTGAGGCAGTAATTCTTGCAAAAGGGGCCCAAACCTAGTACTGAGTATATATGCATGATTATACTTTTCAGAGGGCCGACATTTCTGTAGTTAAAATAATTTTTTTATTGATTATATGTAATATTCTAATTTTGAATGAGATTTTGGATTTGGGGTTATCTTAAACCGTAAGCCACAATCATCAAAATTAGAACAAATAAAGGCTTGAAATATCTCAATTTGCATGTAATGAGTCTATATAATATGTTTCACCTTTTAAGTTGAATTACTGAAATAAAAAAACTTTTGCACGATATTTCCCTATAGATTGTAAGCTTGCGAGCAGGGCCTTCCTACCTCTATGACGGTTTGTTATCACCCAGTTTGTTATCAGTAGCGGATTTAGGGGGGGGGCACCAAGGCACGTGCCCCCCCTGTCATTTTTAGTAGATTTTTGTATTTTTATTTTTATTATATTTTGTGCACTGATTTAGTGCAGACTGACATGCGGACGAGCGTCCGCATGTCAGTCTGCGGTCTCGTTTCCTCCCCTGCTGTTAGGAGGGACACGGAGGGCACAGTGCACGCCTCCCTGTGTCCCTCCTTGGTCTCCGGCGGCCGCGGGTCTCATAAAGGAAGTGCCGTTCGTGAGCACTTCCTTTATTAGAGTGACCCGCGGCCGCCGGAGACACAGGAGGGACACAGGGAGGTGTGCACTGTGCCCTCCGTGTCCCTCCTAACAGCAAGGAGGCGGGGGGAGCGGCGGCGGCGGAGGAAGCGGGGGGGGGGACGCACTGAGGGGGCATATCTGGCACTGGGGAGGAATATCTGGCACTGGGGGCATATTTGGCAGGGAGGGGGGGGGGGAATATCTGGCACTGGGGACATATATGGCACTGGGGGGAATATCTGGCACTGGGGGCATATATGGCACTGGGGGGGGGAATATCTGGCACTGGGGGCATATGTTGCACTGGGGGGGGGAATATCTGGCACTGGGGGCATATGTGGCACTGGGGGGGAATATCTGGCACGGGCATATGTGGCACTGGGGGCATATATAGCACTGGGGGGGGTGGATATCTGGCACTGGGGGCATATGTGGCACTGTCGGGGAATATCTGGCACTGGGGACATATGTGGCACTGGGAGCACAGCCCTAGCAACAAGGACTACCTCCTAGCAACGAGCATGACACCCAGTGCATGAAACCCCTGGCAACGAGCATGACACCCAGTGCATGAAACCCCTGGCAACGAGCATGACACCCAGTGCATGAAACCCCTGGCAACGAGCATGACACCCTGAGCATGAAAACCCCTGGCACCGTGCATGGAACCAAGAGCATGAAACCCCTGGCAACGAGCATGACACCCAGTGCATGAAACCCCTGACAACGAGCAGGTATTTGAAAAGTAATTAGAAGCCTTACTGTAGGACTTAATGTGTAATGGGCATTACGGTGTGTGGCATAATGTATCACGGACATTGCGGTGTGTGTCATAATGTGTCAGGCATTACGGTGTGTGGTATACTATATCACGGGCATTGTGGTATGTGGTATAATGTCTCAGGGTCATTGCAGTGTGGCATAATATATAACGGGCATTGCGGTGTGTGGCATAGGGTATAACGGGCATTGCGGTATGTGTCACAGGCATTACGGTGTATGGTATACTATATCACGGGCATTGTGGTATAATGTCTCAAGGTCATTGCAGTGTGTGGCATAATGTGTCACAGGCATTGTATGTGCTATAATGTATCGGGCATTGCAGTGTGTGGTATAATGTATCACGGACATTGCAGTGTGTGTCATAATGTGTCACAGACATTGTATGTGCTATAATGTATCAGGGGCAGTGCAGTGTGTAGCATAATGTATAACGGGCATTGCAATTCCTGTCATAATGTGTCACAGGCATTATAGTGTGTGGCATAATGTGTCGGGGGCATTACGGTATGTGGCATAATGTGTCGGGGGCATTACGGTGTGTGCATACTGTGTCATGTGCATTATTGTGTGTGGCATAATGTCTAAGGGCCATTGCAGTATGTGGCATAATGTATACTGGGCATTACTATAAGGAGGAAAAATGACAAATAATGTAAGGGGCATGAATCAGGATTATTTTTCTTTCCTGTGGTGGCCAACGTCTGGGCGTGCAGGTTGCAAAACTGGGGTATAAGGTAGTCTTTTCCTGCAATACCACGCCCATTCCAACGAAGCCACGCCCATTCCAACGAAGCCACGCCCCTTATGGTGCCCCCCCTGTAATTTTTTTCTGGATCCGCCCCTGTTTGTTATTGTTATTTGAAATTGTAAAGCGAAACGGAATTTGCTGCGCTATATAAGAAACTGTTAATAAATAAAATAAAATATTCTAATTTTCTGAGTTTCACCTGTGAGTCAACATCATTTTGTTCTAGAGTGACTGTAGAATGGATAAACCTGGCACAGGGGCAAACGCAGGATTTACCGAGGGGGGTTTCCGCATACATTTATATAAAAAAATATATATATTTATTTATATATAAATCTCGGCGTCGGTCACACAAATACATCCCAACTGACAGACGCAGGGACCAGGAGCACACTGACATATAGATTGTATATGGGCACACTGACACACACACACAGGGACCAGAAGCACACTGACACACACACACACACACACACACACACACACACACACACACACACACAGTATATGGGCACACTGACACACACATTGTACAGAGTCATACCGACAAATGCACACACAGTATAAAGGGGGAGCTGTCAGCCATGCAGAAGCACATACCTTCTCTGTTATAGTGCACAAAAATCATGCACTGTCAGTCTCCGGCTTCCCCATGTTTCCCTGCATCGCGGGAGGGCTGGGAGCTGGGAGGACACACAGCTGTCCTGGGTGAACGGGCAGGAGAGCAGGTAGGTGCTGGTGAGCGGGTGGCCGCGGCGGTGTAGAGCGTAAGTGACGGACAGTCACTCACACTCTGCAGTAGAGCAGCTTCCTCCTGACTCTGGCATACGCTGGCTGCCGCGTACCACTCGTATGCGTCGGGCCGGCACTGGCTGCTGTGAAGCCTGAGCTCTGCCCCGACGAGAGCTCCGTGCAGCAGCAGCTTCAGTGATCGTACTCAGAAACCCCCCCTGCGTGTGCCACTGTGCCACATAGCTGAAAGCCCTTTGCTCTCACCTGAATGCAAAAATTGAGTAGGGGGCTCTTTTTCCAAACTGTGGCAGTGGCTCACACTGAGAGTTCCCAAATTGCCATTGCAACCACTTTATCCGAGAAACATCCCATGTACAACATTGGCACACACTCCTCATTGCACAGATCCAATAGTGAAGATTCCTCCTTAGATGGCCTGGTGCACTTTCACATGGAACCCTGGGACTCACTTTACACCGGGGACTCTACTCTGCAGCACAGAAACCTCGATGGGATTGACTGCATCACATCTGTGAGATAATAATGGTACGGTGAAAGTCTCTATGCTCACAGATACACTTCTAGTAACGATATTTGGGACATATAAAGTAGGAGAGAAGCCCTGTGGTTTACAGTGTGTGTGACAGGAGATTACAGCCATAGGGGGGAAATTCAGACATGATCGCTGGGCTGCTAATTTTGCTGCCCTTCGTTCAGATAGTTGCCGCCTCCAGGGGGAGTGTATATTCGCCGTGCAAGTGTGCGATCCTATGTGTACGCTGAGCTACTAAAATCCACTTTGTGCAGTCTGTGCGCAACCCAGGACTTACTCCTCCAGTGCGATCACATCAGGCTGATCGGGATCGGAGCTGATGTCAGACGCCCTCCCTGAAAATGCTTGGGCACGCCTGCGTTTTTCCGGACACTCCCAGTAAATGGTCAGTTACCACCCACAAACGGCCTCTTCCTGTCAATCACCTTGCAAACGCCTGTGCAAATGGATTTTTCGCACCATCCCGTCACTGACCAGCAGATACCATTTGTTGCTGTCCGACGCGGTGCATACGCATGTGCAGTTAGTATCAGATCACCTGCTGTGCAAAAACAGCAGCAAGTGGTGCACGCAGGGGGGGGTTTCTGAGTACCTGGAAACCCCCCCCCCCCCCCCCTGATGAGCCAACATTTTTATTTTTGTTTTTATTTTTGAGACGGAGACAGGAGTGTCTCCGACTCCATAAAAGTCGCGATCGCGGCGCTGTAGCAGCAGAGAGCTATAAGCTCTCTGCATGGAGAATGTCCTGGGGGAGCTGCTAGCTGCGTATTCTCAGCCATAGCAGATCCCTCCGTCCACACAGTGCCACCCGCCTGCTCCCGCCTCCCCACCCCTGATGGTACAGTACTGTATATGCAATATGTAGTGTACTGTATACAGTATGTCAAGTTTGTTTGTATTTATGTATGTAGCTATGCATGAGTGATTGTGTATGTATGTTTGTATGTATGTACTGTGTGTGTGTGTGTGTGTGTGTGTGTGCTATGCTGTATGTATATGTATATATATATATATACACATACATACTGCATATACACACACAGTAAATATATATATATATATATATATATAATATATATACATAGTAAAGAATAGGCAGTGGCACTCAGGGACTTCAGTAGTGAAAAAGCTGTATTGAACAAGTCACAAAAACAAACAGACATTTCGAGGCTCGTGGGCCCTTGTTTACCTTGAAAAGGGGCCACGAGCCTCAAAACGTTGGTTTGTTTTTGTGACTTGTTCAGTGCAGCTTTTTCACTACGTAAGTCCCTGAGTGCCGCTGCCTATTCTTATACCAAAAATTAGTCACTCGAATTTGTGTCGTGAGGAGTGGGAGGCACTGCAGTCGCTCAGTAAATATGATGATGTGGTCATTCGCCCCGCCGATAAGGGTGGGGCCATAGTCATTCAGAATGTTTCAGACTATGTGTCAGAATTGGACCGCCAACTGAGTGACAACAGTGTCTACCTTAAACTCCCTGTTGATCCCACCTCCCAATTTAAACAGGAATTAGATAAGATTCTCAGTGAGGCTGTGTCTAGTGAATTGATCTTACAAACTACATGTGATGCTTTGACCACGAGATTTCCGGTAACCCCATTACTCTATTCGTTGCCGAAAATCCATAAGGATGCCCACTGCCCTCCCGCTAGGCCTATTATATCGGCTAGGGGATCGTTATATCAAAAAATTTCTATGTATTTGGATTTTTATCTCCAACCATGTGTACAGGCTAAGGCATCATATCTTAAAGACACAACTATGTTGTTGAAACGGTTGGGAGAGCTCCAACAGATTCCGCCTGAGTGCATACTGGCAACGATAGATGTCAATAGCCTATACACATGTATTCCCCATCAGGAAGGAATTTGGGCTGTGAGGTCTTTGATTGAAGGGAATCCATTGTACAAAGGTCCCGATATAGACCTTTTTCTTCGTTTTCTTGAACTCACCCTACAGCGTAACTATTTTATGTTTAATAATGCGTACTACCTGCAACTGCAGGGGTGCGCAATGGGGAGTAATGTGGCGCCTTCATTCGCGAACAGTTACATGTTTGCGGTGGAGGAATCCTTGCTCCTGAACCGTTTAGAATTTAACACCCAGATCATCTTATATGTACGCTACATTGATGATCTGCTGCTATTGTGGGGTGGGTCTCAACAAACTTTGGAGTCTCTGCTTGTTAGCCATAATGAATCAGATTCACCAGTAAAGTTTACCTATAACCTTGATCATAGGAGCGTTAACTTTTTGGATGTACGCATTCAGATCGTTGATGGTAAAATCAATACCAAGCTGTTTGTTAAGCCTACAGATAGGAGCAATATGTTGTTAGCTTCTAGCCACTCTCAAATGCTGCGGGTGCGCAGGATCGTGAGCGATGAGAGTGCGGTAGAACAAGCATTAGATTCCATGGTTATAAAATTCCAACAGAGAGGTTATCTACTTGATGACCTTATGGCCACTGAGCTTAAAGTATTGAGTACTCCTAGATCTGTTGCACTTATGTCTGCTGTTAAAAAACCTCAAGATCGCTTAATTTGGACCAATAAATTTCACAGTTCCAGCAATCAGATTAATAGACTAACTAAGTCCCTGTGGCCAGTGGTGCAGTCCGATAAACATATGAAAAGCCTAGCCCATACTAAAATCATGCCAGCCTATAAGAGGGGAAAGAACTTGAGAGATTATGTGGTAAAAACGGATATTCAATTTCCGTTATCTCATGAGGTTAAATCTTTGGGTTTTCTTAACCCGACACGCTTGGGCTGTTTCAAATGTTTGGGCTGCACGACTTGCAGTCACATGATTGCTGGTGACAGCTTCTGTCACCCCTATACCGGAAAGAAATTTAAAATCCTCCACCGGGTGACTTGTACAACCAAATTTGTGGTGTACCTGCTGAGTTGCCCCTGCGGCCTACATTATGTGGGCAAAATGGAATGCGCCTTTAAAGAACGCATGGCGGCGCATAGATCCGTTATTAGAGCGGCACTCAGTTCAGGAAAATGCGACCAACCGATCTCTAGACATTTTGTGTCAGCTCGCCACTCTCTGGCACAACTACGATATCGCATTATAGACCACATTCCCCCACTTAGACGGGGGGGTGATAGAGGTCTCCTATTGCTTAAAAGGGAAGCTAAATGGATCCATCTGCTTGACACAATGTCTCCTAGAGGTCTCAATGAACATCAGGGCCTCAATTGCTTCATTTAGAGGGTGTTTGCCTTAAGCAGTACTTAGTAGAAGCCTGTTGGTAGTTCTTGTGCTGGTGTGGAGTCTGTATGTTCTCCACACCTGTCCCATTTACATTTCATTGCCCCAAGATCTCCTGTATCCACTGCCAATGCGGGATGTTTGTATCTAGTCAAATTAGATTTTATGGACGATAACTGCTTGCTATGGTGTGGAGTTTGTATGGTCTCCACATAATTTCTATTAATGTCTGCTATCAAGCTGCGCTGTTTGTTAGAATATTTGTATTTTATCTGAGCTACTCTTTTATGCTAGCCATTATTCACAGGATATTGTCCTTTTGAGCTGTTATTTTTACCTATTTACTTTATTAATTATCTTATAATTTTGCTGTTTCTCTAACCCTGTATGAGGTTACCTTGAATATTATGCACTTCAATAGCATAGGACTTACAGTATCTGATATGCAAAACAGCTTTTATTCTCTTTATAGGAATGCAATATATATATTTCTTCTGCACCTTATGTGTGGTAGCACTTGTTCACTTTGTCTTTGTTGTTAATGGTGTGCTTCGTTCAGGTTGTCATGACGCCGGCGCCTGCGGATGACGTCATTGGACCGGGCGGGAAGTGACGGGCGGACGCGGCGGGCGGACGGCCTCATGCACAATCAGAGGAGGCTATATAGGTATGTATGTTTGCATGTTTTATTTGTCCTGATGAAAATTTAATTATTTACATTGAAACGTTGACAGTATCCTTGGCGTTTTGTCCTGTTTTATTCGCCGTGAGTGCCGCCCGCACAGACGTGGTATATATATATGTATATATATATATATATATATATTTATAATATATATACATAGTAAAGAATAGGCAGTGGCACTCAGGGACTTCAGTAGTGAAAAAGCTGTATTGAACAAGTCACAAAAACAAACAGACATTTCGAGGCTCGTGGGCCCTTGTTTACCTTGAAAAGGGGCCATGAGCCTCGAAACGTTGGTTTGTTTTTGTGACTTGTTCAGTGCAGCTTTTTCACTACGTAAGTCCCTGAGTGCCGCTGCCTATTCTTGACTATATATATATATATATATATATATATATATATATGTATATATAATATATATAATATGTTTGTGTGTGTATATAGATATATATATATATATATATATATTAGAGATGAGCGCCTGAAATTTTTCGGGTTTTGTGTTTTGGTTTTGGGTTCGGTTCCGCGGCCGTGTTTTGGGTTCGACCGCGTTTTGGCAAAACCTCACCGAATTTTTTTTGTCGGATTCGGGTGTGTTTTGGATTCGGGTGTTTTTTTAAAAAAACACTAAAAAACAGCTTAAATCATAGAATTTGGGGGTCATTTTGATCCCATATTATTATTAACCTCAAAAACCATAATTTCCACTCATTTTCAGTCTATTCTGAATACCTCACACCTCACAATATTATTTTTAGTCCTAAAATTTGCACCAAGGTCGCTGGATGACTAAGCTAAGCGACACTAGTGGCCGACACAAACACCTGGCCCATCTAGGAGTGGCACTGCAGTGTCACGCAGGATGTCCCTTCCAAAAAACCCTCCCCAATCAGCACATGACGCAAAGAAAAAAAGAGGCGCAATGAGGTAGCTGACTGTGTGAGTAAGATTAGCGACCCTAGTGGCCGACACAAACACCGGGCCCATTTAGGAGTGGCACTGCAGTGTCACGCAGGATGTCCCTTCCAAAAAACCCTCCCCAAACAGCACATGACGCAAAGAAAAATAAAAGAAAAAAGAGGTGCAAGATGGAATTGTCCTTGGGCCCTCCCACCCACCCTTATGTTGTATAAACAAAACAGGACATGCACACTTTAACCAACCCATCATTTCAGTGACAGGGTCTGCCACACGACTGTGACTGATATGACGGGTTGGTTTGGACCCCCCCAAAAAAGAAGCAATTAATCTCTCCTTGCACAAACTGGCTCTACAGAGGCAAGATGTCCACCTCATCATCACCCTCCGATATATCACCGTGTACATCCCCCTCCTCACAGATTATCAATTCGTCCCCACTGGAATCCACCATCTCAGCTCCCTGTGTACTTTGTGGAGGCAATTGCTGCTGGTCAATGTCTCCGCGGAGGAATTGATTATAATTAATTTTAATGAACATCATCTTCTCCACATTTTCTGGATGTAACCTCGTACGCCGATTGCTGACAAGGTGAGCGGCGGCACTAAACACTCTTTCGGAGTACACACTTGTGGGAGGGCAACTTAGGTAGAATAAAGCCAGTTTGTGCAATGGCCTCCAAATTGCCTCTTTTTCCTGCCAGTATAAGTATGGACTGTGTGACGTGCCTACTTGGATGCGGTCACTCATATAATCCTCCACCATTCTTTCAATGGTGAGAGAATCATATGCAGTGACAGTAGACGACATGTCCGTAATCGTTGTCACGTCCTTCAGTCCGGACCAGATGTCAGCATCAGCAGTCGCTCCAGACTGCCCTGCATCACCGCCAGCGGGTGGGCTCGGAATTCTGAGCCTTTTCCTCGCACCCCCAGTTGCGGGAGAATGTGAAGGAGGAGATGTTGACAGGTCGCGTTCCGCTTGACTTGACAATTTTCTCACCAGCAGGTCTTTGAACCCCAGCAGACTTGTGTCTGCCGGAAAGAGAGATCCAAGGTAGGCTTTAAATCTAGGATCGAGCACGGTGGCCAAAATGTAGTGCTCTGATTTCAACAGATTGACCACCCGTGAATCCTTGTTAAGCGAATTAAGGGCTCCATCCACAAGTCCCACATGCCTAGCGGAATCGCTCCGTGTTAGCTCCTCCTTCAATGTCTCCAGCTTCTTCTGCAAAAGCCTGATGAGGGGAATGACCTGACTCAGGCTGGCAGTGTCTGAACTGACTTCACGTGTGGCAAGTTCAAAGGGCATCAGAACCTTGCACAACGTTGAAATCATTCTCCACTGCGCTTGAGACAGGTGCATTCCACCTCCTATATCGTGCTCAATTGTATAGGCTTGAATGGCCTTTTGCTGCTCCTCCTCCAACCTCTGAAGCATATAGAGGGTTGAATTCCACCTCGTTACCACTTCTTGCTTCAGATGATGGCAGGGCAGGTTCAGTAGTTTTTGGTGGTGCTCCAGTCTTCTGTACGTGGTGCCTGTACGCCGAAAGTGTCCCGCAATTTTTCTGGCCACCGACAGCATCTCTTGCACGCCCCTGTCGTTTTTTAAATAATTCTGCACCACCAAATTCAAGGTATGTGCAAAACATGGGACGTGCTGGAATTTGCCCATATTTAATGCACACACAATATTGCTGGCGTTGTCCGATGCCACAAATCCACAGGAGAGTCCAATTGGGGTAAGCCATTCCGCGATGATCTTCCTCAGTTGCCGTAAGAGGTTTTCAGCTGTGTGCGTATTCTGGAAACCGGTGATACAAAGCGTAGCCTGCCTAGGAAAGAGTTGGCGTTTGCGAGATGCTGCTACTGGTGCCGCCGCTGCTGTTCTTGCGGCGGGAGTCCATACATCTACCCAGTGGGCTGTCACAGTCATATAGTCCTGACCCTGCCCTGCTCCACTTGTCCACATGTCCGTGGTTAAGTGGACATTGGGTACAACTGCATTTTTTAGGACACTGGTGAGTCTTTTTCTGACGTCCGTGTACATTCTCGGTATCGCCTGCCTAGAGAAGTGGAACCTAGATGGTATTTGGTAACGGGGGCACACTGCCTCAATAAATTGTCTAGTTCCCTGTGAACTAACGGCGGATACCGGACGCACGTCTAACACCAACATAGTTGTCAAGGCCTCAGTTATCCGCTTTGCAGCAGGATGACTGCTGTGATATTTCATCTTCCTCGCAAAGGACTGTTGAACAGTCAATTGCTTACTGGAAGTAGTACAAGTGGGCTTACGACTTCCCCTCTGGGATGACCATCGACTCCCAGCAGCAACAACAGCAGCGCCAGCAGCAGTAGGCGTTACACGCAAGGATGCATCGGAGGAATCCCAGGCAGGAGAGGACTCGTCAGAATTGCCAGTGACATTGCCTGCAGGACTATTGGCATTCCTGGGGAAGGAGGAAATTGACACTGAGGGAGTTGGTGGGGTGGTTTGCGTGAGCTTGGTTACAAGAGGAAGGGATTTACTGGTCAGTGGACTGCTTCCGCTGTCACCCAAAGTTTTTGAACTTGTCACTGACTTATTATGAATGCGCTGCAGGTGACGTATAAGGGAGGATGTTCCGAGGTGGTTAACGTCCTTACCCCTACTTATTACAGCTTGACAAAGGGAACACACGGCTTGACACCTGTTGTCCGCATTTCTGTTGAAATAGTTCCACACCGAAGAGCTGATTTTTTTGGTATTTTCACCAGGCATGTCAACGGCCATATTCCTCCCACGGACAACAGGTGTCTCCCCGGGTGCCTGACTTAAACAAACCACCTCACCATCAGAATCCTCCTGGTCAATTTCCTCCCCAGCGCCAGCAACACCCATATCCTCCTCATCCTGGTGTACTTCAACACTGACATCTTCAATCTGACTATCAGGAACTGGACTGCGGGTGCTCCTTCCAGCACTTGCAGGGGGCGTGCAAATGGTGGAAGGCGCATGCTCTTCACGTCCAGTGTTGGGAAGGTCAGGCATCGCAACCGACACAATTGGACTCTCCTTGTGGATTTGGGATTTCGAAGAACGCACAGTTCTTTGCGGTGCTACTGCTTTTGCCAGCTTGAGTCTTTTCATTTTTCTAGCGAGAGGCTGAGTGCCTCCATCCTCATGTGAAGCTGAACCACTAGCCATGAACATAGGCCAGGGCCTCAGCCGTTCCTTGCCACTCCGTGTGGTAAATGGCATATTGGCAAGTTTACGCTTCTCCTCCAACAATTTTATTTTAGGTTTTGGAGTCCTTTTTTTACTGATATTTGGTGTTTTGGATTTGACATGCTCTGTACTATGACATTGGGCATCGGCCTTGGCAGACGACGTTGCTGGCATTTCATCGTCTCGGCCATGACTAGTGGCAGCAGCTTCAGCACGAGGTGGAAGTGGATCTTGATCTTTCCCTAATTTTGGAACCTCAACATTTTTGTTCTCCATATTTTAATAGGCACAACTAAAAGGCACCTCAGGTAAACAATGGAGATGGATGGATACTAGTATACAATTATGGACGGACTGCCGAGTGCCGACACAGAGGTAGCTACAGCCGTGAACTACCGTACTGTGTCTGCTGCTAATATAGACTGGTTGATAAAGAGATGTCGTAGTATGTATGTATGAAGAAGAAAGAAAAAAAAACCACGGTTAGGTGGTATACAATTATGGACGGACTGCCGAGTGCCGACACAGAGGTAGCCACAGCCGTGAACTACCGTACTGTACTGTGTCTGCTGCTAATATAGACTGGTTGATAAAGAGATGTCGTAGTATGTATGTATGAAGAAGAAAGAAAAAAAAACCACGGGTAGGTGGTATACAATTATGGACGGACTGCCGAGTGCCGACACAGAGGTAGCCACAGCCGTGAACTACCATACTGTACTGTGTCTGCTGCTAATATAGACTGGTTGATAAAGAGATGTAGTAGTATGTATGTATAAAGAAGAAAGAAAAAAAAACCACGGGTAGGTGGTATACAATTATGGACGGACTGCCGAGTGCCGACACAGAGGTAGCCACAGCCGTGAACTACCGTACTGTACTGTGTCTGCTGCTAATATAGACTGGTTGATAAAGAGATGTCGTAGTATGTATGTATGTATGAAGAAGAAAGAAAAAAAAACCACGGTTAGGTGGTATACAATTATGGACGGACTGCCGAGTGCCGACACAGAGGTAGCCACAGCCGTGAACTACCGTACTGTACTGTGTCTGCTGCTAATATAGACTGGTTGATAAAGAGATGTCGTAGTATGTATGTATAAAGAAGAAAGAAAAAAAAACCACGGTTAGGTGGTATACAATTATGGACGGACTGCCGAGTGCCGACACAGAGGTAGCCACAGCCGTGAACTACCGTACTGTACTGTGTCTGCTGCTAATATAGACTGGTTGATAAAGAGATGTCGTAGTATGTATGTATGAAGAAGAAAGAAAAAAAAACCACGGTTAGGTGGTATACAATTATGGACGGACTGCCGAGTGCCGACACAGAGGTAGCCACAGCCGTGAACTACCGTACTGTACTGTGTCTGCTGCTAATATAGACTGGTTGATAAAGAGATGTCGTAGTATGTATGTATAAAGAAGAAAGAAAAAAAAACCACGGTTAGGTGGTATACAATTATGGACGGACTGCCGAGTGCCGACACAGAGGTAGCCACAGCCGTGAACTACCGCACTGTACTGTGTCTGCTGCTAATATAGACTGGTTGATAAAGAGATGTAGTAGTATGTATGTATAAAGAAGAAAGAAAAAAAAACCACGGGTAGGTGGTATACAATTATGGATGGACTGCCGAGTGCCGACACAGAGGTAGCTACAGCCGTGAACTACCGTACTGTGTCTGCTGCGACTGGATGATAAATAATGATATAAAAATATATATATATCACTACTGCAGCCGGACAGGTATATATATTATATAATGACGGACCTGCTGGACACTGTCTGTCAGCAGAATGAGTTTTTTATAGAATAAAAAAAAAAACACCACACAAGTGAAGTCACACGACGAGTGTTTAACTTTTTCAGGCAATCACAATATAGTATACTACTAACTATACTGGTGGTCAGTGTGGTCAGGTCACTGGTCAGTCACACTGGCAGTGGCACTCCTGCAGCAAAAGTGTGCACTGTTTAATTTTAATATAATATGTACTCCTGGCTCCTGCTATAACCTATAACTGGCACTGCAGTGCTCCCCAGTCTCCCCCACAATTATAAGCTGTGTGAGCTGAGCACAGTCAGATATATAATATATACATAGATGATGCAGCACACTGGGCTGAGCAGTGCACACAGATATGGTATGTGACTGTCTTGTACTCCTGGCTCCTGCTATAACCTATAACTGGCACTGCAGTGCTCCCCAGTCTCCCCCACAATTATAAGCTGTGTGAGCTGAGCACAGTCAGATATATAATATATACATAGATGATGCAGGCATGCAGCACACTGGGCTGAGCAGTGCACACAGATATGGTATGTGACTGAGTCACTGTGTGTACCGTTTTTTTCAGGCAGAGAACGGATATATTAAATAAAACAACTGCACTGCTGGTGGTCACTGTGGTCAGTCACTAAACTCTGCACTCTCTTCTACAGTATCAGCCTCAGGTCAATCTCTCTCTCTCTCTCCTAATCTAAATGGAGAGGACGCCAGCCACGTCCTCTCCCTATCAATCTCAATGCACGTGTGAAAATGGCGGCGACGCGCGGCTCCTTATATAGAATCCGAGTCTCGCGAGAATCCGACAGCGTCATGATGACGTTCGGGCGCGCTCGGGTTAACCGAGCAAGGCGGGAAGATCCGAGTCGCTCGGACCCGTGAAAAAAAACATGAAGTTCGTGCGGGTTCGGATTCAGAGAAACCGAACCCGCTCATCTCTAATATATATATATACATACATATACATATACACGCACATATACACCCCCATAGTGCCTAACACCTTTGCAGCCTCAACATGAAGATTGCTGCACAAGGGGTTGCAGCTCTGGCCCACTAGGTTCCCAGTAGCTTCTCCTCTGGAACAAATGAAAATGAGAGTGCAATGGATTTCTAAAAAGTGATTTCTTTAACAAAAGCCTTGAAAAGGAATCACTATGTACGGCAGCAATCACAAAGATCATCTACTGAAGTGAAAACTAGGGACAAATGATATATGCCTGAGTCCAGCTTGGAAGGCAGAATTAGGTATGTTTGTTGTCATGGTGTTTAACCAAGAATTGCTGCAGAGTGCAGACACACTGGAGCTTTTCTGATTCCTTCTATTAATTCAATCTACCTCCCAGTTAAAGCTCTTTGCATACTACTGTGGTGCATTCAGCTCAGTGCTAAGGTTAAATAATTGGAGCCTGTAGGCACATAATCTTTGTTACACTAATTGTCATTGCATCTACTAGCCACACTGTTATCACAGATAACTGTATAGCTTTTGCATTAACATCATAGAGCAGATTCTAGTTGTCACTACACTGTACAAATAATCCCCTTCTCCGATAAATTAATACACTTCATGTGCCATATGGTATGGGGGTCATTGATTCTTGCAGATGTGTATATCCTATATAATAAAAGGCTAACACTGCTCCTCACCTCTACAGGGGGATTCAAGTGTTTTGCTAGATGGTGCCCGACGGCGCAATTCAAGTGTTGCTTCATTCGGGGGCGTACAGCCGCCAGCGCTAACATTATTGTTGAGTTGTTCTGTCATTTTGACGGGCTTGTAACTAGTACAACTATTATATTGAAAGCTGAACAAACCGTGACTGTTGCCTGAGATGCTGAATCTTCCATATCCAAAATTCAGAAATACAGAATATTCCAAAATACTGAATTTTTTGAGCACGACTGAGATAGTGACACATTTGCTATCGGATGGTTCAGTGTGCACAAACTTTGCTTAATGCATATAAGTATTTCAAATATTGTATAAAATTACCTTCAGACTGTGTATACAGTTTATATGAAACAAAATAATTTCATGTATGTACTGTGGCAGTCCAGTCCGGATGCCACCCTGGGTGTTTGCAGGACAGGGCAAAAGTTCGGGTGCCCCCGGCTAAGGTGGCCTGGTTTTAGGGCATACTTGTCTACCTGACCCTCTCCATAAGGGAGAAAATACTCTGTTCCTGGACTTTCCTGGTAATGTATGATTGCCATCACCTGTGGTGAAACACCTTTCTTATCCATTAACTAGCTTAACACAGGTGATGGCAATCATACATTACCAGGAAAGTCCAGGAACAGAGCATTTTCTCCCTCATGGAGAGGGTCAGGTAGGCAAGTATGGTTTAGGGCTGGACCAAGAGGAAGCCCAGGGAGGTGTTGGGACACAGCAGGTTGTCTCTTTAATGTTGTGTCAAAGATTATCTGCCAGTTGGAAATGATGTTATTGTATTGCTGTTGATAAACAGATATACCCTGCAATTTCATACATGAGATCCATGTAGGTCCGGTCCAGGTATTGGAGCAAGCGCTCCCAGCAATCAGGCACACCTGTGCCATACTTTTATAAAGCTCGTTAGGGCAAGGGCTCAGGGCTCCTGATGCCAACAAGTGGCCAGGCGATAGAGGGTGGGCCAGTGGGTTAGAGACGGAGCCTGAGAATGTGTGCATGCTGTGAACCGGTGCCTAATTGAGGTACCCCTCAAACACGCTGTGAAACGTCGGTTTACTATGCTGTGGAAGTAAACGGTCTGCTTTTCTTTTATACAACTGTGTCAGCATCGTGTCTGGTGGAAGGTCACTTGTTACAGTACACAAACCTTGTTTAATGCACAAAATTCTTAAACATATTGTATACAGTAAACTGTCCTTCAGGCTATGTGTATATGGCGTATATGAAACATAAATGCATTCTGTTTTAGACTTGTGTCCCATCCTCAAGATATCTCATTATGGTATGCAAAGATTCCAAAATATGGAGAAATCAGATATCCAAAAAACTTCTGGTCCCAAACAATTTGGATATGGGAAACTCTACCTGTATATCTTGCATTAATACTATTTAACATTCCAAAATATTATTGGAATGGAGCCTAAAAGTGCCTTCCTACCACATGAGAACTTAAGACTAAATCTATTTTGCAGTAGAGTCTGTTCTGCAGTTCCAGTAAGTATAGTATTGTCCGTGTGCTGGCCGTGGGAGGCATATCCCCTGTCATCAGTGTGCAAGGTATTAAAGGGATGTCTTTAATCAATGGAAAGGCATAGGGACTAGGGCTAGGAATGGACATAGAAAACCAATGGTTGACAACCATCGATGTTCCCAATTCAATGAAAATGGTTTTCAATTCAATATTGTATTTGCAATGGTTGCCAATGCTGTCTACAGCACATGCAAACAATTTACGCATCAATTGTTAAACCACCAGCTAGTTTCCTTGCGATGGCTACCTGCCATAACAAGGCAAGTTGCAATGGGGGCATCACCGCCACTAATAAATGGCCAACCCTAGCTAGAGCTAGCGATGGCACATACCCCCTATGGCGCATGACTGCTCCCCTTCTAGACTGTGCATGTTCATCAGGCATGTTCTCTTGATATCCTAAGCAGTGGCGGATCCAGGGGGGATGGCGGCAGCGTGTCTCAGCTGTCAGGAGGAGAGCATGGCTATCTGGCGGCGTGTGTTGGACTTCAAACCAGCCGCCGGTTCGTGAGCCAATCAGAGCTCGCGGACCGGCAGCCAATCAGGAGCCGCCGGTCCGCGAGCTCTGATTGGCTCACGAACTGGCGGCTAGTTTGAAGTCCTACACGCCACCAGACATAGCCGCGCTCTCCTCCTGACACCCTCATAGCCAGCCGGGCAGAGAAGCAGCAGCAGTGGTAAGCAGCTGCAGAACTGCTGTGAGGGCATTTGTATACCTGCTGTGGGGGCATTTGTATACCTGGCACTGTGAGGGCAATTGTATACCTGGCACTGTGGGGGCAATTCTTTACCTGGCACTGTGAGGGCAATTGTTTACCTAGCACTGTGGGGGCATTTTTGGATCTGGCACTGTAGGGGCATTTTTGGATCTGGCACTGTGGGGCACTGTGGGGGCATTTGTGGATCTGGCACTGTGGGGGCAATTGTGGATCTGGCACTGTGGGGGCAAATAGTGGATTTGGCACTACACTATTGGGGGCATATGTCTGTGTATCATGTCGCATTTTAATTGGCCACACTCACTATATGACTGCGGGCATTACTACAGGCAACATTACTACTGGGGGCAATACGGACATTGCATAAGGGGCACCACTACTATGGGGTCTATATAAGGGGCACTACCAGTACAGTGGACATGCATAATGAGCGCTACAACTGTGGGCATTGTATAAGAAGCGCCACCTCACATGCACCGAAGCCGCACGCAAATGTACTTCCCCTTCCATGGTGCCCCCCCCTATCATTTTCTTCTGGATCCGCCCCTGATCCTAAGATAAAAGGTTGAGCAGTATGACACACACACTGCAGTTGAACACAATAATGTTTGCAGGATCATCCATCCCTTATACTGAATGCCTTTCTTAGCTAGAGTGAGTCATACATAAGATTCATTTATTGCTAACACTAACCTTATGTTTTAACCACTTTCATTGTGGCTGTGAGGACATGATATTAACTGTAAGGTCAAATCATGTATCAGTTGCGCTAAAAATAGGAATTACTCGGACTCTGGCAGATTAGGTTTCTTGTCTTTTAACTCTTTAATATAATTTGTTTCTGTTTAACATGGAATGGTAATGCCTGTGTCAGATTGAACTATTCACCCAGGGCTGTATTCAGTACTTTTTCAGAGATGATCTGCAGTGCTACAGTAGATATGATTTAGCTCCATTCATTTACAGAGAGCTTACTCCATCATCTGCACACAGGATCTGCATTACTACAACATAAGCAGGTCAGCAGCTGCTTGGTTCTAAAGTCTCAGAGCAATCAGGTTAAAATTAAACCTTGAGTTTTAGCACTTAAAGTGGAATTATAGCTAAAGGTTACTCTACAATATGAAAGCACAAATGTGTGCTACAATAATTTCAGTTGAACTAAACTTTGTGGCATATAGAAGAGAACCTGATGTTGCTGATTTGTTGCAGAAAATGTAACATGTCATATTTGGATCTTCGACTATTCCAAATACACACAAACATCATATAGCCAAGGCAGCCTGTTAGTGCACAATCACTTGCCCACTGACCAGTGTCGGACTGGGGCATGTAGGGCCCACCGGGGGAATGCAGTGGTAGGGGCCTATGTTAGGGGTGTGGCCAATCTGCAGAGGGGGTGTGGCCTGACTAACCATTAGAGAGTGCAACATCTGGGCCCCTTCATAAATATATACAGTAAATTCAGCTGCTGCATGCATGATAATGTACCAGATTAATAACAGCAATGCACTGTAGGAAATACACCATAGTCCAGTATAAGGTAACATATGTATAATGTATAATTCAAGTGCGCAGTCTGGAACCTGATCCTTAGAGCAGGAGGTGGGCTCCCAGGCAGTATGGCCCACCGGTGGTTTCCCCTGTACCCCTGTGGGCCAGTCCAAACCTGCCACTGACTGGGAAGACATCACTATTACCTAGTAGTGACTTTTTTGCCTTGAGCTGCTCCTTATTGTGAAATTCACTAGGACGAAGGAAAGGGGACTTTTCCTGAGGCACTACGCCAAATGTAGTTGTGAGCTGTCAACTACGTTTTCATCTGTTCATACCAAGTCCCTAGCTACACGTTACCCACTGGTCAAGAGCTGTATAGACATCTTCATGTACAGTGGTTTGGAATATGTTGGCACTATGTAATATAAACAGCAATGTTTTTTCATTGATTTTTACAGAAATAGCTATATACATGTGATGCCACACATTAGTGCTCCTTATACACATGATGCCACAGATTAGCACTCCTTATACACGTGATGCCACAGATTAGTACTCCTTATATGCGTGATACCACGCATTAGTGCTCCTTACACACGTGATGCCACAGATTAGCGCTCCTTATACATGTGATGCCACACATTAATGCTCCTTATACACGTGATGTCACAGATTAGTGCTCCTTATACACATGATGCCATAGATTAGTGCTCCTTATACGCATGATGCCACACATTAGTGCTCCTTATACATGTGATGCCACACAGCTGAGCCCCGTATTCACATTATGCCACAGTATTACTCATTATACACATTACACCACATTATTACTACTTATACATGTTACACCACTGTAGTATTCCTTATACACGCTATGCTACACAGTAGTAGCACCCGTTACACATTATGCCCACACAGTAGCAGTGCCCTTTACGTGATACCTCACTAAGGAGTACACACAAATCACACAGCCTCAGCTGTAACGGGTCAGATGCCAGGAGTTGTATCTGTCAGCACTGAGAGGGGGATAGTAAGAACCCTGGTAGAGCACTTTTTGCGCTGTTCTGCAAAACTTTATTCACAGGCTCTCACTGTGCCCATCTCCCTGCACACTATAAATGTGGTGCTATTGCTACCCAATAAAGAGGTTATTTACTATGGGCAGTTGGGACAGCAAGGTTGGTAAGCACAGCCACATCCATATGCTCTTGGCAGACACCCAGTCATACATGTTCAAGTAAGCAGCCCTTGCCAAATACTTTAATGACAGATAACTTTATAAATGCCCCTAATTGTACCCATTGAATTTGTTATTCCAGAAGAGGTTATAACCAGCAAAGCTCAACAACCCCATGTGTAGCTCCAGCGCTGAGACTCCCCATTCAAGGTATCTGTTACCAAGCCCCATATCCCCCCACATCCACCGTCTTTCAACCCCCCTGCCAGATCATGGAAGGTGAATGAAGGTGAGTGACAGTTCTGGAACTTACCTTGTACACTGCCTGAATGGCAACGCACTGTGACCCCACCATCTATCATATTCTTGGCTCCTCTCTCACATAATGATGCAGGAAGTCACATGTAGCACAACACAGAGGAGGCAGAGCAGGCACCCGGCAGCTGTCACAGTCCAATCAATGCTTTGACAGTCTACCGGGACAATGCACTCTATCAGACATTCCTGATGATGGGCCATTGGGACCATCCGCTACTGGCTCAGGGTCATGGTCAGATGGTGTCCACGACCAGAGCAACTGCGTCCAGGCAACAGGGAGGAGCACCATTGATGATGATTGGCACTCAGCCCAGCAGGGAGCACACAAAATGGGGCAGATTGGAGGACACATAACAGAGAAGCAGGGAGGACATGGAACTGGGGACAATGGGGAAGGTGCCCCCTTCAGGGCTGGAGCCCGGCGGCAACTGACTCCATTGTCTCCGGCAGTTCCGATCCTGGGTTAAAGTTACCCTAAGGATTTTCTATTGACAATATTCATGAAATCACGTAATGATTATTATATCATTGATTACTAAAATGGAAAAACATCCTCAATTGCAGATTATGACAACAAATGCAGCAGCGCAGGGCTGTCTTATCAGCAGTGTAGGCCCCTGGGTAAAGCAATGCACTTGGGCCCCTACCCGTCCTACAGCCATAGGAGTGGGGGGTGCTATCAGCGGTAGCTTTGATGTCCCGCTCAGCATGTAGAACCTAGAGCAGTAATTTCTGCTAATTACTCCTTTACTGCACAGATGTTGGGAGATGGGGTGGGATGGTGAACACTAAACTGTAGAAGGGGGCATTGTGCTGAATGAAGGGGCCCCGGTACATGACTTACAGGATAGTAGGGGGTGTTTAATATGCAGGGGAGGGGTGGATAGTGGATTGGGCTTAATATTTGCATAATTTTCCATTGGGTGGGCAGCTTCCTTGACTGCAGATATCTCCAGTTCCTGAAAATAGATTTCTTAGCGTTTAATGGGATAAAAAACTAGAGAGTCCCACCTTTCAGAAGGTACTTGGGGATCAGAGTTCAGGGGCCAGAGCAATCCGCAGACAAAAATATAAAACAGCATACCATGCGTGTGGAGCTGGAGCAGTGACCAGCTGCTGGAAGACTGATATCTCTGGTTCTGGGCATAGTAGAGACAAGCTGCCTGTGCCCACCGAAAGGGGAGAGTCCCAGCTTTTGGAGTCTATCCTCAGAAAAACTCTAAGTCAGACACAAACCGAGATATCTGGCTGGGAAGAGCAATTAACAGGCTTGGATGGGAACCACTACTTGGAAGTCGAATATCTCCGGTTCCCCCGGGCTGATATTCAAAAATCTGGTACCCCTGGAAAAAGGGGTCCCTTAGCCATCATCCTATGGCCCTTATAGTCCTGGGGCCCTTGGGCAACTGCCCTTTGAGACCATATGAAAAGATGCAGCAGCATATTAAACTGTACAAACCCTCAAACTGAATTTGAAATCATGTATTGCTGAATAAATAGGATTACAAATATTTTAAATCCTTTATTATTTTAAACGCAGTGGGTTCTGCTAATACCAGTTTAAAGAATGCCAGTTTATCCACCATAAAAATGGAGCTGCACAGACTTTACATTCTGTGACCATGTGTAGCATTTATTTATAGTTTTATAGCATTGGCAAAAAATGTATGTGATTACTTGGAGATGTAGATTCACACCTATATTTAGCTAAGATAACAATCACTCTTGCTTGTATAAATTATTTTTTCTTTAAAGAAATGTATTCCAGGAGAAGAAAAGATATTATAACAACGGAGGAAAGATCAGGTTTTCTTAAAATTGTGTCCTATACATTACTGGTAGGACATCACCTTTGCATCGCCATGGCAAATAATTAATAAATATGCAGTTTTGGGGTTTAGTTAGTGGAGAGTTATTTACTAATACTGGCCAAAGAATAAATCTGCAGCAAACTATAGCAACCAGATAGTTGCCGTAAATCTCTAATGAGGGCCATACATCTAAGGGACGTTGACTGGATATTACTTGGGTGATTGGTTACATCCAGTATGTTAAAAAAAAAATCCTGAAATGGTCAATTCCAATATTTTTTGTCAGAATCAGTGAGATTGTCCAACACGTTGAATTTTTTTCTGATCACCTGACCCAAGCATCGACAGAACAAGAAATTACCCTCAAGAGATGCCTGATGTACTGTATGGACCCCTTAACTTGCACAGAAAGATTATACAGTAGCTAAGCAGCCAAACAGTTACTCTGTGTGTCTGGTTAACTATTGATGATTTCCAGAGCCATGTTAAGGACAATAAGCCCCAGCACTCAAATATGTGGCATATTTTCATAGGCACCATGAAGTTGAAATTGACAGGCACAATAAATTGAAAAGAAACAGATGAACATGAGTGCTGTGCTCACTGTTAAGATTTGGAAATACCTGAAACATGGGGTGTGTTTTAATCAAAGCAATGAGGGACCAGGATGGTCACTGCTAGTGTCATCGTTTTTACTACATAGCTCCAGATAAAAATGAGGAACAACTCTCCTCTACAACTGCAATAAACTCCAACACTGAATATCACAAATACTTTTCTCAGCTGTGATTAGGGCAGTGGTTCTCAAACTGTGCGCCGTGGCTCCCTGGGGTGCTTCAGGGCACTTGCAGGGGTGCCTTGGGTTGGTGGTCCAGGACCAATTCATATTATGTATGGTCAATGTAATATGCTAAACCAGTGCTGGCGGCTGCCAATCATAAAATATGTGGCCAAACAGAAGCAACTCTCATCCCCCACCATATAACTAAACCTAAGGATGACTTATAAACACAATTTTCTTAATTTAATATTTATTTTCGAAATTTCTCAATAACAAACTTTTGGGCTAGGATGTAATGAAGTCCAAGTTCGGCAGCCGTGCGGGATGCCGGCTGAACTCTGCCCTTTTTTTTTTAAAGGGGCAATCATGTACAAGGCTAAACAATGCCTTGAACATGATTGCCCCTTTAAAAAAAAATCCAAATTCGGACGGTATCCCGAACATCCCACATCCCACCCTTGGCATAGGGGTGCCATGAAAAAATTCTGATACTCTAGGGTGCTGTGATGCAAAAAAGTTTAGGAACCACTGGACTAGGGTAACAAATGGAAAATGGGAGATTCCCAACATGAGGTTCCCACAGTCACCTTCTAAAAGTGGTGAACCGATTGCATTAAAAGAGCACTGAAATGTGCAGAGGTTTTCCAAGACACTCTGGTGAAGCGGTGCCTCAGGAAAGAAGTGGCGTCACTGAAATCACCATTACTAGGCCTAACAAAGACAGACTAAAGGTGGTGGCTATTAAAAGAGTTGAAGTGGGCAAGTCCTTAAGACCACTGCCAAATCCACAACTAACCACTTGCCTCATTATACAACATCTTAAATATTTTAAAGGTGTGTTGACTTCATTTTGAGCATTTTTATGTTATCAATATGCGTCTGCTATTCATGTGCACACTACTGCTTTAACAGAAATGATTGTCTATATCTTCACAGACACTCACACAAACCTCTGTGATGTTCACACATCCAACTTATTTTCTCTTTCTCAGAAAAAAAATCTTTATACACAATCAGAATACTGGGACTATGCAATAATTCTCCTCTGCAAACCTGTTATATCAATATGATCCCAGTGCAGAATAGTGTGGGAATTTTTTTTCTTCATTTTAGATACAACATGGGTTAGTAACAAAGAAACAAATAATTTGGTGTCAGATCAAAACCATTTGGCCCATCTAGTCTGACCCTTTAGGGACAGGGTACTAGGGTTAGGGGTTAGAGTTGGGTTACTATAATGAGCTACCTCAGAGGCAGATGGTAGAACTGAGTTGCCATTTGTCTGCCCATCCCCCATTGCCTATAAGGTGTAGGCAAATTCCTCAGCACTGTAAGAAGCAGCATATTTACTGCATGTGTGGGGACTGCAATTGCAGCTGTTACAATGCATTTCCATTGGAAATACTGCAGTGACTAACCAGTGAGAGATCAACAGGTCAACACAGCTTAGCAAAGGGGTTTCTTGGCTTGTGTTAAACTCTCAATGTTAGTCTGTGTTGTACATTTATACCTAAATATCTAAAATTGGTAAAAGAGAGAGAGAGTCCAGCATAAAATGTCCTTCCATGCCACACTTTATGGCCAACTCTCAGACCAGACTTAATGTAGCTAAACTTCTTCTGAATAAATCTCCTTCTAATTCTAGAATCGCTTTTATCTGAACATTGGCTGAATGACTTCACCTTGCAGATAAATATTACTACACAAAGGTTATTAGCATCTGAAAATAGGGGGTTATAATGGATGACTCAATTAAACATTAAAAATAGGGATTGCTTAAGACTTAAATTCAATATTAAGTTTAATCCTCTTAAAGACTGACTACAAGATGCTGTACACGCTGACATATGAAAATGTAGGGTACTATATGGAAAGTGCTGTATGCTGTGCTTCCCTGACTCTTACACATGTAGAGATGATGTAAATGTTTGTGTCATTATCTGCTTTTAGTGCAGTTGGTATCTATATTAATTACAGTATGGTTTTCATATTTAAGAGGATCAGTGGCAGATTTTATCCTAGGGGCTGCCAGGCTTCACTCCCCCCCAGCAAAATCCACCACCCCAGTGAGCCAGTGAGTATGTGCATTGGCTTCACTATCCGTGAAGCGCTACCTGCCAAAAACACACAGTACTGGCAGCCCCAGAGTGAGGTGGTTTTTCTCCCCATGGGTTGCTACTCTGTGGCATTCCATCAGCCTTATCTGGCTTCCTGGGGCTGCAACCGATGCAGTCCCTAGTAGAAACTGGTGTTTGTGTAAATACACTGGTCCATGAGCCTGCCAGATCCATTGCACAGACACTGTGGCTGTGGACGCTGCTTGTGCGCATGCGCCAGTCCTGGAACCTGCAGGCAGGAAGCCCACGTAGTCTAAAAGAGAAGGAACCATCGCTGAAGAGGATGGAACTTTTTTTAAATAACACTTTTCCTATTCCTAGGCTCTGCTCTTTACCATTAGCAATTCAAATTGAGGTGAATCTTCCTAAGATCATGTATTTGGCCCCCTACTGCTTGGGAAGGGGTGACGGTGTGTTGGTCTTGAAAACTGACCCAGGCCATAGTAATGTTAATCTGCAATGGAAAATATTCCAATTAATGTGGTATTCTGGGTAGTGCTGTAAATTGCTGTGGATTTTTCACACCCAATAAATATACTGAGAGAAAAACTGACATGTTAAACTGTTGTCCCTATCTTCAGCTGTTGGAGCCTTCTTCATACATTGAGCAGGAGTGCTATTAAACTACTAACCTTTTGTGCTCTCCTCTTGTCAGTCCGCTGATTCTGGTGGTAAATCCGGCTGAAGTTTGACACGATGACAGGGACTGGCAGTGCAATCACAAGGACCCCACTCAGCGAGCAAATGGATCCAAAGATTTTCCCAGCTATAGTCTTTGGAACCATATCCCCATACCTAACAGAAACATTAAGTGAATACAGTATTAAAATATTGGTTTTACTATCAGAGATCTTCTCACATAACTATTCAATTATAATTAAAACAGATCAACAAACTATAGATTCTTATTTTTAGTACCCATTTAGGGAGGGATACTTGGTTACGTCATTTTTGTAAAAAAATAAAATAAAAAAAGAGAGAGAGATATATGGTCAATTTACTGTAGGTCTCTTTTTACCATTGGAATAATGGGACATGATTATAACAAATGATAACATGTGGATTTCTGAGCAGGATGCTCATTATTGGAATATTCCCCAGAGTTCACCAATGCTATAATACTGCTTTAGACATGATAAGAATGGATGTTCTCTAATAACCAAGAGGCACATCTATATTTAAACATATTGAACAATGGTATTATGCAGCAAAGGGCTTAGTTAAAAACATCAAAAGGAGCATGTGCAAATCCCACTAGTGTCCTAAATGTTAATAGGTCCTTTGCCGTGCCGGATAACCAACAAAAGTGTTAATGATCAGGTCAGTGATTGTTTGGCCTTACATGTCCAAAATACAATAAAGTTTTCCCTAAATGACCTTGTGATACACCTAAATCATAAATGTAAATCTGAAACTGCCCTAAACTTGACAGGATTGGGATAATTCAAATATAAGCCTCTCTCAGTTTCCTCAGTGTGTTCAAAAGCTTTAATTAAAAAAGACAATGCCAGTAAGTGAATAATATTATGCATGCAAATCCTTCTAAGGAGGAAGCAAAATCGATGTCAGAAAGGTTAAATTGGGCTTACTTTGAAATTTATGAACTGTTAAACCTTTCTATTCTCTATGTCAACAGTGATTCATTTTTTTTAAATATCAGATGGTTATGTACAGTATTAATGGCAAAAGGACAGCACTAACCTATGCAGAATGTTGAAAATGGGATACAAAATCCAAGTACTGTATAAATTGGGTATATTTCTAAATATTGGGGCAGCGATATACATGCAAAAAGTGCTATAAACCAAACCGGCCAAGCCATTTTTGCTTTATTGTGTAAATTGTACTAGGAAGATGACTGAATGTCATTGTGTTTTACTGTAGCACTCATCGATGCCAACTGTCCCTTATTTCCTGGGAAATGTGTGGTCAAAAATAATATTTCCTCTAATGTTCAGTATTCACCATTTTTGGCTAACTAGTCCTCTTATTCTGTAAATTCTAAGTCATTTCACTATCTCTTCTCTGGGCTTTACAAATTAATATTCTTTAAAACACACTATCAGAAGACATCTTAGCAATTATTACCTCTCAGAAAATGTTTATAATAACTAATGAAAAAGTTCTTTCATTGCATGTATCACTGCATATTGTTTCTAGTAGGGACAAGACACATTAAATAAGTTGTCTATCTTTGCCTTAATAAAAACTACCCTCCCTTGTTGCAAACACGTCTAACTTATGCCATTCATTTCTGTTAAATAAAGGTTCATTCAGTTTCATTAAAGGGGGGACTGTCCAAAAGTAATATCAATAAAAAAAGTAATAAGCATACCAAAGTGATGCCCCTTTGAGATCAATACAATATACCTACATTAATTAAGATTGACATTGAATGACAAAAAAACAACAACCTTCATTACATGACATTTCACATAATGGACCAGCTGAAGCAATTACAGTAGAAGCAGATTTTTGGGAGCCCTCCTTGCCATTCACAGCTGGGCAGGCAGCACAAGGGTAGGTGTTTTCTTCCCCTGTGACTGCCAGTCCAGACTGCAATTAGCAGACAGATTGCTAAGCTTCCAATGAGAAGCCACTCCCCTGCTATGATGTCAGCCCTATCTGGCTTCTAGAGGCTTCAACCAATGCAGTTTTCTAGAAGCCTGGGCTGCTCGTTAATATGTGCGGGTTGCAATTCCACATATGTGCACAATCCACCCATTTCATACTGGCAGACTCAACAGACGACATGACAAGTAGCCCATTAGCTCATTGGGTAGTAATCAGAACTGGTTACTGTATAATAGGCAATTAAAAGAAAAAAAATGGAAAATAGTTAAAAGTGACTGTAAACTTGTATTCTGGTAGGTTACATGCTAAATTACATGCGTGGTTAGTTGTTAAATTAGAACGCCAAAGGCCTGAGACTATAAATTCTCATCTGTTGGGCATTCCTCTAGCTCATAGGTTCTCAAACTCGGTCCTCAGGACCCCACACAGGGCATGCTTTGCAGGTAACCCAGCAGGTGCACAGCTGTATTAATTACTCAATGACACATTTTAAAAGGTCCACAGGTGGAACTAATTATATCACTTGTGATTCTGTGAGGAGACCTGCAAAACATGCACTGTGTGGGGTCCTGAGGACCGAGTTTGAGAACCTGTGCTCTAGCTTATATGAGATGTATTTCCCATAAACCTACTGCATTTCCCTCCTAAGTATGTGAAATAGTATTTTCACTCCTTAAGAATCAATACATTAATTCCCTAGGAATGGAGCCATCCTTGTTGTTTTAGCAGCTCGTGTTTTCTTTCAGTCTTATTTTCTTACTTTTTTTTTCCCAAAGAGCAAATACTCAAGAATCTTCAAAACTAGACTGGGCATAATCTAATATGCGCCTCCTGTCACTATATATATTGCTTCTCACCCTGCTGGAATAATCTTATCATAGCCATCCAAAGCCGTGCACAACTGCTTGCCCACTGGCTGAGATGACATCACTATTACCTTGTAGTGACTTTTCCAATTTGCTCTTTAATGGTGAAATTCACTAGGACAAAGAAAAAAGGACTACTGAGGCACTACTATGTCAAATGCAGTTGTGAGCAAACTGTAAATTAGATTTTCATCTGTTCAAACTCAGTCCCTAGTTACACGTTCACCACTGGTCAATAGGTGTGTAGACAGTCTTATGTACTGTAAAGTGGTGCAGAATATGTCAGCACTATGTAATATAAGCAGTAATAGAAAAATGTTGTAAAACAATATGAGCTTGTTTAAAGAGACAATTTATACCTCATTATTATGAGTCATTTGGGGGTACAGGGAACAGATTCAGGGCGGTTATTTATTAAAGGGCAGTTTTGCAAATAAAATGTTGATTTTAGGTGAAGCTGTAAATTTCAGAAGCTACTGATGCCACACTTAGAACCACATTAGTTTGAAAAGCCATTACTGAAGTTATCAACTTAATTTTAACACATAGAAATGACACACACTAATACATCCTTGTTAAGAAAATTTTTTATCGTACTGTAGTTTAACATGATAAGTCAATTTACAAAACACAATATTGTAAAAGGGGAATAATTTTCGCTCTAACAAATTGCTAACTTTAATATATATATATATATATATATATATATATAGGAATTGTTTCTTTAGGGGGCGCCTATGTATATGTCTGTCTATAGGTTAGTATCTTTTGGATTTGTGTTTATGGTACAAAGATTATCCAATTTGTTACAGCAAACTATTCATTGAGTACAACCGCATCAATCTTTTCCAAGGTATATATAGACTTATTAAAATACTTTTTTTTAAATGTTCTTAAAAATTGCTGAAGCCTTGTTACAACAAGAAATTAGTTATACTGATACATAGGTACAATTGAGTTTTCAACAAGTACTTAAAAGACCGCTCTTTTCTTTTGTTTCATCATCTATGACTTTATCAGGGGTGTCTTATAGAAAGTCAGTATCAGTGTGCTTTCAACTATTATGTTATCCTTTCAGTTGGGTGATTTAGTATCTGAATTCATAAAGAAAGAAAATAGCTGTCTTTTAAGTACTTGTTGAAAACTCAATTGTACCTATCAGTATAACTAATTTCTTGTTGTAACAAGGCTTCAACAATTTTTAAGAACATTGTAAAAAGTATTTTACTAAATATATGTATACCTTGGAAAAGATTGATGCTGTTGTACTCAATGAATAGTTTGCTGTAACAAATTGGATAATCTTTGTACCATAAACACAAATCCAAAAGGTACTAACCCACAGAAAGACATATAGATAGGTGCCCCCAAAAGAAACAATTCCCATATATCTATTCAAGAGGCTCTTCCAGGTAGAGGACCAATCTGTGGGGTTGCTGCCGACTACACTCAAAGAACATCTAGTTATAGAAATCTTTACCAAATTTAATAATAGTATTATTAAAGTTTTATAAGCGGAGTACTAGTTACCAAATGAATATATATATATATATACATACACACACACACATCGAATAGGCAGCACTCACATGTAGACAAAGTATAAATGCCGGTGCCTTCCATGCAGGGTCCACGATACACCATACAGTCGGCACCCAGGAAAGAATGGCAGGATCCTTATGACGGGGCAATAAAGCAGCTTCGAAACGTTGATCTATCACACAGCAGTGTTTCCTGCCATTTTTTCCTGAGTGCCAGCCGACTATATGGTATATTATATATATATATATATAATATATATATATATATATATATATATATATACACAGTATATATATATATATATATATATAAATAAAATAATTTTAATGTCTTTAAATAAGTAATGCAACTGTTGTGAAAGTAAAGTTACCTCCACAAGCTGGCATACACTCGTTCATATACATGTAAATATACTATTTCCAGATGTTCTAGATCTCAGTGAAACTCACTATTTTAACAAGGCTACTTTCATAGGAATATAGTGAATTTGTTTTCTGTGCACTAAATAATAACACTTAAGGGGTCTATTCAATGCCTGTCGGATCCTCTCCGACGGACAGGATCCGACAGTGCAGTATTCAATTTCTGGGCATTTCCAACATTTTTCCCCATTTTCGACAATGTTGATCTGACTTTTTTTGAAGCCAGATCAGCATTGTCGAAAACAGGCCAAAAACCTGTTGGAAATTCCCGCAAATCCGACAAAATACGTGGACCTGCTGCTAATTCGCCAAACCACGTGTTTTCTGACAAGTCAGAAAAACGTCAACTCCATTGAATAGGCCGAATCCTGATTCGACCAAAAAAAGTTGCAAACTGCTGTCTTTCCGACTTGACGGCAACTCCGACACGCATTGAATAGACCCTTAAGTCAACATTATTTTTAAGTATAAAGAGAAAATCATTGGTGCTAATGAAATGCTCATCTACTCTGAGCAATATGTAGGAGTAACCCGTTGCAGAACACTATGCCCTATGTCTATTTCTATGAATGTCCCAATATATTATTTAACCTGTTTAGCTATTGTGTTAAAAACAGGATTATACAACTGAACACACACAAAATGAAAAAGTAGCAAATTGAAAGATCCCAGAAGATGGATAAGTACAATACACCAATCAGATAGAATAATTTAAGCATGACAATGTCGGATTTTGTGCTAGAACTATAAATGGAACCAGCATATCCCTGGTAAGCAGGTTCAAAACAGACAGAATTCAATCAGAGATTTCAGAAAAGAAAGTTTAATCAGTACAGCATAAGGTCTGTCCATGAGAGAAGTAGCACTACATCCTGGGGAGATTCATCTGACTCTCCATCCGAAGTGATCTATTAATATTGTACACAGAAAACCATTTCCCAGAGGCGGGAGAAACAAGTGAACCATAGATATTAAAGAAAAGCAAAATATAGGCACAAAGCTAAAATCTGTTCCCAGGAGCTTACAGCAAGCTTGAGTGTTCACTTGTAAATCACAGTGATTACAGTAAATTGCTCTTCCAATAAATTGGATGAATTCCAGGTGAATACTGATTTGTTTACATTACAAAAAATAAAGTAAAAAAAATATTATATAAATCTTTGGACAAAATATGTTGACTGGTGCTAATGATCAAAGATAATAGAATCTCATGACTATAATTTCCAGATGACTGCATTACGTAACCATCCATGAAAGTTCTTTGTGGATATCCACGTTCTGTAAGAGAGAAAGAGAGACTGCTTCTACTAGTGTGTGTGTGTGTGTGTGTGTGGGGGGGGCAAATGATGGAGTGAAGAGGGAAAATGTGTAGCATAAAGGTAGGTTTACAGTATCACTAGTGAACGGTTGATCCGTCATTGTATTCTAGTTTTCTGATAAGAAAACGTTGTGGTCAGTTTCAAGCCAAATATACTGTGGGTTCATATAAAACGGGAGATATCTCCTGCTTTTCCCGGCTTTGCTTATACACTTTTATAGAGAGACACACTAATGCCGTTATGAAGTAAAAAAACAAGCAAGTTTTTATAATGGCAATAAATGAGACTAGAAATTTGTTAATGCTAACCTTAAAGTACTTAATAGTTGTGTGGGTGGATCTTGTTCTTATATTTTGTACTTTCCTAATTTCCTAAGAATTTTGATGATATACAGCATTTACAAATGTATCCTTGTGCTTTGAAATATGTGAAAAAACAAAAATTTCCCTACTATTTAAAAAATACAAAAAAATGTTAGAAAACTAAAGATCAGAGCCAAATCACTTCTCTCTCTCTCTCTCTCTCTCTCTCTCTCATCCAGTGCGCAGATCCATAGTTTCTTACTTTCAAAGTGTCTCGATGAATGAAAGAAAATGGGAATAAAAGTTAAAATAATGTATCATATATACACTCTGCAAACCAGCCACCCTCATGGACCGGGTTACAGTTACCTGTATGAGATCTTTCCTTATTTTTTATCTTAATCTGAGTAAAACCTGTTTGTCAGATATCCCATTCTGAATCCACACACGCTTATATAAGTGTAGTATCTCTCTATTAGCTACTGTACATACTTAGAGCTTTATTCAGGTTGGATAGCTTATGCGATCCAACTCGTAGTTTCCCGATGGTTAGGAAACTGCATACACGCAGGACCCGTTCTATCCTGTGATTGCATTGTACAGTTGTGAACGCCTCTGCCTGATTGACAGGCAGAAGCATTCGGGGGAGGGACTGGGGCTGCTGGCATTGCTGGAAATGGGGGTGTGTAGCCCCGTTTTTCCAGGAGTTGCTAGGTCAAGTACTGAATGTTCCTTGTCCTCGCAAGCCGCATTCGCAGTCATATATGAACATCGTGACCGACGGTCACAATGTCCATCCAGAGCTGTCATGCAATTGCAGTTTTGAGATCGCAAATGCAGAAAGGAGGTGGTATGCATGGGTTGGGTATGTTCTACCAGCGTCTGGGATCCTGGTGGTCAACATCCCGATGCTGACCGCCGGAATCCCGACCGCAGAATGGCGGCGCGTGGGGGTGGTGGGACGAGCACAACAAAAGTCTTTGCGGGCTCGGTCGTGGACACCCACATGTGGGAATAGTCCCTTTTAGTCGGCATGCCGACTGTCAGGTTTATGAGGCTTTGGGATTTAGGGGAAGGTATTGTGACTGGCGGTCTCCTGACCCCCGGCAGGGCCGAAACTAGGATTTTCGTCACCCGGGGCAAGGCAGTAATTTGGCTCTCCAAACCCCCCCTCCCCCCAAAAAAACAATAAAATAAACAAAAACCCTGTCAGACTAAAATAATCAGATTATTAAAAAAATTAAAAAGGGGATACTATTGGACAATATTCCCCTATGTGCCTCAAATGCCCTATGCGTCACATGCCCCACTACATGCTCCTCTGTGTGTCCCCATACATTGCACTATACCATGACACTTCATCACTGCACTACATCACTATACTACATCCCCTACACGCTGAACTACATCACTACACTACATGCCCCTATGCACTGCACTACATCCCCTTATATGCTACACCACATCAGTGCCCCACATGCCCCTGTTTACTGCAATACATTACTACACTACATACCCTATATGGTACACTACATCACTACTCTACACCCCCCTATAAGCTACAACAAATCCCCCCATCTTGGAGGCACATCGGAGGTTGATACTGCTAACTGGGAGCACAGTTCGCTTCTATAACTTGTACGTTGCACTGCACGCTAGTCGCAGCACTGCATGGCAAAGAAGAGAGTTTAAGATATTAGCTGGCATAGGAGAGATCCCAGGTACTGGAGCTCATCCACACAGCGTCGGAGCCAGCTACGGGCAGACAGGTGGATCAGATACATTGCCACGGGAGCTGTCTGCTGTCTCACTGCGCAGCTCAGCACTGCCAGTTTAAAAAAAAACCCTGCTCCTCTGTAACTCCTTGGCACCCCCTCAAATCCTGCACCCGGGGCGCATGCCCCCTTAGCCCCCCCCCTAGTTACGGCCCTGCCCCCGGTCACATAACTACATCCCGTACTCATCTCCTGCAGAGCAGCTTTGCAAATGCAATCCTTACTGAATTAGGCCCTTAGGGTGGTTCCAATTAGCTGCAGTAATTTACCATGGCTAATTGACTTGCCCGGGGCTATCCTATTAGCCCCGATGTCGGCTTTTTAAGAGATTTATAAGTAAGCATTTTCTTTGCAATCACTGCCATGAAAACACATACTGTAGGTCTGTGGCTATCCATGGATCCTATGTTTTTCCGTACAAAAATGGGTAATTGGTTGTATGAAAAAACCTGTCTAAAATTGGATAGACTGTTAATGCCATAAGGGGAAAAAATGGCAATAATAGCCATTTTGTTCATGCGATCATTTATCACGGCTAATACCACCCATAATGGTCATATAAATTGACATGTACATTTCATGTCTTTTTTATGTTTTTGAATTTTGGAAATTTTATAATAAGCAAATTCATCTCGTGCCCATTGAAGCATCTGTTACTGTAATACATTGAACCTTAGAAATATGCAGTTAATAATGGGTTTCTCTATACCATATATATCATCATACAAAAGATTTTAGCAGCTGTAGTGGATGTAGTTAAAGTACTGCCGAAATACTGCCGCCGGATTCCCAAATGACGGCATAAGGCCGGTGTCAAAATCTGATGGAGAGCGTGATCCTGGCATCATAATACCAATTCCTGCAATCCCGATCATTCTTCCAGGGGGACGCACTTTCGTCCTGCCACGGGAGGAGGGTCGTTTAGGTTTAGGCATTAGAAGGGGGGTTAGGGTACAGGGACGGGAAGGTTATGGTTAGGTATCGGGGAGGGAGGATTAGGGTTAGGCAATTGGAAGGGGAGTTAGGGTTAGGCACCAAGCGGGGAGGTTTAGGTTTAGGCAGCGGGGAAGAGAGGGTTAGGGTTAGGCACCACCAGAGAGGGTTAGGCACCACCGGGGAGGGTTAGGCACCCACAAGGGAGGTTTAGGGTAGGGAGCAGGGGAGAGTTAGGGTACTTTTGGAGGGGCTATTGGGAATCTGATGGCCGGGATGCCACTGCGGGATTCTGACCGCCGGCATCCCATCCATCGGGATATCATACTGAATCCACTAATTGCTATATCAGTATTTTTTTTCTGGCTACAATAATTTACATATTTTTTTAATCACATACAGTATGCTCATTAGCCAACCATGGTTTTCATTACAGTAATAATTAGTCATGTGTTTTTTAGTGTACAGGGCTCATTTTGAGTTGGCTGCATTTGAACACACAAAAAAGAAACTAGTATATGTTTAGCTGGACATCTCTCAAGAAGCACCCAGTACTAAACCAGGGAGATTTGTGCTAGAAGTGCATCAGGCTTACAAGTTTGCAAATGTATCGTCCGCAGTAGTGTAAAGATGTGGCTTGATACTGTTAGTGATGGGATGTAGTCAGGATCCCCATGGTCAAAATCCCAACGTAAGTTTTCGGGTTAGGGTTAGAGTTAGGCCCTAGGGGAACGTTAGCTGTGGGAGGAGTGGGTTAGGGATACCATACTCATCCAATCAGTCAGGATTTTGACCGCTGAGATATAAATAGTAAAGTGACATTGCCCTGTGAAAAAACCCACTGTCTTGACAATTAGCAGTAAATGCAACTCACATTTTCCATATAAAATGTAATTAAACACAAACACCTCCACATCTGTTGTTTATCCTTTTAAAATCAAATGGTAATCTTCTTTCCTGCAGTAATCCAAATGGAAATGTCAATTAAGTAATGTGAATAGACAGTCCTGACTTTATATTATATAGCCGCAATGCAATATTTTAAGTACAGTACTATTGCTTAGTAGTGTCTACAAAGAGCAGCGGATAGTCATCATCATTACACCTATTCACTAACCCTCCAGTACCAACATGAAATACATCTCCTAATATGCATACAGTATGGTGTGGCTGTTACAATTACATGAACACATCATTACTGAGCTGTGTCTGCACTTGTCTTCGCCTCTCAGTCTACCTCTCCCTGTTCCCTTAACAACTCTCCATTCCTATGTTGTAACTCAAGAATATGCAAGAATTTACATACAGATGTAACCATACGTCCAAGTCAAAATGAGCCCCTATATTTATTGTATGTGGTTTCCTTGACATATTATGTGGCTATTCCTTTCTCTTTAAACATCTATGGTTATACTGCACAAACTCTGTATATACCTTATTCCACCTTAATACATTGACCTTGTTTCCTCACATATTGCCAAACAGAGCAGAATGAGGAACTCTTTTTGTTTGTATAATTGCCTAGCAACTATGAGGTCGCAGTCAGGAGCAGTCAAATACGTATGCTCCCTGCTGAATCAGTGGTGAGCCACTTCATAGTACGCTTGAGTACATGAATGAATGAAGAAAACTATGAAATACATTTACAATCAGCACTTTGTTTGTTCAATCACAAAGGTGTAAATATGGGAGTTTTAACATTGCTATAAGCAGGTACTAATTAGACAAACTTGCTACTCAACCATGGTTATCACTGTGCACTTAGATTAAATGGTAATTATGCACAGATTTTTTATACACTACAGGGCTCATTTAGAGTTGGATGTACTGGTACACCATATACTAGTCTCTCTAGTGTAAAGAAGTGTGCATGTCTAAGATATGATGCATAAGTGAAACTAGAGAAAGCAGAAGACATGCTCCTGTCCAATTGAATTACAGACATGTATTCCCCTTCTTCAGTACTGAGCTGCTTGCAGGGAGTCCTGGCTTCCTCCATCCTAAGACTTGTGTTTAGTGCATCCAGAGGTAAGCTGTCATCTTCAGAAAGATGAGTCCTTATAAGAGCAGATTTATAGACATCCAGATAGGCTTATTAAAGTTTGTTTGTATGTTACTGCATTATTAATTTTTACTTCTTCTTTAAACAGTGCATCCGGAAAGTATTCACAGCGCTTCACTTTTTCCACATTTTATTATGTTACAGCCATATTCCATAATGACAACGTGAAAAAAGTTTTTTCTAGATTTTTGCAAATTTATTAAAAATAAAAAACTAAGAAATCACATGTACATAAGTATTCACAGCCTTTGCCATGAAGCTCACAATTGAGCTGAGATGTTCATACAGCTTAATTGGAGTCCACCTGGTAAATTCAGTTGATTGGACATGATTTGGAAAGGCACACACCTGTCTATATAAGGTCCCACACTTGACAGCGCATGTCTGAGCACAAACCAAACATGAAGTCAAGGGAATTGTCCCGCTCCTCAATCCCAAGCTCCTTGGGATTGAGGAGCGGGACCTGGACACAGTCCGTTTTTTACGTTTAAACGGTCCTCCATTTCTTATCCATACACCGGAAGAAGGATATATGAAAGAAACCGCGATAGGAGTGGATATCGCTGACTTCAAGTAAGCATACATGTACGATTCTATACCGGACGAGTAAGAATATTTAAAGATACCATTATATGTATTGATTCAGCTTTTCAGTGTAAGCACAAAAGTGAGCATCATGTATTTTTGAGACACACGTTGTGGGTGACCCTTTAACGTTTAGCAACACGGTTTTGAGGGCGACTATAACCCGTTTTTCCAAGAGGTAACACAATACAGTACTACACATTGGAATACTCTTTTTGTCTCCACCTGTATATATATCCTGCGGAGGGTGCCTGCATAAGATTGCTTTTAGAAGACGCTTCCCAGGACCCCGATAAAGATACCTTTATAAGCATGGACCAGACTTTTTAAAAGTAAGGTTTGAAGTGAGCATCACCTTCTCTGATCCCTACACAGATTGGGTGATCCTATACACCTTTTCATCACTATATATGTGGAGGATTTGAAGATCCCTCGTACTATTTCTTTGACCCTTTGACTTTCATTATCAAGACTGTACTACACATTGGGACTTCCTTTTTGTTTCTCTTTCATATGAACATTCTTCTCTGATGAGCCCACATACTGGTGAAGATAGATGAACCAGTCTTAAGAAAAATTTGACGATAGATATCTCTAATTACCGTTAAAGATTGGCGCAATCCGATACCACCATTTTACCCTGTATGTGGTGTAAATGCCAGGCGTCATGTTTGGAGTAAACCAGGCACCACTCTTCACCAGGCCAATACCATCCCTACATTGAAGCATGGTGGTGGCAGCATCATGCTGTGGGGATGTTTTTCAGCGGTAGGAACTGGGAGATTAGTCAGTATAGAGAGAAAGATGAATGCAGCAATGTACAGAGACATCCTGGATGAAAACCTGCTCCAGAGCGCTCTTGACCTCAGACTGGGGCGATGGTTCATCTTTCAGCAGGACAATGACCCTAAGCACACAGCCAAGATATCACAAAAGTGGCTTCATGACAACTCTGTGAATGTCCTTGAGTGGCCCAGCCAGAGCAAAGACTTGAATCCGATTGAACATCTCTGGAGAGATCTGAAAATGTCTGTGCGCCGATGCTTCCCATCCATCCTGATGGAGCTTGAGAGGTGCTGCAAAGAGGAATGGGCAAAATTGCCCAAAGATAGGTGTGCCAAGCTTGTGGCATGTTATTAAAAAAGACTTGAGGCTGTAATTGCTGCCAAAGGTGCATTAACAAAGTATGAGCAAAGGCTGTGAATACTTATGTACATGTGATTTCTTAGTTTTTTATTATTAATAAATTAGCAAAAATCTCAAAAATAACTTTTTTCATGTTGTTATTATGGGGTATTGTGTGTAGAATTTTGAGGGGAAAATGAATTTATTCCATTTTGGAATAAGGCTGTAACATAACAAAATGTGGAAAAAGTGAAGTGCTGGGAATACTTTCCGGATGCACTGTATTTTACATTTCTCCATATAGTGGACTAGAGTAAAATAAATAAAAAAACATTTAGGAACTTTTAAAATGGCAAGAAGTAAAATCAATGGGGGTAATTCTGAGTTGATCGTAGCAGGAACTTTGTTAGCAATTGGGCAAAACCATGTGCACTGCAGGGGAGGCAGATATAACATTTGCAGAGAGAGTTAGATTTGGGTGTGGTGAGTTCAATCTGCAATCTAAATTGCAGTGTAAAAATAAAGCAGGCAGTATTTACCCTGCACAGAAACAAAATAACCCACCCAAATCTAACTCTCTCTGCACATCTTATATCTGCCCCCCCTGCAGTGCACATGGTTTTGCCCAACTGCTAAAAAATTTCCTGCTGCGATCAACTTGGAATTACCCCCATTATACACACCAATAATGGCTGGTCCATCATCATTCTGCAATACTGAGATTATCTCCAGTCAACAATTTTAGCCAATATTTTTAATAACTTTGAGTCATCAGAAAACAAAGGTTCCACTATCTCAGTCTCACTCAAAAAATTCCGTATTTCGGAATATTTGGATATGGGATACTTAACCTGTACTATATTTTGTATGCAATCTTCCAAGCTACATTAGACCGTCAATTTTCTGTCTAAATTACATAGTCTGGATTGTTAAAAAGAACACTGTATTTTATATCTTGACATTTCGTGATTTTATACTTTACAATAAAAAAGAAAGAAACAAGGCATTCCTATCTTCTCCATTGAACAGTACAATCATTTATGTGAAAGGTTTTTCACAAACTACCTTTTGGTAACGTCCTTGGAAACTCCAGAGCACTGGTTTATTTTCGTAAAGGAGATCTTGAAAATAATATGTAACTTACCCTCCAGTGTATTCAAAAGTATATTAAAATTGTTGTTCTTTCTGGATGACCATTTGTAGCACAATGAGAAAATCCAGATGTGTGTTGGCCTCTTGACTGCGGCCTGTGAAGACCTGTGTGTGGGAGGTGGAAATCAAGATAGTGCCAGGAGGCGGAAAACCGGTAGTGCCTTTAGGGTAAGGTGCCAGTAATTGTTGCTGATGAGTATCCTGTTAGATGTCACCAGAAGTATGAATTTGCAGGGATCCTGGACCATTTAGCTGCAGTGAGGAGAGATAGCAGTCTAATTTCTTAGGAGTACCCAAAAGGTGAACCTGCATTAGCAACGTTTTCATTGGATATACCAGCTTCATCAGAGGCAAGCTATGCACCTTTTGGGGTACACTGGAGAAATATGATCCCTATCTCTCCTTACTGATTTTGAATATAGTGACCCTGCACCTAAAGGGTTCCTGATCCCTGGTGATTCACAATCCTAGCAGGATTCTTATTCACAACAATTACTGTCACCTTACACTAAACTAAAGGATATGCGGTATTCCAGACAAGAGTCCGACATACATCCAGATTTTCTCATTGTGCCATAACTCTCATCAGATCTGGTAATTTATATAATCTGGAGAGACTCACTCCTAGTTGGAGTTTCTATATCCTTATTGGGCCCCATTAGTTTCTACCAATTGTTTTTTATTGAACTATTGTACCATTTACGTACAATTATAGTTTTTGTTTTTTTGTTTTTTTTAGTTCTTTATATCTGAACCTGCAGACATGCTCCTCTTGACTGATTGGATTGTTATCTACAGTATGTACTCACGATTTTATTCACTTATATAATTTTTATATGCTGGTTAATTTTTATGTTTATTGACGTATACTGTATTAAATAGCTTCTGAATATTTACACTATGGTCAATTCATGCATTTAATGCATATTATGTAGGTACTACTTACGTTTCAGTACACTGTGCCTTCTTTATTTTCCACTGTTGTACTTTGTTTACTGGTCACTATACCGTTTGCACCAGCACCACTGCATTGATGCCGTCACTAGATAACACCTACATATTATTGAGTCATTAGACTATAGACCAAATTCATTTTTCAGAGACAGACACAACCTTGTCTCCGTCTGTAGTGTTAGGTTTTAGGGAGCACCTAAACACTGAATAAGTGACAATGTACCTTAATCAAAGTCTTGATTTTCCTTGCAATGTTAGTTATGGGGGTTCCGTGATCATACAAGATTCACATGTTGGCTCTGCCCATTACTACACTAGTTTGTTTCTAAGAACTGACAACAAATGTTGTGTTATTGCATTCTTAATTCTACCTTTTAATCTGTTTTGGAGAAACTTTGAGATTCAAATTCTGCAAATTAAATAGGCTTGATTGACAGCAAATGGAATGAATGCATTTAGGAAGTAGCTAAAAATAGCATGGTCACTGTCTCTGAAGTGGGTAATTCCCAGTGTGAGGTCTACATGACCTTGAGTCCTTTCATCTCCCTGTGCCTCAGGAAATAACAAGTATACTCATGGGCCTCTTAGGACTATAACATTCTGTGCGCAGAACTCTCTAAACTGTCAATGCATTTGCATTATACCCTCTGCTTTTCTATGAATATATATTTTATCTGCTCTTCAGGGAGACAGAACCGACTGACCTAATTTATTGCTCTGCATGAGCCTCCTGGTTTTTTATTTGTAGCTCAAGGTTGCTTTGAACACAGCAACAGAGAGACCATCTGCCCATAATGCTCCAGGGCAAGGAGTATGGAGTGACTGGAAACTGATAGAGACAGGGAGTGCCATAGATTTCAACTTTTACAGCGTTCTTAAAAAAAGCTATTCTGTCATATAAGCCGTACAAGTGTTCAGAATAAAAATACACAATCAGACAGTGCAAACAATAATTTGGTGCCAGTAGAATCTTGGCAATAAGAAAGATTGTCACAGAAAGTGGAGTAACAATATACAGTACCTCACAATGTGTCAGATGTATAAATCGGGAGAGAATGTACTTGGGGGTATGGTTAGCAACACTTCCAAATCGGTAGGCAGCCACTTACCTTTTCTAGCACCACCACCACCTTCTCCCCCACCCTATCCCCTTCTCTCCACTGACGTTAACTTGCCTCAGCAGTCTCTTCTCTGGCTCCGGAGTCCAGACCACTCCTTACTACAGTATACACTCATGGTAGCCTTGCAATGTATTTACATCTCTTGCATGAAGATGCCAGGCCCAGGATACACTAACACTCGGAAACTCTTTAGGCACCCATTACAGCTTGCAGCCATGTGGGGGCTGTAGTTAGTGAGGTCTCCTGGGTGATCACCCTGGTCATCCTTCCTATAATCCACCCCGCTCCATCCCCTAGAATTTCATATCCACAGCTATGTGAATGGAACGTACCTCCCAAAATTCCATCAACTGGGAAAAGGTGAACTGAATGAGGACAGTTGGTAAGTATATAGACATGATAGCAAACTGGTAAGTGGGGGGAGCAAATGCTCACAGGCTCTGGATCTCTGGGTGCTAAGATGTGATTCCTATATGATGCACTGGTACACAACTGCTTGTTTCTTTTCCTTTCCTTGTGCCTGAGGAAGCACAAGCATCATTAGAATATAGGAAACTTTTAAAGTTGGGAGCCCTCAGAAAAGGAAGTATCCCTGATATCGTATTAATATGTGGTTTGCATTATCAGTAGTTGGGAAAGAGCCTTCAAGCTATGCCACTGACATACACATATTGTTTTATTTATGAGTCAGTGACAATGGCAACAAACCATTCCTGCCAAAGGTTAATTGGGACTGTCCCAAAGCAGCATGGCAGTTGGTGATTATGATATATATATGGTATGTTAAAGTATAACTTGTGTTATAATAAAAATAATGGGGCTAGAGTCTAGGGGTCACATGTAGCATGCAGAATTCCATCTTTATTTTTTCCTTTATAAAAAAATGATTTTGAGAGAAAAATCTTTTATTGGTTTCCAAATGTATCAATTTGATTACAATACAAAACAATGGCATTAAACACCGGCAGCTTTGTATATGCTGTTTTTTTCTCTATTTAGTTGAAATTCTATTAATTTGAGTGAGCATGTCTGCAATTTAAGGCATCAGTGTTACACTAATCCTAATTGGTCTCTGGGCATTTGATATGTTGAGAGGTACTGCATGTTATGCTGATCACTCAAACTGCTTGATATAAATTGGAGGTAGAACAGTGCAATGTGCTCGGTGGGCCTCCATAAATAACATACTAACAACCTTTAGAACAAAAACGAATAGAAATATTTTTTTGTAAAAAAGCCATTTCATTTTTTTTTCATTATACGAGTATATAATGTTATTCAAGGCAAAAATGTATTTTGTTAGTTTTCCTTTAATTGCCTGTATAAGTAGAATGCGTCCTTCTGATCTCATCATGAGCGTCTATGTTTTCCTTGTGTTGTCTTTCACCTCTTCTGCACTACAGAGTGGATCAACAGAGAGGCTCCTTTGATCACAACTTCTTATAAATGAGTTACTGGTTTTTTTAAGCAAGTGAATGAAGTTGCAGATCACTTTGAAGCCTTTTTAATGTCTGTCCTCATTTATGCGCAGTAACCGCAGTTATCCCACAGTGGGCTCATTTCGCTGGCAAGAGTCTAAAATTTTAAAATGCAGATTGCCTTTGCACCTGGTTAATATTTTCATTTCTGATTTCTATCCCTTGCTACATCATTTTAGTAAACTAATTTGCATGTAAAAATCCTTGAAATTGGCTGCCTGCAAGACAGGGACTGTGCAGCCTTTATCTGTGTTACACGTTAGCCTGTATACTGGGTCTCTATGAACATCTTCCAATGGTGATCTTCCAGAGAAAACACTTTGCCTTGGTTTAAAATAGGTTAACTCAGTTTAAAATAATGTAAATAAGAAGTTTGTTTCATTAAAAACAAAATATGGATTGCATAAAGGTATGGTAAGCGGCAACATTGGCAAAAAAGGCATATAAAGCATTAAAGCACATTTCTAAAGACAATAAGTAGCTCGTCTGTACACAACTTTTTATAAATATTCTCTAAATCAGTCCCATTCAATAGACAGCTTTAGGAAGGATACGATTCTGAATTTTTGTAGCCCCATAGTCTCTAGAAATATATGGTATGTCACATATATTTTTATATTCATATTTAGCCTGCAAGCACATAGCAGATACTCAAAACCAAATGTGAACTGCTGAATCACCCAATGCTTAAATATAACAATCCTTCGCCAAAAGTTGTGTTTGTAAAGTAACATTATATGTACTGTAACTGTGTTCAACTTGGTGAGAAACATGTAGTTTTATATGGCAAACACCAGAACTATGATGGTAAGCTGGGAAATGGGGAATCACTATTACATATTCTGAAGCAGTAATTCCCACCATTACAGTCTAGGTTTTAAGAATATCCATGCTTGAACACAGATGACTTAATTAGTACGTCAGTCAATTTGATTTAACCATATATACTGTGGGGTGGATGACTGCGCTCACTGTTTCAGCAATAGGATAAGTGCAGCTATACCTGGAGGTGTCCAACCTCCTGTGATAAGGAGGTAAGCGCAACTCAGTGTTGTGGGATGGTAAGCACAACTCAGTGGGAATGGGAAAGTCGGGGAAAGGGCGGAATCGGGGAGGGGTGAGGGTAGGCCCTAAAAGTACACCTGACATACACCCACTAGCTAAAGGTAAACCAATAAGGATAGTATACAGCAAAAGGGTAGTCTGTTGACCAACATAATGATCTGAGTATTGTGACTCTGAATTTATTTTAATAAAGACACATATCCTTTAACCTTATTGAACTGCCATTATTCATTAAGCATTTTGACAGGACACAACATATACCACTTCCCCTCCCCTACCCTCACCCCTTCCTGATCCAGTCTTTTCCCGACTCCCCCATTCCCACTGAGTTGCGCTTACCATCCCACAACATTGAATTTGATTTAACCATCTGGACTCTAGCATGAATATTCTGGACTCTAATGGTGGCATTTGGGGAGCTCTGCTCTCTATTGGAAACTGAATTAAAACAGGACTGAACTCCACATTTATTTATTTATTTACGAGGAGAATATACAAACTCCACACAGTTAGGACCATGGTGGAAATCAAACCCATGACGTCAGTGCTGTGAGGCAGTAATGCTAACCATTACACCATCCGTACTGCCCATACTCTCATGTGGTATTCATTTTAAATCCATTTGGGTGACTTAAAAAGCCTTGTGGCACACTGAAAAGCCGTCAAATATACTTAAGTGTCTATGTACTAAGCTTTGGACATAGATAAAGTACCAGCCAATCAGCTCCTGAAATTTTTCAAACACAGCCTGTAACATGGTAGTTACTTTAGGAGCTGATTGGTTGGTACTTTATTTCGGACCACTTTATCTCCATCCAATGGTTAGTACATAGACTCCTTAATTTCTACCCTTAACAAATTTCAATATCTTGTCCTTGCAAAATGTAATCATACTTTTGTGGGTGGTTTATATATAACCTGCTCCATCCTTATAGCTATAGGTTATGGGAGAGAAATGCCTATTATGCAAGCCAATATCTGGTCACTCTACAATGGATTATATTTGGAAATGCAAAGTTATGTGCAATCTTAATATAATAGGAGTACAGTTTGTAAATTACATTTTGTGATGTGATACATGACTTGTACATGCTTCATATATGAGATTTACATTTTGATGCTTAGTTGTCCCTTTAAGTAAAATTGAAGATGAGGCTTACCAACATGTTTATAATTTCTATTTGTAAGCAGGCATATAAAAATATTATAACGAGTAAAATGAGTTTTCTATCATTTCCATCATTCTCAGTTACATTAGTTACAGATTGTTCAGAAGCGGCATTTTATCTTGTGTAAAGTTAACAACTGATATATAAAAACAAAATTTACAAAGATAAAATAAACCAACCTTTTCATTGACTGAAAAAAAATCTAACAGCATCATTGATTAATTATTAATCAGGCAGACGTGATTTAGTAGCTGTTTGCAATCAATATCTAAATTGCTGATTTAACATGCGCGCTGCATAATTTTCAACCCATTTGTGGGCAATGTATGTCTCTCTGAAAGAATTACTGCTGTGAAAATATAAATTCATAGTATGTTCATAGCACTGAGTCTGGCAAGAGAGAGGATTTTATGCAGTGAAGTAGTAGGATTGATCATTTGGGTTCACTACGATATGCCGGCGGTCGGGCTCCCGGCGACCAGCATACCGGCGCCGGGAGCCCGACCGCCGGCTTACCAACAGTGTGGCGAGCGCAAATGAGCCCCTTGCGGGCTTGCTGCGCTCGCCACGCTACGGGCACGGAGGCGCGCTACGCAAGCCACACTATTTTATTCTCCCTCCAGGGGGGTCGTGGACCCTCACGAGGGAGAATAAGTGTCGGTATGCCGGCTGTCGGGCACCCGGCGCCGGTATGCTGGTCGCCGGGAGCCCGACCGCCGGCATACTGAAGACCACCCAATCATTTATATTTTGTCACCAAATGGCCTGCCCATTGCCCAGAGTAACATTAAATATATTTATTACTTAGTTTATTTAGTTAAGTGTCAACATATTATCCATAAGTAAATATTATCCAGCACTGTATATCAGAGTCGCAGCAGGGCAACACTGGACATACAGAGCAGGTCTGCAGCAGATCCTCAAGGCTGCCTTTTCATGCAACTTGCAAGTCAAATACAGGTGCCATGGGGCGGCAATGGTGCTGCACCCTCAACCTTGCATCCTGGGGACAGGCAACAATCGCTTACCCCTAGTTACGGCCCTGCTATACTGTACATTGATGAGGTCAGGACAACTATACATTACAGTACATACAGTACAACGAAATGAAAAAGGTAAAGATGGCCCTGCCTAAAAGAGCTTGCATAGTAAGAGGTGTGGGGAATAAACGACGCATAGTAGTAACATTTGTAGCTGCTGGTAGAGAAAGCAAGACAGAAGCATTGGTGCAGATGTATTAACCTGGAGATGGCATAAGGAAGTAATAAACCAGTGATAAACGCACCAGCCAATCGGCTCCAATATGTAAATTAACAGTTAGGAGCTGATTGGCTGGTGCGTTTATCACCTTGCACTCATCACTGATTTATCACTTCCTTATGCCATCTCCAGGTTAATACATCTGCCCCATTATCTGTAACAGATATTAAAGCAGCCTTGGCAACTGGTATTCCTGTGTGACTTCCATTGGTGAAGTTCAGTTGCATTTAGGGTAGACAGAGGCAAGAAAAATTAATTAGTTGTAGAAATTTTAAAAAGGTCATCTGCTTGTGGCTTGGGTGTTTGTGGTTGAGGGGTCTGACAGGTATGACCCCTATTTAATGGTTTGGGAAAATGACAAACATGGCCATACCCAACTGGTCATGTAGGGTTAAGCAGTGTCACATACGCACAGTAAATATGGATACAACATACCCAAGTTATGATGAACCCAAGCTTTTTAATGACAGATTCAGGGTTGGACTGGCCTACAGGGGTACAGAGGAAAACCCTGGTGGGCCCCACTGCCTGAGGGCCCACCCCCCCTCCTTTAGAAATCAAGTTTCAGACTGGGCACTTGAATGATATATTATATATATGTTACATTATACTGCACAGGACTATGGTATATTTTCTACAGTGTAATGCTGTTATTAATCTGGTACATTATTATGCATGTACTATCAGTATTTACTATACTACATATATATATATATATATATATATACTGTATTTATAAAGGTGTCCAAATAATATACTCTCTAATGGTTAGCCAAGCCTTTGTGTTAGCTAGCCACACACCCCTAGAGACTGGTTATACAACTAAGTGTGGGCCCTCACCACTGCATTTCCCTGGTCAGCTCTTCATGCCCCAGTCCGACAATGAACAGAATGTATCAAACATGGCTGTAATCAAATAGTACCATGATTTACAAATGAGGGATTTTTTCCCAGGAATCAGATGGCACAGACTATTCTACTTAGTGTCCTGTTTTAATTTACATCAGTAAGCAGGAACGTCAAGTTGTAAAACTACACTGTCGGCCACCGTCCCTAGAGAGCTGAGCCCTGCCTTGATAAAATGCTCGGAAATAGGTGTTATATTGTTGTAACGTGCAGTGAGAATTAAAAAAAAAATCTTCATGTAATAGTGATCTTGATAAATAAACCCCTTACTTTTATACCAAAGCTGAGTGAAATCAGAAAAGCTATTCAAGATGTAGTCACATTCTCATTTTAGTAAGCACTGTTACATTTTAATCTGGCTGCACTAAATGAATGGAGTTGCATTACAACAAAGTACATTCCTACAGTATATCAACTATCTCAGAAATAGAGCTCACTCAGATATATAATTTAACAATGATGGGTATAAAAATCATTTGTCCAGGGTGTTATATTGTAAATGAAGGGAGTAGAAGAGAGACTAGACAGCCTTAATGGGGAGAGGTATCTATGCCCAGAGACAATTGCCATCTCAATTGATCAATTAAGCCTCAAACAATATAGAGAAATGTCCATTAACATTTCCACTCAATACAAGTGACTGATCTGCAGAAGGATGCAGCCATGATTCTTAGTAGCCTCTATATTCCTTCCTTCCTATAATAATCTACTTACAGTATGTCTGCTTGCACCATGCCAAAATTTGCCATCGTAGAATAGATTTTAGAGATAATAAGATAAATACAGGTATATAATACTATGAAGCTTTTATCAGAGTCTCTTTATGTGTTCATTTTATATTCTATTAAAGCATGGTATCCTTTAAACATGCTTAGTTCTTGGAGTGTTCCCCAACAAACAGATCTGCCGCACTCAACAGTGAAAGCATACAGTATAAGGATACAGATTTCCCTCTGCGCAGAACAATTTGGTTGAGTCCTAAATCTTAGTTGTCCTTCTCTTTGTTATAAATAAACCATCCGTCTTCCTGCAATATATATTTCTTTCATGAAGCCCACTGCACCATTTTTTTCTCCATTCATCTTTCCTCTAATTTCATCAGGCCACATATTGAGTTTATTGTGCAGTGTTTTAATATTTACAGAACTGACTTGCTACACGATGTTTCATTTATATAGTTCCATTTCATTCAGTGAATTAGCTCCTTTCATATATTTTGTTTTGTATTTTTATTATTGCGGCAGTAATACAGCTTTATTAATGTGTCAATCCTAATACAATAACAGGAGCTCACTGGTGCTGCATCACATACAGAGATATTCTGCTAGTCACTTGTTATCAGAAGCTAAGGGTAAAATATTGGTCTTTTTCAAGTCAGGAGTCTCAGTAAAGCAAACATTTCTGTAGTGACATCAAAGATAGACTTTTCCAGGCTCAATTGACCCTTAAAGTATTTACAGTTTTAAGATTTGCTCTCTGCAGCTTTGAGCTTTCAGATACACACCGGGTAAGTCTGCTGGAAGCACTCATCCAACCATTAACTTTATAGTCATCATTGACTTTTTTTCCAAACGCAAATCTACCAGTTTCCAACATAACACAGGCAGGATTTATTCAACAAACGTGTGTACTGTAAATTGGCAATGGCTACAGGCTCCAGGGCCTAATTCAGCTTAGAACGCTGCTTCCGCAGCGTTCGCATGCTGAAGCCCTGTGCAGTGTGTGCAAGCGTAGAAGCCGCACTGCACGTGCGCACACAGTGAGATGCATTTCACATGCCTCTGCCTTATTTTGCTGATTAACAGGCAGAGGCATTCATGGTGCGGGAGGGGGCGTCGCATCAGTGTTTTGGGGGTGGCATTGAGGGGCACAGTCCGGACAACACAGGCATGTCACGGTGGTTGCGTGACATCACACGCAGCCGCTGTGACCCAAAAAATGGCAGGTAGCCGTCTACCTTCGCAGCTAGGCCACATAGGCAGAGAGCAACCCTAAACATGCAATAGCATCACCATCGTGCGATGCGCTCGCATGTTTCCAGGGGGGCAGGACTCGGCATGTGGGGCGGACTTGCCCTGTGCTAGGCATCCCCCCCACATCAGTGTAGTGGGTTGTAGATGTGTGATTTTTCGCACATCTACAACCCATGCTGAATTAGGCCCAAAGTCAAGACCTAATGCATCTGCTTGAGAATCCTGTCCCATTTAATGTAATGCTAATATCTATTGCCTACACCAGTATTTACTTATGATAAAGTTCTACATCATTACAGCTTGGTATAGCATTAGCACAGCACTGATGCTTTCAAACTGAAAATATGCTGTCACTATGGAAGCATGAATATCCCACTAATTGTTATTTTTTTTACAATGATTTTGGTCTCAAGCTCATCTCAAACTTGCTTATGGAGGTGGACATCACTCTATGGATGGACACAACCTTATGATGAAAAGTACCTGCTTCCGTTCATGGACAAAGCATCCACCTCTACCTCTATTCATTTCCCCCTACTCAGTGACCTCCCCAACACACTGAAAAGGGGTGGTATTCATGTGACCAGCGGTCGGGAGACCGACAGTCACATGACTTCCTCCAGCATCCCGACCCCTCACTATCCCGATGGTCGGCATGCCGACCAACAGGGACTATTTCCACTCGTGGGTGTCCACGACACCCATGGAGTGGGAATAGAACCCGGAGCCCGCAGCATGGCGAGCGCAGCAAGCCCGCAAGGGGCTTGCTGCACTCCCCCCTCCCCACCGGGATCCCGGCATCGGTATGCTGCCGGGATCCCGGCGTCGGTAAGCTAACCGGCAGTCTCCTGACCGCCGGTCAGCCATACTACACCCCTGAAAAGAGCTGAGAGGTCTCATTTTATTTATGGTCTCACTCCCCTGCCTGCACTTTTAGAAGATGAACGAAAGTGCAAGTTGATTTGTATGCAAATTTGTATGTGAAAAAAAAACATTTTCATAGCAATTCATATTGGATCAGCTTTTAACTGGATTGCCAATTAGCTTTATGGCTTCATCTCACTTGGGATGATGGATGAAATCCAAGTAGCTTATATTAGTAACGCCATAGCATTATTCATAAACGTAACATTTCAGGGGTCTGTATAACAGCTACATTATACAGGGGTGGAACACTGCCATGCTACCAATTTGAGACAGTAGAATAGAAAAAGAACAAAACAGGCTTACCGCTTACCTTTAAAGAACCTATAACTGGATAGTCTACCATCATAACAGAAGCAACATGGGAGACAGTGGAGCACCTTTATAAATGTGAAGTAAACAACTGGAGTAAGTTGTGGTATCATTGAATAATTCCATGGTCTCAAATAACTAGTTTTTACATTTTACTTCTCTTCTCATATGTAGAATACATACTATTCAGTCTGTACATTAAAACCATAATCCAGTATATTGTTTCCACATGTGATACCTTCCCATCACACTTGCACATTCTTTTAACAATCAGCTACGTTCAATAGATGGGTGTAGTATGGTTTGCCGGTGTTTGGGGTCCCGGCGACCAGCATACCGGCGCCGGAATCCCGACCGCTGGCATACAGACAGCTGGGCGAGCGCAAATGAGCCCCTTGTGGGCTCGCTGCGAGCACGGTGGCATGATACGCACGCCACGCTATCTATTCTCCCTCCAGGGTGGTTGTGGACCACCCAAGAGGGAGAAAAGATGTCGGTCTGGCGGCGGTCGGGATTCCGGCGCCGGTATGAAGGACGCCGGGAGGCCGGACGCCGGCAACCAATAGACTGCACAAACCAATCAGGAACCAGTAAGATTACATATTAGTGACAATCATACCTGAACATAACCCTTTGTGGACACGGACATAATATACCATGGGGGAGATTTATCAGAGCTTGGAGAGAGTTATTATAAGTACTATAAGTATCAACCAATCAGCTCCTGTAATTTTTCAAACATCTTATACCAGAAACTATCACAGTAAATTATCCTGTGTGTTTTATTAAGTGAGGAAAAACGTTGCATTGTATACTTTCATCAATAGCACCGTAGAGCCGGAGAACGGTCAGTATCAAACAGTTTGCATCTAAGACATCAGTTTATCTTCTCTGTCAATCAAACCTACCACACTTGCAGCAGAAAGCGTAAATGGGAAATAAAGCTCGATATATGTTCCATTCCATCAGCCAGTAAGTTTTAGAGACCATACCTCGAGTAAGACATAAATAAACTAGACACAAACAAACTGCATATAAAGTTCAAGGGTTTTACACATACCATAGTTGCAGCATAAAAGGATGAAGTGGGAAATGGATGAAGGCATGAAGAACCCGAAGGTTAGGAACAAAGTGGAGAATGAAAGCATAATTCAAGGACTGAGAGATATTAGGACAAGGGGTCATTCTTTATACCTGGGAGCAGAGGCGTATCAAGGGTAGGGCGAGTAGGGCACGTGCCCTGGGGGCCTTGGCAGGCCCAGGAGAGGGGGGCGCCGCCGGCGGCCAGGGCATCATGCCCCACTCGCCCCCGTCAACCCTAAATGTGAGGGGAGGAGAGCGCAGCATCTCTCCCTCCCCTCACCGCAGCTGCCAGCACTAGCAGCGCTGCCAGCAGCGCTGCTGTGTCCGGTCTCCGGCGTTAGCCAATCAGAGCTTGCGGACCGGCTCCTGATTGGCTGCCGGTCCGCGAGCTCTGATTGGCTAGCGAACCGGCGCCAGACACAGCCACCGGAGACGGGACGGGAGACCTGGACGGAGCGGTGAGGGGAAGGAGAGGCAGTGAGGGGAAGGAGAGGCGCTGCTCTGCGCTCTCCTCCCCTCACATAAGCGGCCGGTGAGTGAACGGGGGGGGGGGGGGGGGGCGCACAGGCACAGTGGGGCATGTAACTGGCACTGTGGGACATGTATCTGGCACAGTGGGGCAATGTAACTGGCACTGTGGGGCATGTATCTGGCACACTGGGGCAATGTAACTGGCACCAAATGGGGCATGTAACTGGCACTGAGTGGGGCCTGGCACTCTGGGGCATGTATCTGGCACTGTGGGGCATGTAACTGGCACTGTTGGGTATGTAATTGGCACTGTGGGGCAATGTAACTGGCACTGTGGGGCAATGTAACTGGCACTGTGGGGCATGTATCTGACTCAGTGGGGCAATGTAACTGGCACAGTGGGGCAATGTAACTGGCACAGTGGGGCATGTATCTGGCACAGTGGGGCAATGTAACTGGCACTGTGGGGCATGTATCTGGCACAGTGGGGCATGTATCTGGCACAGTGGGGCAATGTAACTGGCACTGTGGGGCAATGTAACTGGCACTGTGGGGCATGTATCTGGCACAGTGGGGCAATGTAACTGGCACTGTGGGGCATGTATCCAGCACTGTGGGGCATTGTGGCAATGTAACTGGCACTGTGGGGCAATGTAACTGGCACTGTGGGGCATGTATCTGGCACTGCGGGGCATGTATCTGGCACTGTGGGGCATTGTATCTGGCACTGTGGGGCAATGTAACTGGCACTGTGGGCCATTTTCAGTGGCCACACCCCTTCTGGAGCGTGACCTCACCCCTTCCGGAGTGTGGCCACACCCCTTCTGGTGTGTGGCCACGCCCATTTTTACGGCGCGCGCACACATGCCTCTTTTTGTGTGCTTTTTTTTTGGGGGGGGGGGGGGAGGGGGGCGCCATTTTACATCTTGCCCTGGGCTCCAAAAACCCTAGTTACGCCTCTGCCTGGGAGGCTCCAGGCAGTGGAAGCAATTCTTCCTTGAAACAGGTGGGAGACTGCAAGTCTGCAACCAAGGTTGATTCAAAGATGCTATCAATTATTTTTCACCCAGCACTAATATAGAAAAGGGGCTGTGTTAACAAAAAACAGGTTCTAAATGCCTTATGATAAATGTAATCATATTTGCAGCTTTTCTCAGCTGATTGGTAACATTATTCTACAGAAACTGTAAAAAAAAAAAAAAAGAGGTGAGGGTGGTATTTATCAGAGCATGGGGAGAGATAAAGTTTAGAAAGATAAAGTGGAGAGAGATGAAACATTAGAAGAGTGCCTAATACTTCATACAATTTGCATGAAAGAAACGTGCTTTTTGGTCTCCCAAATATTATTCTCAGAATCCATTATAGTGGTAATTGAAGAGTATGTGGAATGAAGATAATATATTGCTTGAAGTAATGTTTGTATCATTCATTCTAAAATCTTGTCTGCTCAATACTTTCTGAGTGCACACTGTTATGAGTGCACACTGTTCTGAGTGCACACTGTAGGCACAACACATTAACCATGGCAACCACTGACAAATACCTTCAACACTTTTTATTAAAGCTTAGTATTTTATATGTGATGAGCAGCAAAGGAAAATTCAGCCCCAGTAAATCATAATTTTAAAATCTTGGTGATTAATACATTTTCAATAAAATGATTAAAAACAAAATAGTGTTCTACTGGTAATTAACTCCAATTGCTACAGTATGTTTATTGCAATCGGCTGGGAGTAACTGTAAACTTAAAAACAGCAAAGATAGTTTGTAATGGATTTGATGCAAAGAATACATCATAGGATCATCTCACCTCCATTCATGCACAGTGCTGTTTGGCCTAAAACACCACTTTGTTTAATCTATACAATTATTCCTGGTATTGGATAAAACGTAACTTAATATTTTTTTTTTATAAAAACAAATAATTAGGAATTTACATGTATAACTTCAAGAAATTAGCAAAATTTGATGCAAAGCCCAATATAATGTACTGAAAAAACATACAATATATGAAATACACCAATACAAGTACTGAATGATTGCCCGCAATCTGCTTGTTCACCACTAGGTGGAGACCTTGCATTTCACTGAACATTTGCAAAGTACTGAGATCTGAAGTTGGCTATGTCTTGTGGTACGCAGTTATATTACACAGTGCATCACTAACAATGTCTGACATCCTCAGAAATGGCTCATCCTAACAATAATTAGGTTTCTTGTAATATACTTGACCTGTGCCCTATTGTAGATGCACAAATAACTTGTGGTCATAACCTGGAATTTATATAAAACTATTAATAGTCACAACAAACAGTACTTGTTTGCTATTGCTTCTGAAGCTTATACAACAGCGGGGGATGGGTGGACACTATCCTTTAGGACAGCATTGCATAGGCTCAACTGTCTTACCGAAATGACCTGGACAATGCAGTCTACAGGTGTATTGTAAATACAGACTTCAATAAAGCACGTGGCTCATTAGAGAATCAATTCCACTTTTTTTACAAAAGGCTGGAAGAAACATTTCACTTTTCCTACTGTATTTTATTAAATGTGTCTCTGAAAGCTTTCTGTCTGCTCTGGACAAACCTCTCACAGCAACAAAACATCTCCACAGCTTCAGAGCAAGTCTGCACAATCCACATATTGTTAAACATTTAATCATTTCTGCTAGGCATTTCTATTCACAAATTCCTCTGAAGATTGGTTAGGTAACACACCTGAGGCATCAATCTGCCTGATCCAATACCTGCTATCTCATGAGGAAAAGAATCAAGGAGGCAAAGCATCTATATGGCCCAATGATGGACAGCCTGTGCTGACCCAGGTGACACTTTCTGTTTTATTGCTCAACTGAATGTAAATACATGTTATTTTATATGACAGAGCTAATAAGATCATTTGTAAATATACTTGTAAACATCTGACAGGCTTATTAGAATGGAAGATATTCTGTACAAGGATTTGATCACAACGGAAGCTCCTTTCTTCTAAGGGCACTGCTAGATCTTCCTAGGGCCTAAAATATTTATGACAGGGCCTAGAACCGCAAGGTGGGTGTTAGACAGCAGTTCCAGAAGTAGAGGCTAAGGGGGTCATTCCGAGTTGATCGCTAGCGGATTTTGGTCGCTGCGCAGCGATCAGGCAAAAAATTGGCACTTCTGCGCATGCGTTTGCGGCGCAATGCGCACTCGCGTCGTACTATTACAACAAACTATGTAGTTTCACACAAGGTCTAGCGAAGCTTTTCAGTCGCACTGCTGGCCGCAGAGTGATTGACATGAAGAGGGCGTTTCTGGGTGTCAACTGACCGTTTTCAGGGAGTGATCGGAAAAACGTAGGCGTGCCAAGAAAAATGCAGGCGTGGCTGGGAGAACGCAGAGCGTGTTCGTGATGTCAAAACAGGAACTGAACAGTCTGAAGTGATCGCAAGCGCTGAGTAGGTATTGAGCTACTCAGAAACTGCACAAAAATTATTTTGTAGCCGCTGTGCGATCCTTTCGTTAGTACTTTTGCGAAGCTAAAATACACTTCCAGTGGGAGGCGGCATAGCGTTTGCACGGCTGCTAAAAACTGCTAGCGAGCGAACAACTCGGAATGACCACCTAGATTCTCCCTTTATTGCTCCATTCCCTTCCCACTGGGGATGTTTGGGATCCCGACTGCCGGTATACTGACCGGATACCCACTGGGCAGTGTGGAAAGTGAAGAGGTTCAGGTCGTTACATGGCCTAGAGGTAAGGAGTGCTGGCTCCTAAGAGTAGGCATTCCTTGGTAAGAACTGGAGACACAGGATGTACTTATGATCCCGGCGGTCAGCATACCGACGCCGGGATCCCGGCCACCAGAATGCTGGCAGGGGGCACAGGACTATTCCCATTCGTGGGTGTCCAGGACACCCATAGAGTGGGAATAGAACCTGCAGCGAGCTACTGAGCCCGCAAGGGGCTTCGCTGCGCTCACCCCTCTGTCGGCATACTGGCGGCCGGTATCCCAGCATCTGTATGCTGACTGCCAGGATCCCGACCACTGGTCACCCGTACCCAACTCAGAGACACTACCCTTTCCCCTTCTTAAATGGCTGAGTAACTATAGTATATTTGCTTGGTTTAAAAAGTTTGCATTCAGCAAATGAAGCATGTTAGTAGGAAGAACGTAGCAGTGAGTTAGAGATTTGAGTGTCTGTTAGTGGAGGTTGGAAAAAGTTGTTAACACCTGTTCTTATACCTAGACAGCTGAACAAGCACATGAAACACAACTATAAAGCTAGGTACACACTGGGACGACGGGCATTCATTCAGACATCAGATTGCCCGTATACAGTGCAGCAATGCTAATGAAGTTCAGAACAACCATGTTCCATCCTACATTAGCATAAACAAGGATGCTAGCGATATTGCTAGGTTTGATGTGCAGGACGTCAAACCAAGCGTCTGTCGCAAGCATTCGCGGGAGCGGGCAATTCTGCGCACACACTGAGCAATGTAAGTGATATGTCGTTCCAAAACTGCATTTTGGAATAGCATTGCTCCAGTGTGTACCCAGCTGAAGCTATTATGAGACTCAACTAACTTGAGTAAGAACGCAAGGGGTCATGAGTTAAAATGAAAATCACTCAATACCTTTGTTCTGCTGTTTATATTAAGTGGGATACAGACATTGGAAGATACATTTGGCTGCTAATATCAGGAACTGCTGTGGTTATTGCTGCAAACCGCAGAGTAAACTTTCTCCAGTTTGGACTTTTACTGGTGTCATACATTGTTAATAAACACTCCTAATGTATACACCACATTTCTTTTATAATATTTTATGATGATTGTATGATTGTCGGGTGACATGCATGTGACTGCAAAGGTTTCATATAATTTTACTGTATATATAGAAAGTGAATTTCCAGATGGATTTCTCTGCCCTGGTGAAGGAGTGACTAGATTTCAGTGATAATTCTATACACTTTGCTCAGTGCTGTTACGTAGAGTTTTTTGTAAAGATTTTAGTGTTTGTGGTCTAGCAATTTCTCCTGGCTGAACAGCTGCGACTAGGTAAATAATCTATAACCTAATTAATTTAGTAGTGATTTTTAGCTACTGATTCTTTTTTTCTTCTTCCATTTCTAAAGCTTCGTCCTGACAATAAAAAAAAATCATCATTGTACTGTAGTGCAATCTAGGTGTGGAGAAATGCAGGGAACATTGGCCCTCATTCCGAGTTGTTCGCTCGTTTGTGGTTTTCGCAATGGAGCGATTTGTCGCAAACTGCGCATGCGCAATGTTCGCAGTGCATCTGCACCAAGTAAATTTGCCAAAAAGTTAGGTATTTTACTCACGGCTTAACGAAGAAATTTCTTCGTTCTGGTGATCGGAGTGTGATTGACAGGAAGTGGGTGTTTCTGGGCGGAAACTGGCCGTTTTATGGGTGTGTGCGGAAAAACGCTGCCGTTTCTGGGAAAAACGCGGGAGTGGCTGGAGAAACGGCGGGAGTGTCTGGGCGAACGCTGGGTGTGTTTGTGACGTCAAACCAGGAACGAAACTGACTGAACTGATCGCAGTGGCAGAGTAAGTCCCGAGCTACTCAGAAACTGCAAAGAAATTTCTATTCGCAATTATGCGAATCTATCGTTCGCAATTCTGCAAAGCTAAGATTCACTCCCAGTAGGCGGCGGCTTAGCGTGTGCAAAGCTGCTAAAAGCAGCTAGCAAGCGACCAACTCGGAATAAGGGCCATTGTTCAGTAATGCGTTAGTCTAGGTCTGGCCAACCTGTAGCTCTCCAGCTGTTGTGAACCTACAATTCCCAGCATGCCCTGCCACGGTTTTGTTATTAGTGAATACTAAAACTGTGACAAAGAATGCTGGAACATGTAGTTTCACAGCAACTGGGGAACCATGATCCAGTCAGTCGGAATACCAATGTTGGAAATCCAACACTGGGATCATGACATGGATCAACATGCCAGCGTCAGAATACCGACTGGTGGCATCTGGAATGTAAATATGCTGTGGCTCCTTAGGGCCAGACCTCGGGGTGGGGGAGTTACATTAAGGCTGCTGGGGGGACCTCTAGGGTCAGGCTGCAAGGGGGGGGGGGTGGCAGAGGTTAGATTTAGGCATCAAAGAAGTAGAGTTAGGGTTAGGCAGTAGGTGAGGGGGATTGGATGGTTAGGGTCAGGCTGTAAGGGGGTGGGGGGGCAGAGGTTAGGTTTTTAGGCATCAGAGAAGTAGGGTTAGGCAATAGGTGAGGGGGATTGGATAGTTAGGGTCAGGCTGCAAGGGGGGGCAGAGGTTAGGTTTAGACATCAGAGAAGTAGAGTTAGGGTTAGGCAGTAGGTGAGGGGGATTGGATGGTTAGAGTCAGGCTGTAAGGGGGTAGGGGGGGCAGAGGTTAGGTTTAGGCATCGGAGAAGTAGGGTTAGGCAACAGGTGAGGGGGATTGGATGGTTAGGGTCAGGCTGCAAGGGTGGGGCAGAGGTTAGGTTTAGGCATCGGAGAAGTAGAGTTAGGGTTAGGCAATAGGTGAGGGGGATTGGATGGTTAGGGTCAGGCTGCGGAAAGGGAGGGTTAGGGGTATAGGAGGGGAGATTTAGCCTACTTACTTTCCAGGTGTTGGGATCCTGCGCCTCGCGATGCCGCTGTTGGTATTCTGACTGCCAGCATTCCAAGCGCCAGGATCCCGATACCATCCTGTAGGTTGGCCAGAACTGTGTTAGTTCATGGCAAAAACAATAAACTACAGTATATCATGCAAGTCGATGGATTTCCTGCCAGATTAATTTAACATGTCATTCGTTGCTTTGGTTAAAAACAAAAAAAACTTTATTTGCCCATATTCCTACAGCAGATTTTTTTAAAGATGCTTTAAGTAGACATTTGTAGTAAAACAAAAGTATGACTCTATACCTTAATTAATTTATACCATAGATGATATAGGAGGATTTGCTGCATTCTCTTAGGTGCTAGAAAACAGCAAATGCAGAAGTATATGACGTGTGGACCACATTACATGGGCATGAAAAAGACAAGTTATTTTCCTCCTTTTTTCTGTATTTGCAAAAGAAAATAGATATTTCCTTATCTTAAACAAGAAGAGTTTTATGTGGACAAAATCCAATTTGAGTTTCTTTGCATTTGATTTGGAATGCTCTGAATATCTGACAGTCCAATTTTAAATATATCACGCCACAAGGAATATGAATGAAGTTTTTTAGGATGTAACCTTTTTACTCTCTGGAAAATCTGCAATGCTAAGTAATTGTCTTTCTTGAAGAGAAGTAATGAACATAATGTTTAAACTTGTTAACATCTCAGAGTTTCAAAGCTGAGTATCAGATAAGACTGATGAAACAGATGTTCATTCTGTTGTCTACAATGTGTTTAGTCAGTTTTTTTAGTACAGGATCTACAGCATTGAAACAGTACCCACAGTGGGGGAGAGATAGGTTTGCGTACAGCACATCCGTGCAGACATTGTAATGGAGACCAGAGCATGCCCTGACTGATTAGTAAACTAGACAAGGTTTTAGCCGATGCCCTTCTCTAGTTCACATGAATATAATACAAATTAATGCTGGCTCTCACCTCACTGGTGACTGGTACAGGTGTGGTCACACTGCTGGTAGGGTTCACATATTTATTTATTAACAGTTGTTTGTGTAACGCACACATATTCCGCAGCACTTCATAGAGAATAATTGTCCATTTACATCAGTCCCTGCCCTAGTGGAGCTTACAATCTTTATTCCAAATAGCATCTACACGTTCATGTTAGGTTTTAATTTTGCTGAGAGCCAATTAACTCAACAGTATATTTTTGGATTGTGGGAGGACACTGGGGTACCTGGAGAATCGGCCTGATTCAGGCCTGATCGCTGCTGTGCATTTTCGCGCAGTGGGTGATCAGCCATTAACTGCGCATGCACCGCAATGCACACGCGCGTCGGCCGGTCAGTGACAGGCAGGTGCGAAAATTCTAATCGCACAGCCATTCTCATGCTGATTGTCAGGAGGAAGCCATTTGTGGGTGGTAACTGACCGTTTTCTGGGAGTGTCAGGAAAAACGCAGGCGTGCCCAAGCATTTTCAGGGAGGGTGTGTGACGCCAGCTCCGGCCCCCAATCAGCCCGTTCTCATCGCACTGTAGGAATAAGTCCTGGGCTGCGCAGAGACTGCACACACAGGGCAAATCATTCAATGGTGAGTGAGGTGCGACCGAATTTACAGCTGCCCGCTGACTGAGGGGTTTTTTCAGCAGCTCGGCGTACACATGCGATCGCACACTTACACTCCCCTTGGGCGCTACTATCTGATCGCAGGGCTACAATTTTAGCAGCCTATCGACAAGGTCTGAATCATCCCCAATATACAAACTCCAGTTAGGGCCATGGTGGATGTAAATTTTGCAGCCATGTTGGGACACATAAGGCTTTCGTTGATAAGCATTTTGGAATAACTTATTTAACGTTCATATTTTGGAGAGGATTGCATATCACAGCAGAAAGAACATAATGCATGCCCCCATGCACACTGCATTTCATTGTGTTTCCATGCAAACCCAATGTGGAAATCCAATATCCACACTGTGGTACATAGTGCTCATACGAGTCCAGTAACCAAAATTATTTTTCTCCAAAATATATATATATATCATATTTGAGCAATACAATAAAACATGTACATGCATTCAGTGAAAGTATCTGTATAGACATTACACAGAACATTATGATTTATTTGACTGACGAGATGTAGTCCATCCATATTGGTTAGTGTCCTGTCATATCTACTTACTAATCTCCAGATGACAACAGATAAGTCAGTTTTATAAAACACATAAGTACTAAAACAAACCTAATACCATAATATAATTAAACAGTCAACAATCCATTTATGGAGTTGCTCCTTAATGGTGATTCAGAGTTGCCCATTTTGCAGATGGAACTTTTATAACAGTGGATGCTCCATAGCCAAACATAGGCAGAGAACATGAGCATCTACAGAAGACTCAAATCGATGAACATCTCAGCTGTTTCTCCACTTGCGACTGAATAGGTGTAACTGGGCGGCAACTGGGTGTTCAAATGTTGCATAAGTGTTCCGAGGGCATATCATGGTGTGTAGGCAGAACTGCTGGCAAATCCAAGGTGAGCGTATGCAGAGATCATCTGGTGAGGACTACTTTCACAAGTGCATCCATAGTGGTGGCGTGGCCACATAGATCAGCATTTATTACAGGGCATCAACAACTTGCATGCAACTCTAAATTAGCCTTCAAAGTAAGTGCAGCATATAATAGTGTGTGTGTGTGTGTGTGTGTGTGTGTGTGTGTGTGGGGGGGGGGGTTATTAAAATGTTCATAGGTAGGTTGCAATATACACAGTAGTTAATCATCAATAGGATGCTGATCTGCCAGTATCTGACAGGAGTAGCCACTGGTGTGCTGGAGGAATGTCTTGATTCTAATTTGGTGACTGATGTGTTAGAAGGTCCTTATGCGGACTCAATTGATTCCACCATTGAAGAGCGCTAGGGATCACATAGGATGTGTACTATGAGTCCACTGTTATGAAATATCTTTAACGTCTCTTAATAGTAGTTGTTTTGATGTTGTTTTTTCATCAGCTCTCACAACATTTGATTGCTTTCCCACATAGTACATTTTCCCTAAAAAGGTATATCCAGAATATTATCACCATATCTGGTCATTTCCTCATAAACATTCTAAATGAACTTGTATTCATTCCAATCTGGAAACATTTCTGGTAAATTTAGATCATGTGGACAGCTTCAGGATTAGTAACACAAAAGGTCTTTCTTATTATCAACAATCAAGAACATGGCATGTTAAACTTTAAAGCACTTATACCCCTTTCATACCACCAATGCTGGATCCCACCCGGGAATTGGAAACGGGTCCTTCCCGGGTGGGATCCGGCATTGGATGCTGCTGCTGGCTTCCCCTACCCAGCAATATGCTGGGCGGGTTGCCATAGCGGTGGGAGGCGGGGCTGGCAGTGGGGGGCGGAGCTGGAAGTTGAGATCATCTCTGTGCCGCCTCTCCCTGTTGTAGTGAACGGGTCCCGGGTCGCATCGACCCAGGAGACTGTTTCCACTGCCATTGACCCGGTATTCAACCTGGGAATAACACTGCTTTATTCCCGAGTTGAATTGCTGGGTCAGGCAACCCGGGATTTCGGCTATGGCGCTTTCACACCGCACGCTAACCCGTGTTGACCCGGCAATATGCCAGCTCGATACTGGGTTATTTGTGCGGTGTGAAAGGGGTATTAAGTCATATATATGTATAATAAATACAGATACACAACATCATTTATATATATATATATATATATATATATAGAACCAAAGAAATCGGGTGGCACTCACAGACTTGTGGCTTGTAGTGAAAACAAACTTCACTCCGTGAAGAAATTTATTGTGAAACAATAAATTTCTTCACGGAGTGAAGTTTGTTTTCACTGCAAGCCACAAGTCTGTGAGTGCCACCTGATTTCTTTGGTTCTACATTGGTGGGCCTGCCGGTCCACAAGGAAGGGCACCACAGCCAGTTGCTTTGGAGGAGTGACGGGGCAATTCTGGGATATATATATATATATATATATATACATATTGAAATGAAGTATTCAG